>NC_041820.1:13650833-14367500 GCF_900964775.1 Scleropages formosus | reverse complement strand
ACCCCAGAGGAAGGAGAGGAAAGAGTTTCCAGTGAGTGACCCTGAATGATCCTGACTGAAATCATTCTTTTTTGTGTTAGTTCTGTTCTCTACAGAACATCAGAAACCATACATTTTTGTTTAATCTTATTTGAGATGGATGCCAAACGCTGAAATATTTCTCTCTCTAGAAGCCAGCAATTAATGGTCTTCCACCTACACCCAAAGTTCTGGTAAGTTTTCAGGTCAAAGTTTTTTTTTTTTTTTTTTTTTTTTTTAACTTTTAGTAAAGTTTTGGAAGCATCCAGTACACCCTCCAAGATATTCTATGGTTTTTGATAGATGTAGACACTGTGCAACAGTGCCTACATCTATGTATCGTCTTAAATACAGTTGAAAGTTTTTCTGGTTTACTGGTAAAATGTGTGATTATAATGTATCAGTATCTGAAGAAAAGTGTCTTTTGGAATGGGTTTCTTATTATCCAAGATGGAATAACTGCTTTGCTATATCTTGTTTTCCTTACTGTTTAGACATTGGAAGCAGATGATGCTGATTAGTATTACTCCAGATCCATTAAGCATTGATTCTCTTATTGGCCACCTCACATGTCTACAGTTTAACTGTCCACATGTCACTTCAGATGGGGGCCTGCTTCTCCAAGGTTTTTGACGGATGCCCTTTGAAAATTAACTGTGCCACATCTTGGATTCACCCAGATACAAAAGGTAATCTTTCGCACTCCAGAGAATATATTCTTCCTAACCTTATGTTCCACATAAATGAGACCTTATTGGGAAAGTCATCTGTTTGGCAGCGTTGGTGCCTTATGGTACCTGGGCAGTGGGCTCAAACATGGGTTCAAATCTGGCTTAGCCTAAGAGCAGTTTGCATGTTCTCTCTGTGTTTGTGCGGGTTCCCTTCAGCCGTTCATAGACATGTTTGGTTTCTCTCTAAATTGTGTGTAGTGTGTGAACGCATGTGTGATTGTCCTGTCAGTGAACTGGTTCCCACTTTAGCGTGTACCCTGCTTCACTTAAAGTACTATCTCGATTTGGCAGTGAACATGTAGTTATCAGTAATGAATGATTATGTAAATTTATTGTGTAAGTCCAAATCTGGGCTTTTTATTTATCAGACCAGTACCTCATCTTTGGGACAGAAGATGGAATTTACACTCTGAACTTGAATGAGCTACATGAAGCCACCATGGAACAGGTGACAATTACTTGATTTTGGAGGTTACTGAATAGGCATAAAGAAGAAATTACAAATGAAATGTTTTGTTAAAATGTTTTATTTGGTTTTTAGCTGTTTCCAAGGAGGTGCACTTGGCTTTACGTTATCAACAACAACTTAATGTCTTTGTCAGGTATGTAGGAGAAACAATGCACTGTTTGAATGTTTGTGTATAGCTTATTGAATTTCCTTTAGTTATCACTTGAAGAATTGCTTTATTCTTTCACCTGTGCATCTAAAAACCCTTTTTCATACACTGTTGGAAATGTATTATTGGCTACCAGTCCAGCATCATTCAGACAAACATTTAATGTCTTTACTGCCTGCAATTTACTTTCAGATACAGGACAAAGTACATATCCTTAAAGTGTTTTTTTTTTTTTTTTTTTTTAATTAAATTTAAAAAAAAAAAGACAAACTTTTAGGTATCTTTTGTAGTTGCAACATATTCCCCAGAGCTATGAGGGTAACAAAAATGGCAAGCAACAAAATAAAATGGTAAATTTGTAAATGGGGATTATTTGTTCTTGCCATTTCAATTTACCTCAAAAGTGGTTTAAAATTGTGTGTGGCGACAAGACTTCACTTTTGATATGCTGGTGTGGTATTGCCACTTTATTGCAATGCAAAAGACTTCTTTTTGTCTTGCTTTGCAAATTTTGCTATTTTTCTTAACATTCACGTTCCTAAAATGAATCAATGTCTCTTCTCTTTGCTGTATGACTTGTCAACCTTTCCTGACGTGACTTTACTTGATCTCCTGCTTATCTTATGTCTTCGGCTTCAACAGAAGGTAAATGTACCTCCCTAGGACAGGGGTGCCCAGTCCTTATTTTATTTTTTATTTTTTTTTGATAGCTACAATGTAGGGAAATATTATGGCCATACTCAAAACTGTAACCTAACTTCAGGAGTAGTACAAGCTCAGAAATAATGAGCTCAGTGGAAGTGCTTAAGTGAAGAGATGGAACATTCCTTCACACACCAGCCCTTTCAGGACCAGAGATGTGAAATTAAATCTTACAAAATGTGTCAGTTTTAAGGTGTTTATTGCTTCTACTGGGCTTGTAGTAGGGAAATGATTTTGCTTTCTGTATTTTATGTGTATATGCTGCTTTCTTGCATTGCTTAGAGGGGGGGAATATTTTACATTTATTCTTCCCTGCTTCTTTCCTTAGACACATTTTATGTGTAACACCATGTTGTAGTACTGCTGTGAAACTTAATTTCCAACTTCCATGTGGCTTGCAGGAAAGACCTTCCAGCTGTATTCTCATAACCTCATTGGCTTGTTTGAGCAGTTGAAGAAACCAGGCCTGGCTGCTCAATTCCAAACTCATCGCTTCCCAGACAAGATCTTGCCCAGGTGAGGAAGAAACCAGGTGGCTCTAGCTGACACAGCTTGAAAATGTATGGAAACACTCATCTTGTGTGTGTTTTTAGGAGGTTTGCTTTAACAACGAAGATCCCAGACACAAAGGGATGTCACAAGTGCTGCATTGGTAAGTGCATAAAAGGCAGTATTTCAGTTGATTTTCCTACCTTCTTGCTTCAGAGAACTTTCTGCCCTGTGGTCTTAGTTCTTGGCACTGAATAATATCTGAGCACTAGTGGAAACCATTCTAGAGCAGGTTTTTAAAAAACCATAATCATGGTGCTTAAGTTCATCCTAGTTGTTTGAAATAATAAATAGCCTTGGTTGACCTGTTAATTGAATAAATCAGTGTTCAAGTGAAACTGGACAATAGTTTTAGCCTCACTGTGAAACTGCAATATTAGTTCTAGTGCAGGTATTAGAATAATATAGCAGGTATGTTTATGCTAATAAAATTATCTCCATTATTCATTCATAAGTGAAATTTTAAAGGTCTCAAATTTATAAAAGCCTGAGTGTAGTTTCATAGTTCTTACCCCCCCCTTTTTTTTTTTTTTTGAAAGAGCTAACAGTTTCCGCTACCAGAACAGAAATGTCAATCCAAAATATGAGTCTTGTTAATATCAGACACTACATAAGATGAGCAGCCTCCCTCTCAGGAGTTGTGTTGCTGCTCCTGCACATCTTAGTAGTCTGAAAGCCTTGTGCCCACTGGCAAACATCCCTCAGAAATCTTGTGACTTATTATACTGTAAAACCATCACCTATCATAGTAATTAGGCTAGTACCAAAGCAACAGAAGTCCTATGGAAAGTGCAAAAAAATTTGAAAAGGCAAAGGAAAGCTTTAACTATTAGTTTGAAGCTTGAGCTGATAAAATGTATAGGATTCTCTTAAACTACTGCTGCTACAAATGACATTGCATGATTAGTAAATCAAATCATTTGTTGCAGAAGATACTTTACAAATAGCTTTGCAGAGAGGATTTTTAATAGTTACATTATGAAAATTGATTTATTTAGGTACTGTTCTCAGATTCTGGACTTGATTTTGAATTTTTGTGTGTTTAAAAGATTAGGCAGGCATTTCGCATGTGTGGTTAGGAGAAGGACAAACCTTTTGTAATACGGAAACACTTTTTTTTTTTTTTTTGGTCTGTCAGCCATTTGTTTTATAAGAAATTACCTTATGAACAGATTGCCTGGAATGAATTATTTTGCTGGGGAAATCTATATTCTGAGTGGAAATCATGAACATTCTATTTTCTGCATTTACCTAGCAGATGTAAATTTCTTCATGTCATTGCATTCCCTTATTATTTTTAATATCTATTCTTAGACATGCTATACAATGTGCTTACATCATGAACAGCTTAAATGTTCTGATTTTAGTTTGGCTAAGGGTAATTGGCAAACTGTGTATTCTGGGGGTTTGTATGAACTAAGGAGCACCATGATCAGTATTGTGAAATATAGGCATTGTTGCCACATTTGCTGTGTATTAGTCGTACTACATAAAATGTGATGGAAGAAACTGCACTGTGATAAATGATCTCCCCTCTTTACCCCCAGTGAGGAATCCCTATACAGGACACAAATACCTTTGCGGGGCTTTGCAGTCTGGGATTGTCCTGCTCCAGTGGTACGAGCCCATGCAGAGATTTATGCTCATAAAGGTTAGTCTAAACACGGCTCGTCGTTGGCAGTGCCCCTCCAGTTGTGCTAGGTATTTAGATCTTTTGCAACAGATTTGGTCATTTCTTGATTTCTCAGAGCTTGCATTGTATTGTGGGTTTAATTTTTTTTACGATTTATTAAATGGCTTTCATTTATTCTTCAGTTATAACTTTTGTGGGGATGAATAACACATGAAAATGGACATTTGCGTTTTTTAATCTTGTAGTGTATTTTCCATTGAAACTTGGGAGCATATGTAGCACATAGTGTATCTGCTTGAGATTATTTATTTAGAAACCAAATCCATCATTCTTATGGTCACATCAATGCCTCCTGGTTTTGAGCCTGTTCTCAAAGTGGCTACAAACTAATAAACTTAAGTATTATGCTCTAATAAACTTTGGGATTATGGACAGTCCAGCAAACAAACTTCAGAATTGGACAGTTTCAAATTGTCCCTTCAGCTCCTGTTGCTCTATATGATGGCCAACAGGTGGCAGCAGTACCTCTGGGTACTTTTTCAGTCAAAGCGTTGCTCTCTCTAAGGTTTTGGGCTAATTTTTAACCAATATTGAAATAAGTTTGAAACATGTTTGTGAGGTGGAGAAAACGTGACTTGAAATAAGGATCAAACAAGTAGCTAAATTAGAGTTGTATACAGGTCATATCATATCCTATACAGGCTATATCATATCCTATTCAGTCAATGACTGCACAGTATGACTCTCAGTTCCTGACCATGTTTGCTAATGCTTGCTTTAGGGACCAAGATTATACATACATTTTGGTATTGCTTATGTCGAGGGCTGAACAGACATGACCTTCCAATAATATTTGCCCCTGCTCAGGCAGTTCAGCTTGCACATGTGCATTGCTTAAGGGCATGAAATGAATAAATGTTGATATTCATTAAATATTTGCAAATCTAAAACACATATCTAAATAAAGCTCTCCATTTTTCTGTAATTTTGGTGTGGAAATAGACATACTGCAAATTTAGTTATACTCATGCCCCCAATATTCAGTCTCCTGATACTGGGTTTTTTATGCATCCAGTCCAGTATTAAGACTACTATCATTAACCTATACAGATTTTTATTCATCCAGATAATCTGGGCCTGTGACATTTGGTCCAGTGCAATTAACTTTGTTGTGAGTTGTGTTATGGCTGTGTGACACACGCCATGAGACACATTGTCCTGTTAAAACCAGGTACTCGCAAATTCAGATGCAGTTCAGCATTCTAGAATCTGGCTTGCATGTCCACCTGTGGCACCAAGGAGTGTGGTCACGCTCAAATCCTGGATTGTCAGGTGTGCTATTTAAATGGACAATGAAAGGAGGAGAGCTTTTGCACTGTGGAGTTGGAATTGATGCGGATTTAGGTGCTATCTGACACTCCTGTCTTATTGTTGCGTCTTTTCCGCTGTTTGTTTTATATTTTGATAGAGTTCTATCGGTCTAAACCACATAGCCTCATGCCTGGTCACTCTCTGAATCAGGCATGCTTGTGATGTAGCGGTAAAAGTGACTTTGGAGTTACAGACAAGTCCTCAACAGACTCCAGACATTTTTATGTTCATAAGTTGAAAAACCAGTATACTCAATGTCTTACCTATTTGATTTGTATGATATTATTTAGTTGTATTGCCTAACTTATTTAAATGTAATTTTCAAGACACATATTGAACAATGAAATTTTCAATATAACCTGAAGAAAAGGACAAATTATACTGAAAGCAAGACAGATTATAAATGTCAGTAACATTTATAATCAGTCATTTAACAGCAGTGTTTTTGCTCTTCTGCTCTGCAGCACTTTGACTTCCCTCTGCCCAGCCCTCTCAAAGTGTTTGAGATGCTTGTGGTTCCAGAGCAGGAGTATCCCTTGGTGTGCGTTGCCATCAGCCAAGGCACAGAGCCTGGCCAGGTGGTCCGCTTTGAGACCATCAACCTCAATTCCTGTTCATCTTGGTTTACAGAAATGGGATCAGGTACCAGTCAAACATGTCTTCTCTGACACAACTTGTATGTGAATTCCCCAATAGATATCTGCAGCTATGCCTTTCATGTCTTTGTAGGTGGTCACCAGGTAGATGCCATTCATGTCACTCAGCTGGAGAGGGATACTGTTCTGGTGTGTCTGGACAGTGAGTATATCACCATGGGTGTCACAGATTCTCCTTTATACTGTAAACATAATGCACATCCCGCATGCTTTGCCTAAGATGGGCTTCCCCAGGTTTCATCTCAGAAGATACAAAAAGTTTGAAGTGAAATGAGGAGTGATGAAGCTTCAGGCATACTCTGGGTTTAAGAAATTAGGATTGACTGGATTTCTACTCTGTCAAGCTTTTTGTGTTTGTACAGATTGTACTGTATGATTGTAAAACCACCCAGCTTTAAATCTGTCCCATTTCAATCTTTCTCTTTTTCAGAGAATTTGAAAATTGTCAACTTACAAGGCAAATTGAAATCAAACAAAAAGCTGGCCTCTGAACTGAGCTTTGACTTCTGCATTGGATCTGTTGGTAGGAGCTTGTGGTTCAGTGTCACTGCAGTTATTTCTTTTATTCTATGAAAGGGTTTGCAGATGGCACATTTCGGTGGTCTTGACTAGTCTACTTTTCTTTGGCAGTATGTCTTCAAGACAGCGTGTTGGCCTTCTGGAAACATGGCATGCAGGGAAAGAGCTTCAAGTCCAATGAGGCAAGTCCAGGATTGTTTCTTTCTACCCATGTTTGTGTGTTCCTTGCATTCATTTGTGCAATTTACAAATGTTGAGTTGAACTCTAAAATCAGACTGGCATCATTTTGGGCTAAAATCCATTTTACATCAGGTAATGTATAACTTATTGGTTTACATATTTTTTTTCCAAGAATCTTTAGTTTTAAATATGTTAATTCCAGTTGGGGAAAAATAAGAGAAATAGTAATTCATTCATGGCCAGTTTCTTCCTTTTTAGTTTTAATAAAATCTTGTTGATCTGCACTCAAAGTTCACATGCTGTATAATGAGATGAAGTATTCTGTGATGAAAAGTAATGCCAGTTGTCTTCATGAGTTGCTATTCTATTAGATCAAGTCCTACTGAGATGTGAAAGAAAAGTCTTTTGGCTTGGGGCCCTGACTACCTTGGCGTGACAGATCTTCAGCATATAGCGGGTGACAAAATGTCAGTGGTCATTCAAAATTCATGTTCGGTCAGAAATTAAACAGCTGCACAAGGGGATCAGCCTTAAATTATTCAGCATTTTTCATATGCTTCTTTTGAAAGGCTGTCTGCTAAGCCACTCAAGGAAGAAAACCTATTGATATGAGTCTTCTCAGGCAGTCATGGTTGCCTTAATAATGCCGTTGGGCTCAGATTGTGTCCTTTCTGTGCTACTTGTTCCCCCTGAGCGTGTTGGAGCTTGTCAGTGTCTGGTACCTACCCTTCACCTCATTGGTATGTTCACAATGTGAGTCTGGCTGTACTGAATGTGCTCTCTGCCCTGTTGTCTGACATGCTTTTTATCATATACAGTATGCTGGATCAGCTAAGGGTTTAGCTGCTGTGTGGGTCAGCAAATGGGTTTAGCTGCTGTGGAAGTGCCTTGGATACAGCAAACTAGCCTAGTATAATGTAGTTGTTTGTTCTTGCCATGTCAGTGCAACACAGTCCTGAGAGGGAAGTGCACTCAGTGATCTACAAGTTCCGTTAAAAACATCTCCAGGCAGCATTCACTTGTATAAATACTGGAAAAACCAGTGCAGCTCTACTGCTGCATCTGTTTAAGCTGCACCATTTCCAGCATTCAACAGACTGAAGAAATAAATTTTATTTCAGCAAATATTTATCATACCTTTTTATTGAATTTAAAGCCTTTTCTACCATCTTTTGTTAACTGCTTGTCCAAGTGGGGGTCACAGTGTTCTGGGGCCCTGTTCCTCAAGGAAAGGGTGCAAGGCTAGTTATGGTTCTGCTAAATCTTGGTAATTCTTTAATATTTTGCTTATTTTACTACAGTCACTGTAGTATTAAAAACCAGACAAATTTCAGTCCAGCAGGCCCTGTAATGAACTTTAATGAAGATGTGAAAATGCTTCTGCTTGCTTGCAGGTAACCCAGGAGATTTCTGATCAAAGCCGGGTGTTCCGTCTCCTGGGATCTGACAGGTAGGGAATGAAAGGGATTCTCTCTCCATTAATGTCCTGGAATATTCATGTCGTCCCTTCTAGTGAATGCATTAACCTGGCCCTCGGATGCACACGGTAACATCACCGGTGTTTGTTAGTCTAGTATCTGCGGGCCCTCGTAAACAGCAGTGTTTATTAATGACTGATAAGGGAGAGTTGCCTCCCAAAGGCCCTGTGGTTTCACTTCTCTTGGCAACAGCTACAAATCTCTCCTCTCTTGAGGCTTGTCCTAAGAGAGCAGGACACTCAAGACTAGGTTTCTGAGGGGCAGACTGACTTGACGTGGTGAGAGAAGAACACATGGTTTAGTTTTTCCACCTCAAGCATACTGATGTAGTAAATAAAGCCTATTTTATTACCTTGCTCTGGGCTCAGCCTAGAAACTGGTAAATATCTTCTTTGAAAGTCTGAATTTGAAACTGACTTTTGTTATGCGAAGGAGAAAAGAGAAAATTGCCATCATTTCTTCAGAAACATTGGGCAGTAAGACTCTTCTTTTTTTTTTTTTTTTTTTTTTTTAAAATTAGGTTTTTGTTTAGCGGCAGCTGATGAAGACAGTGTAAGTCTGGTATAGGTATTCTGACCTTTGGCATTTGCTACGACCGGAAGCTAGTGCAAAACGTTACTGACGCAAAAACAGTTGTCATTGCATTTTATGGAAATCCCATTAAGTGGGGCTCGTGTTAGTTCCTTTGGGAGCTGATGTTTTCTTGTCATTCATCAAGAATAGTACAGGGAACTCAGAACATTTCGCATGTTCAGGTCAGTGCCTAGCTACAATACTCATGGTTAAACTGCCAGGCTTCACAGACATAGATGTACCATGGTGATGGATTATGGACCTTTGTAGAAACTGTAAAGAGCACTTCAGTGTTCACAGGCCCTAGAGCTCTGGACCAGCTTTACCACAAAGTCTGGCACACCCTCACATTTCTCCAGGTCCCATGTTTTATTCACTGGCTATTTGGCATTGCCAGCATGGCTAAGATGTCTTTCTGAAGGGCCTCTGAAATTCCATCTGATGGTTTAGACAGTACAGAATGACAAACAGACTCTCCCTTATTTCATCTGACGCCGTTAGATGTTCATATGTACAGCCCCACTCTGCAGTGGTGGACTCTAACTTAAATGAATTTCATGTTGATTTTTCATGTTTAATACTGTGATGTTTATGAAAAATGTTTTTTTTTGGATCACCAAGCAGTGTGTAAGATAGACTAAGCAATTTGCTAAATGGTTGTGTAATTCTGTAATGAAATGGTAAATTTTACCTTGCTCCTTATTGGAGCCAAGTGGCGTAATGGAGAGTGGAAATTAAGGGTCCACTGAGAAGATCCTTGCATCCATTATGATGGCTCTTTGTGCACTGACAGGGTGGTGGTCCTGGAGAGCCGGCCAACAGACAACCCTACAGCCCTGAGTAACCTTTATATCTTGGCTGGACACGAGAACAGCTACTAGTTCAACATCGTGGTTTCATCTAAGGAAGCTCCTTTGCTGCCAAAGTTGGGGGATATGTGTTGACCATGGATATTGATTGTCAGAGGAGACACCTGGGGAGAAAGCTCACACATTCTTCATGCTTTGTACATTACAAACCACAGCAGGCAGCCCTTTCTGGAGAGGTGCAACCAATGGAACATGTATAGTGTTACAACCCCAGGCATCTATACTATGAGACCGAACAGACAGATGGAGTAAGCCGCTGTGATCTCCATACAGCAGCCTTCCCATCACAGACTAGCTCACGTTGAGTCTGAAAGTATGGGGGTGTGCGTGCATGCGTGTGTGAACTACAATCTTATGAGGAATTGTGGGCATAATGCAGTCTCACAGCTTATAACACAAATCTGAAGTTTACCAACAAGATCATGACCCAGCAAACCACAACATTCATGTAAGTATTCATGCTTGAGGAAGTGCCATAAAAATATATTTGTTTACTTATCGCTTAAAAGACTTATAGAAAAGTCCTTCTGAACCAGTGACTGAGAGAAAAGACTTGGTGCAATGCTGAGCCTTGAATGATTTTTTTTTTTTTTTTTTTTTTTTTTTTAAATAATACTTTGCAAGTCAACAAATTGATATGGAGTGTTTGGATTTCATTAAAACATATCATTTGGTTTGATGGACTATTTAAACGTTATTTATTAATCTTCAGGTAGTAAGGTATTTTACTCTTTAACAATGTTAGCCGATAACAGGCAAAGTCCTGGAAGGCATAGGACGCGGCTCCTCTGGGGTTCAACTACCTATGAAAAGGTTGCTGAGCAGCTTCAGATTATTTTACAGCTTTGTAATATAGAAGAGCTTCCCCGTGCGTGTTTTTAGATTTGAATATAATGTCAAGGTGGGTTTTTTTTTTTTTTTTTTTTTTTGGGGGGGGGGTTTGTATTCTGTATTGCACCATGTAAGCACTTTTGTACATTTTGTTTTGTATTTAAATGACAACAAATGGGGGAGAGCTTGGGTTTCATAACACCTGTGTTCCTGCAATTTTTAATGTATGCAGTTTTTATAATAAAACTATTGTTTAAAAAAGTTTTTGGTGTTTTATTTTGTTGCTATTATGCAAAGACTGGTGCTATGCAGCGTGTGACTGTGGCATCTCACGGTGTAAGTGGTCTCTTTTTGGTACACACTGGATAGGATAAAAATCCATCACAAGGGAATCATGCACGTTCATTCACTCGCACTTAAACCCAACTTGGTCACTAATTCACCTGAAATGCATCTTTGGAAGAACGTCCAACAAACACACAGAGGACATGCAGAATTGAGGCATATTTGAACCCAGGCAACATGAGGTACTAGTGCTACCCTTGTGAGGAATCCATGTCTGGAGTAAAGGGGAACATTACTGTGCGCCTGTGTGTGTATCCATCAAAGACATTGGAGAAACAGCTCCTCAAATAAGAGGTAGACACTAAGCACAACCTGTAGACCAGGGGGAGCTTGGTGAGCCATTAGCACTACTTGCTGTCATTGTGTGTTAATGTTGTCTGGAATTATAAATTTTATTCTGGCTGCAGTTGCCCTTGTCCATGCCTTCTTGGAATTCTTGTTGACAAGCCTTAAGACTGATATCTTTCAAGCCACATTTATGATATAATGACTTTGAGGAAAATCGGATGGAGTAGTTCAAGGTAGTACTGGTAATAACCTGATCTAAAAACACTGAAGTGCAATTGTATTTTCTGGAACCATTCATAAACTATAAAGTCAATCTTTGCCATGCAGTTAGAGTAATTATGTTTTCTTGCCTTTTATATGTATGTATATATGTTCATGACGAGTTTAATATAGAACTCGTGTCAAATCTTTTTATCACGCTGCATACAATCTTGAAATGTTTTTCAGCAGAACCTATTCTGGTCTCTTTATAGGAATTAGTTTTTTTCTTTAAGATCATTACATGTAATTGTAATTTGATTGCAAAAATAAGCTATTACTATATTAGGGTAATATACTGTACCAAACATCCATATGTTAGATACAAAGTGTTTTTATTAGTTACAGTTATAGTGGTCTTAACCTGATCTTTTCCAATGGTTTCTTGCCATCTTTGCAGGGAAATAGTCATTTTTCCATATGGAAGGGTTTCCATGACTCTCCTCCCTCATCCTTCAGACGCATCCTCCAATTAGTTCAGCGAAGGCTGTCTTCACAAATGAACGCATCATCACATTTTCTTTCCGTGATTAAAAAGGATCCCTGTCCTCAAATGTCATCACAAGGCAATGTGTTTACTTGAGCATGGAAACGGGTGTTCGGTACACGTATGTACCGCTAAATGGAAATTTAACACACGTGTAATCCTTGTAGAATAACAGAGTTCTAGGCGTTTAACCTGATAGAAAAGGTATATTGCTGTTTAGGTTTTAAGTTTCTAATATTACTGCAACGGTGTTACTTTAGGATCAAATGATCAGCAATGTTTTAAAAGAGATGATGGTTGGGCAGGGGAACTCTATCCTTCAGAAGGAAGAAATTGGCTCTCCTTTGTGTCCTCTCTCTTTTACTATGGTAACCACAACTAAGTAGCCTAGTGGTAAAGCACATAGAATTTGTGTGCTCTTAGTACTGGTGCCTCATGGCTCCAGGGCTGTGGGATTGGATGTGGGTTTGAATCCAGCTCAGTCTGTGTGTAGTTTGCATCTTCTCATGTTTGTGTGTCTTTCCTCCCACAGTCCATGTGTTTCAAGTGAGCTGGAGACTCCAAATTGTGTTTTTTTGCATGCATGATTGCCCTGCAATGAACTGAGGCCCTGTACAGAGATTCCCCCTGCCTTGTGCCCTGTGCCTCCGGGATAGGCTCCGGACCACCGAGGAAGCATCTGGACAAGCGATTATTCACAACCATTGAATTCTCCACACTGTAACCGCTATTAGTTTGTTTGATGCCACAGACTGGCACATGTTGCACGAACAACTACGTGCGGAATATAACTATAGTTGTTAGAATCTTCCATTTATGAGTTGGTGTTGACAGGGCTTTAAAAAAAAGAGCCTTCTTTCCTTGGGCAATAAACAGTAAAATATTTACCATATTCACATTTACTAGTGCTTCAAGTTGCAAGACCCTTTCAGATATGCCATGACCTCCCGGATTTGTGCCTAAACTTAAGACAAAACTGAATCATGACGCACACCCGACACAGTCTGAGTGATTAAATCAATCAAAGCCTCGTGTAATTATTATATATAAATTGGGAGGGAAATTATGGAATGGAATGCCGAAATGCATTCGTTTTGTGCATTTGGAAGTGTTTTTTTTTTTTTGTTTTTACCGTACAGCGAGCGCACGCTGGGTTTCTTACGCACTGTTGTTCTTACGCGCGTCCGATCGAGTTTTATTGCCCGTGTCCAGGGGTGGAGCCGCGGCCGCCGTTGCCATGGGAACCATTGAGCGAACGCCCGGCGCTTCCCGGCGGTGGAACGGCTCGTCCGCGCGGGTCTCGCTGTCCTTCCGTCCGCCGATGTGTTCACTCGCAGGCTCCGCTACAGGTAACACGGCTCTTTCTCTAAATCGCTGTACACGAAAGAGGTATTTTTAAATCATTTTAACACTAATCACTTTAAAATTTTAAGTGTACTAGCATCCCCGGTTCATAATTCATCCATGATTCATTGATTGTGTGTCTGTTTACTGCGTTTTGTCTAAGACTTATGGCATGCACGTAGAATCAGTCAAGAACTGCTGGAGTCAATAATGGAATAAGAGGTGTTTAGTTCCGTGGACTGCGTTTTTTTTTTTTGTGGCTTTAAGAAATCTTGACGTATTTTGAGCGTTTGTTTCCGCCGTGGGAAGGCGAATGGAGAAGAGGACGCCCAAAATGATGATCAATGAATGGGAACAGCTGAAGTCAGACTGTGCTACACACGTGTGTGTATATATATATATATATACACACATATATATATATATATATACACACATACACACATACACACACTGCTGACCCGGCCGGAGCCCGAAATCTGGACGGTCCTTAACATTTCATTTCTTCTTCTTATTATTATAGTAAACGTGTGTGGCTGAATGGCTGCGATTATTTGTTGGCGCTGCTTCGTTCTTGGCTCTTTGACCAACTTGGGTTTTGTAAATGAAATGAAAGACTGTGGATGAGAATGAAGTGGATGGTAGATAGATAATGGGAATGCAATACATTGTACCATATATAGCTCCCCCAAAAAAAAAAGATTTAAAAGTATTGGCCTTGAGCTGACGATCATCACGATGATGCTGCTGTTGGGTTTTCAGTCAGAGTGACCATCATGGACAAGTACGAGAAGATCGGGAAGATTGGGGAGGGCTCCTACGGGGTCGTCTTCAAGTGCAGGAATAAGGACACCGGGCAGATCGTGGCCATCAAGAAGTTTGTGGAATCGGAGGACGACCCCGTGATAAAGAAGATCGCCCTGAGGGAAATCCGCATGTTGAAGGTAACCCAATACCGGCAGCAAAGTGCTTTCACTCCGCTTTCTCAAGATATAGAGAGCGATCATCTCGTGTGCCCTAACATGATATTTGGCCAGTACTTCTGAATCCAAAAACATGATGGGATATTTGTTTTAGATAACGGTTCTGAATGCATCCTCCAGTTGCAGGAGCTGCTCGGTTCATACCCACCATGTGCGCGCGAGTCTGATGAGCATCTCCCGTGGACAGAATTGCTGGGCAAGTCTCTCAGTTTCACTGTCAGTGTCGCTGTCGCCCAGCTGGATGCGCAGCGAGCCCCTTTGGCAAGGCTTACACACACGCTACACTTAAAACACTCCACTAGTAATTGACAGCTCTATAAATCTATAAAGCCAATGTAGTATGTCAGCTCAGCAAGAGACCTTCCCACTAAATACAGGGTCAGGTTACTCCTCCTTACTCATCACTGTCACAGTTTTACTGTAACGCCATCTGTCCTTAATTCTCCTTGTCGGAAAGCTGTTGAGATATAGCTCTTGGTTCTGTTCCTCCGGTTTTGGGGTGGCCCATATTAATAGCATCAGGTTTATACTTGAAGCTCTGTACTGCTTTCCGTTCTTCATAATAGGATTCTTAATTCTCCAGCAGCTTCCTAACTGATGCTGTTTTAAAAGCGTTCCGGTTTTCATCCCCGGTGGGCGGCCGCGTCGGCAGACAACTGAATGGTGACCGATGAATTGTTTTCACACTTTAAACACTGCCCATTTGTCCACTGCTTTTACCTGCTTCTTACTTTATAAAGAAATACAAAGTGGTTTCTAGGATAATTTAGCAGCACCTGGGTTGTGGGTTCCAGTCCAGCTCGGGGTGTGTGGAGTCTGTATGTTTTCCCTGTGTGTGTATGGCTTATATCTCTCTGTCCCCAGTATTTCTCATGTGAAGAGATATGAGCAGTTATGTATTCGATATGACCGAAAAAATCCGTTTTCAACAGCAGCTAGAGAATGAGGTTACATGGAGAAAGCATTTTATATGTGTTGTTCCTCAGGATTGGAGCCTTTTGTCCACCGTTTGTAAACAGAACGTTTCATAATGTTGTGTCTTCACCTTCAGACTGTTATGAAATCACTGAAATCAGTTTCTTCACGAAGCTGTGTGTGTGTCTGGAAGAAGGAGGGATATTCAAATGCTGTGGCGTACACTAGTGTTGGGGTCTCTTTGAGATGTGCCTCTCAAAGCGGGGACATCTGTCTGGACACAAGGTCGTAAAACTCATCTCTTTGCTCCCGTGTAGCAACTGAAGCACGCCAACCTGGTGAACCTCATCGAGGTCTTTCGTCGAAAGCGCAGGCTGCACCTCGTCTTTGAGTACTGCGACCACACCGTCCTCAATGAACTGGATCGTTACCCACAGGGGTGAGTTCAAGCCCTAGCGTGCCGTGCTTTTCCCACACGCGGTATGTCCCCGAGGGGTAGTGAGCAAACTCATCATTGCACCCCTTTACTGATTTGTCAGTGGGTGGAGACCAAAAAGTAAGGCAAAATGAGATGTCGGTGCTTATTTATTACCATCTCTTTACTTTAAATCTTCATGAATCCTTCGGGACTATAGTCCGTACACTGTCCAGCAATGGTCTCGTTGTTTGACGGTTGCCTTGGAGACTTGACGTGTTTGTTACGGAATGTTTACAGCGATGCGCTCCCAGGATATATCATGGGCTGGCAAGCTGCCCCTCCGTGTCCGGCCGCCTTCGCCTTGCACATCGTGGCAGGGAGAGCAGAAGCTGCCGGGAGGGCATCTGGCCTCATGTGTGGGGGTGGGAAGAGATTTAAATCACCGATGACACTACCTTGTTTAGCCATTCCCCATCAACACCGATAAATGAATTGAGTTGACAAAGACACAGTGTTGTGTTGGGTTGGGTGCTTGTTGGTCAAGGCACGTAAAGTGGATGTAAGGTTTGCTCACTGTGTCCTCATAATAGTATAGGAACCAAAAGAAACAAAACTGACTTAAATATATATGCTGTTAGGATAGGATGCTGTAGATCTTTTATTGTTTAAACTTTGAATGGTACCGACTCAAAAATGAATAAACGGTGGTGTTACGAGGGTTCGAACTACAACCCTTCGAAGATGAACATCTCACAGTTCGGTTTCTTTTTCTGCACTGTTGTGTATTTCTCAGATTTGTCTTTTGCAGAGTGAAAGCGGCCCGTGTTTCTGCGCTCAGCCGCAAAGCACACCCAAAAAGATATGATGGTCAAGTGTGTGCTTGTCGTCGTTGCAGTCAATAGAAACATGGCGAACTTTACGCGCGCTTATTGGATGAACTGATCAACAGTCGCCAGTGAACGGGGAGGTTATGTAGAGAAGGTATTTTTATTCACAGTCATTAGAAATGAATTTTTATCTTGATGCTTGACGTTAATAATGATGTTAAGTCTTGCAAAGTATTTGTACTTCTTATAGCTATATAAGATTTCTCTTTAGAAATATGTGGACAACCGAAGAGTTTAACTTTTGTTCCATTTGAAAAATTAATAACTCATCTGTATGACAGTTCAGAAAAATTGCGGAATTTCTGCACAGCTTTCTACATATCTGCATTGTGTGGCTGGAGTTATGAACAGATTTGAGGTCCCAGCGGTGTAAGTTGGGGAGCCAGTGTTTATCGTAACTGTAAAAATGGAAACATTATCAATATATAAAAATATAACGTTTTATGAGGAGTCTAGAAGTTTGTTTTCGGATGCATGTGCATTACTGATGACCCGATCTGCATGTTTTTATGTCCCTGAAGGGCGTCCTTCCATGGTGTGTCTGCTATGTTTTTTAAAAAATGTTAACATGAAGAGGCTGTACTGCCTTCTGTGCAGCCAGGATGCCGTGGGGACGCCGTCGGTATGGTGTGGGTCAGTCGAGCTTGAAACTGCTTTTGTAGGAACCTGTGTACAATTCCACAAATACTGTATGGCATGGTAACTCCCCGAGTTCTTCGTTTGCTGTGATTTAGCTGCTGATGAAGTGAGTCACGCACTTGTTGATCTAAGAAAAGCGCTATGCATGCAGAAGTGAATAACCTTTAAGGGCTTTCCTGTTCCTTCACTGTAATGACTTTTGCTTGGAGAAAGATAGATGTGCGTTTGCCCTCGCAGAACATTTTTCCATTTATTCGATCGCTCTGTCAGGCTTTCTTCAGCAAAACAGGTTATTTCTTACATTTATTCATTTAGCTGATGCTTTTCTCCAAAGCAACTTAGGATGGTAAGGTTACAATTATTTACCCTTTTATACAGCTGG
Organism: Scleropages formosus; assembly: GCF_900964775.1. Taxonomy (NCBI): domain Eukaryota; kingdom Metazoa; phylum Chordata; class Actinopteri; order Osteoglossiformes; family Osteoglossidae; genus Scleropages; species Scleropages formosus. The sequence continues at coordinate 14,349,826 of NC_041820.1, read as the reverse complement.
GTAATTTTTCTGAAGCAATTGAGGGTAAGTACCTTGCTCAAGGGCACTACAGGTAGGAGAGATTTGAACCTGTGACCTTTGGATCCACAGGCAGTTGCGCTAACCATTCTGCCACCAGCATATTTAATTGTAACTAATTTAAATGATGATCAGCAATTATTCATTGTAAGGGATAAATTGTAATATATTGTCTAACGTTTTCACTATTGATAATACTCCACAAATAATTACTTCTGCTGTAATTGTGTTGAATTTAAAGGCGCAAGACTGGTGAGTAGCCTCTTGACCCCACATCAAACCCAGGGTTTTCTTGTCCTCTGCTGCCTCCTATTTTCCTCCATTTTTATGAACTCTGTCACTCTTATTACTGATTGCTGCATGCAGTTCTATATTTTGCTGTTTAAGTATTCTAAGACATATTAGGATGGGCACCACATAGAAATGAACTTAAAATTTAGGTGACCAGAGAAACAAAATTATGATGCGGTACAACAAAAAGGAACAGTAATCACACAAACTGTCTGAAACCACTTGTCCCGTGGCGAACCGGAGCCTAACCCGGCAACACAGGGCGTAAGGCTGGAGGGGGAGGGAACGCACCCAGGACGGGACGCCAGTCCATCACAAAGCAACCCAAGCGGAACTCGAACCCCAGACCCCCGAGAGAGCAAGCACAGGTCAAACCTGCTGCACCACCGGGCCTCCGGAACAGTGATCACCGAATGTGATTTTACATTATCTAAAATATTCAATCCTTTAAATAATTAACTGAATGAAGCACAATTACGATTTGAGTTGGGACAAAATCTAGCACACGGAGGGGGCTACAGTGACATGGTCCATAGTTGATGTTGCCCTCGATTTGTTCTTTATTTCTCAGCGTGGAAGAATTGACGCATCATAGGATGCAGACGACCATTTAGGATTGCCCTGCATATATTCTAGCAGAAAGGGACTCGGGCAGTTCCAGAAAACATGACAGTCGGGGGGGATTGCGTGGTGTCGATTGTATCGTCAGTTGGGTTGTTGCCTCGGATGTGCTAAAAAACCAGTGAATTTGCCGACTAGTTTCCGATCCACCATCTTCACAGCACGTGGCGTGGCGGTCAGAGCTTCTTTAGACTTGAAGGACCCACGTTTCAGTTCCACCTTCTGCTGCAGTGCCCTTGAGGAATGCACTGAGCCCAATTTGCTCCAGTCAAAATCACCCAGCTGTAGAGATGGGTAAAGCACTGTAAATTACCTCTGAGGAAAGGATCAGGTAAAGGTAACGGCGCACAAGCAGCATGCGCGTCACAGCCACCCATAGTGTCCAGTCGAGATCTTTTGTCAACCAACTGCTTGCATCTCTGCAGCTGTCAGGTTATACAGTCTCGCTGAGACAAGAAGACTCAATGTGGGCTTTCTTCTACAGTGTTCCGGAACACTTGGTCAAGAGTATAACGTGGCAGACCCTGCAAGCTGTAAACTTCTGTCATAAGCAGAATGTGAGTAAGCTCAGCTAAGAGCTCCCTCTCTTTCCATGACATCCCTTCCCTGCCCCCCTCTGTCCTTCTCATCTGACATTTTCAGTGCCACTCCTTCCTTTGAGTCGCTGGTTAATAGAGCTGCTTTACTGGAATTCCTAGCTCAGAACGGAGTGCCAGTTAACAGAGCACTCTCTACAAGCCTCTTTAATTACTTGGCTTGGAGGAGTTATAGAATGAGCTTCCGAAGAACATCCTTGAATTGCAGCCTCTGTTAGAAGCAGTAGGGCCGTGATTATTCTTTGTATAATAGTTGGGTTTGAACCAACAGACGCTTCACTAACTCCTTTAACACAATCAATCTTTGCAGTGCATTCACAGGGACGTAAAGCCAGAGAACATCCTCATCACCAAACACCAGGTCATCAAGCTCTGTGACTTTGGATTTGCCAGGATTTTGAGTATGCTCTTCTCTTTGCATTCATTAAACTTGCCTTTTTGAGCTGCTAGACATCCATTGTCATCGTATCACTGTGTGCTATTATCACTAAATTTAAAAAAAAAAAAAAACATTAATAAATATTCTCATTAAAATAATGGTATATAGCACACAATCAATTTGGACTTTCAGAAAAAGTGTTCTAACAGATTTTTTTGAGCAAATGACTGCCTTAAATTACTGACATACATAGACTGAGATGTGAACCGAGAAGCTTATGATCGAAGCTGCAGCGTTGGAAATATGCAACGCTTTAATTACAGCGATGATAATTTTGTTACCATTTAGGAATCGGCTCGTTCGCCCTCTTATAATCAGTCTCTTAAATGGAGAAGCTGAGAGAATTTAGCTACGGAAGGCATAAGTGAAGCGTGAGGTTAAATTATACGTGATCATTTTTGGGCGAAGGACAGTGGAGACGTGGCTGAGGGGTGGCGGGGAGGTTGAAGGCGCTGCACGCTGCGCAACCCCACTGGACTCTCGTTGTGCTCTGCTCCCAGCTGGCCCCTACGACTACTACACAGACTACGTGGCCACGCGGTGGTACCGCGCTCCAGAGCTGCTAGTGGGCGACACGCAGTACGGTCCCCCCGTGGACGTCTGGGCCATCGGCTGCGTCTTTGCCGAACTGCTCTCCGGCGCCCCGCTCTGGCCGGGGAAGTCTGACGTGGACCAGCTGTACCTTATCAGGAAAACACTGGGTGAGAAGTTCCGCAGGAGCCTCCGGAGTACCCGGGTACTGAGCCGTCACTGTGCTGTCCTGTACCGCTCTTCTTAGTAAGATGACTCGATCAAATGCTTTGAACGTATACGGTACCAGTGAAAAGACTGCGCGCTTGCTGAAAGCCATGTTTTCCACGAGACAATCGGTTAAACGCTTTGAGCAGGAATGGAGCCGCCGCGTCTCCTGCAGCAGTTCCCGCGGATGTGGGACACTGCTGGGCTGCTCTGTTTTCGCTCCTCTGTCCTCTCTGTTCTGTAAGACTATTGTCCCGGTGATCCGTGTGCGCTCAAACTTTTGACTCGCACTGTATGCAGTTCGGGTAAAGGAGGTGTGCATTAGAATTTCTAAACGCAAGCTGAGTGGAGCAAAGTGGACTGGCTGAGCATGATTAGATGAATGAGGGTGATTTTCCAGATGTTACAGCGCCAGTCGTTCCACTTGCGGCCTATGTTACTGTCTCCCATAATTCCCTTCCCCGAGTCGTTCGCATAGTGGGAAGTGGAAAGTCGACGAGTTGATGAAGAGATTTACTTTGTCCTTCACAGGGGACCTCATTCCCAGGCACCACCAGGTGTTCAGCAACAACCAGTTCTTCAGTGGCGTGAACATCCCCGAGCCGGGGGACATGGTACTTAGCACTCCGCCGTGGAACTTCTCTCCTCTCCGAGCCACGAAAGCAGCACTTCGAGAGTCTATTAGTGACTAACGTGTCATAGTAGCACCTTTCTGTAAATAAATATGCACGCTTATTAAAGCAGAATGCCAGTTATTAGTGATGAGTGACCCAGTGTAAGTAGTGTATCTAGCAGTGTAAGTCACCGCGGTGAATAAGGTGTGTGGGCTCATAACACCACATAGAGCTCATTGGAAGTGCTTTGGAGAAAAGTGTCTGCTAGATAAATCAATGTAAATGTAAATTAGTGAACTGAAACACAGTACAAAAATATGTCTTAACATTTAATTGACATTCTACTTTTTTTGTACTTTTCTCTTTGAAGGAAACCTTGGAGCAGCGATATCCTAACCTGTCACACCAAGCTTTGGGGTTAATGAAGGTCATCTATTCTCCATAAATACTGTTAACAGGATTTTGCATTCCAGCTCTCATATAATTGTGATATTAATGAATCCATAGCTCATTTTCTGTCCCCCGTTTGGAGATTGCTGTACCCCTGTTGAAAATCACTTTTTGTTAAGGTGGCAGTTCTGCCAAAAGTGACGTACAATTTTACTTATTTTTACAACTGCATGCGTCATTCATGAAATCCCAATTAAGGACCTTGCTCAAGGTGTGAGGAGGGGGTGCGGTGGCACGGTGGTGCAGTGGGTTGGCCCAGGTTCTGCTCTCTGCTGGGTCTGGGTTCAAGCCCCGCTTGGGGTGCCTGGTGATGGACTGGCGTCCCGTCCTGGGTGTGTCCCCTCCCCCTCCAGCTTTATGCCCAGTGTTGCTGGGTTAGGCTCCGGCTCCCCGCAACCCCGTATGGGACAAGCGATTTAGATGATGTGTTTGTGTGTGTGCGCGCTCAAGGTGTGCAGCTTCAGGGCTCCGAGTGGAACTTGAACCTGCAACTTTCCATTTACAAGCCCATGTGCTACACCGCTGTGATTGCGTGCTGTCCTGTGCTCTATGGATGTGGAGACAACTCGGATACTAATTTTTGGTTGTGACCCCAGGGCTGCCTGCGAATGGACCCGTCGGAGCGCCTCACGTGCGAGCGGTTACTAGAGCTACCCTACTTTGACACTCGGCAGCAGGACAAAGACGCTTCTGTCCGTGAGCAGGACCGCACGGCGAAACGGAGGAGTCGCCCTCCTCGGAAACACCTCCCACCCGGGGTTAGTGGTCTCGCCTCTTCCACTGCACACACGCCCACGGATACACACTTGTTGGGACTAAACATTAGAAACATTACATTCTGCAACAAAGATACTTATTTATTTTTATGAGCCAACTAGGATGTTATGGTGAAATATCACTGAGATGCAGGGGTCAGTAACAATGATTACACATGAGATCTTAAACCTCTTCCAATTAGATGTGAATTTTAGTGAAGCTATATTTTGCCGTCCTTCTTGTATTATTTCAGCAAGTCAAACAGTGTTATAGACAATGTTCATCTTGAGAAGTAATTGTTTTTCCCTTATTTTCTCCAGTATCTCCCTCAGCTCACCAGTAGCAACATCTTCCCAATCCTGGACAACAGAAAGTACTACAACAACTTTCGTAAACTCAACTACCACTTCCCCAATATCTAATATTTCAGGTTTGAATGTCAGGCTGTGATTGCATGCAGCGTGTCATCTTCCGTGTACAAATCGGGAAAGGCAGCCTCTGTGGTTCTTCAACAAGCATTAAACTTTCAGCTACGTAACAGGACCTGAAATTGTACGTTATATGCACTGTGCCAGCTTTTCCATCGCCGGACATGTATTTGTCGCTGATATATACGTAACGACATGGGGCAACTAGTTGCTCTGCTAATAGAACCATACTGTATTTGGATCCGGGGAAAAGGGAAGCAATACTGCCTTAGTCATTTTGCCAAAAATGGATCGATTGACTGTATGTAGAGCTGACTGAACTTTTGGAGAAAGTCTCTTCTAGAGGAGGTCTTCATAGTAATGTCCTTTGATCAAAACTTACCGGAAATTACCTCCACATACTTTGACACAGTGCAATGTATTAGGTGGATGCAAAAAAAAAATACCAGCCATCACTTAAGTGCATATTTTTTTTCCAGTTTTGACAAACCTGAAATCAGAGTACCAATAGCACACAATGACATGGCATCTCTTTGAACTTTGCCTTATTAATGCAACATTCATTTTTGTTAGTATGAATGACAAACTGACACTGGTTTGACACTGGTTCTTCAACTTTAGACATTCCTGATGCTTGGAGATGTAAAAACTGTGAAAGAATCAGGAAAGAATGTATTTGTACAGTCGATCTCCAAACAAACTTTTTCCTTAAGGATATTATTTACATCTTTGAATCTGTGTGTATTAATAGTCTGCATTCTGATACTTTGATAGGAAATATAATACTAAATATACCCAGGTTTTTTTTTTTTTTTTTTTTGCGCTGTACATGTATACCTACTGTTATTTTCTTAACCCTAGACACTGTCAACTGGGATTCTCCATTGAGATCCTTTGAGTCTTTGCTGCATTAAAATTCAGTTGGAAGTAGAATTGTGCAGCCTCCTAATCTGCTCTTAGTACCTTCCTTTTAAACCCTTCTGTTGATGGTCAACAGAGCATCCGATGCTGCGTTTTCACTGGCAGCTTTTGTCAGGGAAGGTCCAGCTCAATGTCCAAGTTGGGAAGAGCCGTCTGCAACGTTTCCACACTTTTCTGCTTCTCCTTCACTCCTGGTAGGTCCCTGAGAAGCAGGTACTGCAGATTCCTACAGCAAATCACACAGCAGATTTCACTGAGCCCTTCTTATACCATGTTCACTTGGTGAGCACAGAACATGATGGTATAGTGGTGGTTCGGGATTGTTTATTAAAGGTGACCGTGCTCCACAAGCCTGCGTGTACCTGAGCTTGTGCAGAGCGATGACGCCTTTGTCCGTCACATTTCCACAGGAGATCAGCTCCATTCTGTTCAGACTGGACTGCAGGTTCTCTATTTTGCTCAGCCTCTCTAAACAGGCATCTTCTATATAAACACACTTGATAAACTTTATCTCCTCCACGTATTTCAAACCATCTAAAGAAGAAAAACGATATATATGAGAAGGTACATTAACTTATGACAATGGATTTCAACCCTTTTGCTGGTGATGGATCTTCCCCCCGAAAGTATCAATTCAGATGTTGAAAATACAGCTGAAGACTTGACAATTTGAAAAATCTGAATGTGTGTTTTAAGTGGAAACATTCTTCTGTTTAAAAAAAATACCATGGTCCCTTTTCAATTCATTCTCTTAAATGCCAATGAAGTTACTGCAAGAATTATGTATTAATGGAACAATTAGTTCAAATCATATCTTCCAAAAGCTATTCAAATGCTGCATATGTGGATCTAATGGTCTTTTTATAGTGTTGCAGTGTCCTGATGAGGCTGGCTTGTAACTCGACACAGTTCCAGTGAAAGTGTAAAACATCCTCCTCCCTTACGTCACACGAGAACAAATAGAAGAGGTGAGACAAGGCTTTTGCCCTGAACCTTCACACACTTTCACACGGCCAAGTTCACTTCTGTATTGTGTTCTCAGTGTAGCTACAAACAGTGAAAAGGTACACCATTGTGACAGAGAGGTTGCGTAGTTACGGGCAGCAGCAGCCTAACACATCTGAACTGGGGGGGAGTGGTACTTTAAATAAGTATGCTGAAGTCTATAAAATAAATCCAATGTATTTTTCACTAATTATGAAAAGATTCATACTCAGTAAATGCAGGAACATCAAAAAGGTCCCTAATAAATACTGTACATTGTCCAAGAAAAACATTTAACTGCAAAAGGGATCGTAAACCCTAATATTAAACACTGCAACTGAAATTTTGTCTGCAGTGGAACTCAGCAAAACCTGCCCGTCGTCCCCAACAGCGCAGGGGGCATTTATGCCCTAGAAGAGCCAGACGGTGCTCAGATTTTTGCTGTCCCCCAAGTAACTGCCCAGTGTTAAATAACTATAGAATTTTCCCCCCATTACTTTTCCCACGGGCGCGGTGGCACAGTGAGTTTGACCGGGTCCTGCTCTCCGGTGGGTCTGGGGTTCGAGTCCCAATTGGGGCGCCTTGCGACGTACTGGTGTCCCATGCTGGGCGTGTCCCGTCCCCCTCCAGCCTTGCGCCCTGTGTTGCCGGGCTGGGCTCCGGCTCTCCGCGACCCCGCTTGGGACAAGTGGTTTCAGACAGTGTGTGTCTACTTCTCCTACACAAACAAACTATTACTATTAGATATCTTCTTTATATCATATTTAATTTGTATTAAATGTCATTATGAAGACAACAGCAAAAGGATTTTAACACCACCTTTCATTGCTAATCTCATGCAGTGCTTGTTCGCCATGTGACAACGGGGTCCATAATAATCACGACTTAATGCGGGCAATCAATCTCAGGTCCTCATGGGCCAAAAGATACAGTGGTTTCAATTCAAGTTGAAGCCTCAGAATAATTATTTAAATCACTTAATTTGATGTGTCAGTTGTGAATCAGACCCTGATTACAAATCCTGAACCATGTAGGACTTCAGTCCGCAGAAACATTAAAAACAAAACTGCAACGAGATAAGAGCAGTGTCAAAACATCCACGACTTATTTGAAAATCGGTGATATCAGCTAACCTGGTAGGGACTGTTTTGTAAATCTAACATCTGGGACACACCGTGACAGTCACGGTTACGTAATCAGCGTAAGGGCAGCGATCAGGCTCCACGTCTCCAGTCTCAGTAACCACAACCCAGGCACTGTGCCACGAGTTGAGAGGGCATTGGCTGGGTTCCACCTTCGCCTTCACATATCCACCATGTCATGTTTGTTTAATAATCACACTGGCAACAACAGAACTATGAGTATACCTCTGAACTTTTTAAGTTTCGCATATCCCTACTCCACAAGGCCACAGATGGTAAAAACTGCATTAGAAATTTTGAGCTACTTCCCCAGGCTAGAAACTGCTGGTATGAGAGGAGAGCCATGTAGTCCATCATTAGAGAAGGTGCTCCCATCTTTTACCTTCCTGTACGTGTTGGTTTTCATAATTTCATGATTGCTTTTATCATGTGTCTATTTTGTGAAGAAGAATGGAAGGGGAAAATTCCTCAAAAAGGCAAAATTGCTGTTGGTCTGGGTGGCACCTCCTACTGGTCAAGATGAAAAGCAGATCTGAAGGTCAAACCTGCACAAGAAGTCTAGATTTCAAAACGTGGTTTGAAACACTGATTTACCGGTTCTGCTCCGCTTCTAAAACAGGAATGCGAAACAGTATCTTCTACCTGTCGATTTAAGGGACGGGTGGAACAGTGTTCAAGCTTTGTTTCCCATACTAGTTTAGGGAGGCCCGTGCTGCACAGGTATAGGTGCGTGGTACAATCATGAAGTTCTAAGACTGGTGGACGTGCGACGCGGCTATGCCGCACGCGCCAACCGACGCCTTGCAGTCGCGAACTTATTGACTGTACCACACGGGACGAGACAGACTGAAAAATGAGGTGTCGCGGCTCACCCAAGTAGTCGAATCCACGGTACATGATGCAAGATTCCGTGGCATCGATGGCCTGGATCTTGTACCTGCCCAGGGGGCCGGTGGGCAGAGCGTTGTAGTCATGCTGCCAGCGATCAAACCCTTGGTACTGGACTTTGGCGCCGCATCGCAGGAGCCACTCTGAAGCAGCGCGGTCTGGACCCGCTGTTTTAATTCGCTCGTAGTCCACTCTGGAGCCCAGACACAAAAGGACACGGGACACGGTCAAACCAACAGCCAGGCATCTTCAAGGGTAATGTATTTGTACGCTGCTGCAGGCAGTGTCAAGAGTAGGTCTGCCGTCTCACACTGAAGGTTCCTGGTTCAAATCCCACTCCTGATCAAAGGACCTGCCTTGAATTACTGCAGTAAAACACCTTATGGGGGGTGAAGGGGTAAAGTAAAGATTATTTAAAATCGCAAGCTGCCTTGGAGGAAGATGTCGGCATAATGAAGACTTAATAACGGCCAATATGTGACGTCAGACCCAGCTGCTGAGCTTGAGTACAGCAGACGACGACACACACACACTCGCACTCACTTGTTGAAGACGGCGTTCAGCCATCCCCAGAAGGCTCTGCGGGGGCCCGGCGGTGGCGCCCTCTTCAGGACGAGCCCTGTCTGCACAGCCTTGACCAGGAGCCTCATTTGTTTACTGCGGAGAAAGCGGCCGAGCAGCGTTCGGATCGCAACGACTATGCTGCCGCGTCACAGTTGAAACGAGTACAATGTCCGCTTGGTTTAACGTCCTCCACTCACTCGCTGCGTTCGGGGCCGTTAGCAACAAAGGCTAGCGGCACCTGCGGACACTCCCTACCTGGTTCGCAAACTAGGCCTGAGGAAGGACACCCTCCGTATGTGCTTTGCTCGTTAGCGCTGCCGGCGGTCCCTCTCAGCACCTTTAACTCCGCAGCGCGCCGTTCAACCCGCGAGCCGCCGCCATTGGCGCCGCACGCGCGCGCACGCGCGGCCAGAGGTCACGGAGGCGGGAGTCTCCGGTCAGCGAGTCTCTGTCGGCGACGGCGGCCGCGGGTGGCTCGTCGGGGACGGGACGGCGGTGCGTGTCGCTCGAGTCGTGGGGCTGCAGGCTGTTCCGAAAACTGTCTGACGACGGTTATCTGCTGCTGTTGGGGGCAGAACTTGGCACCGAGCGACGATGATGGCCGCCGCGCGCGCTGTCCGTCTGCGCTCGACTGCGAGCCGCTGCTGCAGCTGCTGGAACCGCTGGAACCGTCTGAGTGTCCGAGAGAAGCACAGGTACGTAGGTACACGGTTCGGTTCGGTTCCGTTCGGGTTGGCTCGGCCCGGGTGTGACACAGAACTGCTTTCAACAATATGACACGTCCTTCGCCCTCCCCACATCTTACTTAGACTGTCTTGGTCCTCGTTTGCATAATCATATGCAGCGTAGTTCTAACGCGAATCTTCCTTGTAACAGAGCAAGTTCTGAATACGTCTTTTTATTATTTATTATTATTTTTGTATTTTATACTAAGTCTAACTTTGTGAACTAACATGATGATTACATTTTTTAGCTATCAATGCAAGGAGTTTGACCACCCGTGTTAAATCTGCTCAGCAGTGTATAGTGGCGGGTAGAGCTGCTGCCTGGACCGAGGCTCGGTTGCAGGTTCGAATCTCACCTCTGGCTAGCACCTGAGGCTTGAGAAAAGTACTTACCCTAATGCTCCGGTAATGAGTAAAAATGACCAAGCTGTATAAATTTAAATGGGTAAATAATTGTAAGATAGTGCCTTAAAAATTTTAAGTCGCTGTGTGTTTGGAGAAGTAGTATCGTGGCGGACAACCTGTGAGTTTGAGCCACTGAAAGAGGCCACATTATTATAATATAGTACTAATAGTTAGAGTGTAATCATGTACACTGTCACTGGTTCGTTCGGTGCTGTGACACATTAACTGGACTCGGGAATCACGTGTTTGCACCGAATCTTTGTTGTTCTTGCAGATGTACGTCGCTTTGGAGTAAAAACACGTGAGCTGCTAAAATGAACAAATGTAAAAGTAACGGACCACGTTACTTACTGTGTTGATGTGTACTGCCATTATTATATTACACATTCACACATTGTGATTGTCTCAGTCGCCGACGTTTATGCGCTTAGATCACGATTTTCTCCAACAAGCCGCCTAATAATGTTAAGGTATTTGCGATCATTTTCCTCATTGATACAGCGGGGTAATTGACATAATTGATACACAGTATCAGTTCAGAGGAAGTCCGTTACTTCATTTAACAGACACTTTTCTCCAAGCGACTTCCATTGAACTCTGTGTAGTGTTATCAGCCCACACACCTTATTCACCGTGGTGACTTACACTGCTGGTACTGTACACTACTTACAATGAGTTACTGTGCCACTCGCACACTATGGGTGACTTAGACTCCTCAATCCACCTGAAGAGCATGTCATTGCGCTGTGTGAGGAAACCGGAGCACCCGAAGAAACACTGGGAGAACGTGCAGACTCCGCACGGACACAGAGCAGGGATCGAACTCTCGTCCTCTGGCACCACCCAGGCGCTGTGCCACCATGCCTCACCATGCTGTGAGGTTGTGCAATGAAAGCCAACTATGGAGCGCGGAGTTCCCTGACCACTAGGTGGCGCTGTTGCCTCGCACCTGCGTGCGTGCAGGCTTTCTGTGTACACTGCTTGTGATGGCTTTCCTCCAGGTACTCCAGACTGCCCCGACCTTCCGAACGTGTTTTCAGGAGAAATCCATCCGTCCGTCCGTCCGTCCCCAGGATGGGTGGATGGATCAAGAGTACTGTTTGGATTTTCCGACTGTTGGACCAGCGACGGGATATTTCTCTTGCAGCTCGTACGATGTGGCAGTGGTGGGAGGCGGAATTGTGGGCCTCGCAACGGCAAGGGAGCTCATTCTGAGACACCCAACGCTGAGCTTTGTACTGCTGGAGAAGGAGAAGGAGCTCGGTACTGTACCTTTTGAAGAGCAATTACACATGATTGGGTAGCATTAGCTCTATTCGTTGTAACTGCTTCCATAATCTGCACCCCAGGCTGAAGTGACTATATACTAAATACTTCTAATTTTCCTGCAGCTGTGCACCAGAGCGGACACAATAGTGGAGTAATCCACAGCGGTATCTACTACACGCCCGGGTCTCTGAAGGCCCGGCTCTGCGTGAAAGGTGCCACGATGGCCTACGAGTACTGCGAGAAGAAGGGCATCCCCTACAAAAGGTGCGGCAAGGTGAGAGGCAGCCAAGCTGGGGAACAGATTCTAGGAATTTGTGACAGTTTGGATATGTGGTGTATTTTTAGTTGTATCAGTGTGCGTTATATTTATTGTAGGCGTGACTTGCACGTATGTTTGCTTGCACTTTGAGAAAGAACTTTGGTAGATGGTAATGAGGCTTTGTGCACACAAGTGTGGATACTACCCTTTGCTGCATGTGTTAAGGTATATGTTTCCTACAGCTTTTTTTTTTTAAAATTTTGTCTTGTGTGTATTTGTCATGTTGTGTGTCTTACCACTTCTAGAGTGTCACTCAGACTTACTTGTGTGTGTCCTCAGCTGATTGTAGCAGTGGAGCGGGAGGAGATTCCAAGGCTGAAAGCGCTCTACGAACGTGGCCTAAAGAACAACGTGCGAGACCTCCGCATGATCGACACCAAAGGGATCAGGGAACGGGAGCCCTACTGCAGGGTGACAGACAACCTTGCTGTTCACTTGAAGCTGCATAGCATGTTTTTTGTTTAAATACCAACATTTACATTGAAAGCATCATCAGTTTTAGGATGGGTCAAGTCCTAACACGCTTCCCTGTTGACTCCTTTCCGCAGGGTCTCATGGCCCTTGATTCACCCTACACTGGCATTGTGGATTGGCGTCTGGTGTCACTCACCTATGGTAGAGACTTCCAAGAAGCAGGCGGTACTGTAGTCACAGAGTTTGAGGCCAGTGACATTTCTTCAGTAACAGAGAGCCCTGTGGGCACCGCTGAGGGTAAGAGACTCTAGCGATTCATCTTTCCGCAATCTTAGCTTTGGCACATCGAAGTCTGCGGTATAATGTTAATACTGTATTAATCAGTGTGCTACGGTGCTGACGCTCCACAAGTTCTCCATCTTCTCTCCATTTTGTCTTTTGAGTCTAACAGTAATCTTTTTTTCACATTGTAGGTATGAAATATCCGATATCAGTCAGAAGCTCAAAGGTAAGACTGCGCAAGCTTATGTTCGGTAGTAAGTCCATCTGTTACACAGCCGTACAGCGAAATGCCGGACGATACCTTATTTATAGGATCGCAGTTGTAAAATCCTGCCTGCACTGCGCTGTCAACAGCAGCGTTGTTAATGGGAGTTATTGTAAGTAGTGTGTTTAGCAGTGTAAGTTACCTTGGTGAATAAGGTGTGTGGGCTGGTAACACTACATAGTATCAATTGCAAGTTGCTTTGGAGGAAAGCGTCTGCTAAGTGAATAAATGTAAATGTAATGAGAGGCGCAAGAGATGGGACTCTTTGAACACGTGATTTGTTGCACTTGGACACATCTTAGCAGTAAGTCTTTACAGAATGCACGGACACCCCGGCCAATGCTCCAGGACACGCACAACTTTACCTGGGTACGAAATGAGAACGCAGGTCCCCCTCGATGGTTGCTACCCTTTAGCTGATGCTTTTCTCCATAGCAACTTAGTGTTAACCTCCTTAAAGTGATTTAAGCCATTTATCCAGCTTGGTAATTTCCAGTCATTCAATTCAGGGTATGTGAGTTGTTCGAGGGAAGGTACAACAGAAAGTGGGATTCAAAGTATAAATCTTTTAGTAAGGAAGCAGCGGCTTTTACCACTATGTTACTGCCAAATTCACGAACCCCGAGCTACGGATGTGTGCTTTTCCCATGATGTCACTTCAAGTTCAGCGGTGCACGTGCGAAGCTTGATGCTTTTTTGCTGTTACTGTTGTAACGTGAAGAAATGCTAATTGATAATTGTGTGTTTTTTTTTTGTAATTATGAGTTATGGACTTCTGGAATTGTGTTGGTGTTACTGACCTCTGTACATTTCTGGATGTTTGGCCATGTTGGGGGGCGCAGTGGTGCAGCGGGTTTGGCTGGGTCCCGCAGTCTGGTGGGTCTGGGGTTTGAGTCCCGCTTGGGGTGCCTTACGACGGACTGGCGTGCCGTCCGGGGCGTGTCCTCTCCCCCTCCAGCCTTGCGCCCTGTGTTGCCGGATTAGGCTCCAGCTCACCGCAGCCCTGCTCGGGACAAGCGGTTTCTGACCGTGTGTGTGTGGTTGCCATGTCTGCGGTTTTGAGAAGTTTTGCTGATGACACCTGTTGAGACATAATGGCGTGTGTGTTTCCCGTCCTCGAGCCCTGTCAGCAACACCGACTGTGCGGTCGAGGCGGGGTGTTACCGCGCGGTTCTTGTCACGACGGCCCTCATTTGAACGAAGTTCTGAAGTTTTCCACTGCTCAGTCACTCACTCCAAACTTTCTTGCACTTCTCCAAGTTAAGCGGTGTCAGATACGAGGAATCACGTAGCAACATAAACTGCAGAGATGTCGGGGTGCGATAGTGATTCTTTTTTTTTTTTTATTGATTATGTTGTTATGTTTATTATGTTGATTTCTGTTTAATTGTTTCAAAGTTACTTATTTTTCAGTAACAGTAGTTCAGGGGAGTGAAAAGCAGTCCGACAAAGGAACAATGTTGAATAAGTTTATACAGCTGTATAGGAGCAGAGGTGAACAGAGGCTTAATAACTTGCAGTGATTTATAAATGGTGCTTTCCCATCCTGCTAGTCATCGTCTGTGCTGTTATACAAATACGATGTTGAAACGCAACGCAAAAGCACCACGAGTCCCATTTGGCCCGCAGTATAAAATGAGTTTGGCACCCTGCCTCGGATCCTTTCGGGATCTATTGCGAGAAGATCTAATGGGGTCAGAAATCTTTCTCCTTTAACGCTGTCCTGCTAGTGTCCTGTGTTGTAAAATCGCTATCGCTTCCAGGGAGACGAGGTGCGCTGTCGCTATGTCCTCACCTGCGGAGGCCTGTACTCTGACCGCCTGTCTCAAATCTCCGGCTGCAGTCCCGAACCTCGTATCGTCCCCTTCAGAGGGGACTACCTAGTCCTGAAGCCCGAGAAGCACTACCTTGTCCGAGGCAACATTTACCCCGTGAGTGACCGTCTCCGTGCCGGAATTACACGAGGTGCAATCGGCCTGCCTGCACAAAAAGCCAGTTCCATTGCAGAGTGGTGAAAATGGATTTTCCAGGTGCCTGACCCTCGTTTTCCATTCCTTGGGGTCCATTTCACCCCTCGAATGGATGGCAGCATATGGCTCGGACCCAACGCCGTTCTGGCTTTCAAACGCGAGGGTTACAAGGTGTACGACTTCGACGTCCGGGATTTTGGAGACGCGCTGTCTTTCAGGTGCTCACCTTTTCGGTTTTTACAGATGGAAAGTATCATTTTGTGGTTTTAGGGCTTTGTAGTTTACTGAGTATGGTACCTGCTGATTTTGTAAACATTAAAGTCAAATACATTCCCCCCCCCCCCCCCCATTTCATTTCACTTTTTTCCCCGCACATATGAAAGAAGTGTGCGCTAGTCCTGAACAAAGCACAGGCCGCTTCGTACGAGGCACATGTCACTTTAAACAAATAACATACTCAAAACACTTCTTAACTTTTTACTGCTCCTGTTACTAGCTGGCTGTCTAGTGTCTCTAGTCTCCAGTGTCTAGTGTTTAATTGTTCTGGTTTACAGTTAAATTACATGTCCCCATAGTCTTTTTCTATTTAGATTTTTACGGAAATCTTTATATAGCATTGTACGCATTGTCAGTGTGCATTGTTACGAGACCCTGGCCTGTGTACCGCACTGTCTTGTCCTGTTTCTGTTGTATTTATCCTTTTTTTTTTTTTTTTTTTTTTTTTTTTTTTTTTTTTTTTAAATCATCAAAGTGCACAAAGATTTTAATTTGTTTCTTTTTTGGCAAACCCTTTCAAACTAAACTGAAAGGGGCCTACAGAGGCTGGTGATGAAGAATGTCACATATGGACTCGCTGAGATGTACAGAGGCGTCTTCATCAACGCTCAAGTCAAAATTCTGCAGAAGTACATACCTGAGCTCTCTCCCAGCGATGTGCTCAGGTGAGAGATGGGGCTGTTGAAGGTGCCCCTACATTTAATTGTTTATTTCTTGGCTATTTGCTATTTTGTAGCATTGAGACACTACTGCAGGCTGTGTGTCTCAGTAGAGCAGTCTCTGCTTCACCGTGATCATGTCTGCGAGGGATGTAGTTCACTTATTCTGCATTTTCTCTTGCAGGGGTCCTTCAGGGGTGAGAGCTCAAGCTTTGGACCGTGACGGGAACCTCGTGGATGACTTTGTGTTTGACGGAGGGTTAGGAGAAGTCGGCAGCCGGGTGCTCCACGTACGAAATGCGCCATCGCCTGCCGCCACTTCATCTCTGGCAATTGCTGAGATGATTGCAGATGAAGTTCAGAAACGCTTCGCTCTCTAGCAGCGCAGGTTTAGGCAGAGCCGCATTAGACAGCACTTCTCGGTTTCTTAACCAGAGGGCTGCCATCTGACCTCTGTCCAGCGTTCCCTGGTAGAAAGTACAGGGAGCCAAACCATGTATGCAAGAAATTGACTTAAGCTCTGATGATCTTAGGACTGTACTGTAATGATTTGTCTGTAATAGTACGTTGATTTTTGATATCTTTTCCTGTTCGAGTCTGATCCGTTAAGCCCGTTCTACAAAAAAAAAAAAAACACTGAAACAATACTGCAAACTGTATTTTAAATAACTTTCCTTCATTTACATATAAAATACAAATTGTCTTGACATTTGACTACTTTACAAAATGGTGCTGAAGTTGTGCAAATCATTCGTTTTTAACACAGATTTATATAGTTGCATCTAGTCCAGTGCTCTCGTTGGCAAATGACAGCACATGCCAGCTTTTATCCCAGTTTTTGCCTCATTGGATGCAGCCAGCCACTTTTTTGTAAACGTGAGTTAACCGCATACTTTTATAAACATAATGACACTGCTGCAGTTTTCACTTGGGATTTCGATGACTTTTTATTTAGGCCAAAACCGCTGCTTAATTAAGTGCAATTAGATCCTCGATGATAGCCTGAATAGATCCGAAATTAGATCCGCATTTTCACAAGGACACTAATAGGTTTACAGTAAATGATTTATATTGTTTTGTCTTACTACTTTGTTTCATGTCAGTACTTGCTCAAAATGTCTGTAAGCCTTAAATCTTGACCTGCTGAAGGATGTTTATTTTTTTATTTCTCTTATGTTCAGAAGTTGTGCTTCCGTTAGCGTATTTTGTGTATAACAGCAACAAAATATGCCTAGCATTTTTCAATATTTAGTTGTGATTTTGTAATACAACAATGTCTTTTTCCTTCAATAATTTGTCAGGTAACAGTGTGTTCAGCTCCATATTGCCTTAATGTATGAGAAAGGTGGTGTTCCTGGATACTGCCCTTTGCAGAATGTGTTAAGTAAACAAATATACAAAAAAATAGTTTACGGTATATTTACAATGCAGTACATCTTCTACGCTGTGACCTGTTTGAGCCAACAACTTGAAAACTAGCAACTATTTTGTACGAGGCCCTGGAGTCTTTGATGTTTCTCATAATTCTTTCAGAAAAGCCTGAAAACTGTCTTTGAGGGATTCTGTGACTAAATTTTTAATATTTATTCAGTTATATGCCCTGTTACATTCATTTTACTTTTGAAATCTGTTCTATTAAATTAATTGCTGTTAAAATAACTTTGAACTTGCTTTCCAGGTACGTTCTCTGGTAATACTGCAAAAACAGTTTACAGTAAATGTGATTGTTACTATACCTCAGCTTTTACTGTAACATTTTTGTAATTCAAGTAATTTTATACGTAACTCTGCCTTTGTTTCTGAAAAAAGTTAAAAAGGAAGTTGATCCTGCTGTCTTTTGTGACACTATTCTCTTAATTGATGTGTGTTTCAGCCCTGCTCTGGTGCATTTGGGTTTTCATGCTGTCTTTAAACTGCACAATACTGGAGTGTAAATTAATTTATATTACAGGAATTATTAACACAGTGAAAAAGTACAGAAAGTGTGGCCTACGAGGAGCAGAGTTAATAAAAACATGGTTACAGTTTGAGAGGTCAGCAGCTTCACCTTAGCTTTTGATTGATTTATTAAGATGTTTCATTCTTGCATGGGGGGGGGGGGTGGCAAATTAAAATGTATTCATGGCTCAAAGGTTACAGCTATACATGCATACCAGTAAAATGTAGTGATAGTGTAAAGTAATTGTGAGTAGCCAGTACTTGGGATTATATACCATAGGCAGTAATTTAATTTTTCATTGTAGTATCATAAGTACTATATGTGATAATTTGTCGTGTTTTCTTAAATACCATTTAGTGTAATTAAGTGTGTATCCACTAGGGGGCAGTGGCTACATTTTGGAGCTGGGGAACAGCCATGAACTGTACAAAAGAACGGTGCAAAAATGTATTTTAGCCCCCTCAGACGATTATTATATTTTTCTTAAACCTAGCATTGACTGCTGCTGGCATCACGGCAAAATGTCGTTTGTATTATTTCACAATTGCGCGTAACTGATTTTAATAAGATTGAGTGAGTCACAAAGTGTTATACTGTATATATAATAAAATGCTGCAATCGAGCCAGGTACGACACACTCTGGAAAGTCCAGCGCCTTCGCTTGGGACTTGAGCTGAAAGTGGGGCTGCGGATGGCGACGAGTGCAAAGGTGTTACGACAGGCTGATGAATCGATGACTGCTGGCGGATTCCGCGCTGGACTCTGCGTTGGTGGCCGTGTTCCTTTCAGGTCGCTTCGCTCGTGGAATTCCGAATGTCCCGCCCCCTTAAACTCCCCCCCCCCCCTCCGCGCTAAGCCCTTCCATGGCCCCGCCCCTTCAGGCCGCCGCCGTGCTGCGCAGACGCGTACGGTGAAGTGACGCCGGAACGCGGGTGAGGGACCGAGATTAGTTCAGACCTTCCTCCAGAGCGCAGCGGCGATGGCTGGTTGCGAACAACAACAACAACACCGCCGCAGCCGCCGAGAACAGTCCTAACGACGACATACGAATGACTTACGGAAACCTGCAGCACTTCCCCTTTCAGACTGCGTTGCGAAGCGACGGGGAAAACATGACGGCTTCTGTGACGAAGCGGAGTGAAGAAAGTCTTCCCTTCGAAACTGAGGACCTTCAGCAGCCACAACGAGATGCGCTCCAAGGCCACGGGAGCCACTAGCCGGACCCTCGGCCACATCATGTCTGCGTAATCGGCGCACGGCGAGAACAAGAAGGCAGCGCCAGCGGCTCACACTCTTACCGGAGCAGAACCGACCGCTAATAAACAACTTTTTAAAATGACCACGATGGCTTAGATCTCGACACACAGTTGGTTAGCTAACTGCTAATGTGGCTAACTAGCCGCGGCGTCGCGAGCGAACGAAAAACTAAGACGAACTGCTGCGGTAGTAAGTGCTCTTTCAGTTCACTGATAGCTAGCTGGAGTCGCTGAGAACTTTATGATATCTGCAACGACGGAAGAAGCAGCACATAGCATTTCTTTTTTTGTTTTTTTTTTTTTTGCATAAACCGTGCAAGAGACGATTCGGCATCACTGAACAGCGGTATTTTCCTGTTCGCTCGTGCCAGTACTAGCTAGTGCCGCTTCGCCTTCGTTTCGATGCAGCTCCGCGCGGCACTGGGACGTGACTCTGACTGAACGACCGACCGACTGACTGACTGACTCGCGGCTGACCGACCGTTCCGTAGCAGCAGCAGCACGGGACACTCCTCCTCCTCCGTAACCTCTCGGACACTTGACCAGTTGGGACAGACTTGGGTAGAGCCGCCGCTAAGGAGTGTTCCGGAGCTACGGAAGCAGACGGGCTGCAGTCAGACTGAGTCAGTGTGCGGGGCCGGGGCCGCGGAGCCGATGCCGACCACTGGGAGCGGGTCACGGCAACATCAGGAGCCGCCGCCGCCTCAGCAGCAGCCATGCAGCCACAGCAGACGTACGACTTTTCGAGTGACGAAAACAGCCATAAATGGAGGGGCCTTTTTGTACAAGCGCTGCGAAAGGTAAACGACGGCTTCTCGCCACCTTTTTTTTTTTTTTTTTTGTCACCAGTACGAATCTCATAGTCTTGACAGCCTTTTTTCTTTCATTCCCGCTCCGCTCCCCTTATATTAAATAATTAGCTGCAGCAGCGCTGCGAAATCTAGCTAGTAGTTAATTGAGAAAAGAAACTGTTGTTAAATTATTTCAGCACAGCACACAAGTTGTACCGTATAAATATTATTGAACTCAGGATTTCCTTTCCAATTGCCCCATAATATTGTTTTCAGAAACTGTTAGCCCAGCAGTGCTGGACGTTCAAGGCCTTGTGTCACTGAAGTTATTCTGAGTACAGTCATATTCACATTTATTTTTTTTTATTAGCTTTCTCCACGTGACTTAAAATTTGAAGGTACTTATTATTTACCCCTTTCTTCAGTAATGTTCACTGGAGCAATTTAGGGTAAGTACCTTATTCAAGGGACCTACAGCCAGAGGTGGGGATCGAACCTGCGACCTTTGGGTCCGGAGGCAGTAGCTCTAACCACTACGCTACCAGCTGTCTCAGGAAAAGGTCTGATTCTTCAGTTGGGCTGCTGAGGCTCCGGGGCCTCTTGGGTGCAGCTGAAATGAAGATTTGCGGGAGGGAGGATCGTTCGTTCCCAGGTTCACCCCAAAGGCTTTCCTGCCACGCCTCACTAACAGGAGAGCCTTGTCTCGCTGCCACAATCTCTACATTTTGACAGAGTGCACAGAAAGGTTGCCGCCTCTTAAGTCTCTAATTTATTTAGCTTGTTTGGGCACTAAGTGTTGCTTTAAGTTCTCTTTATTATGATCAGTGTCTCACTACAGTTGTGCAAAAGTGATCATATTCCTGGGATTACTTTTTTCCGCCTGCAATATATTAAGTAATTTAAAACCTTGATCTGTTACACAGAGCTAAGGGATTTTTTTTTTTTTTTTTTTCCTTGTCATTTGATCTGGTATGTTTTCTTCTCTGGGTTCACTTGCCCAGTCTGTCTGTGATCTCATGGATGGCAGCGTAAACAGTGTAAACCAGGCTTTTATCGGGCTTCTCATCAAAATCGGAGGGGACGCATACAAACACCCAAAAATGTGCAGGAGCGAAACCTGCGAGTGTGAAGTTGTTACATTCTTGCAGTTCAAAGCAACTCTCACTTCCGTTAAAGTGGGCAATAAATGTATTGAAACGCATGCATATGTCAAATGTAGAACCCATTACTGTATTGGGTACGTCTTCTCATTGGTATGGTTGATGCATCAGAAACAACATATATGAGGAATGGTTCCCAGACTTTATGAAAGACATCAAGCTTTTGAATGTGGCAAGTTTTTGTTTGTTTATTTATTTTTTTAATCTTAGATTATTTGATACATACTCCAGTACAATCCTCAGCCATCTTTCTATATTAGGAAACTTATGTCAGATCCACAGTGAAAGCATGTTTTTCCCTGCATAGAATGCTAACAAGTTCCAAAGCCTTTTTTGGCATTGCTACTTACAAAATTATTTGAGACACCAGGTAAGAGAAAGACATGTCCACCATGACTCTCCAGATTTTTGTATTTCTTGGGTGATTTCTCACCAGTACCTCTGCAGCTTGACACAGGACCACGGACAGTGAGTCGGACTGCCTGCGTTCTTTTTGCACTTGGGGAAGGGAATCTGCTCTGAATTTACTTTGGTGTCTGGGAGATATACTGTATATACCTTGTGTGTCACCTTGAGCTGAATAGCATTGCTGTATTTGAAAGTCTTTCTTTTTTTTTTTTTTTTTTCCCTTAGCATTCTTCTAGATTTTTTCCCCGCATGTGTTCCGTTGTCTACGTTCAGTTACTTTTCCATTCAGTCCCTGACAGCTGGTGTTAGTATAGCCCTTGGGTGTATCATAGAATATAATGATTCACTTTTGTAGAAAAATTTATTTCTCTACAACTGAGATCTGAAAATCTGGCAAATACTTTTTCTTTTTCTCGTCAAAAAATCTCTTATCTGTAGGTGACAAAAAGTAAGAAAAGTAGTCTTGTCTGGCCACATCAAACTTCTGTATAAGCTGATTAAATGGCATAAATGTAGATTTCTCATAGCAGGTGCTTTCTGCCAAAGTGTATTAAAACTTTGAGTATACGAAAGTCAGGGGATCATGAGAGAAGTTTGTCCAAAAGAGATTAGTGTTCAGATCCTTCTTGAATCCTTAGAGAGGTTCAGCTGTTTTGAGTGTGGCAGGGTGTTTGTTTCACCATGTTGGGCCCAAAAAAAGATGAAGCAGTGGGCTTGTGATAATGGATCATAAGTGGGACAAGTAATTGACCAGAGGTGGAAGAGTGCAACACTCTTTCTGGGATGTGGGGGCTCATCTAACCCTGCAGTATAGATGGAGAAAAGTAAGGGACACATCACCAAGCCCTGAGGAATACCTGTTGGAAGACTGAGGAACAGACATAGAAATATTTAGCACATTTCAACTAGAGCAAAATTTCTGAAACAATTAGACTGTTAGAAAATATTAAGGCAACAAAGAACTTTAAAAATACTTTTAAATAAAGGAATGCCGGGTTCTTTCTAGATCAGCTACCTACTGACTTCATGTTTGCCTTCTTATGAACATCTGACTCAGTTCAGTTGTTGCTATAGTGACAAATAAGCATCTACTTTTGAACACACCTTGAAAAAATGGAAGTAGAAAACTACAATAGGGATATTGTTTGTTCAGGTGGACTGTAAACCTCATGGGTCACAGGTATGAAACAGGGTGCAAGTGTCTACTAAGCACTGTTGATGGTTAATGTTTCCTATTGCTGTGGTTATTTCCAAAACACTATAGTAACTCATTAGTCCAAAGATCCTCAAAAACATGATGGACTGCAGCAGCCGCACAAAACCTAGAAGTTGTGGAGAACTACCAGATACTGGCATTCCGGGGAAAACAATCTAGGACTTAAGGCTGTACATCTGACTGGATTGTTTTTGAATTCTTTTTAAACTTTTAATAAAAGAAGTGGTCAATACTATCTTAAATGAATATTTGTTTTATTAGAGGTAGAAACCTTAAAGGGGAGTGGAAACATTTGAGCATTATTTGTTTAAAATGAGAATTCACAAAAGTCAGATTGCAGCATATTACGTGTTGTTTTTAAGGGAAATTTATTTAAAATTCTTTGTTCTTTGTATATGCTTGTGACGTTTTTTTTTTTCCCTCATGGGCAGAAGGTTTAATGAACATCACTGTTTGACTGGACAGAATTTTACAGTTAAAATTTTTTTTTTTTTTTTTTTAATTTCTTTCCTTCTCAGCCAGTCTCTTTACATCTATTTATTTAGCAAATGCTTTTCAAATAAGTACAACGCAACAAAAATAAAAATGCATTTCAAAAGCAGATGAAGGAACATGGCTGCAGACATGTGATTCTCAAAATCAGTTTGTCCGATGGCACTATTTAAACATACATATATTACATCGGTAGTTGCATATAGAATTGGTAAATTGTACAAATTTTAAAACAGATGACATTAACATTACATGAGTAACAGCATAGAGTTGATAGTGAAATTCAAAGGTATTTTGTGACAAATTACACACACACATTTTCAGAACCGCTTGTCCTATACGGGGTCGCGGGGAACCGGAGCCTCCCCGGCAACACAAATTACATAATGTAAATTTAAGGAGTACATGGGCAATCCAAAGAGATAGTTTGAGACTCTTTCTGAACATTGAGAGGGACTCAGCAGTTCTGAGTGAGAGAAGATCTTTCCAGTCCATTGGAGCCAGAATTGAGAACCTTCACACTTTTTATTTTGGACCTCTTGTGCATGGGACCACCAGGTGGCCAGAGGGAGAGGAGATCAGCAGTCTGGCTGAGGTGTAGAGACTGGTCAAGGCCTGTCGGTATCACAGAGCATTTCCGTTAACAAGTCTCAGACTTGCTACAGGCAGCTAGAGGAAGGCAGTTGAGAGAGATGAGGAGGGGCAATAGATGGAAGGGAGTACTTTGGCAGGTCAAACATAACTTGCACTGTAGTATTCTGTATCAGCAGTTGAGGTCTCATGGAGGTGGCAGGAAGGCCAGACAGGACAGAGTTGTAGTACTCCAGGTGGGATTATCACCATGGCCTGTGCCAGAACCTACGTAAAGTTATTTGTCAGATAAGGGCAGATCCTGTGGATGTTATGCAAAACATATCTGCAGAACCAAGTTATGGCATCACTTTTTTGAGAGAAGCAGAGACTCTTAATGAATGAAACCAGTGAAATAAGCGAATTTTCCAGTTTGATAGCGAGTTCCAGTCAGGTGGACAGACCAGCTGGGAGGTGAAGAATCTTGGCTTTGAAGAGGTTGAGCTCTCAGTTATGATCATTCAAGTAGAAATGTTTGAGAGGCAGCCAGCGATACACAAAGATGCGTCTGTAGCTCCAGGACGCAAAGAGAAGAGTTGGGTTTAAACAGCATAGCAGTGATAGGAGCATCTGTTAGAGGCAATGACAGAACCAAAGGAGGAGGTGTAGATGGAGAAGAATAGGGGGCCCAGCACCGAGTCCTGCAGAACACCAGCTGAGAGAGGCTGTGGAAAAGACCTGGAGCCACACCAGACCAGCTGGTAAGATCTACTGGAGAGGTAGAACTTAAAATATTTCAGTTTGGTACGTCTGAGGCCAAGCTGTCCAAGAGTGGAAAGTAGAGGCTGATGAGGGAACTAGAATTTGGTGTCAAATGCTGCAGACAGGTTGAGGAGAATGAGGACCGAGGAAGGGAAGGCCTCTCTTGCTCACTAGAGAGTATCTGATTCTGCAAGGACGTTAGACTTGGTGGAGTAGCAGACTTTGAATTCCGATTGATAGGCGTTAAGAAGATTGTTCTGGGCAAGGATTACGTATATGTGATTGTAGGCTTGCGTGTTTGAGTTTTTAACAGAAATGGGAGGAAAGAGACTTGCTTGTAATTGTGGACTGAATTGGGTTCAGAGAGGGTTTTTCCACCAGCAGTGAAATGAGGGCAGATTTGAAGGCAAATGGGAAGCAACCAGCGGTGAGCAGGGAGTTAAGAATGGAGATCAAAGAAATAAATGGTGGAGAAATGAAGGGTTGGGATCAAGGGAGCAGGTGGTGGGTCTGTGTTAGAGCAGGAGTGATGGATTTCAACTTACATTTATTTATTTAGCAGATGCTTTTCTCCAAAACAACTTCCAGTGAGCTCTGTGTAGCATTATGAGCCCACACACCTTATTCACCAAGGTGACTTACACTGCTAGATACACTACTTACACTGGGTAACTCATCCATATATCAATGGAAAATGCTCTCTCTGTCACTCACACACTATGGGGAACCTGAACAGCACATCTTTGGACTGTAGGAGGAAACTAGAGCACCCAGAGGAAACCTACACAGACACAGGGAGGACATGCAAACTCCACACAGACTGAGCAGAGATCGAACCCATGTCCTCTCACATCACCCAGGCGCTGTGAGACAGCAGCGCTACTCGCTGTGCCACCGTGCTGCCCGGCTTCTGATAGGGGTTGAAATGCAGAGAATGGGGCTTTGCTGAGAGATCAAATACTGTTGTCATAGGTACATGCCAGAAACGTGTTGGTGCTGGAATGGAACATGAAAAGTAGCGAAGAGTTTGTGTGGATTGTTGGCTGCTCACTGTAGTTTTTGCTGAGGAAACTAGAGTCAAAGGATGCAAGGAAGTTCTTGTAAATGAAGTCTTCAGCTAATTAAAACATGATTGTCAAGCTGTTTGGCCGTCAGTGTATTTGTACTTGTTTGTAGCACTTCTGGTGTCCATCAGTACTTCTGGTATCCACCAGCATGACTCATCTCATACAGCATTCTTGGAATAGTCCTCATCTCCATTTTGTGTGGTAGAACTCTTGCTAACACTGTGTTTTTTGCTCATTGGTTTTTATACAACAAAAGCAGCCAACCCCACAGGGAAGTATATAATCCAATTAAATAAGTTTGGACTAGTGTTAGTGCAGCTGGGATAATGATCATTATTGGCAGTACAGTAACTCGTTTGGCTCAAAATAGTGAAAATGAAATTAGATCAGTATGGTCTCTCTTATTGTAGTCTGCTTGTTATATTAAGTTTGTGTGAACTGTATTTGTTCAGCGACAATCACTACTTTAAATAAAGAAAAAAGACAAGGTGTCAAGTTCATCTGGCATTTACAAGCTTTGCTAGTCCAATGGGTAGCAATGGTACCTCAGATTACCTGGGTTGTGCGTTCCGACACGGATTCAAATCCCGCTCAGTCTATGTGGAGTTTGTAAGTTCTCCCCGTGTTGGTGTAGGTTGCCTCCCACAATCATAGGTGTCTTTCAGGTGGTCTGGGTGACCGCAGTTGCCCATAGTGGGTATATGTGTATTCCGAGTCTGTTACACTACTTGGATGTAACTGTGGGTCATTGATTGGAGGGTGTTTAGTGCAGGGTATCTAGCATTGTAAGTCGCATTGGACACATGTTTTAATATATAAAGCATACACAAAGTTTTGGGTTTATGCAGATGGTAATTTCACCATAGCCCCCCCAGCATTATTTATGAGAAATATATGAATATTTCCCTTGTACCCACACTGCGTGGATGATGACGGTGCTGAGTGTGGAACAGCTCCCCACCCACCGCCATCACAAGTGTTGAGAGTTAAGTCCCTTTTTCACATGTCGTTCTGAGCTGTAACCTTGTCCTCTGACAGAGTTAACAAGGATATCGCTACAAATTATTTTATCTGCAGAATTGCATCTCATTTCACGGTTAATGACAGGTTCGTTTCCCTTCACGCAGACAGCAAGTGTGAGACGATAACTTCCCCAGTGGTCTCCGCATCATTCTACCGTCAACTGCAGGGGATGAACAGAAATAGCATTTTGTTTTTTGTGGGTCTGTGTGATGAGCAGATATGCCAAACTGCCAGTTTTTGTTGTTTACAGCGAAGCGCAAGCTTTGGTGCTCAAGACAGCTCTCAGTGCTCCCTAACATCTTAACTGTCCCCCTCTATATGCACCAGCACTACGGCACAAAAATGTCCTCCTTGGTCGATACTTTCACCTCCTTTCATTAAATCCCAGGTGATCAAATCGACTCTGCAAAGAGTCAGTTCAAAGATTTTCAAATGCCGAATTGCAGCATCTTTTGAAGTTAATGGTGTTTAGAGTGAAAATGTGCCTGGATCGAGGAGCAGCTGATAGTGGTAACACTTGGGGGAAGGAGTATCGATTGCTTGCGTAACGCAGTCGCAGTGACGCTGGGGCCCCAGTTGCCATAACGCCCCCTCTTCATGCCCTACCATCTCTCACCTCATGTCTTATTCAGGAGAAAGTAATATGTGGTCGCTGACGTCGGCTCAGGCCCAGCAGTCATTTAAGTCTCTCTGTTAGAATGGTCTTTCTTACCTTGATTTGACTATGATTACCTGAGCTATGTTATTACCTGCTTGTTCTTTAAAAAAAAATAATCTTTGACTGTAAAAATTAGGATGAGATGACACTACATGACTAGTAATTTTAACATGTGATAAACAAAGACCAGGGTAGAAAACATGTGGCTGGATGTGATTTTTGAAGGCAGTAATAAAGCAGAGCCCAGGTGGCGAATCTTAATGTTATAACATGTTACACAATTCCTGAGGGTGGGACGTCCTGAGAGTATCGTCACACTGCTTGTTTTGGTTTTGACTCAGACTGTGAATCAGTTTCTGCTGACGTATTGAAGTGGTCTCGGCCTTTGCTGGATGCCTCCCAACTCACCTGCTTGCCACAGCTGTAGAGCAGCGTGCCCCCTGGGAATGCCCTCCTTGCTGTTCTGACATCTCACTTGAGATGTGTGAGGTTCCTTTTGCAGTATATGAAATTTCACAAGTGCATTGGGCTTCATGATCTTGTAAAATCATTAGCGAGATTCTGAACCGAGTGGCATGCTGTCGTACACCTGGCAAGTGAAACCGACAGTTACAGATTTAACTCGCATCAAAACGTGAGGCTTCCCCAGGCTTTTGTGGGGCCGCATTCCTGCACTGTGTGCGTGTGCGTCATTAAGCAAGACAGAATCATCAGCTGCTGTCCACTGCTTCTGCATGACTCTTCTTGCATTGATATACTGCCTTTAATAATAACTGTACATTCTTCAGGGTTGCCATTACAGCTGAGTGGACGGAGTGTTGAAATAGGGAGTGGGTTTGGTTTCATCATCAGACTGTGAGGAGGGCCTCTCCCACCACCCCAGATTGGTCCTCAGTTGTACCCTTGGTTGGATAGAAATTTCCAAGTCATTTGACCTTCTCGTTAGGGGGGGCTGCTGACGCCGTCTCTAGTTGAGCGCGTGTCTGTTTGCGTCTCTGTTTGAGTCTAATGATAGTAATCTTAAGACCCGGTTAAGATGCCCGTGCTGATGACTGAGCTCAGGTAACTGGAAGGAATTGGTGACAGTGTTATCCAGCAGATATTTTGCTGGAGCGGATTCTGGGAGTGGGACTGTTGGACTCTACTAGTGACACGAAATGAGCAGACACTTCTCCGTCATTGGTTGCTTCTCTCTTCTGGAATGATATCGTCGAACATCCCCGCAACCATGTTTTTCCCTTAAATCTATATCCTGCCCCACATTACCCTCAGAGAAGAGTGCAGAGGAGTCTGATTCATCAGATAGTGTCCCGTATCGCTGTCCCAGCTCCTCTGTCTTCTAGCCAGTGTGCCGATCCCTCAGTAAAGCTCAACAAAACAAAGGAGTCACTGTGTAGTTGGGCTCAATGAGTTAGCTCAGAGTCAGGGTCACGTCAAAAGATCTTTGCAATTAAGAGGAACAGCAGCTTAGGGTTTGGAGTAATCATGTGTGGACATCTTCGTATTTGGGTGTGAGTAGGAAGATTGCATGGTGTCTCGCTGCAGGGTTAGTTAGTGGATTGTGTGCATGTTAGTGTGCATATGAGAGATTGGTTGCGTGTGTGTGTGTGTGTGTGTCTGCAAGGATATTCCTGTGTGTAATTTATGCGTTACTCCACGCAGTCTCTGAGGACACGCTGCTCCTAATGGCTTAGTGATGCAATGTTCTAAAATATGCAGCGTGATACATACAGAAAGGGAGGAGGAGGGGTTCGCTCCCCATATGCCTGCATTACCTGTAACCTGAGACCCATCTTCTCCCTCCGCACAGGCCTGAGAATACAATGAGCTGCAATCAGTTGTCATCTCCGAGCTTGTACACACAGCTACACAACTCTCAGCTTTATTTTTCCCTCCGCAGCTCTGTTGTCTCTCAGCTCCTAATTCTCTCATGCTTGTTTTTTGTTTTTATTTACATCTGCAAACATGTTCCAACCCCTTCATGGGTTTTCAGTTCCCATACAGCAACCAGTTTACCACGGAAGTCAATTAAGGAGGAGGAGCAGATTCCCAACGCATCCCATCATGTTTCTGATGTACGAGGTTTAAAATAAATCGCTGATAACGTGGAATTACTGTGATTGGTACCATGGACGGTGTGTGCTGTTCTTGCAGTGTGTGAGCACGCTGCACATTGTGCTGCCAGTCAACAGCCTTGTATGTGGAGAAGGTACAGTTTGCTGTCTGCCTAGGGAGCCATTGTGCAGCATGCTGTGTGCGAGGGGGGTGCGGAATTCCCTCTGAGCTGCTTCAGTTTCTTAATGGACAGAAACTGTACACCCAGAGCAGTGGGGCAGTGGGGTGAGGGCTAACATCCCAGCACCACTTGGGAGGAGAGGAATAATGTCTTCCCGCTCTCCTCCCCTCATCCTCCCCCATGTAAAACCCTTCTTTTTTCTCCTAAACCGTTCTCTGGGCTTTCTGATTCCAGATAACGCCGAGACTCATCATTCTGGTCACGTGAGAACACCATAGTCACCGTGTTCATAGGAGAAATTGTGATTGCAAGTATGGAGTGCAAGTGTCAAATTCTTAAAGCACTTGTTCCTTTTAAAATGTTTAAAATTTTTTGTGTGAGTATACCCACAATTCTTACTTGGAATATATTTGCTCAACGCCATGTTCAGATATGGTGGGGATGTAGCATGGTTTTCAATCAGATGACCTGAACTTCAATCCTCTCTCCTACTGTAGTACACTTGAGCAAGGTACGTACCCTAAGTTGCTCCAAGCTGTGTAAATGGGTAAATCATCGTGAGTAGCTTGGCATATAAATCTAATAAGACAAATCAGCTTGAAGAAAAGCATCAGCTAAATGAATATTAATGATCAATAAAGTTTTATCTGATGCTTGTTGTTGATGTCGACATTAGGTTGGTATGGGGATTTTTGATGGGATCATTTTGGCACGTTTCGAGTTGGCGTCCCTGTTGGATTCTCCAGATTAACGTCCTGTCATATTAATAAAAACAGGCAGTGCTTTAAGTCAACTTAAGTGCTTAAATCCACCATATATAGATATATGCAGTATATTTGTAGGCTGAGGTTGAGATTGCAGAGGAGACGTACAGGCCGTTGCTGCCAGACTCACCAAGAGTGTAATTGCCTATTGAAAAGTGACCTACATTCTGAAAGCCACAGTGAGCGCAGCATTGAGAAGTGTGCAGAATAGCCCAAACCCTCTGCATTATTTATGGGAATGTTTAGTGTTTGTATCTCCTCCTTTGCTCAGTATTCTTCGCACCCTTGGAATTGAAGTTCTCGAGGCTGATCTTTCGCAGCGTACTGGAGGTTACGTTGTTGGTATAAGAAGAGGTGTAAGGTATCAGAACAACTGAAGTCATCAAAATTTGATGTTATTTCAACAAACTTGCTATGGTGACACATTTAATATGTCATCTGACTCAGTGGTGATAAATGATCATCTTATATTTGGTGCTGATTAGTGCTGCCAGCCCAGCTTGATATGTACTGCTCCACTTGAAAGAGATAAATGCCTTCAGTACTTTCAGTACTCTGTGTTTCTATTTAAAAACAGATTTATATTTAGATTTAGTTCTCCTTCACAATAGCGCTGTTCGTCACAATAGAATCTCAGCAGAGAACATTCCAGCAAGATGACGCAGCCTAGCGATGAGACGAGAAAGTGCTGTTGTCTGTCCACGACCCGTCCTTTCTGCTGAACTTATGCTGTATCATGGAGCACTGGCCAGGTGATATAGACAGAAGGAAATGTAAAAATAAATGTAGATGTGCCACATGGAGCACTGTACTGGAAATACTGTAGCTGTCTGTAGTGCTCTGCTGTGGCAGTTGTCCTGAGTGTGTGTCTCACGGGGCTGTGACGATACGTCTGCGGTTCTTCCGGCACAGTTGGGCTCAGCTCGTCCGGAATGTGTTGAATCGCTTGGTTGGCCAGCGGCATCCATCCCTGTGGCTTGGCGACACAGATGTACACTTATCGTGCACAATTTGGTGCCAGTTCTTCATTCATACACACAGCCATTTAGGGTATGGTATATGCTAAAAGTTATATCCCTATGAATTTTGCACAAGAGTACACAATAACAATTTGAGTACACTATACGGTATATGTAATGTACACACAACTCAGTTATGGTCTTGAGTTTTGAGCCATTATTCTAAAAGGTCAATTTTCATATCCATGGTGATGAGGATCCCCGTGTGCTGGTCCTGATGCTCTTTGGTCATTTTTGATGATGGAATTGATGGTGCTTACTGAGCCAAAGTGCTCTGTTATCTGTTGCAAATAAAACACTCACTTAGTTCGAGATCTTTTTTTTAATATTCAGATGTCCCCCCTCGCTGGATTTAAGGTGATTTCTTTGCAGTAATGGCTCCCATCTTTTCAGAACCATTTTTAAGAAGTGACCAGCATGCATGTCTCAGACTATTTTTTTTTTTGTGTGTAACCTGAGCAATTAACCTTGTATTTTTTCTTTCATAACTTACTTGTGGCTTATGGTACATTGCCAACAGTTTTGTTTCTATACCTGCTTAGCACTGTCTGAGTAGTGGACTTGACTATGCCAAAGATGGGTGGCAGAATTGTATTTAAACCATTTGTTATTGTAAGCAAACTCCAAAGGAACATGGCAATGTTCAGTCAAAATATAGAAACTTCAGGGTTGTTGAATTCTTATGGAAAGAAGCTGCTGTTACTCTTCTGTGAATGACACAGTGGTGCTGTTGTGGTCACCCTGCCGTTGGCTGCTCTGTGCTGTGAGTGAGTCATTTGGAACCCTGAATGTGACCTGTGGCTCTCTTCGACAGGTGCAGCTTCAGGTGCACCCGAACCTGTCGGCGAAGGAGGACGCGCTGCAGCACATCGAGGAGCTGATTCTGCAGCTGCTCAGCATGCTGTGTGTGGCACAGCCACGAACTGTGCAGGACGTGGCGGTACTCCTTGCTCATACACTCAACACCTTTCCAACTTAATCTTTTTCCTTTTTATTCCCTTCTCTTTGTGACTTTCAGCTTATGAAAAGAATAAATTTAGCGCACAGACAGTTAAATAATATTCACCACAACATCTGAGATGTTCGACAGTAGGTGTACAAAGTATTTGCTTTCAGTTTTGGCAAAAATTAAGACTGCTTTCATTTTCCCATGTAGCTGCGTTGTTGCAGAGTTTCTATGTCAGTGTCAAATCTTTGAACAACACATAATGTTGAGCTGTCTCTCTCACCCAGGACCGTGTGCAGAAGACCTTTCCGCATCCTATTGACAAATGGGCTATTGCTGATGCACAGTCAGCCATCGAGAAGCGTAAACGGAGAAACCCACTGCTCCTGCCTGTGGACAAGATCCACCCTCTGTTGAAGGTACGGTTCTAGAATGGATGCAGCCCTGTGGGAAAGCAGGTTTTCCTGGAATGGCCTTTACTGTGTGCATGTGGTATCAAGGATTTAGTATCTCATCTGAAATGCATCAATAGTTCAGTATTATTTCCAGTCAGTGACGATATCATTGCAACTTCTCAAATAAAATAGGGCAAAAACAGTAGGAGGTTCTTTTGAGCCAACTTGTATTGGGTTATTGTGTCATTCCCAGGAGGTCCTTGGTTACAAGATTGACTATCACGTGTCATTGTACATCGTGGCTGTGCTGGAGTATATATCAGCAGACATCCTGAAGTTGGCTGGGAATTACGTGGGCAACATCCGTCACTATGAAATCAGTCAGCAAGACATCAAGGTCTCCATGTGTGCTGACAAGGTACATGTTCTACCTTGGTTTGTTCTGTTTTATTGTAGATTTTCATTGATGATGTTTGCGG
Organism: Scleropages formosus; assembly: GCF_900964775.1. Lineage (NCBI taxonomy): Eukaryota > Metazoa > Chordata > Actinopteri > Osteoglossiformes > Osteoglossidae > Scleropages > Scleropages formosus. The sequence goes on along the minus strand of NC_041820.1, from coordinate 14,316,611 downwards.
TACTTCAAGGATTTGTTATTCAACTCTGTGAATGTAAATATATTTGGGAAAATACATTTTTATAATTAATATTGAATGTTTTGTTTTTTGTGGCTATCAGATTTCACAGCAGCCTGTTTTCATCTCAGGTACTCATGGACATGTTCGATCAGGACGAAGACATTGTGGTATCTCAGTATCCAGATGAGCCGTCCACTACGGGTGAGCTCACCTATGATGATCTGGTACGTCTGGAGATTGCAGAGGAGCGCCAGTACCTTCGGGAGATAGACTTGATCATCAAGGTGTTCCGCCACTCCTTCATGTCCAATGACAAACTCTTTACACCTCAGGTAAAGTGATCTAGAGTCTGTAATAGAGCATTTAAGTTCTTCTCTAATACACCAGTCTTCATTGATTGGTGAAACTCTATTTATTTTTCTAGAACACTTTAAATGGTATGTGTTTGTGTTCCTGAATGCTTTAATTGATTAATGCTCAGACTGAGCTGCTTACCTCAAAATAACTCAAATTCTTTGAGTTTTGGCTGCCATTAGCTCACTGTGACAGGGAGTCCTACCAGCAGAACAGATCGGTTTTGTTCCTTTGGGTGGAGAGATTATCAGGCCTTTCCCTTAGTTTTCACTGCAGGTGGCCTCAGTCAGTCCATCAGCTGCCCTCTCTCTCACCTGGTGAACTAAATGCAACTACACTAGGTAGAAAAACAATACACTAACAGTAACATAAAACACTTCGGTGGTGCACAAAGTACTCCATTTAATAATAAACACTAATAAATAATAAACATTCTGGTAAACATCACTTCCTCATTTCAAAGAATTCAGAGAATTTGTATTTCCCTCTAAGTTGCAACTACACTAGGTACACTAGTTTCTCCTTTGACATAATGTGTGTGCAGAATTTGCACTGGGCCATTTTGTGACTGGAAAACTGAACTGTTTTATTCTGCCTTATGCAGCGTTCCAAAGATTTACAAGGAGAAGTTTGGCAAAAGCCCATCTTTCAAGATACCTATGCAAGGACATTATTTATTGCATTTTGTAAAAGATTCATGCATGTGAAATGCAGAATCGGGCACTTGCAGAAACTGTTAGAGCAGTATAGTATTAGATGTGGACAAGGCTTTGAGACCTTTACTGTAACACCCTCCTTCTTTTCAAGCTGTTTCTGGAAAAACAAAAAAACTGCACCACTGGTCTTTGTTCTGCAGTATACTCCGGACCTGAGTTTGTCCAGGATGGGGGAAAGTATAAGTTCTTGCTCAAAGAAGTGAGCAGTTTAAAATACTTCACCACAGCCACTGACACAGAATGGCTTCCTGAAAACAGCATGCCACTTTACAACTTAGAGGGAAATACAAATTCTCTGAATTCTTTGAAATGAGGAAGTGATGTTTACCAGAATGTTGCCCCACTGCCACTTACCACAAAAAAAGAATGAAATAAACTGGAAGCATCAACAACAAGGTTTCTGTTGCATTTTAAGTATTTTGTCCATAGGGGTTAAGTGTGTTGTTTTGGGTGTAGGAAAGGATTTGTGTATTTTAGGTTGGATGGCTTATGTTTCTTAGGGAAGGTGGGTAAACTTTGGGCTGTGTAGAAAGCAGAACTCTCAATTAAATTGTACTGTAGACTGTAATGATATTGACAGATGGTGCCAAATTACTTTTAATTTGACCTCAAATATGGCTGAAGAATTTAAGGATGTTCGAAGGCTAAAAAGAGACTGCAGAGCCTGCAATTACTTCTTGGTCTGGTATTGTTATTTCTGTAAAGCAGACCACAGCTCATTGCTCAGAGTGCTGCTGGTGTCAAAGCTCTTTTGAGAGCTCATATGCACCAGTCTGTGGTCAAGCACAAGTACAGTCATGATGGAAGACTCTCACATTTCATGATTTTTGTTCTTCCAAACGATGTCTGCATTTGTATGGAGAATGTATGGCAGAAGACCTCTGCATAATGTATAAGGAGCCCATTTCATGCTGGAACATTTAAACATGATGCAGTGTGTGTTCAGACATCCGCTGCTCTTGACCCATTGATGGTGCAGTTTCTCCTCTGCAAAAGTTCCCTTGTGCAAGTCCTCAGTTTCCCCAATTACATTTAGTAATGCGGGGCTTGTTGAGATTTCTGCTGTAAGGTTTTTCTGTGCTGTTGTGCAATTCTCGTGTGGCTGTGCTTTTCTTTCTTTTCTGCTGTTTGGGTCAGGGTGGGATATGTGGGCAAGGTGGTCCTGGTCCGTGTCTTTAATGTTGTTCCGCAGGACAGGAGCATGGTCTTCTGGCTGAGCGATGTCTGACTTTTGATGTTACTTGTAGGATATAGAGGGGATCTTCAGTAACATCCTGGACATCCACGAACTCATAGTGAAACTCCTGGGCCTGATTGAGGATGCAGTGGAGATGACCGCGGATGGAAGTCCCCATCCCCTTGTGGGCAGCTGCTTTGAGGACCTAGCAGAGGTGGGGTCACTATCTCCAGCACTCCTTTGCATGTTTATCATGTGTGCAAGGTACAGCAGAGCCCTACACAAGTTTGAGTGTCAGAAGCATGAAGACCCTCTTCTCTTTGATTTTTGCAGTAATTAACTTCACTGTTGTGCTTGGGATCAGGACTGCTGTAAAACATTATGGGTAATCTGTGCCCTTATCCATTGTCTTTTGGCAGCTCTCCATTTTAAAACCTTTTTGCCAGTCCCTACAAGCGTGTGGAGGCGCACAGTCTTTGTAGTTTTTGGACTACATCCCACACCTTTGATTACAACCTTAGTTTGGATGATCCCCTTTAAAGTGTGTGTTCTTACTGCAATGTGGAAGGTCTGGGTCAGTGGGTTAATTAACTTATTCTGAATATGTGCAGGAGCAAGCATTTGACCCCTACGAGACCCTGTGCCAGGATATCCTCTCAAGGCAATTCCAGGAGCACTTCAGCAGCCTGATGGCCAAGCCGACAGTGGCCCTGCACTTCCAGGTACACAATAAAAATGGCTCTGGATGGCTGCCAGACCATTCATCATCTGTAACAGGGTGCCTGTCTTCTCAAAATAAATGCAGAATTCTTATTAAAAGATGTTCTGTTTTCTTTCTATAATATCTTGTTACGGTATTGATGCTGCTAATGACATTATATGGGCCTCTAGCTTTTTGTAAATATAATTGATTAAGCGCTCCGCCTTTAGTATGGTGTACTGAGGGCCTTAGGATTACAAAGGGGTCTTGCTGAATTTTTGGATGGTCCAACCAGGGATACAAGTGGTCTGTTTCAGTGTGTTATAATGGTTCTTGGTGCTGTCCTGAGTGTGAGCTGAGAGAGCTTGTGTGTGAGAATGTGATTCATTGCTCAAACAGCTGCTCCACAGCTCTGCCCGACTCTGAGGGCCACCGATTCCAATTCCTGCACTTGTTTTCTTTGCTTTCACATCTCCATCTGCCTCTGGGGGCTGCTTATTTATTTCCTTGTCTGCCATTGCTGTAGAATAAACACACTTACGCAAATGCTGATTGCACGGCGCTGCCCAAAAGGGAACTATATGGAGGATAAACTCATATGCTTCCTGGCCTATTCATCATTTTCTCACTGTTTTGTATTAAAGAAAGTGATGCATCTTGCTCATGATTAATGAAACACTATTTATGGGAGATCCGGCAAGCCATCTAGGGTTCTTTATAAGGAAATTATACTGCTATTAAGAATACCTGAAAGATAGGTTTTTTTTTTTTTACACCAGTGTTGCAGGCTTGCTGCTAAAATAATATATTTAATCATGTTTAAATATGTTTGCAGAAATATGGCTTTAAATATAAGTTGTGGGGGATACAAGGCCTACAGAGATGAGTAAATTTTTTACATGCAATAAAACAATCTACTGCGTGTAGTTTCCCCAGAGTGAATATCTTCAGTCTTCATCAATCAATAATGACCGATAAAGATAAAGGTTTGTTTTTCTCAGCAGACCTGAGTGTCTGCCAGCTGGACAAGTCTGGAGAAGGCAGAGAAATGGCTTTGGGTCGATACTGTTAACTAGAGAGCTGGGGAGCTGCTGCTCACTATGCCTGTTCCCCTTTCACCACTCGTGCACCATCTGCATTCATCCTCCCTTCTAGCCATCATTTTTTCTCAGCCTCTTTGTTTTCTTTACCCCTATTTTATCAGCCTGTACCACCGCCCCACCACCACCTTGCCTAAGCCACTGCAGCCTGCAAAACAAGGCAGTTAAAATGCACGTGTCTCTTTGCAGGGTCTGGCATTATGGATGAATTACATGGCTCTTCAAAAATAGAACGGACTATTTTACAGCAGTCAATTTTCTCCAGGAGACTGAGAGAGGGCTTTGCTTGGAAGTGCATTTCATGATGAAAATGAGCCGTAAATTAAAGATGGCCCTAGAATATAACTTCGATTCAGCCTGATACCATGTTGAAACACATGGCGGCTGCTGTATTTTTTTAAACAAGTCTTTTACTTTTGCAGTTTGGCATGATGTATTATTTAAATAAATAAATGCTGAGAGCTGCAGTTCATTGCTGTCAGTGCCTCTCCAAGTGACTGATCTGTTTACAAGCTTGCGTTCATCAATATTGCATAGGAGCAAAGTAGAGAGGAAGGCTTGGTACCACAGGGCTGTGTGCTGCAGGACACAACTCCCCCCAGCATTAACTTGGCCTTAACTTCTGGACTTCCTGTGTTAAACCAAAGAAACAGTGCAGCACGAAGCACAAATTGGAGGTAGACATTACGCTGAAGAAGCTTTGTAAATGCCAGTGAGATCCTCAGCACGAGAAACAACCCCGTTTACTCCGATTTACTTTCAGCATTTTGTTGCTTTAAGCACATGTGTGTATTGGTGAGCACACTTGTGTGTGCGTGCACATGTTTGTGGTTCCTGCGTTGTTCTCAGGCATTGTACACTATTGAATATCTGTTGACTCTCTGGGGAGTCGTGCTTTTTAAGAGATCCTTAGTTCAGCCAGACCCAGCCTTCTTCCACATACAACTATAGTTCTCCCACTTACCATCTCTCCTTCTCTTATGGTTTCTGACATCTTTGTCTCCATTTTTGTATTAGCTGCCTTTTTTGCCTCTTATCCTTCCATTCTCATTGCGCACCTCCCAGGGCCCAGCCATGACCCATCGATATTCTGTTTTGTTCCCACAGTCAATCGCCGAAGGCTTCAAAGAGGCTGTTCAGTACGTCTTGCCTCAGCTCATGATGATCCCTGTGTATCACTGCCTTCACTACTTTGACCTGCTGCAGGTGAGTGCTCTTGCACACACTCACTGTTGTTTACTAGTCCCTTGGCTGCTGGTGTTCTGATTTTGCAACAGTTTCATTGGGACCAATGTAGCTCACTTCTCAGGTGAGCAAGTAATCAGGTTCCTTGCATTAGTTGTGGACCACCCTCCTCACCAGCTGTCTGTCCCAGTTCAGTTCTCTCCATGGGGAACCTGGCAGTAATGGGTACTGCTCTGGAGTGAATGGTTCCCATTGCAAATGCTCCTTCATGAAAGCCTTCCTTAATGAAGCATTCCTTTGTGAAGCTGTTGGAACCACATTCCGTCTTGTGGTGGGAGAAGAGAAGTTCTCTGTTGCTTAAAGCAGCAGTCGAGATGCAGGTCAATGAACAGACACAACCACATATGCAAAATATGTGGCGTTTGCAGTTTCTTCAGTAAAAACATCTATATTCAAATCTGAAGTTTTAAGTTATGCAACTAATGCATGTAAATATTGTCAGTTAAAAATGTAAGAGGAGAAACTTACTTTTCATATAACTGTTGTGTTAAGAAGCAATTCAAGCAGGTGTGTGTTGCATACACAAGAGGTTTCCCTCAGTGTTGTGATATGTAGGAACTCCATGGGAACATTGCACAGTTGGTGTGGCTCCCTGAGCATACACAGGTCCAGCTCTTTTCTCTCACCAAAGCTGCTCTTCTCTCTCCACAGTTCACAGCGAGCGAGTGCGATCCCTCGGATTTCTGCAGTTGTGTAGAGCACTTCTGGTTTTCTCCACCAGAAGTACAAGCAGACACAACATTCTCCACATTAATACAAGAGATACCTTAAATGTAGAAACTGTCCCCCCTCTCCATAAACTACTGGCTTCTTGTTAGTTACGATAGTCATTTTTCTGAAATGCGAACATTTTCCAAATTGCGTTTTCTTGATGATTCTGTTTTATGAAATCCCTGTATTGTGGAGCTGAAGTGACCTGCATTTCCATGATTAACAGTTAGTTGGCAGTGAAGCACAACAGAATAGGACTGAGACTTCACTTCAATTCATGTATAGTGTTTACAGAGCATGTCTAATGTTTGTGAGAATCCGTAAACGGTAACATATGGACCATTGACAGAATGAATCGGTCAACAATCTGCATTAAAGTGGAGGTTATGGAAATAATGTATTTAGATTTTGAGTAATTTTAAATGAATGTAGCTCACAATTCATAAAAATGTTAAAATGAAAAGTCTTCAAAGTATTTTTATTAACTATAGCCATATCCAAGATGTTTGATTTTACCTTACTTGTAAATAAATCAAGGGACATTTGTATAGCATTTTTTGATTACCTATATAACAAAGTTGAAATATGCTGTCGTAATGAATTGGTCAACAATCAGTGTTAAAGAGGAGATTGGGGAGGCTACATAGTGTATATATATATTTTATTTTCAGTAGTTTTGAATTAGTTTTATTTTAATGTAGTTTGAAATGTTTAAAAAAGTGCTGTACTGTATCGGACTGGCATTGCATCTTGAGTGTACCCTATGCAGCCAGGATATACTCTGCACAACGCAACTCTCCATTAGACAAAATTCGCTTTTTAATGAATAAAATGAAAGTGGAGTTTTATTTGTCTTTTTTAGATTCTACGCATACTATGAGGATATGGGTGGTTGTCTCTTTAGTAGCTTTTATTGAATGTGACTTGATGGTGAAAGTGACAGTAACTTGGAGACAGTGTACTCTTCTAGTAAAAAATTGATGTTGCATGTCTCTGGGCAGTGTACGATCTCTTCACTGCTGCCTTCACAGCAATATTTGTTCTACTGCTTGAGGCTCATTTCCACTATAAGCCCTGTTTTGTAAATACTGCGTGTGTGTATACAGCAGCTGCAGGAGCGCAGCCAGGACCAAGATGACCAGGAGTGCCTGAAACAGGCCATCACAGCATTGCTGAACTTGCAGTGCAGCATAGAGCGCATCTACAACAAGCACCTGCCACGCCGCAAGCCCGGGTGTGTATACAAATGTGCGCACGCACACATACACACTAAGTGCTTGTTTCAGTGGTATGAACTTTGAGCTCTGTGGAGGCAGTGTGAATACTGATCGCTCTCCTGTCAGTCGGTGGTGTGATGATTCTTGTCGTTCTCCCCTAGGGAGCACATGTATCGTCTGTACAGCCGGCAAGTGCGAAGCAAACAACTGGCCATCAAGCGCATGAACGAAATCCAGAAAAGCATTGATGGCTGGGAGGGCAAGGACATTGGGCAGTGCTGCAGCGAGTTCATCCTAGAGGGAACACTGTGCCGTGCTGGTGCAAAGCACGAGCGCCACAATTTCCTGTTTGATGGCTTGATGATCAGCTGCAAGGCCAACCAGAGTTCGAGGCTGCCAGGGTCAGGCAGTGGGGCAGATTTTCGACTGAAGGAGAAGTTTGTGTTGCGCAAGGTGCGCATCGTGGACCGCGAAGACACACCTGAGCTCCGACACGCCTTTGAGGTGCTCGGCAAGGATGAGAACTGCGCTGTGTTCTGCGCAAAGTCTGCCGAGGAGAAGAACATGTGGATGGCAGCACTAGTGACATTGCAATATCGCTCAACACTGGACCGCATGCTGGATGCTGTCCTCTTGCGCGAGGAGCAGACCCAGCCGCTGCGGCTGCCGTCGCCCGAGCTGTACCGCTTTGCTGTGCAGGACTCTGAGGAAAACATAGTCTTCGAGGACCGTGTGCAGAGCAAGACGGGCATTCCCATTATCAAAGCTGGCACCGTGGTGAAGCTGATTGAAAGGCTCACCTACCACATGTATGCAGGTGAGTTTAGCTGGCTCACTGTTCTGTAGCTGATTTTCGGAAAACTGTACAAAAACACAAGAGTGCACTGTGAAAAGCAGAAAATATTTTTAATGAATAAAATGAAATGTGAGAAAGTTAAGGAAATGGCAGATGTTATGGTAAGTAGCCCGGGATCTTAGATATAGTTTGTTTTACTCGCAACTGGGCAACTTGTTAATTCACTCTGTGCATTCTGTAATAAAACACATTTAATTCATACAGAAAATATTCTGTTCTTTACACACATTTACATTTTGTCATATTTTGTTCTCCAGATCCCAACTTTGTACGGACTTTTTTAACCACATACCGGTCATTTTGCAAGCCTCAAGAACTGCTCAGTCTGTTAATAGACAGGTATGTTAAACCTTGAAAAACTCATTCTTTAGCTTGTCAGTGCTTATGATCGCTGCTAACACAGATATTCTTTACTTCAATTCTATTGACAATGACAATGAGAACCTTTGTATCAGACCCATTTATGCCCTGTGATATAGGATCGAGATCCCAGAACCAGAGCAAACGGAGGAAGACCGACAAGCTTTGTGGAATGGTGATCAGCCAATGGCAGCAGAGCTCCAGCGGTTCCGGAGGGAGTATGTCCAGCCAGTACAGCTCAGGTACTGTCTGCCATATAACACCTCAAACTGAATAACTACATTGTTTTAGCCTTGAAATCTAGCAATACAAATAACTTGATAATTTTGCATTCAGTGGGGATTGGTCAGCTTGTAATGCAGGATTTTCAAACACATATTACTCTAATTAGTGTATCATTGATATATCTTTGAGTGGGGTATCTAATGTTGGAGCCCCTGCATCACTTTGCAGCAATCACCAGCTCTGTAAACCTGATCAGCTTTGATCTGCTCAACCGCATGTAATAGCCCAGGTGTTTCTTGCAGGGTTCTCAATGTCTTCCGCCAGTGGGTGGAACACCATTTCTATGACTTTGAGACAGACCCAGAACTGCTGTACAAACTGGAGGAGTACATCACCAGTCTTACGCAGCTACGAGGTTTGTTTGTAGCTGCACTCATGATTTACAATGAAGACAAATTTACTTAATTTTTCCTTGGTGATAAATGTTGCAATTGTACTTCTAAGAAATTTCTCCACTGTTTATAAAAACTACAGCTTTGTACTTTGCTTTAGATTTAAAGGCTATCGGAAATGTGTGATTCCGTTTTTGGTTTACTCTGTGTTCAGGGAAATCCATGAGAAAGTGGGTGGAGTCTATCAACAAAATAATCAAGAGGAAGTTGCAGACACAAACAAATGGTGTTAGTCACAATATCACCTTTGAGAGTGCACCCCCTCCAATAGAATGGCACATCAGCAGGGCAGGGCAAGTGGAAACTTTTGACCTGATGACTCTTCACCCCATTGAAATTGCACGCCAGCTCACACTGCTTGAGTCTGAGCTGTACAGGTAAGGTCCACAGCCATCCTTTAGGTTTTTGAATGAGTTGGTGTCCTACATGTCTGATATTCTCTTAATATTGTACTATAATTCTGTTAGTACATTTTTGAAACGGCATTCCTGTTGCTTTGATTCTGTAAACTTTTACTGTATTTTTTTTTTTTTTTTTTTTATATACATTGTCTGCTACTGAATCTTTCAAGTAATTCACATTTATGGATTTGGCCGATGCTTTGCTCTGAAACTGTTTGCTACACATTCCTCAAGTAGCTTCTTATAGAGGTGAAATTGAAATAGAAGGTACAAACACAATTTCTGCAGAAAGTGTTGAACAAGTTCATGTAACTGCCAGGAAACTGGGAGGAAAGAGATGGGTTTTTGAAACCCTTCTTGAATGCTGGAAAGCATTCAGAAGTTCTGAGGAAGCTCATTCCACCACATTAGCTTCCTTTGATTCTGGACCGCTTCTGATTGAGAGCGCCCAGTGGGAAGAGTTGGAGGACCGTAGTGCTCTTTTCTATAGGAGTGATGAAGTCCTGTAGGCATTGGGATGCAGATCCTTTGCCCATCCTTGTTAGGCAATAACCAGTCTTGAATGTCATGCAGGCAGCCTTTTTCAAGTAACCATGCAGTTCTAAAGTTCTTTCTTTTTCTGTTGGATATCTTACGATAAAATCATGAATTTGCATTTGGGAGTTTTTGCCACGGTGGAGGTTTTCCTGGGTGAAAGTGACCATGTTGTATACTGACACGGTTAACCTAAACCACATGAAAGCACTTGAACATACATTTCCATAAGTAATCTTTCTTTCCCGCAGTCTCCAAAATCCATTTCTACATTGCAGATCCTTATCATTGCCTCCTTAGCTGACTTAGTCACCCTGTTACTACGAGTTTAAACTTCATGCAAGTGCTTTGTTACTCTTGGTGTAGAGCTGTCCGGCCATCTGAACTTGTTGGCAGTGTCTGGACCAAAGAGGACAAGGAGAAAAACTCGCCAAACTTGCTGCGTATGATCCGACACACAACAAACCTCACTCTTTGGTTTGAGAAGTAAGTGCGTTGCAGTAGGCTTCACAGGAGTGCCTGCTTTCCGTAGACAGGCCACTTTTGACAGCCATAAATTTGTGTTTCCAGGTGCATCGTGGAAGCGGAGAACATAGACGAGCGAGTGGCTGTACTGACACGCATCATTGAGATCCTGCAGGTGTTTCAGGAGCTCAACAACTTCAACGGCGTGTTGGAGATTGTCAGTGCCATAAACTCTGTGCCTGTATACAGACTAGATCACACCTTTGAGGTGAGCCCTGGTTCCTCTCATTCGCTTTGTTTGTGTCTAACGGATCCTTCTCCGTGATCCTACATAAAAGCTGCTTCTCACTACAGGCTGTGCCTGAGAGAAAGAAGAGAGTTTTGGAGGAAGCTGTTGAGCTCAGCCAGGACCACTTTAAGAAGTATTTGGCAAAACTTAAGTCAATAAATCCACCTTGTGTGCCTTTCTTTGGTAAGCCTTTCTGACTGAGTGGTGTAGTTAAACTGAGTACCCCTTATTTACTCTGGTGTCGGTTAGACTTTTAATCTGATGTCCTGTTCAGGTATATATTTAACAAACATCTTGAAGACAGAAGAAGGGAACCCAGATTTCCTCAAGTGTCACGGCAAGGAGTTGATCAACTTCAGCAAGCGCAGGAAAGTGGCAGAGATCACTGGGGAAATTCAGCAATATCAGAATCAGCCTTACTGCCTCAAGACAGAGCCTGAAATCAAGGTGGGTGAAAATGTGTGTCAGAGGAGTTGGAGTTCACCACTCAAGCCAGCAATTGGGATGGTGACAGGAAATTTGGTAGGAGTAGTTAGCATCTTGATTTTGTAATCTGAAGGTTGCCAGTTCAGGTTTTAGCGGGATCCTCACTATCATACTTCTGAGTAACTGTTTAAATGGTTAATACTGTAACTTGCTTTGCCTGAAAGAGCTAACAAAACAACCTTCTTGTGCCCCTGCAGAAGTTCTTTGAAAGCTTAAATCCAATGGGAAGCATGAGTGAAAAGGAGTTTTCCGACTACCTGTTCAACAAGTCTCTGGAAATTGAGCCACGCAGCTGCAAGCAGCCACCTAGATTTGTAAGTAAAGAGCTGTGAGGAGGAGATTGCAGTCGAGGACCAGTTAGGCAGTGATGAGATTGTCATACCTTGAAACTGTCTTTAATGAATCTCTTTCTCATCCTGTAGCCCAGAAAAACCCAGTTCACACTCAAGTCCCCTGGTATTCGCCCAGTGCGGCACACCTCTACCTCAGGAACCCTGAAGGGCCACCCAGTACCCTTGGAAAGGGAACCGCTTCACAAGATCACCTTCCGCAACATTGCAGAGACAGAGCATGAGAGCACAGCCTCGGTGCCGACCTCGCCAAACACCCCCACCCCACCCCAGTCAGCATCCTCTGACCTTAGCTCTGTGTTTATGGAGCCTGATCTCAACAGCTCTTGCGGTGAGTCCTCTTCCAGTGTTCTTCTCCGAGGCTTCCGGTCCACAGCTGTGTAATAGGGCACCACCTGACCAAGTGAATGCTTAAATTAAAGATTGTGTGTGTGTGTAAAACATGCTACTAAATACTAGTGAAGTTAAGAATTCATTTTAATACAGAAAAAATTTCTGTTTGAATAAGAACTGGACATTCATAAAACATAATTTATGTGGGAAATCAGCCTATATTAATGCTGTTAACTTATGTAACTTCAACTCTGTATCTATTCATAAACAGGTAGCAACAGTATATTTGCCCCGGTTCTACTGCCACCTTCGAGTAAGTACGAATGCAAGTTCATTCTTGTTTTTTGTTTCTCACGCAATTAATTTATGTGTTAGGATGTAATTTAATAGGCACAGTTTTTATGAAGAATCCATCAGGCAGTGTCTGCTGTGGAAATGCTGGTCTGAGTCGAATGCCCTTTGTGCTTGTGTGTGTCAGAGTTTCACTCAGTTTCTTGCGGGAGTCTGCACCAGCTCGGAGAGGAGCTGCTCAAACCTCCGCCTCTCCCTCCCCGAAGGAAGGAGGCTTTTTCCGAGGCCAAGGTAACACCGGCAGAATGACAGTCTAAATTAGGGTTCGCTCCGTTTCTATTCACGCTCCCAAATGCACGCATTGTCCCGATCCCCGAATTCACTCCTATGGTTCTGTTGCCTCATTCAGATAGGATTCACCTGCCATGTGTGTGTTTTTGCAGTTGAACAGCAAGTCAGACAGTCCTCCAGCGATTCCCCCAAGGCTTCCCCCACCGCTTCCCAGGGTACAGCCACGAATGCCAGTATACAATGGGCCGAGCGAGAGTCCCCTGCCCAGCCCTCCTCCGCCACCCCCTCGAGACCCCCTGCCCGACACCCCGCCACCTGTGCCTCAACGCCCCCCGGAGATCTTCATCAACTATCCGGTCAACTTGCAGCCGTCGCCTGTGGGTCGCTTCCACTGGGATTTCGGAAGCTCTCCCAGCTCACCCAACACTCCACCAGGCACACCTTCTCCGCGAGTGCCCCGTCGCTGCAGCCCACTCAGCGCTAGTCAGAACAGCCTGTGCCAGCTCTCCTTGTCTGCAGCTGCTCCTCCAGTTCCCCCTCGCTACAACTCGAGCCCTCAGCTCCCGAAACTGCCGCCAAAGACTTACAAGAGGGATCTGTCACAACCGCCCATGCGGGGCACCTCGTTGGTAGAAAATACAGACAGTAACCAGTGAGGATTCCTGAATGGATGCACTTGTTGGAAACTTGCACAACACTGAACGTGTGGCATGAACTTTATAAATAAAACTTTAATTGCTAAAAATTACCTTTTAAACTCTTGATCTTTAACTTTAGTGAACAAACTAATTAAATGAAAGCTACTGACCACAAAGACTGCTCCACACCACACACTATCCACCCACCTCTGGCATTGACCAATCCTACCACACCTCTCAGGGGATCAGTAGCTCCACCATTCTTCAAGCCCTGTGTGCCAATGAAATCTCAGCACCAGAGTACCCGTCACTGCCTATCCGCCATTGTGCAGGAAGCACCTTGGACCGAGAGCCTGCCGTTCTGTGCGCGTGTGTGTGCGCGTGTGTGTGCCAGCGCGCGCCAGTGTGTGCCTGCAGGTGTGACTTTGCTGTAGCAGATACTTGGCTGTAAAGCGTTTCAGTGAAGTGTGCTGGTGTTTATTGGGGAAGGCACTGAAACTAGGAGAAGTGGCTGAGGGTGTTAATGGCAGGTGGGCGGGGCCTTGGGAATGATGCATTCAGCCCTGCCCTTTCATACAGTGGGAAGCTACTTTCTGTTGTATTTCATATTCATTCCTTGTCACACTACACAATGTTGTGTTTTTTTTTTTTTTTTTTTTTTTTTTTTTTTTTTTCCTGGAAAAAAAACAAGCCAATATGCTACAAATGGCCAAAGTGTAGTTTATGCATTAGATTTAATGGTCAAAAAGAGAGGGGAAAAGTATAAGGTTTTAGATTTTATTGAATTTCTGCTCTTTTTCTACTTTGCACTGTATCAAAAGCAGACTGTCCGGTTGAGCATTTTGACTGAGCCCTCATCAACAGGACGCTTAATCTGTCTGGGACCCTGCCTGTATCAACTGCTCTGCTTTTGTAGTGGCCTTCAACCCTGAGTAGTGCATGTTGGCCGCTTGCGAGTGAGATGACCCCAGGGTGACCGGCCCAAGCCTCATCCTGGAACTTAGTAGACCAAATGAACAGGACATCTATGACTCCATGTCACTAACTGCAGCAGTTGCTCTTGATCTGAAAGCCAAGATGATGTCTTAAAACTCTCACCTTAACGTTTTCTACATGACATCTACAGAACATCCGAGTATTAGAGCGAAAAGTTAATGACAAACACTGTGTTCAATCTTCAGCGAAAAAAGAAAAATGGGATAACTCGTTAGCAGATGTATGTCTGAAGGATGGAATAGAATGTTGTCCTCATTTGAATGGAATTTCATTTTAAAGAACAGATAACGTGTCATTGAGATGTGCCTTTTATTTGGTTTTATACTTTTTTCTTTTGCCAAGTATGAAGTGTCTAAAATGAAATCAGTTGCCTATATTATGTGTAGAACAAAGCTATACACTACAAATGTACAGGTTTATGGACGATGTGTACAAACATACACACTAACTGAATAATCCGTATAAAGTGACTTTGTCTGTAGTCTTATACTCCCTTCTGCCTTCCTGTGTGTCATGATGCCTCTTTGATTATGCACAACTACTGAAGGAGTAATATGCCTGCTGTGTCAGACATGTACACTGACAATCCCTGTAGGAAACCCTGTATTTTGAATTGGTGGATGACTACAAGGATGAAGTGCCAGAGGTGTTTATTACAGCACTGTTGGACTGGGTTTTTTTTTTTTTTAAATATTAGTTTCAGAACTGCAAAATTGCAGCGGTTCGAAATGTCAGTCCTACTTCCTGGGTTGAAATCACAGACTCCCACTCGGAACCAGTCCAGCACACAACTGTCCCATTTCTGTCTGCGTCACATGAGACTGCTGCATGGTGTCTAGTGTTTCCACTGCCTGTGTGCTCTGTTGGACCACAGGCAGCAGTGTGCAGCTGTGGAGTCTTTTTCCCCTCTCCTTCTTCCCCGTGCTTCTGGGCTGTCGGAGCTCCTGGGTTTCTGTGAATGACACACATGTCCGTTCTAAAAGCCTCAAAAGCACTGATTACTTTCAAAACTCGGTTTTCTCAAGCTGTGAGTGCCCATTCTATAAAACTTTGTACTGTAGCAAACTGTTACTGTCCAGCAGATGTCACGTACGGTTTATTTGATGGTCTGTGTGTGCTTTGTATTAACGGTCTTAATGAGATTAATAAATCACCCAAGTCTTATTTTGTACTTAATTAGGCAGCAGCTGTCATTTATTGGATTAATTCGGAGGGCAGCGTGTTGTAATCTCAATTTCAAGTGCATTTCTGGGCAACTGAAACGGAATGTGGGCTGTCATTATCACTGCTTTGCAGTATTTTGGCTGATGGATGATGTCAGTGATGATCTATAGCAGAGGTGATGTATTCAACTAGCTGAGCCGCAGGCCATCAGGAGTAACGTGGTGCCATGACGGAGTGTCTTCATGCGCTTCTTCACACAGTACTGCAGGGTCCCTCATCTTCACTCTCTTCCCATGGACTTGTTCCATTTGTGTTCTCTCGCATGGGGCCTCCACATGGCACACCAAGGAGGGTCGCTTGCCGCACTACCCTGTGAGCAAAAGTGAAAGTACTGTGTTTTTTTTTTTTTTTTCTTCCCCCCTCTCCCCTCCCCATTCTTCTCCCTCCATCTTATGCACCAGTTCCGCTTTAGTTTTGTCTTGGTACTCTTGGCTGTTTGCTGCATGAGCAGCTCTCAGACATCAGCTTTGGTGTCTGACAAAGACCAGAAGTGTCCTTTTGTGCTATTTGTGCACCCAGTACTATCCCCCCTTGTACAAGGCACCATGTGATAGTCAAGTTTGTACACAATGTGAGTATTGGACTGCGTCTTTTGGGGTGTCTTATTTCATTTAAAATTTCCTTTTTTTTTTTAAATTTATTTTTAAAACTGATAGGGAAAATTTAAAAATTTTACCTCTGGTACCTTCCTACTTGTGCCAGTTTGGAAGCTGACTGCCTCCCGGACTTCTTGCATTCATTGGGTGGAGAATCACCCTGGTTTTGGAGGGAAAAGCAACAAGTTGTAAGAATGTCTTTTTCGAGTAAAAATTTTATTACTATAATTACATACTGACCTGTTTAAATGACTCATCCCAGGTGATTCTGAACGTCCTGCTAGGAGAGTGAGAGATGTTCTTTGCGACACCGTGCTCTTGGGACACCCTGGGCACCTGCCACCTCGGGCACGATGACGCTTCTGCAGATGTTCCGTGCTCCAGTGGCGAGCTGGGTGTGTGCGAGGGCTTCAGAAGGACAGGTACCTGACTGTCCGTGTCGCCATCGCTGAGGTTTCCTCGCCCAGGGATGCCCAAGCCTTCCTCCCCTGCTTTAGCCCCCATCTCATAGGTGCCATCGGGGCTGCACGAGGTCACCGAGGAGTAATCGAAAACGGAGGTGTTGCCGAAGTCTTCCTGGTCCGTGTCGCCATCTGCAACATTCTCCCTTATGTCAGGGCGCTCTTGACCACAGGCTTGTTCTCCAGAGGGCTTCAGCCTTAGCAGGAAGCCCTGCCCAGATGCACTCATTCCTTCCTTCCTGTCTGGGTTTGCAGTTGCTGGGAAGAAGGTGTGTTGGACGTGGTGTGGGACACAGAGGTGATGTGTAGCATCAGCAGGACTGCAGTTCTTCCTCGCAGAGTGGAGCTCATGTGGAGACACACTCCTGCAGTGTGACACAGGATAGCTGTTAGTATGTAGGATTTCTGAGCCTCGACACAGCTGAGGACATGTTTACATATTTTAGTGTCTCATTAGAATCTGGAGCTCAGTGGCTTCATTTTGACTTCAGGTTCTGCTTTTCAGGGTTGACTCTTTACTCTGTACATTTATATGTATGCATTTAGCTGACACTTTTCTCCGAAGAGGCTTACATTGTTAAAATACAATTATTTACCCACTTAAACAGCTGGACAGTGTTACTGGAGCAACTTTGGATGAGCGCCTTGCTCAAGTGTACTACAGCCGGAGGGGGGATTCAAACCTCCGACCTTTGGGTCCAAAGGAAGCAGCTCTAACTATTCCACAAGATTTGATACGTTTATTTATTGCTATAAATTGTACATTTGGGCCTTTAATATTAACGTGGCTGCGTAAACAGTTGAGCTTGTATTAACATGAATCTGTCAAAACGTACGAATGATATAAATGAGAACAGGCTGTAAGACTCGGCAGAACTTATTCAGTAACATACTGTGTAATAGATTGGTCACAAAAAGACAAAAAGAGTACGAGGTGTAGCGCCTGACGAAGCGCTCTTGACCCGAAGCGGCCACTAGAGGGCAGTGTTCACCACTGTTTGGCGCCCTCTGCCACTGTGTTGTGTCTGGGGTTTCGCGGGCTTTTTCCACATGAACAGATGCATTGTGGGGGGAAAAAGGAGGGGAGACGACCAACAAGCGCTAAGCTGTTGTAATGTGCCCTGAAGTGACGGGACAGTTTCTAATGTAGTGGTTAGAGCCGCTGCCTTTGCCCATCAAAGGTCGCCGGTTTAATTGTCACCTTCATCTGTAGTACCCTTGAGTAAGGTACTTACCCTCAAAACTGCTCCAGTAACATTACCCAGCTGTATAAATGGGTAAATAATTGTCACCTGAACACAGTAAGTTGCTTTCGAGAAAAGTGTGAGGTAAATGAATACGTGTGAATATTCACTGAAGGTGGATTAGGTTCACAACAATGTGAGTAAAAGCAAAAATCCTACAGCTTGCTCTCATGAACTACAGGACGCAAAATATTGTTTTATACGTGACGTAATGCTGCAGTGAGTCAGTCATTGCTCTTGCTCGGTTACTGCTTGCTGCACAGGATGCCTTTGAAGGGTGCAGTACGTGTCCCTTGCCGATGTTTCTCCAAATGATGTCGCAAACAAACTATAGCGGCGACGAGAGTGCAGTCCGGGTTAGTACGCCGTCCAGTACGACACAACACTTGCTGCCACCAAAGAGGGGCAGAATGAAGCTGAGACCTGAGATGTAATCCCTCACCGCAAGTGATCCATCCCTCACCGCAGTGAACCAACCTGCATCCTGCCGCTTCCTTGAGGGTTCCCAGGCTGGCCTCCTCCAGAAGGTCGTGACACCGAGAGAGGAGCTGCCAAAGAACTCGCTTCCTCTCTTCCAAGAGGTCGTAATCTCCGTGGTCTCTTCTTGTCCATTGCAGCTCACTCTGGGTACGTACAGTCTTACGTGATCACTGCACTTCATACTCTATTTTGTGATCATATTTTTGCAAGAACCTTTCCTTCGATTAAGTGATACTGCCTTAATGCCCAGTAGATAATGAAATATTACTGTTTATGCATCTGTAACTGGTAGAACTGAACATAATTACCAAGTTGTATTAAACGGCTAGTGGTTTAAATCACAATGCATGCTGGGTACTTGCAGTACTTGTTTCACTGAGCATGTTAACACAAAGATTTCTTTGATCCTGGCACGTACTTGTGTATGAATTAAATAGTTGTGAATCTGTGACACAGGGGCTAGGATTGGGAAGACCTCCAGCAGCTCCTTTCTCTCCCCCAAGGATGCCTGTATATATAAAAACAACATGAATGTGTACGTACACACACTAGAGCCCAGCGAGGATGTATACAGTAAATCTACACTCGGTGCATTCAAAACAACTGACATGACAGAAGCATGGCAGACAGAAGAATAGATCTCTTACCCATTTTGCAGAGCCACACAAGCACTCCTACAAACGATTGCTCTGAATACACACACGTTGAGGTGCTTCCAGTCATAATGGTACATAGTTGCTTATCTGGTTACATTTCTAGTTACAGTCCATACCTGTGTGTTATACGCTGCAACATCTGATTTGTGAAGAGCTGAGATGATTTCAGGGAGGGTCCTCAGGTATCCCAGGTACATTTCAGAAAAAGCAGACTAGGAAAAAACAAACACTAATTGTTGTTGCTGCTGCATGGTGTTTTACATTTTACTCACTTTTCTTAGTCACAGCCTACTTCTCGCTCATGATGGGAGCTGATAGAGTAGTAATTAGAGCTGCTGCCTTCATACTCAAAGGCCATAGGTATGAATCTCACCTAATGCTGTAGTACACTTACCCTAAATCACACCAGTAAAAATTACCCACCTGTACAAATGGTTAAGTAATTGTATGTAATTGTAAGTTCCTTTGGAGAAACATGTCAGCTAAATGAGTAAATATAAATGTCCTGTTTTTCCCCTCAAAGCCTAACACTGAGGAGAACTCAGGAAGGGTGAAAACAGTCACGCAACTCTACAGGCTTCATTATACAACACAACACATTTAAAGGAGGATGTTCACTTGCCAATTCCACCTGCAGCCCTCTAGAACCCCAGCCAACAACAGGCGTTAATATGAGCAATGAACCCCTGGTGTCCCACCCACCCGAGGAAACAGGCCAGTTTGTGTTCCCTGGGTGTCCTCACTACCCCTAGTATTGCATGGCTGGAACTTGAGAACCAGCAGCCCTTCGCAGGGCTCATCATACTTATGTGACACACCAGGAAGGCTTACTTTTTTTAATAATAAAACAATATAATCACATTTTGACTTTTCAGTTTACCTCATCTTGGCACATGAGTTTGGCAAAAGCATCAGCCACACGATCCAGCCCATGTCCTCTGGTGAGACAGTCCTCAAGTTCATTCCTGAACAGTCGATGTTGGCGTAACAGTTGTTCGGTGTAGTTCAAAAATTTCTCACTAAGATACAAAAGGAGACACTGTGCTATTGTGAGAGCTTAAGCGCAGGACAGAAGAATGTTTTTCTTCTTTAATATGATTGCTATGATTGCTTTTTTTAGGTGTTCGTACTGTGAATCCTGCTCTTTTTCCAGTGCTGAAAGCATTCTGTACTTCTCAAGAAGCTGATTCAGCGTCTTCACGTATTCTTGTTCAGAGTGGAGCAGCTCCAGGGTTACCTGCATCCTCCTGCCTACAAGAGACAAACTATAGATGAGTTTAAATTCAGACCACATTTACTCATTTACTCAGTTGACGCTGTTATTGAATCACAAAAAAATTCGAAGATGTATAAACCTTCACAAGGGCTTGCATAAGGGACATCACTACCACAGGATGTTGTTACTGCAGAAGTGAGTTCAGCTGTCCTGGATGGCACATTAGGGATCACAAACGTTCCTGGAAAAATTATAAATAGCACTTTTTTCAATAAGTTTGCTCATTTTTAAAAATCAAAGTATATTAAAGGTTCATCAGGAATAAAATCATATTGACCTTAACCAAAAATCAAAAAATGAATGACACTTTCTACAATGGGCCTCAAATAACACCTTCATTATACATTCATGTAATGCACTCTTAATATGTATATATTGCTGACTAATTAATATGCATGTATTTCTGACTGTGTAAAGATTCTATAAATTGTAATGTTAGGCTGTTCACAGAGAGTATAACATATACATCTATGGCTGCTAACAGTATTTTCGTAAGATGTTTATAAACATCTTTGTAGGTTTCTTTATCTTAAGCTTTGCCACACTTTTCTCTCAGAGACTGCCCTGGAAAATGTACACACCTGTGTGGGGATGCCACCCTGCACATCCTCCCTGCAGGTAGCAGTGGAGAAGTAGACCATCGCAATGGGCCTCTCTGTCCATGGAGCAACCACAGCTGCTCCAGAAATTAATAAAACAAATAGCAGCAGTTAATAAGAAAGCACAAGCCAATATTCTTGTCAATAGACCAATCCACTGGTCATATTCAGTATGTAAGCCTTGATTTAATACCTTTCCAATCATGTTCTCACCAGTTTCTCTGAGGTCCTAACCCTCTGATACAGCTCATCTTTAAACTTTGTTGGAGCTTCTGCTGATCACATCGCAGCTGCAGCAACTGGCAGCGCACCTCTATGAGCTCCTCCTGCACAGGGCAAAATCAAGATTTCTGACCCAGCCAAAAGCATCTTTTGAAAGTGAAATATATAATATTTAAAAATCAAACATACTCAAACTTACAACCTACTGATGAGTGAAGGGATTTTCTGCACATCTATGAAAGTTAGTCCTGCATGTTTTTCAAGGAGGAATGTATCATAAGACTAGTGAACACAAACCTTGAGGGAATACACCAAGGCCTCCAGGTGACGAGTGCGCTTCTCACAGGTCTGCTTAGTCTCTCGAAGGTCTTCCTGAAGGCACGTGTCTGAGTCCTTGATCTGATTTAACTCAAGCAGGGCACTTGAAAATACAGTCTTCAGTTCTGATACCATGCTCTGCAGCTGAGGCAACACCAGGTACAATAGAATTTTATACGCATTTACTCTTGCAGACATACATAAAAATTAAAGCAAGGTCAAATATACATACAATGCATAACAATAGTACGTGGTTTATCAGTGCAATCAAAATTTTGTTTTGCCTAAACTCATTTTAATATTAGCGCGGCACTAGATATTGCGTGTCCATATTTACATAAGCTTCAATGAACCAGAAAGATCTTACAGAAGAGCAAAGAAAATCCTGTTTATTCTTTCAGTTGTGAGAAACCAACATCAAATCTGTTTTTTACCTCAGAAATCTTTATTGCTAGCTCTCCTTCTTGTGGCTTCATGCTTTCTAGTAGAGCAGAGAGAAGAGAAAGACATACCTTGTGATGGTTGCGGGCAGAAAACGTACAAATTCCTTTTTGACAAGGTCAGTAGCCTGCCGTCTTTCACTAGTGTACATACCCATGTGTTGTGCTGAACTCCGCACTAAGCAGCTCTAGCAGAAGCAGTTTTTCTTCGGTAGGCTCTGTGTTCGCGACTCTTTGCCGTTGCAGATTTTCAGAGGCTCAAAGACTGGCGCAGAAAGGTGGCCCACTGAGGAAAGCTCCGTCTCTTCTTTCGGCCCGCCAAAAAAGGCTCGATTGAATGTCAGCGACACAATAAGAGCAGAGAGCGAGAGGATCGAGGATGCAGTTCACTGTTAGTACAATGTAAAAGGTACCTTTACTGAATGATGTCTTTGTGCATGGATGGAGACATCTTTCTTAAACATGTATATGATAAGATGAGGTTGTCCTTGAGCATATGGATTTGCGAAGTGTTCCTGCTGGGTTTTGTTTACAGCACGTGGACAATAGTTGCCCTTGCCAGCAATTCCCTTGGTGGGAAAACAGGCAAGCTTGCCAAGAAGCTTGACACTGCCAGCTTTCTGGCAGGATCAGCACTCGATGATGTCCTGAAGGACAGAGTGTGATAGATGAAACATCAAAGTTGAAAAATAAAAAATGCTCAGAGGGAACACTTCTGTACTTTGCCATGCATGTACAGACTTTTCTGTCGTATGCATTTTTTTTTTAATAAATCTGAAAACTGTACAGCATTTTAAGTATATATTTAAAAATTCATAAGTATGTTTTCAAATATAATGCCATGACTGTGCAGTGGTCAAGATCTTAATGATAATGGATGCATGGAAGATGTAAAAATTGAGTAAACCTTAACTTTTAATTACTGAAATTATGATAATTGCTTTAATTTAGTTCAGAATGTTTTCAATGACAACTGGGAATGGGTTTCTCCATCTATCCATTGTCAACAACCCCTTGTCCTGAGCAGGGTCGCGGCAAGCCGGAGCTCTACCCGGCAAAATGGCGCAAGGCCAAAGGAGGAGGGGACACAACCTGGACGGGATGCCAGTCTGTCACAAGGGACCCCAGGCAGGGCTCAGACCTGCTGTGAGGTACAACTAATAGATGTAAAATTAAAGGGTGCCTAAAACATTGTTATACAGTCCAAACATGATAAATTACTTGCCTGAGGTTTTGTTTTCATTATTTCAAAAGTAGATTGGCCTTTGATTCATTTTCAATGCTTTATTACCCGTTAATCTATTCTTTGTTACATTTAACTTTATAGCAATAAAGTAAATTGCTTATGAAATCAGAAACAATATTAAAGAGGGTTTCACCAAACATCATATTTTTTCTTTCTGTTCTTTAAGACTAGCCCTTACTGAGGCCTCATAAGCTGGAGGTGCAATTTATCTGCCACACTAAGCATTTTTCACATGAATCAAAGGTCACAAAAAGTCATGCAGAGAACTAGTGTTGATCCAAAGAGTAGAAAGTTCTTTGTTGCAGGTAGCCAGTGGTGTGAGCTGTGTTGCGGAGCTAAGTAAGGTGTGATGCAGCCACTTGTTCTACTGCTCACTACTACTGGCATAGCTACAGTAGGTACAGGCTGCTAACATGACTGGTGTCACTGCTATTATGGATTTTCCATTTTAAAAAGACTCCTGCTCATAGTAATCGGATCTGTACTTTACTGAAATTACTTTAAATATAAATAAATCTCCTAAAAAATAGCTTCTGACTAAAAGAAGAAATAGCCAGATAGTATTGTTGAGGATATAAGGCGCTTCAGTGTGTGTGTGTGTGTGTGTGTTTGTGTGTGTTTGTGTTTGCGCGCGCGAGAGAGAGAGTAAAGAAATTGTAAACTGACATAAATTGTAAGTTGTATGCGGTTGAAAAGGGGACTTGCCCAGTAATTACAATGGTTAAATTTCATTTGGCCCAAAGGAAGAGGAATGAATTTAAAATTATAATTGGCCAATAGTTATAATTAATCAAGTATCAAAGAAAATTATTTCAAGTCATTTAGATAATGTTTACATTTAAATATTTAAGAATACATATTTGTTTGCTCGTGAAAATAAAATTAATTGTACTTTAAAGACGAACTTGGAAAAGCTAATTAAATATACGTATAAAAACCTTTTTGACCTTTGGGGACACCGTACTAACGGGTCAGCGTTGAGTTTTACTTCCGGGAGAGACGTGTCAGACATAGCAGAAGCTCTGATTGGCTGAGAGGTTGTCTGTACGTTTTTAAATCGTGTCCGAAAAGGCTTTCGAGTCGCTTTGCAGAGTATGATGCTGTATTCGGTAAGAATTTAGTTTAAACTGCATTTACCCGGGTAAATAAAATTTTGCGTAATTTTTTTAATTGGCAAATATATGCGACGGTTTCTAAAGTTGTTTTGTTGTTGTCGAAGTGTATATAAGTTAAGAAGTCAGTGAACTTAAGTTAACTTAAACTTAACTGTTAAGTGGAGACAGTCACGTTCTCAGACCCCATCACACTGTGTTAGAAAAATGCAGGATCCCAACTTGTTGTAATTTATTATTAACTTTGATTTGTCAGGTGACGTAGGTATGTGGCCAAATAATTTGTTTAAGATTTGCCTATGCAAACACACAGTCAGAGTGAGAGTGTGGTAACTTACACTTGAACTAGTAACTAGTTCAGTATCAGTGAGTGTCCATTCAGATGAGCCGCGTTTTGTGGTTTTAAGACTAAGAGAGCTGTTAAGTTACCACATTTCCAACTTCTGCCCGTTACAACATTGCCTTTAGTCTAATCAACATATAATTGTAACGACCCCGCCTTACTGTTTTATGAGGGAAACCCGTCTAATGTGTAAACAGGTGTTGAGAGGGAGTCTGGGAAGGCTGGCTGTAGCGCTGGTCCTGGATTTGGAGGAAACGGGGTCCTCGGACCAAGAAGAGCATTATATAAATTATTTTCCTTGTGCTGCTGTTCTAAATCGTTCGTCTTGAACGCTGCCTCTCTCTGTGCCCTTCTTCGCCCCATCCAAACCCACACAATATGTTTGTACAACGAGTTAAGTGACCGACATGTTAAATTAGCAGGAACTTTAAAGGAACCAGTCTGAGTAAATGTGGTGAGGGTGAGGATGATGGGAATTGGTGCTGTGTAATATTTTGCAGCATTGATTGACGGTGAAAGGGTGCTTTTCTCATCTCTCTGAGCTTCCTTCCTTCCTTCCTTCTCTGGCTTCTTTTTTTCTGCCCTTGTTGTTTTTCCACACAGGTCTTGTTTTAATGAATAAAGCATTGGTGTCACACCACTGTAGAAGACTGAACTTTTAAAGATACTTTTGTTACTTATAATCAATTCAAGCAATAGTATATTTATTTTCATTTTGGAAGTTAACTTTATTCACATGGTGGTTAACCTTGCCTGCATTACCTGACACCTTTATGTGGCTATGTCATGGATTTTACTCTTGTTTTACCCTTAACTTAGAAGAAATGAGGACCACAGAGTTTGATTCATCTGATGAAGAAGATGTGGGAGAGGAGCAGCAAACTCCCCTGCAGATCTCCTGGTAAGGCATCGGATGACAGGGCACTTTGGAGTAGGTCTGAGTGTTCAACCCCATTCTTGATATGTTTGCAGAATTTAGTTATGATTGATTTTCTTAATGAACATGTCACATTTTTTACAGGTTTTTTTTTTTTAAAGAGGAATGCATACATACCTGTATATGTGTGTGTATATAATAATTCCCCTCCCCTTTTTAAAGGTTACCCCTGTCAGTTGTGGAATGCTCACAGTTTTTAGGAATATGTCCATTGCCAGGTAAGATGCAAAAGAATAACACCTGTGATATGTCTGCATAAACTTTTCTACGTTCAAACCACTGAATACAGTTTTCTCTGGACAGGGTGTAAATTCAAAGATGTCAGAAGAAACTTACCAAAGGATGTAGGTAAAGTATCAATTTTCTTGAAATGGTTATTGTATGGGTCCCATGAGAGCTCCTTGGGTAGGACACAATGACAAGCTTTGTGGTTTGCTAAAGGTGCAGATGTAGCAGCCATTGAGGAATCTCCATCAGATTTAAACTCTCTCTCTTGTGGATGCTGTAGTTTATGTATGTGAAGTGCCTTTATTTATTTTGTTTCCTTCAATATCAGTTAAAGTGAGACTGGGGAGTGAATGAAAGTAAACTTCATAAATTAAGCTGCAGAGAGAATTTTTCTTTTCCACATACTGATTGCCTCCCCCCCCCCTCCTGCTGATAGATGAGTTAAAGGACCAGGGAGTGGAGGATGTGTTTGTGTTTTGCACTCTTGGGGAGCTCCAGAAGTACCGTGTTCCCCGGTTGCTGGATGTTTACCGTCAGCAAGGACTCAGAGTGCATCACCTGCCCTTCCCTGATGGGGGCACACCTGAGCTTGACCAGTGCAGCCGAATTCTGGAGGAACTGCAGTTCAACCTCGAGAACAACCGAAAAACAGTCATTCAGTGAGTTAGTCCGTTAATGCCTTTTGTAATGGGGGGGGCGGGTACTCAGTGCTGCTGTAGCCCTGCATTACTAGTGAATGAGTGAGTGAGTTTATCTTCTTCAAAGTATTTAATATCTGTACCATGTTTACTGGTCCTGGTGTTTGGTGTCCAGTTCACTTTTGTCCCAGTCAACACTTTAGCACTGATTTGAGAAATAATTCTCTATTTGTGACCTATATATTCATACTTTTAAATTCTTAATGAATTGTTTTTCATAATGTTTTTAACTTTTAATGACTAATTTTGTCTTTCAGTTGCTATGGAGGTCTTGGTCGTTCAGGACTAAGTAAGTATTCTACCCCAAAACGGGAATTTCTCTTCAGAGTTTTGTTTGGGTATGGTTTGATAATTTCAAATTGTTTTGTAGTGGCTGGATGCCTCTTGCTTCAGCTTTCTGTCAGTATGACACCCGACAAAGCTATTGAAATCCTGCGTGAGTTAAGAGGGGGTGGAGCCATTCAGACAGTTAAGGTAAGTTACACTTTGGAGCAGCTGGGTCTCTTCTGTCACATTACACATGGTACCAATAATCTGTTTTGCTCTTCTGTTAAAGCAATACAACTTCCTGCATGAATTTCGAGAGAAGTATGCAGCTTACCAGGAAAACAAAGAGGTTTTGTTGGAGCGATCAGTTTCACGATGACTTCTCTGCACTTTTTCCATGCTTTTGTGGAGTCTGATTAAGCAATAATCTAAACCATGACAAGGCCTATAATTGAGATGTTTTGTCCTGAACTCTAATCGCTGTGTATGCCGCATGCCTTTCTCTTCATTGCACTTTAAAATCTTTGCTCTTAGTTGCTTAAGTACATATTCCTTAAATTTTTTTACATTTTTAAATATTTGAACATGGGTGGTAAACTAGGGAATTTAAACCTTTATGAACATAATTTTACTGTGTGGTTATGTAAGTCAATGCTTTCCATTATTTTGTAATGCACTGGAGATTCTACAATAATTACATCAGCAAAGTATTCTGGGCTTAGTTTATTGAAACTTAAGTTTCTCTACCTTAGTCACATTCAAGTCAGGTCTAAATTTATTAATCTAAAAGTAAATTTTTGCACTTTCTCCCAATGTTGTGGTACTGTGATGCTATAGCAAAATCTAAAAAGGCATAGATTGTAGTAATATGAAATCTGTACCCTGTAGAAGATTATGCCCGAGAGAAAAGTTGAGGGCTGATTTAGAAAACGGGTGGGGGAGGAGGTATCCTGTAATTACACATTTTTAATAACTTGCAAACAATAGAATTCATGTCTTTTAAAAAAAAAATTCTTGTAAACTAATGAAATGACTGTCCTAGCACCCTTAAGCAGCAGTTTACTTATGTACCAAGGGCCTAAAGGAAACTTCACTGTATCTATAAGCTTTTGTTCAGAAAGCTGGAATTACTGCAGTTTAACATGCACCATGTTAATCTGATTACTCAGGAGTGCACTGACAAGACACCTTACCCAATACTGTGAAGGAAATTTTACTTTATAGCCAACCTGGTGTTGCAAGATATTTCAGGGGGAAGTAAACCCTTTTCTGCTAATAGTCAATTCATTCTAAAGTAAAAACAGCTGTGATTTCATATACCTAATTTTGTGAACTAAATGGCTACACAGCCTGTCAAACTCATTTTATTTCCAAATAAAATATGCACATGAAATATTCATGTGTACTGTAAATAACATTAAAAGAAAATCTTTGCTTAAAAGGGATGTGTTTCTTAGTGATGCCTGGTACTACAAGGAGTCTGAAGAGTTCATCCTTTAATATGTAGAATAACACAAAGGATGTCTTCTACAGGTCCATTTTCAGATCTCCAGCTTCAGAGTGTTCGCATCCTGCATGCAGTTCTCCCTCTTGTCACAGTCTCCGTTTAAGAACTCACCAGCACATAGATCATCCTAAAATTAAAAGGAGGGGAAAAAATGGATAATGAAAGCTAATTTTAATGATTTGAAACAAACACAAAACGCTCCTTAACACACAGGCTGTCACTGATAATGAAATCTCGCTAGAAATTTAATACTTAGGGTATGCTATACCCCCACTAAATATTCCATCTACTGAAGTAGATGGTGCATGTTGTGAATAAAAACTTACCCATAGAGATAATAGAAAAAAGATAGCAGATAGAAGGCAAGTTTGCACCAGCCCTCTTTTTGGCAGTATGCCAGAATGTCTGCATTCATGATTGTGGTTGGATCGTAAAGCCCTGGACCGCTCATCACTGGTCGGCTCATGTACCTTAGAAAGCAACACAAAAATACAGCTGTAAAAATTGTACCAACAAACGCAGGAGCCCCGTATCCAGCAAAGCTACCCTATTACTCTTTCACAATCAAATATTGCAAGCTACTTTAGATAAAACCCTCAGTTAAGCAAATACTAATTAGTAACCGAGAAGCTCTTCACAAAGAAATGGCACTAAAATAAAATGCAACAAATCTTTTTTCCCTTTTGTTACAAAAACACAGATTCTCCAGTGCATTTCCTTAAAGTGGGAAGGTAATGATGAAACCTACCTCCAGACATGGTAGGCCAAGAGAGGCATGTTGAGTCCGAGGGTGAGCCATTCAGTTGCACAGAGGAACATTACACAGAAGAAGACATGGATCAGGTACTCAGGGAGCACCAGCTGAAACAAGCCAGAAAATAGATTAGTCCATATTACATGCATGTACTTTCTAAAGACAACTGCAAAAACCTTAAATGCTATTCTCCACATCAGGTACATTTGTCAAAACCATGTGGGGAAAAAAGGATTAAAAACTTACAGAAGAAATGTAATCGCACTTACTCACTTGGCTGAGAACTCAAAATAATAATCACAGACTAGTCCAGGGGTGTCCAATAATGCTCTAAGAGGCCCACAGAGTCTACATGCCATTGCTGTTTCCCAGAAGTAAATTAATGTAAAATCAGTGATAGGACAGAATACTTTACAGTCCAAAGGTCTTTATCTTTGAAAGCCATGTGATGCTACTTTTATCAACATGATTACTAGGAAAATTTGCAGACCCTGCTGCACACACAGGGTATAAAACACTGGCCTTCATTCCTGGCTCTAGTAAGCCATGGGATCCACAGGCCTGTGTTCCAGCTCAGGTGATCAAGATTTTGCTTTATGCTGTCTCACTATTCATGTCACAGGAACCTGTTTTTGTAACTGCATTAAACCAAAGTTTCAGAAAATCATGGCAGTATGTGTGCATGTTTGCTGATTTATCCAGTTCATTAGTGAAAGAGAATTAGCATCTTAATTTGTTTTTATCAATCCTGTTAATTTTATTTAGTCCTTTAACAACTGTGTAATTCAAGAGCAAACTAGAAAGACAAAGGATTGTGACAGTCATTCTCAATAACCATATTATGGCATAATGACAAAATGGATTAAAAAAATGATAGGAAATGGATAAAATGGCACATTTCCTATATCATGGTTTGAACAGCAGGATTCATTAAATTAAAACCTCAATGTCAAGAAATTTGGGGGGGGGGTGTCAGCATTCCCTGTGGTATGAAAAAACCAAAGTGGAGACTAACAATTGGACAGCCCGAGTCTAGAACATCTAACTATGCAAACACCTGACAGTGAAAAAGGAAAAGAGAGTAATTCAGTATTAAACAAAAATACTTTCCAAAACTTAACCAGATTCCCGATAAAGAGAAAAGACAGCACCTAACTCTGTTAGGCAAGTTTTACAACAGTCACTAGTTAGAGAACAGATTCCCTTCCCCACAGCAGAGAGCATTTTGATGCAGTGTTACTGAAAACCATGCTGCATGATGTTCAAACTCAGCAATAAACCAAACCAAGGTGCCTGTGTGAGGTCTGGAACATGACTGAAGGAGGCAGATGGAGGCACCACGTGAAAGCCATGCACTGGACAGTGAGGTGCACCAACAGCCCTGGATGCAGCCTCACATAGGAATGAGTGGGAGGGTGGGAGTGGGAGGTGTAGGGGTTTCAGCGGCCTGGTGCCATCAACAGTTCAGCACATCACTCTAGACCAGTTAGAGGGAAGGTTACATAATGCCAGCAAACAAAGAGCCATAGATGCCAAATGCAGCCAAAATATTCAGGAAAAGGCAGTGAAATCGCCAGGAACACTAGGGATAATGAGCAAGAAATGTAATTAAGCATATTTTGTTTTTGTAACCATACTAAATGATACCCTTCTTAAAGCATGATAAGGAATTACATCTAAACATAAAAATTCTTTAAAAGGAAATTTTTACCATCCCTCAAATTACAGGTTTTATGTTTATCCAACAGAAGAGACCTCATTAAATCAAAATCCTCTTAATTTAAAGCAAGATAAACTAGGTATTCTTTCCCTCCACAGACTGGAGGGAAAGAATCTTACTGCAGTAGATGAACAGCTCAATATATGTAATTATCTAAACAATAAGGAAAGAAAAAGAATACAGATAACCATTTGGACAATTTCCCCAAGAAGTAAACTTGGAAACCTGATCAACTATGACCACTATCCTATTTAAGCAGTGTTGTACTGGAAGGACTCGCATTCAAATCCTTGCTTCTGTTATAGAGTGCACGATGAAGGAACTTAGTCTAAATTGCCTTATTCAAAATGTCCAAACTATATACATGAGTAAACCACTGTAAGTAGCTTAACACTGCAGGATGCTTTGGAAAAAAGGACCAGCTAAATAAAAATAATGATTCAACAGGAGCCAGTTTTCTCTGGTGGCCCCTTTAAGAGCACTTGACTGTAACAAACCTACCATCTGCTAGCAGCGCTCAAGCGGAAGCACTCAGGCCTGGCAGGGCGTTCAGAACCATTCCTTAACACAAAACCAGTCATTACCCTCAAAGTATTAGGATGTCCCGAAGAACAGAAGCGTCTATCAGTTTAACTCCACGGACTGGAGGGAAAGAATCTTAATTTCGTAATGTACAATTCCTCATCAGCCATGTTTCATGTAAATTCACGATGATTATCTTTAAACAACACAATTAAAGAAAAAAGTTGCTTTCATTTCTGTTCCCCAATCTATGGATTAAATGGTTAAAATGATTCTTTCCAATTGAAGCAATTAAAAATTTGCATTACCGGTGTAGTCAATCCGATTACATCCTACACTTCCCATCAACCCTGCACTCACCTGCTACAAATAATGTCTGCATGGGAAGCGCAATACATTCAATATCTCATCAAATCCAATACCCGAGGAAGACAACCTCTCAGCATGTTGTTCACCTTTCAGAGTGAATTCCTCCAGCAGTTACACCCAAGTGGGAACTACACCTGCCTGGACTGCTCTCCTTACTAGCATTACATAACATGCACTTAATGATCAATACCTTGCTTGCAAATTTATTTCTCCCTTTATTTTTGGCCTCTGGCCTTCACATATTTCTTGAATGACAGCTCTTGTGTTTCAAGAGTGTTCAGTGTCACTTTCATTCAGTATAATCTGTCATTTTTCCTAAATATGTACTTTCTAAATATGAATGAGACCCTGTGCAATCTGAGAATTTTGTTTGCGTGTAAAGCAATACTGAACAACACCTTACAAGCTCATGTTTAATGTCCATTATATTGGTGCAAAATACAAAAAAAAAAAAAAAAAAAAAAAAAAAAAAACACCTTTTTGGCACCTGTCTGGGTGTCACTGTTTTCCCTTACTTCCTTCCATTCTTTTATAAGATTGTGAATGAGGATACTAATAAGATTTGCAAAAACAAGAGGGGTCATTAGAAATTATGCATGCTTGGAGCATTTACAAGTCTTTTCAGTTAACAATTGTTCACGAAAACCACTAGCTTTAACATATAAGCATAAAGATGCATTAAAAGTCAGGGGGGTTCCTGACTTTTAATGGACAACAAAACCTCTGCTTTTTAATTCCCTCTGTGAAAATACACATTTGCTGTCTGTGTTATTGTTCTCTATAGTAAACAAAAATGTAAAATTACTGTGACGCTCACCTTTCTTAGAGCACTGCATATGAAACTAGGGCTATTCCATGGCCTACCCTCACAATGTACCAATGCTCACAGACAAGAGCTCTGCAAAACACCCTGTCTTACAGCACTGCACTTGTAAACATCCAGTATCAATATAAGACAACGAAAAATCCATAAAATACACATAATCCAAAAACTGAATCCCACTGACCTATGGTTAGTTAACTGAAAAAACATTTGCAAACACTCCCCCCGTGCAAATGACAGACTTGAGACTGAATTGAACCAAGCGGGCATTTTATCTAAAGATTGGTACAAACCTTTAATGCAATTTTGACTCTTTTAATCTTTTTGACCTTTTCAACTGTCTTTTGCCATAAAACAAAAAATGCAAAAAGCAGATTAGAAAAGTATGTTAGTGTTGGACAGCTGACAAGATCACAGTAGATTAATAAGTCAGAATATCAAGCATAACAGTGCAGAAAAGTTATGCAAATAAAAACAAGAAATATTAGGGAAAAATAGATCATCATGCTCAAAATCAATGTTTGTGTTACTAAAGTTTACTTACTGGATTCAGTGTGTTACACTGATCTATGGGATTCTTGTAGTCCGTCTTGAGTTCATCAAATGCTATTATCTAGAAAATAAAAAGGTGCAAGTTATTGAAGATGTTAACAGGTAAAAAGATTGACAAATTTTTACAAGAACTGAATGCCATTTAAAAAAATCTTTGCACTACAAAATTAACTACTATGGAACTCTTTATCCCCACTGTGTTAAAATTACATACTTTTCCCAATTACTTCTTACAACCAAAACCACAAAGCTTACCGCATTGTCTGATTTAGGTGCTATCATACAACCACTGTGCACCAGTCAGTGGTCTGTTGTTAAAAAACAGCTTCAGCATATACCTAGGTTCTTCCTACTAAAAGTTAGCCAAACATGGGTTTTCCCCTCACAACTCATACAGGATGTGTTTAGACAAGAAAGAAGTAATTTACATTGACATTCAGCTCTCAGCCTACTTCATATTACTGGACAAGATTTCCTCAACTAGCACAGAATGCTTTTGGGAACACAAACAGGTGATGCATGTGCTTCCTGAAGCTGCAGATACAGGACCAAAGTGCCACTTTCCTCCACATTAGCTATAAGCATTGGTTGCTGCGTAACAGAACTGATTTTAAGTTCTATACAGAGATGCCAAGATATTCGGTTTTCTTTGTGTTACTAATGTTTAAGTAAACCCTTTGACCTGTTTGAACATCCAACATCTTTTGCATTCAATGGACTGCAAAATTAGCTATTTTGATGAATTCTTCAGTACACTTTTCCCATAAAATAGTAAAAACAATAAACCGGCAAAAGTACTATCATAATCTAGATGGCTATTTCACTCTTTTCATTTCATAATTTCACTCATTTCATTTCAGCTCTGTTCCAACTCCTGTTTGGATGTGCCCAGCAGCCTTGGTCTTCCCTTAAGTACAAGCAGTACAAAGTACAGTGAGACCTGTGCTAACACAGATGTGAAATGTTGGAGAGTTTATATCCAACTGGTGGGCTGAAGGCCAGGGAGATCCACCATCATGACCACCGGTCATTCCACTCTTTGCAGCGTCAGAAGTTCTCCAGTCAGTTACAGCTGCCTCCCTTTGCTCAGTCGCCGTTCTTGTCTCTGAACAAGATCTGAGACCGACAACCACCAAATCCTAATTTTTTCTCTAAAATAGCTTGGAATCAAAGGAACACAACCGAAATGATCTGAGCCTTACCTGTCTGACAGATGTTATCAGGTTGCTTAGTATCTCTCAACTGATGTTCCACACGGTTTGTTGCTGGGCCCCTTACCCAGCTCCATTTGCACCGTTTCCCTGGGCTCTATCACTCCCTGTTACGGATCCTCCCATCACTGCTGTGCAGGTGACATTTAGCGCTAACCGCAACCAGCACAGATGCATCCTCTCGCATTGCATATTGTCTCTGACATAATTTGCCTGCATGACTGACTACCACCTACAACTACGATGAAAATCTACCAGATCTCTGCTGGTCCTTCCAGCTGTCAGGTACTTTCCATCAAGCTGGACAATTTGCTCTTTCATATGCTTCATTGAGCAAGAGCATAAGAGTAACAACTGACTCAACTGATTCTAGGTCAAGTTTTCTGATGACCCAGAATGCTGTGGGACAAGTTGCGTATTGCTTTCATCATCTTCCTTCGCTGGATTTCTTTGGCTACCTGTATCAGACTCAAAACTTGGCTTCTTATCTCCTACAAGACAGACACAGAATCAACACCCTGATGCCTACAAGACCCAACCGCCCCCTACACCTCAGCAGGAACATAGTGCTTCTCCACATCTGACTGCTTGTCTGTTCCACTAAGAAGGGGTCTGAAAGGAAGGTCCACAGATTTTCAGTTTTAGCACCAATGTGGTGGAATAAGCTCTCCTTCTCACTCAGTAGTGAACTCCTTCTGCTAAGGGTCTCAAAACATCTCCTTCAGTCTCCCCCATAAATTTCCATTCCACCATCCGCCATGATCATCTCCGCACTTCCTCTCCGACCCTCAATTCCTCAGGCAGCTTACTTGTGACAAGTTGTTTAATGGGCACAGGCAAAAGCTGTACTATTGCACAGACAAAACAGTGCTTCGGCAATCGCGCGTCCGCATGATGATCCGAAGTTCTCCACCTGCAGTGAAATGCACGTTGTGAACGGTTGCCTTCCCGAGCTGTACGTCATCTTGGAGAAAAGTATTACTCGACTTTCATAAATCATGTAGCAAAGTGCGAGCCCACAGCGCTGCCAAGGCGGAGATCAACTGATCAAGACAACCACGACAGAAGGGAGTCCAGCCAGGTGAACCTCAATTCACCCATCATGTCACACCGGCGTACACACAATATATGCTAACATAAGATCGTACTCTACTACAGCGCCACTCGAGCAGTGGGCCAACATAATAACAATATAAGGACTGTGATGGCGGATATGCATATGGATGTCGATATATTTACGACACGCACTCACTTAGTCTCACACTTTCACAACAATGAATGAGGCCAAGCCTTGCGCGGCCATGATCTAACATGGTCGATGCTGGTCCGACCGACTCAAGGCCAGCTGAGCTGGAGTGAGCGAGCGAGCGAGAAGGGGCAGCGGCCGAACACGCGAGTCGGGAGCGCGAGCGCGAGCAACCAGCCAGTAGCTAATGGCTAACCGAGCCCAGCGTCTCATTCATTTCACCGTCGCTTTTCACCGACATGCCAGTTACCAGCACTGCAGAAGAAGAACAAACTGGCTCACGTGAACTAAAAAAAACATAGTTACCCAACCACGCGGGCACTGGCAGTATTATTCCTGCAGAAACTGCGGTGCTTGTATTGTATGTAACATTCTGAAGTGAAGTGTGCCCAAAACAAAAAACTGTGACACCTCCTCCTCAGTAGCTAACGAACCGTAGCTGCCTAGACAGAAGCACCACATCATCCGTGTCACTATTTAGACACAAAATGCAATTTCTCCACTTACGTGCCAAATGGCGAAGAAGATTAGCGCCGCAGTCAGAAGCAATGCCAGCATATAACAAAAGGCCGCGAACGTGAACGCCATGTTGAGTTCCGCCAACGTCGCCTCAGCAGCCGTCACCCGAGTCGCGAGGAGCGAGCGATTCTGAGCGAGCCGCGCAGCCGCTGATGGGTGCGGGACACAAGGAAGGCTGCGAGAGATCAACCGGAAGTGATTCTCCGAGAAGCAGGAAGTGCACACAAACTAGGCTAGCTTTGCGGCCTATGTTTAGTAGGAGCCGCAGCGTCATACGTATTCAGAATGAAATTGTTGCTGAACCGTTATACTGAGAGAAAATTCCTAAATATTACAACACATTACTGCTGTCCAACGCTGTGTCTTTAAGATTTGAAATTATTGGAGCTGAAGAGAAACAGTAGTCTTTAGTTAAAAGTGTTTGAAAGGGCACAACTCGTTTGCTGCCTGTTTATGGCCAATAAAAGCTTAATTATGGAAATAATTCAGTACATAACTTACAGTTAAAAATACATGAGCAACCTAACGACTAAAAATGAAATTTTACTAAGAGCATAAAACTAAAGAAACATTTTTTGGACAGCACCAATGTATTATTTTAATTTTTGCTTTTAAAGGGTAGAGATTGTACTGGTAATTTCACTTGGTTACTATTTTAAATGTATTGCTTCATTTCAGGTTTTTAATGTATTTACAGCTACTAGAATAAAAATAACTATCAAAATAAGGTGAAGTTAAGACCCCTCTACAGTGTTCAGAACTATATGCTTAGATTGCATGTTTTTGAGTTTTCATTTTTCCCCTATACTTTTCAAATTGTACCATGTTCAGCAGCATTTCAAAATCAGGTTCAGCTTGTGATGAATATTTATAATTTATCCTTGCATCCATCCATCCATCTATTGATCAGTCTGTCCGCTGCCAGCAACAGGGTTACATTGATCTGGACCATATTATGAAGGAGTCAAATTGTATAAGCAGTTTAACAAGAATTTTCAGTTGGTTGTAGTGCCACTAGCACTGACTTCATACCATATAAAAAATATTTGTAAATTTATAAACTATAAATGAAGCCCTTGTTTATCATTTATAAGTATCAAATTGACTGTACATGTGATTCTTCAGTAGTCAATGTGTTACATACCATCATATAAACCAGTATACACTAGACAAGTAGTTGCATATAGGCCTTATTTTAGTTCTGCAATGAATACTCTAGGTCCTTCTGTTATCAACAATTGAGTAAAGAATTTTAGACAATGCAAATATGTCAAATATGTTTATTTATAAAAATATATTTTTTTAATGGCATTTCACTTATCTACTTTAAAAAATTACTGCAGAGCAAATGTCACCAGTGTTCTCATAAACAGTTGTTATCTGGCAGTAAAACATAGTGTATATACAGTCTCCCTGCATTTTACAAAGGAAACAATTTCCTGAAAGAGGATGTAAATACCATTAGTTTAAATGGTAAAAATATGTAAATGTTCCTGAGACTTCAGATTGACCCATTTACACTCGAGTATCACCAAAATCCCATTAAAATGGGCATAAGTGTTAATAGTTAATACTAGTTATCATAACACAACAGAAGGTAGTTTCCCTTCATTTGTAACAATACTGTATGGCTATCTGACTGTGCTTGTTCAGCTCTTTAGTTGCTTTGGCTATTATCATTCTGCACAGTTAAAAAATACTCATAAAACATAAATAAATATTATAATACTTGTGTATTCATTCAACCTTTAATGCAAAAAAACAGAACAGTAATCAATGAAAACACGCCAAATGAATTCACACTCATGAGCAAGCTGATAGAGGATAGTACAAACAGGACATGGGTTCAGTTTCTTCTCAGTCTATATGGAGTTAGCATGGTCTCTCCATCTTTGTGTGGGTTTCCTTCATGCTCTCTAGGTTTTTTTCCCCGCAGCCCAAAGATGACTTTCGGGTGGATTTATATTTGAAATTGCTTGTCATGTGTGAATGTGTGTATATCATGTGAACTTAATTTCTTAGTATTATACTTATCCATTAACCAATTTATCTAAATATGTCTCAGCTGTACCCCGCCTCTTGCTCTATACTCCCTCAACAGATTTAGGATATTAGGACAAGGGGTTATTGATAATGAATGGACAAATGAAAAAACAGTAGAAAAAAATACGTTTGTTACGAATACTATTATACACACACACACACACATTTTCAGAACCGCTTGTCCCATACGGGGTCACGGGGGAACCGGAGCCTACCCGGCAACACAGGGCGTAAGGGGAGGGGACACACCCAGGACGGGACGCCAGTCCGTCGCAAGGTACCCCAAGCGGGACTCGAACCCCAGACCCACCGGACAGCAGGGCTGTGGTCCAACCCACTGCGCCACCGCACCCCCTGAATACTATTATATTTATTAGAAAATTCTATTGTATTTTACTGTGTTGTATTAATGAGGGGGGCATGGTGGCGCAGTGGGTTTGACCGGGTCCTGCTCTCCGGCGGGTCTGGGGTTTGAGTCCTGCTTGGGGTGCCTTGTGACAGACTGGTGTCCCGTCCTGGGTGTGTCCCCTCCCCCTCCGGCCTTACGCCCTGTGTTGCCAGGTTAGGCTCCGGTCCTCTAACGACGACCCCGTGCGGGACAAGCGATTCAGTGTGTGTGTGTGGGTGGGGTGCGGTGGCACAGCGGGGGTGGCCGGGTCCTGCTCGCTGGTGGGTCTCGGGTTCGAGACCTGCTTGGGGTGCCTTGTGATGGACTGGCGTCCCGTCCTGGGTGTGTCCCCTCCCCCTCCAGCCCTGACCCCTGTATTCCCAGGTTAGGCTCCAGTTCACTGTGACCAGTGGTTTCAGCCTGTGTGTGTGTGTGTGTATTGTATTATAAAATGTCAGTGTTAAAAATTACTTATTTTAATTAATACAGTATCTGAATGAATTTTAGGTGTTAATTTTCATGTGGGAACTAGTTACTTTTTCTCTATAACTAATAATGCTAATTCAACCACCTCACAAAAAGAATTTGCATATGGAGCTATTTCGTGAAACAAATTAGCCTCCTTATGTGAAATAATAGATGTGCTGCTATTTATGACTTTTTCACAGATGAAATGCCAATGAATGACTACAGAAATAAGATATGGTCTACCAAAGCAACATACACATTTCTTTTCACCCATGCTGTTATATTTTAAATATCGACCACCCTAGAATTACAGTGCTCTCTTGAGTTAATTGAAGTCTTCTATTAATATTTCTCATTAATGTTTCCTATAACTCTGAATTATAATGTGAATGGTAGCCTATTATTTTCCACTAAATATTTTCATTCTGTAAATTGGATGATGAAATTTAAGAAAATTAACTGAAACTAAACAGTATAAAATACTGAGCAGATATACACTTTATTGAGGTTTCATTAGAATTCTCACATTTGATAACACAAAGTAGTACATTGAAAAATACATACATTTCACAGACTTTCACTGGGCAGAAGGAAAACATCCAATGATGGATTTTCACAAAGAATAAAGCATTTGAT
The DNA here is from genome assembly GCF_900964775.1 of Scleropages formosus. Classification (NCBI taxonomy): domain Eukaryota; kingdom Metazoa; phylum Chordata; class Actinopteri; order Osteoglossiformes; family Osteoglossidae; genus Scleropages; species Scleropages formosus. The sequence goes on along the minus strand of NC_041820.1, from coordinate 14,277,319 downwards.
TTCAGAATCAATACAAACTGGTAATGTTGGAAACGATGTTTCAAAGACACTTGTAGGCCATCAATTACTATAGTTCACCACAATGAAATTAAAACTGTTCAGTTAAACTGTACATTGAATGTGTAAACTGGAAAACTTTTTTTCTTTTTTAAATCCGTTTCCTACTGGAAATCAAAATTACACAATAAAGTCAGTAAGATCTAAAACTGGAAACCATGTGCCAGTTCCATGCTTTTAAGTCATCAGTGCTTAAGACACAGCAGCATCATGGTAGCCAGTCTTAGAACTTATTGCGTGTGCCAGCTATAGTACTCACTTTTTATTTAATAAGCCACAATTTTCAAATTTTAGGTTCACGATAAGCACGGCCAAAGGAAAATTAAAAGTATAATTACTCGTTGTTAGTCCATTGATAAATCCTACAATCAGAACACTGGCAGGATTTTCAAGAAATAAGAAATTCTAAAAATGCTCATGAATAGAGTGCTTATCATCACCCTGTGCACCTCAGAAGCATTTACAAGGTGCACACTGATTTTAAACACCCTGCATATTTTTGCAATTTATTGCTTGCATCAATACAAACAAAAGTTGTTGGGAATTTTTATTTGGAAGTCAAGATGCATTTATTGTATACAAAGGAAACATGCAATGAATGAAGCACATTTACCCTTTTCAGCAGAATTATGTCATACATAATCAGGCATACAAAGTAATGTAAAGAGAAAATAGGTCTTTTAGATGTTAGTCTCTAACAAATAAAGCATTCTGAACCACTTAAGGGTCTCACATAAAATGCTTCACAGATTCTTCATGGAAATCTGAGCATGAATTGGCAGAGTAAAAACAGAGTTAATGGCTATGATATATGTCACTTATATATTCCATAAACATATTTTCAAATGGTTTACATGTATCTGAAATAGTATTGAGTGAATGTCATCTTCAAAAAAATATATATTTTTTATATGCCTTACAAATTTAAAAGACCCCAGGAATTTTTAAGGGGATGCCAATTTTTACTCTTGGATTTTTTGGAAAAGAAGGGAAACACCTAAATGAGCCGCTACAGTATATTATATTTTTGTGCAATTTAGAAAACATCTTCCAATGTCAATAAACTCTAAAAGACATAAACTGTATACTCACATCAAGTTAACCTTATAAAAGAGCGAAAAAGAGCCCATCAAAATTTTAGTTTTCACCAGATTAAAACAGAATAATTCCATTTATATATAATTTGGTACAAATTGTCTGGTACATGAAAAGGAACAAAAATGTAACCATAGGATACATACAAAGCCTTCATAGACAATTAAGCAATAATGTACTATATGCATTTATCCAATTAACAACGCAGCATTTTTGGACAAAGGTTGTTGGACTTTACAATGTAATTTGCATGACATTCTTTTATATCAGTAGTACACCAATAACTTTCCCATATGTGTTCCAATAAAAGGACTATAAAGAAAATACAATTACATACATAGGTATTAAAGTTAGTCCTGCAGCTACAGCCAATGCAGAGCATTTGGCTGTACTCTATACAATGCTCTGCCAAGATGTATGTGTTTGAAGTACTATTTTAAAACAACAAAACCCTAGTATGTTCTGAAGGCTACAATACGAAAACAAAGCTTGAAATGTCATATTTTTACTCATGAGCAAAGCAATTCTACAACACAAATATGCAAAGCTACAGCAAACAAGGTTTGGATGCTTACATTAAAAATAACATTGCATCTTTCATACTTATAGTATGGAATTGTTAAAATGTCCTCCACTTTAAACATTCCTCAGTGGTTAATTTGGTCCCACTATATTAGAAGCAGTAAAATGTTATTCAGTGCCCTGTTATCCCAATATGTACAGCAATACAAACAAAATGCCAGGCAATCACAGACATTACGCAAAGATTATGCTTATGATTTTTAATGACCAATGAATAGCTCACTATTCAAAATAATACACACAAGTTTAACCTTAAAATTTGATCACACTGATTTGTCAAATAGGCACAACTTGTTCAAATAAACCAATTTTCCAGTTTCCAGATGATCTTATATGAATACAAATAACATTTACTAATCAAGTATTAACATCTGAATCCAGTAATTTAGACTCCAATTCAAGTATGATCAGTTCCTCATAACTCAATGCCCTCTTATGTATACTTTGATTAAATATGTATTAGCAAAAAGAGGAAGAAACTCTTGCAGTTATGTAACAGGTTTAACCATGTAGTAATTTATTGTGAAAGTCCAAATCATATACCACAAAAGAAATAAAACACAATGGCTTGGCTATAAATGTAAATTAGATTAAACTGAAGAATTCTAGTAAGTAAAGCTATACTATAAAATTAGATGGATTTCAGTAGTTAGACTTCAAAGAGTAATATAGATTAATATCAATTTATGAATTGCTTGAATATTCTCTGTTGTACCAAATTAATGTTTTTGGTTGTGTTAGTTTTATGCAAAAATGTGTTGAAAATATTTGCCTGCAAAGGAGAAATCCAAATACCTAACTGAAAACTGGCCAAAGTAATTTGAGGTCTCAGTGTAAAAAATGATTGTTCATTTATAATTCCATTTACCTGGCAATTCTATACTTCTGCAGTTTTAATGTTTAAAGGATAAACTAAGTAGATATTTATGGTTTCAATTCAGAAATTTCCTTTATAGATTCAGAGAAGCCAGGTAAGTAAAAATATAATTTTAAGAATATCAATTTACAGAGCTTTTGGTCCCTTCATAGAAACTTTTTTTGTTCAGTTGTAATTTCCAACTAGCCATAAGGCAGTCCCTTCTTGTTGTAGGAAGTCACCCAAATGTATTTTAAGTAACCATGAGGAATTAATAGTTATCAGAACACACAAAAAAGAAAAAACAAGCACACAAATATAAAAACATGACATCAGAGAAATGAATAAAAATTTGTCAAAGGAATGTAAATTATTTACTGAACTCAACTTACTATATAGAGTTTTGAGCTTTACAACAAATTGTATTAGTAAAGATTGAAACAGAATGTATAAAATAACAAAGCAAAAGTCACAAAAATCTAGGTTCAGATTGCTGGAGAGCAACTAGGGAGTGAATAAAGGGACAGAACCTCAAGAAGGTGACTAGTGTACAATTTCAATACACAAAAGCTAAGATGAGGTAAACACACAAACTGAAGATTTGTTTACTCATACCCAATCACTGGAAACTGGCAGTGTTTTATTGGGAATAATTTGGAATGTGTTTTACCTTGGGATTCCAAAGAAAATACCTAAATTTGAAGAAAAGCTGGGAAATGTGCTCTTTAAAATGGGGAGGAGGAATTGTCAAGTTTCAAAAAAAATTTTCCTCAAGGCAGTGAGGGAGTGCAAATTCAATTTCTGGAAACCTAGCATAAGGAGACTTGAGAACTGTGGTCACTGAAAGACTGATGAAGTCATACATGGTTCCCCACATCAGTAAGAACACATGATGTCTTGGACAACTCCCTGACATTTCCACTCTGCCAGGTGAGATGTCCCTAACGGAAGAATCCTAGCTTCTCCCGCAACCATTCCTCTGTCAAGTCCTCTGTGTTGCGAATTTCAAATACCTGTGAAAAAAAGGTAAAGCGATCATTATCATGTTTTGTCTTTTCGGATGTAAGACCTCCATATGATACTGGTTCAGTGTATTTGCAGAACAAGGAGCACAAACCTTGGTCAGCTCTACTGTTTGGACTAGCTTATTTTTGCTACCAGCATACATCATCTGTTGCTCAGGTTTGCATCCTAAAAAACAAAAAAATTCCATCACATTTACAAAAGTAAAATTCTCATCCCTTTCACTTGATGAGAGTTAAATTCATAACTGTAACACAGTTTACACATCCCCGGGTGAAATCTGTATTTATGCTTCTTGCCAGAAAAGGTTAAAACTTGTTTACCAACAGGACTGGAAAATATGAAGCAGAGAGGGTAGGAAACTCGTCCATCATCATGCTGGTACTTGTAACTGTAGACCACAAATGTAGTTAGGGTTAAAGAATTTATCAGTTAATAGCTTCATGATCTGTATTTTTATATTTTACATCAAAGTTCAATATAAAAACCCCAAGGCTTTTTTTAAAAAGATCTTAAAAGAAGTAACTGTTCATTCCTAAAAAGGATATCTTGGCTGTCTTTCAGGCAGTTCATCCTTTAAGTCATCAGGAGAAATATCCTAAGAAGAGAGAGAAAATTAGTGAGCCTAACTAATTTGTGTCTTAAATATTTCTGTAATTACTTATTTCTAATAATAAATATTACTAACATTTCCCCTAATGGCAGATCAATTAATGTTTGGTGCCCCTTAGACTTCTTAGATACTTCTGTTAATATGGAGTATTTTGCCCAAATTATTCCTGTTATCTTGGCACTCATACACCAACAGTCATGATCATAACATCAGACAAACTTTTAAATTATAAAATTAGTAATCAGTTGTATGTCAGTCAATTTCATACAAAGTGGCACAGCCAGGTTGCATTGCATTACAATGACCAGGAGGGGTAACTCTAAGCCCCAGAAGTTTATCCCCCCCCCCCCCCCCCATTTCCTTAGGCTGGAAGCTTTTTTTTGCTTTTCTTTCCTCAGCCACCAAATGACATAATTTAGTGCACTTCATTAGCACCTGCCTTTGTTTTTTTACTCTGTCTTTCATGACTCTGCTAACTATAAGCTGTGTTATTCTCTCAAGAGTAATATTTAAAATATTTTTAACTATAAAATGATTATTTCTATGCTGGACTGATTGTGCTGTTTACAAAACTATTTCATCCTACACTGTCATCATGTAGAGATCTTCCAGACACAAATAAACACCAAGCACACTTTCAGTGTTCTTGAAACCTAACCCTTATATACTACTATATGAGCTGCATCTAGCACCAAAAACTCAGCAGACTGGAGACGTCAACTGCATTCTTCACAAATCTAAAGCGTCACTTTCCTGACATTCCTTGTCTTTAACAGTCTATTGTCATCGATGACATGACTGTCTATTCTTTTCTAAACAAACTAACATGAGTTATACATCACTTTGGAGAAAAGTTTCTGCTAAAGGAATATGTGTATATGTGAACACATCTACCAGTATATTCCATCTTCGGAAGCAGGTGGATGGCTCAGGTGGAGTTTAGCTGTGGCCTTAACCATGTTCATCTCAAATGTAATCTCCTGGCACAAGCTTAAGAGTTGTTGCTACACACCATATTTCTCTTTGTGTAGCAGTCATCCTTCATCATCTTCACTCATCACCTTACCCTAAATTTGCTCGTTCCTAGGTCACTGCTGTGTATAACTGAGTGCTGTAGTAGCTTAAGACCCTGCACTAGAAGCTTCAGACATCTCGACAGCCTATGAAGTCAATGAGTAAGAAGGTTCCAGTTCATGTGGTTGCTTCTTCCACAACGGCTGCGACCGCATCCCCAGCTGCCCATTCATAGAGACCGTATGTCCAACACCAACACAGCCACTACATGAAACCAAGACAGGCTCCAGAGGCTTTTGCAGATGTTGAATTTTATGGAGGTGACAAGCTATGTTCAATCCCCACAAATACAGACACATTGAGCACAAGTAAGAACCAAATTTATGTGCTAATGACTAAAGAATTCAGAGCTGTGTACAAAACTGGATAAAATACCAATAACCACAACTGTTAGAAAGAAAGCATTCCACTGAATCAAACCAATGTCATCATTTTGCTAAGGGTATCAAAATGTAAAAGCATTTAAAAGAAAAGTCTTTGATTAGTCACAGATACATATTATTAAAATTATTTAATTATTTCCATTTCTGTTCATATAATCTTTAAAAAAGTGCAAAACGAAGTTCATTTCTTTGAAGACAATTTAATAAAAAGAATCCTGGCCTTAGCTGTTGTTTGAGACCAATTTTGTGTTGGTCCAAGAAAAATTTTAATCGTGTGTTTCTTCCAGTAATACATTAATTTGATTGTTCTTAAAACTTACTGAACCTAATCTGGATTAACTAATCCATTAATTACTTTGTTGTTGAAAGGCTTAGCACATAATTATTTTTGTAATTAAATATTTAATAAAAACAATCACTGTCCTTTTAATTTTAAGGAAGAAAAATTTTGCTAATTATGCTAACTTTCATGATGCAAACACATACAGTATAACACAAATTACAGAACAATATATCTTAACGTGATTAAAAATCACATTGAACAACATGTTCACCTTAATTATTTGAATCATATGATGCATTCAATCAACAGCTCACTGAAGTATAATTAATAATCCTCATCTAGAAAGTCAAAATACAATAGCAGTTATCAGGGCAATAAACTGCTGATATATGAAGAAGAAAAGTACTGTATGTAAATAAAATAACTATCTTGCACAAAAATTTGTAAGGGTTATACAGTCAATAGCTATGTCTATTCTGAGATTCAGAAGCATCTCACAAGTGCAGTGTGCAAGGCATTTCCCAACAACGAATTCTTAAACATCCAATCTCTCAACTTGCCTCATGTTCCTCATCAAGGATGACAAGCTGTCTGTCCTTGTCAATTTTCACTGCAAGGGGAGAGGAAACAGGAGATAAGACCACAAACACAGAAAGCACATCATCCTCCACAGGGAAAAAGACCCCTAAAGGATAAAGATATAAATGATAATCTCTAACCACCTGAAAGATGTATATAAACCTCTTTTGGTTTTTGTTTTCTTCAATATATAAAGGTGCTGTGTTCCTTATTTCAACCAGAAATTTACATGTTTTAAAATATAACTGCAACATTGTGCTTTAAGAGCACATCATTATGGACACATGTATGATTCTTATCAATACCTTAAAAACAACATCATAAACAGAATTTAAATTTTTTTATTACTAAACCCACAGAATAGATTGGACTATAGAGGCTCAACATTTATGGGTATTACTCTTATTTTGCCTTGGGTTACTGGCTATATCAAAAAAAAGAAAAATTATATTAAAAAGACTATAAAAAGTGTCAATCATGTGAATGGCCATGCTTGTACTTTACCACAATTAATAAATACCTGAAAAATCCTTTGTAAGGTAAGTTCTTGTTACTCAAAGACTTTTTATTTTAAATGATAAAACTATTACACATTCCTACACCCCAGACATGACACCTATTTATGCTATCACCAAATCCCACACAATTACTTCAATAGTCAACATTAGTTATCATAACACAGAATAACAAGGCAGTTAATTAACTGTTCTATAATACTGGATGGCTGTCTACTTGCACTGCCTCCGCTCGTTCAGCTCTTTCACAGCTATTACCTGATGCAGACTGAAAGGGTGGGATTTCTCTGGATACCCCAATTTGCCCCACAGTTTAAAGATGTGTTTCAAGTGAGCTGGTAAATCTGCCAGCAGTGTATATGGGTCTGTTACATCGCTCTGCTGTACAGATGAGTAAATGATTACAGGGTGTTTAGTGAAGCCTATCTTTATCGCCCTGGACAAAGGTGTCAGCTAAATACTGGTTAGTAATCACTGTACGCCGTTTTGGAAAAGAGCCTCAGCTAAATTAATGAATGTAAAGGTCTTGCGTTACTCAGCTGTCTGGATGCATGTAAAATCTAAATGTGGTCCTTGTAAATATAAATAAATGCCTCATAAAATTAAGCATGGGCGTTTCAAAACTCCTCAAAGCGGTGTATCTTGGAGTATGACAATTATATTCCCCCCACTGTCTCTGAAAACAGTATTTCAAAGAAGACTCCAAAATACAGGCTTCCCTTGAGTATACTTCATTTTAGAAAATCTGCTTATAAACACTAAGAAATTCTAATTCAAAAGCCAAGTTTAGAACATCAGAACACAACCTAATGAGCCAACCCATGTCTGCAATTTGTGAAGTATAATTTCATAACAGCATTTTGTCCAACGCAAGGTCTGGTGGTCTGGAGATCTGGAGTGTATCCTGGAAGCATAGGGCAGTAGGCAAAATGCACAGTAAAAGTGAATGGGACACCAGTCCATCTTAGGGCAGTCAGAGACACACTACTGGCAATGTGGAGTTTCCAATTTACCTCAAACACTTATCTTTAGACTGCAGGAGGAAACCAGAGCACCCAGAATAAACCCACTCCAACCAACACACAACACAATCTGAGCTAGATTTGATCCCACAGCCCAGGAGCCATGAGGCACTAGCGCTGCACATTGCACCACTGTACCTCACATTTGCAAAAAATGAATAATGAAATCACACAAAGTTACATGTAATGATATTACGATTCAAGATAATTGTATGTTTTTATAACTTCAGGTGTTAAACTGAACAGTAAGGCTTTACTGTGTGTTTCATCTTGTGTAATGCTTCTTTTTTGTTTTACGGTTCATAATTATGGTATGTGAGTTTACAGCAAAATTCAGGAGATTTCTGAGACCCTGCAATGGACTGGCATGTCATCAAGGGTGTACCTTTGCCACCACCAAGGTTCATATTTTGAGCTTAAATTTTGGTCCTCATAGATATGAGGTGATGTCATGTCAGTTTTAGGACTCATAAGTTCTCATAATATGAACACACTTTATGTGAAGGAAGACTGTACAGAGATGTACAAGGACTACCCTACCAAGAGCCAAAAAGCTTGAAAAGTTCTGAACAGTCATACATTTCTGTCTTGCTTTTTCCTAATGTCTTGAGTTTGATTTCCCTTTAAAATTATTTCAGATAACACAACACGAAAATTTTCCACAGGCAAAATATTTATAAACAGGACATAAGTAAAGTATTAGTACCTGATGATCGATTACCAAAATAACTGAAAAGACAGGGTCCATTTTAGGTCGTCACAACTGGCAAAAAATTGGTTGAATAGTAAAGATATTAACATATTCTGTGAAAGCAGATTAAGCTTTGTTTTATTAAATTGTTTGGCATTTTTATTTGTATAAAGCAGGGCTTAATGCCTGCCAGGCTTATATCAGAATGCTACATTTAAAAACTTAAAGAATGTATACTGTTATTCTGTATAAGTATCTTTTTATTTTGACATTGGGATAAATATGTAAAATCAGATTATGAAAAGGAAGGACAGCATCAGAGAGACACTGTTTCTTCCTATTCAGCTATTGACTTCATTCCAGTGATACATTAGACAAAGGTCTCTGTGGCATCACTCAGACGCAATCATTAAGTCAATGTGTGAACTTGTTCAACTCTCAAGATTATTGCCTTTTTAAACCACCCTACAGGTCAAACGAAGCCCTACGGGGCTGCTAGTCGAGCTGTAAGAAAACCCAAGGAACACGCGCTTTGTTTGAACTTAAAGCAGCACTGAAAGCTGTGCCGAGTTGCGCTCTTTCGCCAATGACAGCTGCTGAACAAACAAAGAAGCTTCCCCTTTTACGGGGAGCCACCCTAGGGATCGCTAAACTAGGGAGTATTCGCCATGCAGAATAGCCTGTTTAGCTGGTTAACTTTCAGAAACTTGAAAAGTGTCAATATGATCCGACTGAAAATAAAATGTGGCCGTACTGCTATTGGAGAAAAACGTTTTACGACTGTAAGGTAGATTGTGTCTATTATTCTGCTTTGAGTAATATCTCCAGCAATTCTAACTGTAGGGAAAACAAATGATACGTTTTTCTTCACCGGACACACATCTCCAAGCAGCCGTGCAAATGACTTCTGTCCTGACAGTGTGAATCAGGCAAACTACCTTGTGTGCAAGATTGTCAGGATCCCCCCCATCTGAGCGTGCCACTTTTTTTTTTTAAAACAGACAAACTTAATAATTATACGGCTCATTGGCTCAGAACTTTTCCCACTGGATTTATTTGTTACTGTGGTAATCCACATACAATCACAAAGACTAGTGATTTGAGTTCCAAAGGTAAAAACATAAACACTTCTCAGTTTCTTTCTTAATTGCATGTTGTTCACCGTCCTGTTTCCTAAAATTTCTGTTTGGTGCAAAGTGAGAATTACCTGCATTTCCACTTAACGCCATTACTTTAAGTAAAATGCAGAGTACACACATTTATACAGAAATGTTTTTGCATTCACTGTTACCACAGCTTTATACAGGACATTTAAGATCATTGAACCATACATCATCAAACACTGTCATTGGCACATCTTTGACTTCTACTGGAAACTTACTGACGATTACTTACTGATGATTGCAGCATTGTTGGTTTCTTTGCGGAATCGAAACTCCCGTAACTTTTTAACCAAATCTCCATCAACATCACACACAACCAATGATTCACTCTATAAAGAGATAAACAAAACTGGAATTTAGTATTTTATAAGTTTGATGAATTGTAGTGTTCAGGCTACTTTTTGTTATATCGTATCTCCTTATGAACTCATTACAAATCACTATAGCATTTCCTTGAAGGGCTTGAATTTTTTTAAAAAAAAAAAAAGTTTATCACTCACTTTTCCTGCATCGAAAATGCATTAACACCATTTCATTATGATGTATCAGAATAATACTGTAATCTGATTAAAAGTACAGTCATCATTAGTAGATGCCAAACAACTGCGCATGAATGCAGCATAGGCTGAACACCTCTGGAGTACAAAAGACATTTTGGGCTCCCAAAACCTGTGCTGACAAGCCCTCGACACACAAAGTCAAACAGCGAGCACATGGATCATGGAGACACGTACAGCACACTGCAACGACTAACACAGGGCACAGAAAGGCATGGAGAAATACAGCTTTAAAAGAGAGGAATCCATATATGCGCTCGCCAGGGTTACACCTAAACTGCACACACAGGAACAAAAACAAAACATAGTTGGCGTTCAAAGGCAAACTGATCTGTTGTAGGCAAAAATACTTTACGTACAAATTATATACGCACACATTCCACAACATTTTCATGGGCTAAAGTTGTACATGAATAGGCGAAAGGTGCAGTAGATGTCGAGCGCAGAAGTAAACTTTGGGGTCATCATCGGTGCAGTTGTGCTGGAGCCTGTGAGCAGTGTGGACAAGTAGCAGGTGACAGTCAGTGTGACAGTGACAGCACTCAGGGTCACGTGTACTTATGGTTAAAGACTCGTCGAGTAGCGCGCGCGCGCACACACACACACACACACACACACACAAACAAACACAGACAGACAGAGAGATGTCCAAGCAGGGACTGGCGAGCAGGGTCTTATTAATTACGGCTACCCCCTGTCAGGAAAGCAAGGGTGGAACACAAATGACATGTTCAGTTCATGATAATGGAGGCACGAGGTCCGTGTAGGAGGGAGGTCGTCAGGCGGGAATGCTGGACTAGTAGTAGCAGGACGCGGTGCTAAACATGTCTGCAACGCCTCAGTTTCTCCTGGAATCTCACAGCTGACAACGCTCTTACAGAGGCAGCACAGGGTCGTTATTAGACTAGAGACCTGCACTACAGGGACCTTCTCTTCGCTGAAATGTACGTGAGCTACGCTGCACGTTATGAACTGGGCTGTAGCAGCACGATCACAATGGATGGACTGACTGACGGACGCGGACGGACTGACTGACTGGGCGGAACTCACTGCACGTTCGTTCCCAACACTCCGCTCAACAAAGACTTACGAGACACTTCAAAATGCACAAGACCACAAATTATGCAGGTAAAGTATATACGCGAAGGAAAGGATTACGAGTTGATTATGAGAGCTCAAAAATGTGGTTTTTTTCCTGTCCTTTTCCGCCCCTTTCGAACCCACTCACCATTTTCCCTGAAGCGCAGACTCAGATTGTCTAGACCCCGAATCGTGGAGATTTTTCCCCTTTGTCTCGTGACTCTTATCTGGCCAATCAGAGGTGAGCGAAGCTCCACGTCCCCTGGAAACAGTGGCTCGGCTCGGTGCGCCGCAGCAGTCAGGCGGTCGGACGCAGGATTTTCCTGCGCGAGTCGCGCTTCGGGATTGTGCGGGAACTCCGGCGAGGAAAATGGCGGAAAGTGGAATTGCTCAACACGAAATCCCCCGCAGTCATTCTGTTTCCTCAACGTTTACACCAATCACATATCTCCTCAACTCAAATAACGAGTTCGATTACTGACTGGATTTGCTCTTTAATGTGAACCCCTTTGAAATGTAACATTTTGTAACAGTGGATCACTCATGAAAATATGTTTCATCCGTTGCTTAGTCGGTTGGATGATTTAAGGGTAGTTAAGAGTAGTAAGTTTAGCGATCTCTACGAGCATTCTGCATAGAAGGAGGAAACATTTTACAGTTATACCATAAAGACGGACAAATTACCATCTGCCAATTATCTTTCCTTACCTACTTTCATTGCAGATTTGTTACTTTTCTCAGCAGCACCAAACCATCCATGTTGATTATATAATAATAATAATAATAATAATAATAATAATAATAATAATAATAATAATAATAAACTTTGTACGACTACTTGAAGCTTGTAAAATTTCCATATAAATGATTTGTTGTTGATTTTATCAAGGCTGTTCGGACTCATTTAGCTGTCCAAGGAAAACGTGGTGATCATTGAGTGATTATTTGCGTTCGTAATTACAGCAAAAAACTATAATTATTCATTGGGCGCGGCAATACAAAAATTAAAACTTAGATGTGTTTGTAAATATAAGGGTTTTTTATCAGTGTAACCTCCTCAGCCTACTGGAAGTGTACTGGAAACCAGGGAATCATGACGGTGCACTAGGAAAATAACATTAAACATTGAAAAGAAACGAGTACGAGTTTCCAGTGCGATTTGGAAATCGACAAGTGAACAATGATGTCATAGTTTTTCAGACTGCACGAGTTCAATACAGTGCAGCGCTGTTACTCGTACGCTCTGCCACGGGGAGCCGCAGGAACAAACAGTGAGAAGCGCGCCGGAAGTTCGACACTTTCCGGGTGGAAAGAGCGGATGTTGGAAGTGCGAGCAGTCGCGTGGGCTTCATGAGAGACGGATACGGAAATGGGTTTATTACTGGATTTTTCTGTGTATCGGTTGCGAGCAACGCGTGAGTTGCTCACAACCACGATAGAGCCTATGCTCGAAGGAGCTCTAGAGTTAATGTTCATGCCCCGCTCCGCCACTGTGCCCCTACTGGTGATTTAGGAAGAACCTGACTGAGTGTTGTTTGCGCTGCTGCCTGTTGTTGGTCACTATACACACACACACACACACACACACACACATTTTCAGAACCGCTTGTCCCATACGGGGTCACGGGGAACCGGAGCCTAACCCGGCAACTCAGGGCGCAAGGCTGGAGGGGGAAGGGGACACACCCAGGACGGGACGCCAGTCCGTCGCAAGGCACCCCAAGCGGGACTCGAACACAGACCTACCGGAGAGCAGGACTGTGGTCCAACCCACTGCGCCACCGCACCCCCTCGTCACTATACACAATATACTCCAAAACACGGGCTCTATGGTCACTACACTCCACATGTTCCGACGGGCCACTGCAAGGCGCGGGGTCTTGCCTGGAGCCTTTGGATGTGTCGTGTGCAGCGCTACGATCTGAACTTCTCCACAGTTTTACTCCGTTTTAATGGACAGTGTGGGTTCCAGTAGTTCCACACAATGCCACTGTAGCACTTTCACTTGACTTTGTAGAGAACCTTGATCATTTTCAATTTTAACACAGCATTTGAAGAGTATCCCTGTGCCATGGCAGCTCATTATAAGGATCAGGGACCTTTCTTTCTGCAGAAATGTCTGGTATCTTTATGCCTTCTGTGCAACTCTGATTCCCAACAAAGTGACAATTATAGGTTTATAGTTAAGGTGCTTTTCATACAGACAAAGTTCTCTTTTAAATAATAATTAGTGATAAATGAATTTAATCATGCTAAGGCCTGTTCGTACTGTAACTACAACATTGTCATCAGCTTTGTCTCTGGTTTTGAGACATTTTCAGTTTGTGTTTTCTTATTTTCACCCATGAACCTGTGCTCAGAATTTTAAATACACATGGAATTCTTTTCAGTTCCTAAATGATTCAGAACAACCCTAACAAATGTAGTATTTTGTCATGGGGTTTTTATAAGTTCTTTATGGAAGATTTTTTAAAATTTATCAGCATCTTTGAAAAAGACTGAACAATATAGACAATAAATACCACAGTAGATTACCAAAGTTAAAAATTCAGTACCTTAAAATCTATACAGTATGTAACAAAGGTAATGCAGGACTAAACATATTGTTAACATTTTCTTTATTTTGAATTTCTTAAAATTGGTGGCACAGTCTTTTAGATCAGAAAAGGATTTACCAATCTAGGTTAAAACTGACACGGTACAATAGAAAAAGATATTACTGAAATCAGCAGTAGAAAGTGCCAACATGTATGTCAACAGTGAACATGAAACACCTGTCTGAAGATTTCCACAGTCCATCAAAACATTTCAAGGTAATAAATAAATCAATAAAAATATTATGATAATTATATTTTAAAAATCCTGTTAGAGAACATCAAAATCAAATAAAAATATAGAATATTCTTAAATATATAAACAATTCTTCTCTTGTTTCCAGTCATCTTGCCTCATTGTGTTATTGAAATTGAATGTAAATCGCCTGTTTAAACTCAGGGATCATGTAACTTCCTTGTGACTTGACCTGAGAGGAGAATGGTTTCCAGCTTTGCATTTAGGAAGACAAAACCTGTATGAATAGGAGACAAAAAATGTAGGGGCATGGTGAAGATTTTTCTGAAACATTTTGCAGAATATCCTGTCTGTACTTTGCAACAATATCATTAAAAACCTTGAAAGTTGCATGTTTTTGCAAATTTCTGTAATAATATTGATGAAAATAGATATAAGCTTACGTGATGCGCGACAATGGCCAAGACTAAAAAACAACTCTTCTCACCGCTGCACACCGCAAAATGGATCGTGATGATCAAGACCTTTAGTTGTTAACCTTTAAATAAGTATGAACGGAGCAGAGCCATGGCTTAAAGGTGGCTCATTTCTGGCCGACACCAGATCCCTAAATTGCAGAAGTCCAACACATCCAACTGACACCAAAAATAACTCTTTATATTTGTCAATAAAATCTTTTCCTCAAACCTGTTTTTTTAATCTTAGCCCCCCTTTGTCCTTATCTTTGTCAAATCAGTCATTGCTTTCGAAGGAGAGAAAGACAAGTCATTCCTACCTTCATAAGCCAGTACATGAAAAGCGAAAAAACAGCCCATCTGGGTAAACATCGGTACCATTCCTTGAACTTAATTTCAAAGGGCATGGAACTGCAACTGTTTTAAGACCTAATTCAATATGTTGAAATAAAAAAAAAACCATGCTTTTACCAAGTTATTATGATGCAAAACAAGTATGACCTTAATTTGACAATGTTATCAGAATTGAATAGCAGTTGGGGTTTGGCACATTTATTTTCAGTACTGCACATTTGCCAAGTAATGAAAAAGCTGCCAGAGGCTGTTCTTACCCATGGTATCAAAATCTTTCTTAAAAATAGTAGCACCCCGCCTCATGAAGAACACTATGGCAGGTTTAAAGAATCTGCTAGTATGAAGGATTATAAATTTGTTGAAAAGGTATTTTGGATAAAAAGAAAAAGTTACTTCATCTATCACCATAATCACATGTTTAAAACATTCAGCTGAATTGCATTGAGAATCCTAAAGAGAAAGCAAGACTGACTAAAGTTCTGATATGGAAAATGCTGGAAAAGATGCAGGCTAGCAGTTAGTCTGCACTGTCAGTGATTTGGAAAACCTCTGCTAGATGGAAAACTTGTACAGAGAAGAAAATCCTTATAAATATTTACTACAGTATATGTAGATGGGACTAGTAGACAAACACTTTGGGTAGAAGAATTAAATCAAATGTTACTCCATTGGGGTCTCTGTGTTAGCAGGGAGGTTTCTGTCTTCCTGCCTCTTTATTTAGGCATGAGGTCAGGTGGTCATCCAGGCCTAACGGCGGCACTGCATCCCCACAGAGGACATGGATCCACAGGGAGGAAAATCTTAGTCAGTGGGTGCTCAGACCCGAGTGTGACGACAGCTGTGAGAGGAGCCCGAAGCTGCGGAGGCTCCTGAGGCAGAAGGAGGCTCCTCATCACTGGACTCCACCTGCTCCTCTTTGTGGAGGCCCAGGCTGATGTGGCTTTGGAGGGCTGCTGGTGTCAGCCACTCCTTGGGCAGGCAGCTTTGCAGGAAGGGGATACATGAGCTGAAGTAGGCCAGTCGGTTCACCCAGCGAGGGATTTCTCGCCCACACAGCAGCTAGAGAAATTAGAAATAAGCTGTTGGAAACAGATTTACAAATAAGATCATGATACAGAATGACATGCTTAGTCTGAATTAGGTGCAAGCAGATTGGGAGCCATTTTTTGAAATGTACTATTTTATTCATGCACATAAAAATCACATTTGCAGAATTCTCTCGTTCCAAGCTGCTCAGAGCTTCCATAAATACGTGGTTTGGTAATGGTCACACCAAAGCCCACTTTAAGACATGTACCACAAGACATTGTAATGATACATTCAGGATTAGTGTATGTTCTTCCTGACCTCAGCAAGTGAAGAAGAAAAGTGGTTGCAATTCTTGTGCATTAAATGGTAGGCGTTCCCCTTGAACTCCTTGCCCAGTTCCTCCATGATCTTGTCTATATCATCCTCTGTGAAATCTGTGGTGCCTAAAGCGATGGCCTCTCTGCAAGTGGAGATACATTTGAAATCTCAGACACCGTTGATTTTGGTCTTACTGCAATACGTGTCAGACACCCACATGTCCAACATCTACCTTTTCAGTTAATTTTCGATCTTGATGAACAACATCCATTTCAGTCTTGTGATGAGTTCATTTCTGTTTAGAAAGCTTACAAAATACTTGGCTGATGACCATTTGTGATAAATACATAATGTAAAATTGAGTTTACTGTACATATATTTTATTCAAGTAAACATCAGAGGAGATAACTGAATATTGATGTTCTATTGTTTTCATAGTAACTTCTGCATTTCCATATATCACAGTTTGAACTGTTTGAGTGGCAATTTTTATTCCATGAATATTGTGATGTTATTTTTATTATTTATTTAGGTCATCATGTTCTTCACTACACAATGTATGTGCCAAAATGTTTGATAATAATGGAAATGTCATCTATTTTCTTTTTTATCCTCCTTTTTGGGTAATAGCTGATTTAAAAATTGGTCCAGCCTTTGAGCAGTGTCAGATATACTGATTTGACCTTTACAAGGCTTTCGTTGTTTTGTCATTATTATCTGAACATTAAGCGATTGTCTGGTGTTTTAACATTTAAGTGAAATTTTGTTGCACTAAAGTATTAGCTATATTGATGTTTACAATCTTGGTTTTAGGAGATCTGCATACTCACTTGAATTTGAAGGTTTCACCGAGTTCAGCAGCATTACCAGGAGTAATCTCGAAGATCCCGCTGAATGGGTATGGATGGCCTCCATATGCAAATTCTGAAGAAGCAAAATTCAAAGAATGGAAAAAAGACTTAAGCTTCTAAAAACAGCTGGTATTAAAGGATGGATATAAGTTGGGAGTTGGATGGGACCATTCAGTGAGTTAATTTTATTTAAAAAATAAAACTCATCATACATTAGAAAGTATCAGATATAAGACATTAGGTATTTTAGAAGTGCTATACCCAGTGGTTTTGTTATGTTAAATGTTTACACTGACAGGCATCATGAATAATCTCTGCGCAAGCTATTCATGAGCACATATTCCATTTAGTATCATGTAAAAATACAGCAAAACACCCAAGTATTTTAAAAAACATGTGACATACAAAAACTTCCAAGTCATAAACACACTGTAGGCAAGAGACAAGGTCAGAATCACAAAACCAGGCTTAATAGTGAGATCACAGGATGCTGAGGAAAAGTCTGTGCAGGGTGTGGAAGCTCTTTGAAAATATGCACTGACTGCTTCTATATCGAAATTTTCATGAATTAGTTTACTGCCAAAAACTGAAATGTCCTCATCATTCCAGACATTCAACAAAAGATGATATGGACAGAAACCTGAAAACATGGTACATACTGTCCTCTAGCGAGAGGGCAGCATCATGTCATATGTAATACAGAAAGTGTCAAAAGAACATTGTTCAGTTAGGATTTTCATTTTTAAATTCTTATCTAATGTACTGCCTGGCTAAAATCATGGCTATAAACATCCACAAAAAGTAAACACAAAGGTAAATGTTTTTGTGTTTAAAAATGTCAGAAGATTTTGCTCAATATATGGGAATTAGGCTTTACTGGCATGGTTAATAATATATATGCTACAGTAGCTAGACATTTAATCAAAATACACAGAGTTGAAAATACTGAAAAATATATATTTTACCAATAGCCAGTTTTGCTGATTGCTGGATACTGCTGAAGGACATTCCAAAATGTTTTCATGCACTAAAGAAAGAGAGCAGTTTTTGTACCAATAATCACTGATATTTTGGTAATGTTCCGATGACTCAGTGATGATTCAGAACTGAAAGATGATGCAGTCTAAGGGAGAAGCATGTGACACACTGGAAGAAGGTTGTGCTCCATCAATAGCTGACTGCTGGGTCTGCACCTCAACTACAGAGGTGCAAACATCAATCTGATGTAGTAAGCAAAAGAATTTCACTGAAGCACTGCAGTTTCCAGGGATACAGCGGATAAAGCCAGTGCCTCACAGGTACTGAGCTCATCAGTGGGCGTAAGTTTGAGCCCAGCTCAGGGCGTGTATTGTTTGCATGTGTCTCCCAGTGTTTGTATCTCACCAACATACGTGGGAGAAGGCACTAGCAAATCTCTGCTATTCCTCTTTCACCTAGAAAACCATGTGAGAGGTCACTATGACTTGGACTTATACATTGAATAAAAATTAACAATACCTTGTAATAATGTTATTCTTATGGTTTTTATGGTGAAATTTGAACAGCGGTTACTGCGATATCAATTTTATCTTATTGTGTCACATTGTCACTACATCTGTTTTTTTGTTTTGTAATACAAAGTAAAAACTCTTACGACTGTATTCCAGTGCACACCTTCCAGTGAGTGTCTTCAAGTGCAACAGTTTGTAGAAGCACACACACACACATTTTCAGAACCGCTTGTCCCTTACAGGGTCACGGGGAACCGGAGCCTACCCGGCAACACAGGGCGTAAGGCCGGAGGGGGAGGGGACACACCCAGGACGGGACGCCAGTCCGTCGCAAGGCACCCCAAGCGGGACTCGAACCCCAGACCCACCAGAGAGCAAGACTGCAGTCCAACCCACTGCGCCACCGCACCCCCTTTGTAGAAGCATGTAGTGTTAATTTAATCTTTTTCACAACATGGATCTGTTACATCCAACAGTAAGGACAGTGCAGTCAGTGTTGATGATTAAAAAAAAAGTCCACTTCCATAAAAATTAAAGCCCTGCAAGAGGAATGCAGAAAACACCCAGTAATAAGATAGAGAGAAAAGAGAGAAAACCCCTTGATCATACCTCTACCATAGATCTCGATGCCTGAGTGGAAGACTCCAATACCAAGGGTGGAAGTATACTCATTGATCCAGTACTGCAGAGGAAAGAAGATTTACACATACTGTATCATTTGCTATACACACAACACCTGAGCAAGGCCACTGTCCACAGTGAAGCAACAGCTGCACAGACCAGCCTGTCAAAGCTACAGATTGATCACTCGGACTCCATATAACACAGTGTTGACCTTGTGTGGGTGGAATAATTTCCACCATCATTCTTGCAGACATGAAAGATCTTCTGTTCAGTTGCTTTATGTATGTAACAAAGTCTCCTAGGTCCCATAATGTCATTATACTTCATTATGGCAAACCAGAATTTAGTATAAACATCATCAACTGTTTAATAACCACCTAAAATCATTCACAAGAAGGTAGCACCCTGACAGTGCCATTCCATGGTACTGTACGTCACTGAAAGCATGAGGGAAAGGTTAGATAAAGCCAAATTACAACGCAAAATGTTATGGTAAATCGTGTAATAAGGCAATAATCAAAACAGTTGTGAATCTGATAAAAATATGTTCGGGCTACAAAAAGAAATTAAATTTAAAAGTCATTATTCCCTGGGTTTGAGGAAGCAGCTATTTTTCTAGAAATTAAACGCTGTCAACTACAAGCAAAATCTCACAACACTGGCATCCCTTAGAATTCAGCTTGAACTGGTAATGTGTTGCTATTTTCCCCCTTCAGTACAAATCCATCTGAAAAATGTAGACTTTCTCTGCCACTGATGGAGAGGATAATGGGGAGTCAGGTTTCCGGTCTCCGGCTGAAAGAAGTGCACTAAGTAGGACACGTGTCTTCTAGAAAGCACTTGTGTGGGAGTAACTGACCATATATGTGATGACAAATGACAAACAAGTGATTTCTGGAAAGTTCCATTCGTATGTCTGTGTCCCACACTGGTCTTGCGCTGGTTCATGCAATGTGAATGTTGTTTATTTTTCAGTTTTTAAATCTCATAAATAGATAAAAAAAATATTTGAACTTAGAGTAAAAAGCATTTAGCTCAGTTCTAGAGCGCTTGTTATGATAAAGTATGTATAATCTAAAGGAAGAATAAAAGAGAAAACGACAGCAACAATGAAAACAAATACCAAAAAAAAAAACAAAATTAGGTCAACTGGAAAGAGAGAAAGTGGCAAATAAATAACTGCATCTGTGTTTTTTGTGATCAAAGGAATAGGTATTTCAATAGCATCTTCAGCAACAATTGCTGGTTTTATGAGAACTCAGTGATGTCAGTATGTGGTGCAGATAAACCATCCTTGTACACATGAACATCTACAGGTTTACTTTCTAAGTCCCCTCAGAATGCCATTCTTAGAGGGTCAGAAAAAGGTTATTCTAGCAAACTGTAGGAACTGTTGTGCAAAGAAAAGAGAAAACAAGTCCTTTATATAACAAACACTGATGAAATGAGTGGCAGCTGTGTTAGATTTACAGAGTTCCATAGATGTGCATGTATTAAATACAAACATACATACATCAGGTGAAGAGTGGACACAAAGAAGCCATGACCACATATGCCGGTTTGAGACAGGCATCATTCACACTGCAAAGAGAAATCAAAGGTTTCATATACTGTTTGGAGAATAAAATCATGCATTATTTCAAGCCCTCCTTTTCTCAGTACCTCTCATGCTCCAACCTATGAAACGCCACTTAAATCCTACTAGAAATTTGCAGTACAACACATGGTACAAACTACGCTTTCAATGTGAAAGGTTCTGTGGTTCAACAATTTATAACAATTTTTTTTAACAATTATCTTTCTGATAATGTAATGGACAACTTGTTTTTTCTATGAGATGTGCGTCGCTTTGGAAAACAGAGTGTCCTAAATGAATAAACGTAAACGTAACAAAGCAATGAATTATCTGATATTACGTTGTGTGTAACATATCGTGACATATTGCCTATGTAAAGGTACCTCTAAGGTGGCGCATGGTGATGGACACATCTGTTTTACTGGTAATGCTTTCCATCAGCAGTGCGGATTGTCAGGATACGGGACAAAATGGATGCAAGCTCCCACAGTTCACCATAAAGCCTAGCCACAGGGCTTTCTCAGGAATCACTATTGTTCCCTCTTTCCACATCTCTCAATTGGCTCACCTACTCCTATTGCTCTTCTTACAGTAACACCACTGTTACAGTGACTACCTGTACAGCTACACATTTCCTTCATGATACACTTTATCTCTGTGCTTGAATGCATGGCCTCTATGCTTGAATGATTTACAACCATCTTCACAAGAACTTGCCCAAGACAGAGATGCTTCAAATCCCACAAAGTACCCATGAAATAATCTTAAAACACTAAGCAACTCACCAACAACTTTGATGAGAACTTTAGTCTCATCCAACACGTAACTACAGTGATCAAGAGGATTCCTCATCTAAAAAATCCACAGGATCTACCCCTACTATACAGTCTAACCAAATAATAGTGAAGGTCATAATAATAAAAATGGTGGTCTTGGCCAATGAAACACACCACCAGCAAAGCCTATTCCGTGTATCTTCTTTGACCTGTCAAGGTGGTCTTGTGTCTCACTCCTCCTGGCCTCTCTCCATTGGGTACCAGTCAAAACCCAGATTAAGTTCACAATTATTGTACCAGCTTTGCAGACTGCCAGGGACACAGTGCCATCCTTCCTACAGACTTTTCCTCAAGGTCACTGTGATTTGCATCTTCTGGCTGCCTGCCTATTCTATTTTGAAAAGGCCAGAAGTCACAATCACATCTCTTTTTAACCCTGGCCTCACAGTGATGGAACTACACCCCTCTTCAGTCATGCTTTCTTAAAAAATTCTAAAACTCAACCTCTTCAGTTAGCACTTCACCCTTGAAATACTAAGCTAATGTTACACGGGTTCATATAATTTATAGTATTTTGTATTCTATGTTGTATGGCAACCTGAGCATTCATATATTAACTTACTGTATTTCAAAGTTTGTTTACATGATCCAGCAGGGTGTCATTATTAGTACTTTGGTCACTTTCATTGATAGTTTAGACCTTTTACTCAAAGGACATGGGTTCAAACCAATCTTTCTGTTATAGTACTGTTGTGCCAGGTACAAAGTCTGAATTGCTCCAGTAAAAAACTACCCAGCTGTATAAACATTAGTATATAAACCTAACTGTAAGTTGCTTTGGAGAAAGGTGCCATCCAAATAAGCAAATGGACAATAAACATTTAGTTACCAATCATGTGGTATATGAAGCAATAAAAACCCTTAGCCAAATGTAATTATCATATCTGAGTCTATAACTTGATTTATTTTTTTATTCTAAGCACTTGCTACACATGTACCTCCTTAATCAATGCTGTAACTGGGACAGTCTACAACAGTAAATGTAATTCTGAAAAAATGTATGTGCCAGTATAGCCCAGTCAAATTCTAGACTTCCACCCAACTGAGTATTTTACCAAGTGAACTGGATATGGCATAAACCTAATATCCAAAGCAACTGAACTTGAGCTGTAATTGTACAGAAGTATTTCATTTTAACTGTAAACAGAGTCCAAAAAGTGCCCAAGTAAAACAATGATTTATTTTTACCATACATCTACCTGGTAGAGTGTGCCATCCTGTTTAAATCACAAGGAGTAAAGTTCACTGTCACGCCCCCCTCAGCGCAACGAGGAGCACCAGCGGCGGCTCAGGGAGCAGCTGCTTAAAAGGATGCTTCAGAGCACACGCAGGAGCGGAACCTTGTTCAACTCTATCTCTCGCTTGCGCACCTTACAATTGCTTTCCTGACTTCCCTGAATCCTCGTCCTGATCCCTGTCCTCGACCTTCTCCTCGTCCTTCTCCTCCTCATCCTCGTTTCCCTGAACCCTCACCTGAATCTGTTCGACTTTCTGACTCTACGACTATTTGCTTGTCTTCTGGATTACGTCTCTTGGATTCTCCCTTGGATTTCGTCTACACATTGGTGACCCTCTGCCTGTTTTTGACAATGTCCTCTGGATTGCCCTCCGAAAGTCCTTCCTGTGCTCTGCAACTGAGTCCGTCGCTCCAACCCGGGGAGAAACCCCGTGACATTCATGAGTAAAGCAAAAGCTATTTAACACAATAGGCATAAAATTCCACTTTATATTCTTCCAACTTATCCAGCATTCTCCACTTTATAGTTAATAGCAAAAAGCATCTTATTCTTTCATGTAACAGATATTTTGGTATCTTAGAAGAAGAAACTTGGAAAAATCCATGATAGGCTTATTTTCAGTCTAGCAGTAGCTCAGATACAGGACTGTGGATAGGAGATAGCTGCATCAAGGTACATTTACCAGACTTAACAAAGAATATGCCACTAGATGAAACTTTGAAACTCAACTCCTCACTCTCAAAAAACTCCCAATACTGTGGCCTTCTTAACTTCTACCATTAGGACAGGCTAGGGGCATAAAGCAGCAGAGGAAAAAGGGAAGTTATATGCTAGGGGCCATACCGGGAAGGTAAATGTGCCTCCTGGTTGAGTTCTCGATGATAGGATTATCGTACCCCACAATTTTGATACACTACACAGGAAGCAGCAAAGCAATCCTAACTCATTTGGGACTGAGTCAGAACTGCTATGAATTTTGCAGCTTGGAGTATAGGGGTTATATGTCCTAGCCATTTCAGCATAAATATCTTCCTGAATTTGTAATACCCATGCTTCACTGTAGCACTGACTATAAAAAACTGGAAACAAGGAATCAAAAGATCAAGACAAACATTCACATTCACCCTCATTTAATTAACCACCAAATTCCTGTGGAATGCAGTGATTAACCAAATAAGTTGAATTTTTACTTTTGAATGTGTTCAACAAATGGTATTGACTGAAATAGTGTCTGTTTTTAAAAAATTGTTGTTTTTCTAAATATCAGTGAGTCATGAGCTACACAAAAAGCTGTTTACTTTTTAAGTCTGTTTATAAATGGGCCTAGCAGGGGGTGGGGTTTGATCTGTGAAGTCCCTTGCTGGAGTCAATAAAAATTCCAAGGACAAACTAATATGTTTAAGGCGATAACATAATTCACAGATATGTGTGCATTGCTGATATGAAATGACAGAACACCTAGCAAATTCCAAGAGAATGTACTATCTCTTGCACTAGTAATTTTGCAAAAACTAAAATTAGGTAGTGCTGACATTTTATCAAGATGCAGTAAAAGTTCAAAAAATTTGCCACTAAAATATTTTTCCATTTGCATAACCTGTACAGGAATCAATACGATTTGGAAATAATGTCAGGAGTGCATTGCTACTGAGACATGATTGCCAAGCACTGTTGCCTACACTCTTTTCCAGTAAATCTTATCGATGAAGTTATGCCACTTTGCACTAAGTGTCAAAAAAATTATGGATGGATGCGAATTCTGCATTGTTCTGCACTTCTGGGTCAGATGTTGTCTTTACTTGTTATACGGCTTTTTATATAACATTAATTTTAGGGCTTAAATTACATGAGGATGTGTATTCAAGTAACTGACTATAAATATACAATGAACTACTTAATCATCTTTAAAGTGAAAATCAGTAAACAACTATAGTATTTTACTTGAAAAGTGTTAAACACAACACATTTCTGGACAGACCTTCCTCTATATAGCCTGTCAAAGGGATTTAACAATGCAATTGTGAATGTTCTGATGCTGGGTTTATAAGATAAAATTTAATATTTCCTTTGTCAGATATATTCCAAATCTGAATAAAACTGATCCTTTTTCTGTATTCACTCCACTCCTACTAAAGCATTAATTGCTTTTTATTTATGGAAGAATTTTGAGGATACTAAGCAGCGCTGATCAACATTTCCAAGGGCAATTCAAAGGGCTTTAAATCTTGTCACTAGCTGAAGGCAAACTACATTATGCATGCTCCAAAAAGTAAATGTTGTCCTAGTTTCCCAACAGCAAAAACCACTTGCCTGCATTTTGTTTTTCATGTGTTTGACCTGTTAGAGAGATTGCTAGCTTGTACGTTAGCTTACATTATCGCTGTAAACCTTATCATGTTGTGTCGCGTTCGACAGACAAACAGTACCGGTTAAGTGAACATTGGACTGGGCCACAGCCACTCTCGTAGTTACTTCATTTTTACTTCCAGGCTTCCTTTTATTCCTTTTTACTTCCTTCTCATCTATGTCTTGGCATAACAATCATTAATATCGCATCTGATTTCACACTTTACCCTATTTCAAACTAGACTTCATGAACTTCATACCTAGCTTTCAGTATCTGGAGACAATAAACTCACCAATAAAATGCACAATAAAACATTGGACTAAATAGAAAAGCATGTGCGCAGAGCCATCTAAGGCTACGGAACTGTAAACACACACACACACACACATTTTCAGAACCGCTTGTCCCATACGGGGTCACGGGGAACCGGAGCCTACCCGGCAACACAGGGCGTAAGGCCGGAGGGGGAGGGAACACACCCAGGATGGGACGCCAGTCCATCGCAAGGCACCCCAAGCGGGACTCGAACCCTAGACCCACCAGAGAGCAGGACTGTGGTCCAACCCACTGCGCCACCACGCCCCCCCGAACTGTAAACAGAAGCCTTTAATTATTCTCAACTCTAGAGAAATTACTACCGTTTCAAAATGAATTAGTTATTTAATTGTCTGTCTTTGCTAGAGTATTTCAGTAATATTAATATAAGTGGACAGACATTAAAAAATACTTATGATAAGTACAAATGGAAAAGAATGTAATACCTCAACATCTAATGCATTTCCTCACACCTTTCACTTGAGGGCAGGACATTTTACAAGGTGTACCCAATATGAGCACCTGGAGGATTTTAAGTTTTCCCCCCTTACATTTATGATGATGTGCCTTCACTATTGATTGTCGTGGTCATTCATCAACACATCTCCATGTTAATACTTTGGTTTGTCTCAGTTAAGCTCAGCTTCCTTTTAGACAGCAAAAATCCTTCCTTGTCTTACAGAAATCATTATTTTAAACGTCGAGCGTAAGAACAACAAAAAAGTTTGAATTAGTAAATTAAAATTGCAAAAATAAATAAATAAATAAATAAATCCACCGGGCAAAAACGTCTCCTACCATGTCATAAACGTTGAGGATGACAGGTTCATTGGCCATGGTTTTAGCCCTGAGATGGACCTTCCAGGGACTGTGTTGCTCAGGGCAGCGCAGCAGTTCGCGGCCGCGCGCTCGCGCGGCGCACGCGGCCTGGGATCCCGCTTTTTCCCGCACGACAGCACGCGAGTAACCCGCCCCGAGCTCTCCGCAGCCGCCTCGCGACACTCATGCAGCACATAGAAGGAGGCGCAGCGAGGCGAGCGTGTATGTATTTATGGTGACAGCAGAGAGCCGATACTAGTTCAGTTGGTCGAAAAGCATCATCGACATCCGTCATTCATCCAGCGCAGCCCAGGGTGTCACATCACATCACATCATAACGTATCCATCTTTCTTTTTTGGCTCTCCAGTCTTTCCGAGTGTTATAAAAATCCTCCAATGCTTGATTCCAGAGGTAGAGCGATCGAGAGAAAGGCAGCAGGGCTTACATGCACCTCTCATACACATACATGTTCCCAAAAACAGTTGCTTCTCCAGCAGACCGCAGGCACACGCCGGCCTTCTTTGTCGTAGGATACATTAAATTACCAGTACAAACAATAAAAGACCAAAAATGTTCAAGTTATCTTGCCTCGGTTCCATCCAGGCAGTTCTACCGTAACCCGAGTAGTTTTCGCAATGTCAGCTTTCTTTCCCGAATTCACCTGCTACTGTAATAGTTTTATATAATATGTACTATTATAATAGTTCTTCCCATGAAAAGTCATTATTTCATATACATAAATAAAATCCCATCATAATATTAAAAAATACAGAGCGAAACGTTATCTTCGGGATGCTGCCAGCTTGAAAGATGCGCGCAAATTATCATCATGATCCGTAGGCAAAAAAAATGACATGTAACTTGCTATTCAGCTCGCAGAAACAATTACATTTACTGGATTTTTCTAGCCAGTGAAATATATCTCACAGGCGGAAATATTTCATCAGGGAGAAACGAGCTCGACAGCAGTAGTCGAGCTAGCTGGCTGCACTGCCACTGGCACTGGCTGAGCGAAGCGGGCGCCGTTAGCCTAGCCTAGCCTAGCATCGTCCCCAGGTCAGCGGTTCATCACCGCAGCCCGCTCAGCGCCCACTGTAGCGTATTTCTGAGGTAAAGTAAACCACAGCAGCTGTAGCTGGTGCTGCCGCTGCGGCTGAATCGGCTGGCATCTGTAGCAGGCTTCAGAGTCACGTCACGCACGTCACCTCAGCGAGAACAGACTGAACAGAACCAGAGCGGCCGCGGTGCTACTCCTGTTTTTTCAAAGTCCTGTGACCTGTCCTCGCCCTCCCAGCAGCCCCCCCGGCATGAGCGCACCGCAGAGCCTCCTCGAGTCGCACCGACTGTCTCGGGTTCCTCTCAGGGAAAGACGGGTGACGTCATTGCGAAGCCAGTGGCGCCGGCCGGTTGACACGCCCCCTCCCCCGAAGTCCACGAGCTCCACAGCGGTTTGATTACATCATCATGCAGCCCACTCGCACTTCTGTGAGCATCTGGCCGAATCACGGACATGTGGATGTTTGGAGATGACTGATATACCAAATATTCGTGGACGTGTTGTTCGTTTCCACACGACTCACTGCACCACAGCCTACATGTATTATAAATAATTATGTCCTCGGTACTTATCAGGAATCAGTCCACCTGTCGCACGTGCATAATTAACGCATTACCGTACGTTAGAAAGGCCTCCTTTCAAGCTGATCTCATTTTCATCCTATTTACTGTTTTATTTCATAATTTATTTCTTGACTTGATACACTGTTACATTACATTTACATTTCATTCAGCAGACGCTTTTGTCCAAAGTGACGTACATCTCGGCAAAAGTACAATTTATGCATTACAGTTATAAGAGAAAGACAGCTGCAGACATGTGACTCAGGTAAACCTAGTTTGTTACCTACCACTTGCTGCACCGAGGTTCGTTGTTCAAGTAGGTGCATAAAACACAGGATAGACAAATCCTGATACCCTCCCACCCATTTTTTTTTTATATTACAAGATACACAAATAAGCAAGGCCAATGCTGGAGTAGTGGCTGAATAAAGGCTTATCTGGGGATGCTCATGAAGTTATGGCGCATGAACATTTACACCTCACACGAGCTGGAGAGATCTTGGACGAAGTGGGTCCGGAAAAGGTGAGTTTTCAGACCCTTCTAGAATGTAGACACGAGTTTCAGCAGTTCTGAGTGAGAGGGGAAGGTCGTTCCACCACAACCGAGCCAGAATCGAGAACCTCCGAGCTTTACCTTTCATGCATGGAACCACCAAGCGAGTTAATAATAAGATTCTGACAGAGCTCAAAATTATTCTTATTCCTTCTTTCACTACCCACTGCTTGATATGATATTATGATGCATGATACAACCACTTTTAATGCTTCAGGAACCACAGTCTGCCTAAAAGTCACAAAATGAATATTTTCTTTTGTCCTAAATTTATCTTTTGCTTTCGCTTTAATAATTTCAGGTTCCTGGAACGCATAGCACCACTTGAATGATCCTTTTGTAATCCACTACTAGATGTTTTGAGAATAAAACAATAGCCTTGGAAAAAAAATGTTATTTGGCAAGAACTCCCACTCATGTCTGATTCACGTCACACACTGTTCATACATTAACTGCTATGTATTATTATACTTTTGCTGAGATGTACATCGCTTTGGACAAAAGCATCTGCTAAATAAATGTAAATGTACTGTGTAAATAACAGGGATTTGAATTTAGCAAGCACAACAATAAGATACATGAAATACAGTTAAGTGGTTTGCTGTCATCATCAGTGTCAGTTTAGTTTTCACTACTAGTTTCTTGCTTTGTGCGTTCTTTAAACAAAGTGTGAATTTATACAGTAAGACCAACCTTTTATGATCCCTCTGTATCTATTGCAAGTACTCATGAAAACTGGCCAAACTGGATCTATCATCCCAAAGCATAAAGAGCTCAATAGTTCTGCATACTTTAAAACTGTCTAATGATGTGTAATCAGTCCATAGTAGTTACATTTTCCTTTGGTAAAATCCCAGTTTTGTTTTTTGCTGTAGTTACCACTTTTTTAATCTATATTGGCACCATATAGCAGAGGAGCGCCAGTACTAGATTTTCCATGGTACACCTGACAGCATCCTCTTCTGTTTTACCACCTTCCAAAGACACTCAAAGGCAGGTTAAATTTGAGGTAAATGCCCCAGGACATTAACTTCCATACATAGATCACTAAGGCGGGGGGGTCTTTAGAAATTACATTCCAAAAGAAAATTAGTTTTTTTTTTTTAAAAAAAAACAAACATTTGGAAGCAAATTATATTATGTTCATGTTGCTAAGCTCCTTATAACAATTATAAATCTACTCTGAAATCATGGTGACAAACAAGATGTCTCTATGAGATGGCTTGCAGCGAATATATACGAACCTTCCCCCTTCGACCTTTAAAGATCACCTCTCTAAAAATAGTAACAGCTTCAATACTGGGATGTTAATGTTGGTGAGACAAAGGTAGGCAAAGTCATCTTCAAAAAGTAATACTTAAGGCAATTTGAATATTCAAGATTTTTTTAAAATCTGCATGACATTTTAATCAAGCTAAAACAGTGCAGCTATAAAGTAGAAAGTATAAAAATAAAGATTTGGGTATGGTTACATTTTATTGGTTTTCCAGCATGTAAAAATAAATTCCCCTTTAAGGCATAATTATACACAGACCTTTGAGATACACAAATGGTACAAAGATATTTTACAACACAAAATAGACTCCATACTCCAAGCAACTTTGGCCACATGACTTGGAGGATTTCTTGAACTTAAGGGACACGGACAAGCCGGTACACGAGTGCAAGATACTTTTTAACCTTCATTCTGGCAACTCCACTCACTCCCTTTTTCCTTAGTGCTGAAATTAACATGTGATAATGGAAGAGGTTTTTACATTTCTGTTCTAAGTCCATTTTAAAGACTCATAACCCATAGTTATTTGCCAATATCAAAATAACACATTTTCACAAGCTTTTTTCATTGCTATCAAGGGCTGACTAAACATTTAGGATTAATTTAGCATTTTACCAAAATACAGGGATCAAAATTAATGCTAAGAGATGACTCAACATAAGGCTTTTTTTAACTTTAACCCTGACAATTGTGTCACAGGGCACTTTTTGTTGAGAAGGTCCGTTTTCTTACTTTAGGGAAGTGTAGGCATGTACACTTCATACAATATAGCCACATTTCTTTTAACTTGGGGAAGAAAACCCACCTGTGAAAAAGCAATTCCTAACAGTGAAATATCTGGGTAAATGTAAAAAGCATTCAATTCCTTTAGTAAAACTACAGACAACCACCAGCCAAGGCTGAACCAAATTACTGTATGGTTTCAAAATGATAGGAATGCATCTGTCAGACTAAGAATTACTCTTCATTAAGGCTTTGAAGTTCCCTTAAACAACTGTTTTAAATTTAGTGGGAGCAGATATATTTTTTCTTTTTTTAGGTAAAAGGCCTGCAGTGATTCAATCTCAACATCTATAGTGACATTTCTAGGTACATATATACACACACAACATTAATTCATGAGACTAAGAACAAGTGATATAGACTGAAGTTAAGATGTGAAACCTGGAGACTTGAAGGAAAACACCTGAGACATCTGTTGAAGGTCTTTCAAAAGAAAGTCTGATCAAACAGGGATCAAGTTTATGTTACAGTACAAAACTGCTTCATAAAAGCTCATTTGCAAGGAAGCATTTATATGTGGTCATCAGGTTAAGATTAGGTCTTCCCAACCATCAATAAATGTGATGTCTTCTGTGCTGTAAGCATTACATCTTAGTGTGAACATTTAGAATATTTATAAGATGGACACAGCTGTGTCCACAGCTGATGGACATAGATGAAAAGATTTCAATACCAGTAAACTGGTGTGCATACTGGACAATGCATTTAGTCTCTGTTCTGAGAAGCACAAGAAAAGCAGCTTGTCTCACTTTAGAGAAACTCACAGTGTGCATAAAATACATCTTCACACTGATCATTTCATATTATGTTTGTCTGGTCAGAATCTTAAAAATAACTCAATGTGACTCCATTCAACAGACACCAAAAAAAAGTCTATAAGAAATACAGACCTTCATAATGAAATATGGTATGCAAATAAAACAGTGAATGTGCACAGCCAGAATAAAGAGGGAAGAGTAAAGACTGCTATAACCAGCTCCACAGATTTCCATCTGACACTGATGTTTTGTGTCCTGCCTGCGACGCCATCGGTGTGAAAAGGTTTGAAAAGCATACAGGGTTTCTGACCAGTTTTAAAGTTCATTTTAATAACTGCAGGTTAAGCAGATATGACTGAAAAGACCTGAATGTGATGTCTTTGTTATCTTGGCATTCTTGAAGGAAAAAAAAATTTCACAATAAAAAAAAATAAAAAAAACAAGGGGGGGGGGTTGTACTTAAAAGTGCCTCCTGGTAAAAAGCTTGAAACGATAACAGACCACAGCAATAACCGCAACAGTTGCCAAAGAGATGCCCAAGTACCCCAGAGCAGGAAACGAAGATTCATTATCAGGGCGTGAGCTTGAGGGACCGTTGACGGGTGGCACTGGGGGCTGCAGAAAGAGAAAGCCGGTAAGCAGGAGAAACACCATCTCTTTTGCAAACTAATCTCTCAAAAGCACTACTTGCCGCCTGTTGAACGCGAAGTTGCACATCTTCCCCAGCTGTCCGGAAGAGTTCCACGGCTGCACTGTGCAATAGGTTCTCCAGCTTGTGTCCATTAATCTGAACCACAAAAAAGGGAATTTACAGAACAATTCTGCTCTATGTTCTTGTACATAATTTGTGCCATCATTGTGTTTGCAGGGTGGTCTGCAGAGCAGGATTTGTGAAATAGTGCAATTACTAGGAAAAGATAGATTGAAGAAAAATGTTTGCTAAATTAATAAATGTACAGTTCATCCATGCAAGACATACCCTGGGTAAACCTTTGAACTGGAATGAGTCCAGTGTAAAACTTATATACTTACATCTTCCACAATGGCTGATTATTTGGCAAAATGAAAGAAGTCATTAAATATTAACTATTAAAAAAATGGTACACAATACAGTGGAATGGCCAGTAAATCACATGACCACACCCACTGCCAATTAGTCATCATACGAGGATGAACTAAAAATTCAGAAAACATTATCCTCAAGTTTGACTAAAGTTAAGTCCTTTTCATATTTATGCTGCTCACTCAAAACTGTTCTTGAATCCTTTTCAGTAGGCACCTTCTGATATCATTTCCATTATACACAAACTTTCTCTGAAACCAGCCATATCAAAAAATATTTGTAACATATGCATGCATACAGTGGGGGGGGAAAAAAAAAAAAAAAAAAAAAAAAAAAGTGCTGTCAGTAAGTTCTAAAACTGGCCACTGTGCGGCGCCCATATGTTTGCAAGCTTTTGTGGCACAGCAGTGCCACACGGTGGCCTCTCAAGCTTACTGAGGAAACAATGATTTAATTTGAAACAGTTCGCACTCCAGCACTACTTACTGCTAGTATTTTGTCACCTTCTTTTAGCCTGCCATCCAATGCAGCTGCTCCATTCTCTTTTATTTTGGCCACATAGATTCCAGTGTCATTCATCACATACTGTTGGTCCAAACCCCCAACGATGTTGAACCCCAGACCTGAGAAAAACATAAAATTCAATATGAATACTTACAAATCAAACACCACCAACATTTCTGCAGAACTACAGAGGCAAATAGTTCAGAACACAAACTTCAGCTGCACAATCCTTCACCATGTTTTCTGAGACATGCAAATGAAAATGACAGCTGGTAGTGTAGTGGTTAGAGCTACTGCCTCTGAATCCAAAGGTGACAGGTTTGATCCCCACCTCTGGCTGTAGTACCCTTGAGCAAGGTACTTACCCTAAACTGCTCTAGTAAAACTACCCAGCTGTATAACTGGGTAAATAATTGTAAGCTTGTAATAACTATAACCTTAACACTAAGTTGCTTAGGAGAAAAGCAGCAGCACATGAATAAATGTAAATGGCCTTAAACTTCAAGAGCCCAGTTTTCTATACCTCTTCATGAAAAGTACTACAGGCATTTCAAACTTGACTGCTTTCAGGCACCTGGTGAACAGGGAGAGAAAAAAAAAAAAAAAAACCCACAGCAAACAGCTGTCAAACTGACATCAAAACTATGTTTAAACCAGTAGTAGGCATTCTACTAGAGGGCTCACAACACCATAAACATAAGTATGATCACACACTCCTTGTTTACTGCAAGAAGAAGTTTAAAAAAATACAAGCATAATGCAATCCTATGTTAAAAAAAAACCCATCCCAGACTGATATGACATCACCACAGGGATCTTGAGACTTGAGTTTCATTTTGAAGAGTAGGCCCAAGTAACCCTGCAATGGACTGGTGCCCTGCCCAGGGTATACCCTGCCTCATACCCTTCGTTTCCAGGACATAACACCAGACCTTCACAACTCTACTGGACAACTGGTTAGTGATAATGGGTAGAGGGGAGGATAATTTGAGCATATACATTGGATGCATCATGCCTGTCAAAAATACAAATGTAATCAGAACACAACCAAACTGGATATATCAGTAGACTGGCAAAAGTTTCAAGTTCAATGAAATATTGCCAAACTTCAAAGAGGGCCATGATTTTATCTGGTTTGCACACATTCCCCCCCCCCACCTTAAATTACCTGTAATGGACTCTGCTCCAGGGTTTGCTTGCTCTAAACTGATTAAGACCCATTTAGATCCCTGACGTGGATCCTTGTGCCAGGTCAAGGAACACGTGTGGCGTGGAAATTCCACGTACAGCACGGGAACACAACACCAAGTATAATAAACTCTACACCTGTGTAAGTTTGTGGACACGATTGATGAAGCACAAACATGATGGACAATAAAAGCTGCGATTAATCAGAGAAAACAATATCCAGCTGGACTCAAAAAGTAGCAACACCATTACAGATAAGGCTTATAGAGATATAATTTCTGACACTGCACAAGAAAGAAACACGATTTAAACACTAATTGCGATCAAACTTAATTGCACTGGCTTCCTATAGCTGCCCGAATCAAATTCAAGACCCTGGATATTGTCTACAAAAGCATCACTAGAACTGCTCCCAGCCATTTACAAGACTTGATCAACTGCGACACCCCCAACCAGAGCGCTTCACTTGTCTACTTCTGCTCGATTGGTGGTCCCGTGCATGAAAGGTAAAGAGCGGAGGGTCTCAGTTCTGGCTCGGTTGTGGTGGAACGACCTTCCCCTCTCACTCAGAACTGCTGAAACTCTGTCTCCATTCTAAAAAGGGTCTGAAAACTCACCTTTTCCGGACCCACCTCGTCCAAGATCTCTCCAGCTCGTGTGAGGTGTAAATGTTCATGCACCGTAACTTCATGAGCATCCCCAGATAAGCCTTTATTCAGCCACTACTCCAGCATTGGCCTTGCTTATTTGTGTATCTTGTAATATTTAAAAGAAATTGGTGGGAGGGTATCGGGATTTGTCTATCCCGTGTTTTATGCACCTACTCGAACGATGAATCTCGGTGCAGCAAGTGGTAGGTAACGAACTAGGTTTACTTGAGTCACATGTCTGCAGCTGTGTCTTTCTCTTAACTAATGCATAAAATTGTACTTCTGCGAGATGTACGTCGCTTTGGACAAAGACATATCATATATATGCTAAATGAATAAATCAATGTAAATGCGATGACTAGTAGGCCACAGCGCAGGTGCAGTGCTGAAGCTGGTTTGAAGTGGCGAAACGAAACCAGGGGAAATTGTCACTTTCGGTTGCAGTATCCCAAGCATCGCTTTCCTTTTCCTCACACCGGAAAAAAAAAAAAAAAACAAATCCCAACAGTGTACTTCCACCAAGTAAAGACAGCATAAACAAAAGCAAGTAAAATATTCCGATAAATATCTGTGTTTCGGGTAAACTCTGGGCAGCAGACGCTTTTCTTTCCCCCTCGGGCCAAACTGAAACTCGCCTGAACTGAACAGAGTTCAACTTGGCCTGTTAACACAGCAGGAGGAGGCACGTTCGACTAGCAAAAGCGCCGAAATGCGCCACACAACGTTGCACGTGTGCTTCCCTCGTCACCCTCTTACCGGCGGGACCCCTTTTCAACTGGATATCCACCACAGTGGACGCGCGGTGCACGGATCCGTTCATGGTGTCCCGTCGCGCGAAGTCTGTGGGAGAAGGGGGGGAGAAAAAAAAAAAAAAAACAGCTGCTCCAAGACTAGCGGAGTGAAGGTGAACTCAGGCTGCGTCCCAGACAGCCCGCAACGCGCAAGTGCTTATGGGAATTGTTGTTTAATTGCCCTCTAGCGGCAGTGCGTCCTTGCACTTCCGGAACTATAAATTTGCGTAAGAGCGGTTGGATACCAGCCCTTCTCTTTGCTAAAGTGCGGAGTCTACGGGTCGAGGGGCATCGCGAAGGTGACGCAGACATGTCATTAACCAATCAGGGATACACCGGCTAAAATAAGAATCATAATGCTTAATCAGCGCGCCTCAATTCAATTCAACTCAACTCAGTTCTGAAAACAATTTATCACTTCTTCCAAGTAGTTTCAGTAGCTTTCGTTTTGGTCGTCCGCACATTTTTTATAAAGTGAAAATTAAAAAGAGCGTTTATTTGCGCGGAAACACACCGCGATATAAAAACGGAAAGAAACATTTAAAAATATTTGGCAATAATAAAATCTTTGGACACCCGTGAGCGCATTTTTTAAGGTTTCGCTTTATATTTCTACATCTTTTAAACGGTACCTGAATGAACTAAATTATTATATATTCAAAGAAATGTTTTCAGAATCTATCATCCAGACTTTCTTAGGCTGTCCTTCTGAACAGAAGAAGGGAATATGAGGTCTGTGTGAAGCTAATCAATTTAAGGCAATTTATTAGCCAATTTATATTTTACACTGTGCATTGATGGAAAAATACAGAATATCAAGAACGGTTGTAAAACATGCCTGTTTAGCAGAATGGCCCCTTGAGTTCTGACATCAGAAAAGAATATTACCGGTTATACCTGGCTGCCTTTAGAAACTAAAGCAAACCAAAAAAAATTGCAAATACCACATGATGACAGCAATATTAAAACAATAATACTGGTCTAGGGATGTGCTGAACTGAGAGCCAGTAGCTGTCACAGTGTTTAGAATGCTCTGCTGTACAGGGAATACTTTCTTAAATATGAATATGATATGTTGAATCCAGTGTAGGGGACATTCCAAAATGCTTTGCATTATAGCTTGTCAGCTTGTGCTTTCATCCCTTGTAACAACAGGTCCTGCACAACTGAATACCTGTAGAACAGCTTATGAACATATATGACCTTTTTTCATACAATGGGCTCATTACTCAATGAAATGGAATGTTTGCATAGTCATATGGATTTTTTTTTTCCTTTACTTCAGCAACAAGTATTTTAGTCTGTACCACACTTGAATCACCTGTTTTGGGACAGAAATGCACACTTGGCATCTCAAATTACAAGCTTTCAATTTTTGATTATACATACATTTTCCAATTTATTTGGAGTTGTTTTTTTTTTTTTTCTCCACTTTTTTTCCTCAAAAAATTCAGTTTTGAAGTGAAAAGAACTTGTGTTTCCACATCCAGCCATTAACTGGCACTAAAACATACCTAAAAATAATAGCAACGACAGTGTTGTGTATGTGTTGCACTGAGATGTTGTGGAGTCACTTCTGCTGTGTATCCTGCATCACACTGTACGCTTCTGTGAGACCGTAACTCGCTGTAACCCTGTCTGGGCAAGCAGTTTTTGACAACTGCTGGATTGCAGTGTTCGAGGGTATTTTTTATGGCTTTCATTTTTTAATAGAACCTAACCCATAAACAAAGATAGGTTTTTATTAACATCAATTGTTTAGATATTAAAGTTGAAAGTGGCCAGAAGGTAAAAAACATTGCAAGTGCTTATGTGTACCCTACCACACAATGTATAATTTCAGATTAAGCTGAGGAAACGGCCCTCCGTTCGACCAACAATTACTGATAACGGACGAATATATGGAAGTGCTTCAGTTGTTCTTCATGTGTTAAAAACCTTCACAGGAATGCAGACTTCTCGTAAACAGTACAACAGAAGAGCTCCTACAGTAAACTCAAGTGATAAACTTTGGCAAACTCAATGTTTCTCCATCACGAACGCACCTCAGTTACTTTGAAAATTTGTAGTTTATAGTACTGCAGAGAGCAATTTAATATTTTTGCAAGGTTAATTGGAAAGAGAAGTTAATATAACTAATATACAGTAGAACAATGTGAAAAGCATGCAACATTAAAATTCTAAACAGCATTATCCAGCAGATTATCAATGCTTCTAATAAATTTCAGATAACATCTCACTCACCTTCGTTAACTGCTTATCCTTTCAGGGACAGAGTGATTCAAAGCCTATCCTGAAATCACTGTGAGCTAAGATGAAAGGGGTATACCCTGGATGGGGCGCCAGACCATCACAGGCAAGCCACATACAGTATGTAGACTGAAAATTACATACTCATCATTAATAAAGAAAACTATGCACTTTTGTAATGACTTTTTTATTGCAGCCATCTTTTCCATTCCAATGTAGCTTTGAAATGCATATGTGAAGCTTGTTTGAATATGATTAAATAAGAGTAAACAATTAATTTGATTAATATACTTAGAAAAATGTTAACAATACGCAATGAAATGGAACCACAGCAAAGTGACAAAAGTTTAAAGAAACTGAAATGCATTGAACACTAATATTACACTTGCTCTTTTACCCCATGCAACTGAATATAACAAAATCAATACACTATAGGTGTTGCAAACCCTCTTGATTGTTATGTGGTTTATGTACTCTGCATTTCACTGTAGTGCTGAAAGAAGCTAAGTTTCAAGATCCAGAACTGCCAACAAAAACAGAACACAATGAATTTTTAAATTACGCGATGATGCAAAAAAAAAAAACATTACATTGTTATATGCTGTTGCAACACATTCATTGGTCAATGCAAAATCAATGTGCTATGAAAATAGAGTATTCTTGAATGAGAAAAAGGAACATATATTGGCAGTTCCAGGCTTACATGAAAAGACAGAAGGGTATATGTACTCCCACCTGATTCAACATGCTAATGGAAGTTGTCACTTTCTACGTTATTTTAATGTTTAATTAGACACAGTTCCATAAATCTACAGTCTTCAAAAACTAATTAGTCATAATTAGTCAAACTGGACATTGCTATAGTGGCAGAGATGAGATGTTGATGACTTTTGATATTGTTGAATTTTGATCTGCTGGTCAAGTGGAAAACATACTAAATTTTACACTGATTGTTAGGTCATTCAAAGTCTTTGATTTTTTTTTTGTGCTCTACCTGACAACAAGGTAAAATGAGTTTTGGTTTTTAAAATTTCTTTAACAAATGTAGGAGTTGTTAAATCACATGTGGCTATGTTTTTTTGCTTCATCCATCACACCCCTGGGGCTGAACTAGAAATTCTATGGTCCACCCTGGATCTACATGATACAACACACAATATTAATACAGTATCCAGAAGAATACTGCTCATTTCCAGCACAGGTGTGATGGAAGTTACATCACACACCACCTTCACAGAATGATTTGTGTGTGTTATGCACTTCTCAGATGGCTTCGGTCACTGAAGATTTAGATCATGCTGGGGGCTACACTGTATAGGAGAATATCTCCTTCAATACGAAGCAGGGTCACTTCTGTTAGCCCCCCAACCCGATGCTCAAATTCCAGCAGATGAGCTCCATCCACTGCTACTTTGAACATGTCCTGCTCCACCAAGATCTTAATCTGAGGAAAGGCAGCAAAGAAATTACTTTTAATTTCTGTTATAGTACTAAGTTGGTTCAAATGTACATAACCGAAATAAGTAATTAGGAAATATAATAACTGAGGGTACAGTCATCTGTATAAAAGCCTCAACAAAACCTTTACATAACACTGATGTTGTAGCAACATTACAGTCTATCAATATTAGATTATTTTTTGTACAGCAATTAGCTCTAGAGGATGTACAGAAGATAAAAGATTATTTTAGACAGGAAGTAATTTACTTTTATAAATACTTTGATTTACATCAGAAAATATACCTGAAGCCTCTTTACAATTAATTTTGCTTGTAATACCAAAATCACTTACTACTAAGTCACAATAAAAAAAAATCTAAAAACAAATCTCAAGTTGGAACAAATTTTTATTTTAGTCATTTTACCAGTACAGTCATTTTACTAGCACCATTTTAATGGTGGTTGAAGTTAATAAAGAACAACATTTTTAAAAATGTACTTATTATATAGCTTTATCTGAGGTTTTTACAAACCTGACAGACATCTGTATTACTCAG
The DNA here is from genome assembly GCF_900964775.1 of Scleropages formosus. Lineage (NCBI taxonomy): Eukaryota > Metazoa > Chordata > Actinopteri > Osteoglossiformes > Osteoglossidae > Scleropages > Scleropages formosus. The sequence goes on along the minus strand of NC_041820.1, from coordinate 14,237,270 downwards.
TGTTTATTGCTTGGTAATTAGTGCTAAAAATGACTTTGATTTTACAAACGAATTGAGTTCCGAACAGACTTCTGATCTTAACTGTGTTTGTAAGTTCAAGGACTAGTGTACATGTATTGCGATCTTTTTAATTAAATGGTGTTACCGGGTAGGCTCCGGTTCCCCGTGACCCCGTATGGGACAAGCGGTTCTGAAAATGTGTGTATGTGTGTGGCCAAAAACAAGAAAAATATAATACTGGAGAGATTAATGTTTTTTCCCCAAAGGAAGCTTTAAAATCAAAGCCATTTTGTTTAACAAAATTTTTTATGCAGAAGTTAATAACGACCACTACACATACCTCAAAGCGTTTTCCTTGAACAAATGGGAAGCCCCCTTCACGTTCCTCGGGGCCCCAGCGTCCATCCAGGTTTGCATTACGCACCACGGTCTGCTCATTAAATCGGGGGTTAAAGTGGAACACTGTGTCTTTGCCTTTCACAAAATCAACATGGAACCTGCAAGAAAGAGGAGAAAAATATTTTCAGCATACTAAATTGGAATAGAATAAGATATTTGGGGGGGGGAAGTGCTTGTCTTCACACATTCATTTTTTAGTAGCTGAATTTATTATTTAAAATCTCATCTATATTTGTTTAGAAAAGAAGTAAAATTCTCCTGGTGAATTAGATGAAACCAGTTTATCTTTAAGATATAATTACTGAAGCATTTTAATAATGAAAATAACATTTAAACTTGACTTGCCATTCTCTTAATGTGAAAGCACTACAGGCTGAATCTGTATGCTTTCAACACCAGTTGACATTGGCAAAAGCAAATATGAGTGGCTTTCTACATGCTGATCACAGCACTGATCATTTTCTGAAAATCAAAAGAATGATACCATGTTTTTCAAGTCTAACAGCATACCTGCCCCCAAGGAAAAAATGCACATTTCACCAGTTATTTAAAAAAGGAGACTAGAATAGCCAAAACTGAGACGTAAGGACTTTTACATTTATTGATTTAACTGGTGCTTTTCTCCACAGCAACTTCCAATTAACTCTATGCAGTGTTATCAGCCCACACACATTATTCACCAAGATGACTTACACTGCTAGATACACTACTTACAATGGGTCACTCAACCATACATCAGCGGAAGACCTTTTTGAGGAAGGGAGAGGCTACACTACAATACCTCTCAGGATTCGAAGTGGACTCTCCCACTATTGTGATCATTAGCCTTGGCATCACCCCAGCATGGAGTGGGAGGTAGTATGGCACATCCTGAAAGACAGATTGCAATTAAATGTTAAAATATGCTGGACCAGGTAAGGAATGCACATTTTCAATCACCGTTTTATTTACTAAAAATAGTTGCTACTCTGCTACAATTATACAAATCTGCCAATACCTGCTTGAGTATTATCAATGCAGCACTGAAACATTTAGATACTGGAATATTCATATTTTGAAATTGTATTTCTGTTTTAATCCATTCTACTTTTAAGTACATCTTATATGTTCTTCAGTTTTCCTGGATAATTCCTATCCCAGTTAATGAAAGGACATAATAAACTTTGGAACAGGAGAAAATTGTAAAATGTTTATTCATAAACCAAGACATACATTTACTACAAAACTGAAGAAAAATGCATACTGTGCATACTGTATTTCTAAATTTCTATTGCCACCTGATTCACACAAGAAAAACACTCAAAATGAACAATTTATTTGTGTCTACGCAAACAGATTTGCAAACCCTTTTTTTCTATCAACATTCGCAATTTTGCAGTAACTCAGAATGAGTCAGACTGTCACCATGCCAGCGGAATAAGTGGTTACAACTACATACCAGACTCCACCCTGTGTGATTCAGCTTCACAGGCCTCAGAAGGCTTTTCCTTAAGAGCATAATATGGCATTGAAAGACTCACAAGCAAATAAAACATTGTAACTGAAGACATAAACTAAAGTCTGGATATAAACTTGTTACATATATGAGATAAAGAGTAGAATTAGTAATCATTCCTTTTCCAAAGAACTGTATCAAAGTTATGTATACCTAATTGTGGGTTAAAGTATTCTTTGCATTCATTCTGATTTGTCTGAAGGCCTTTTTTTCCTAGTCAGTAAAATTAAGTAAATCCCATATCAATCACTGAATACTTAAGTGCCACAGTACTAAGCTCTATGTTGACATTCCCTCTTTCACCAACTCTGTAAAACGCACAATACCATGAGAAATCTCCGAACCGCTGGTATCTTACTGCAGGAGAGCATCTCTTTGAAACACTTCAGTGGCTTGTATTGGGCTCTATTTCACCACATCTGACTATTCATGGGAAAACTAGGGCCTGAGATGTCAAGTACTCCCAATCTGAGCCTCACTTCAATGGAACACAAGTTAACTCTTTTAGGTGTAACTTGTCCTACCTTGGTGACAGCAGACTTCAGTGTCTTGTTGAAGTCTTAAAAATGTTATTATGGGCTTTCCTCATCCATACAGTTAGTCTTACAAGTCGAAAAATCTATGTGCAATAGAGGCTTTAGATATAAATCCTAGTCCCCACAAACACCACACACTGAAATTGTATCAGAATCATTTTTATCAATCATCCTTTCCACATTAAGGCAATCAACACAGTTCAAGTTACAATTCTGCACAAAAAGAAAGGATAAACAAAGAAACTGGTATAGTGATTATAGATTTACAACCTTTAGGCTGCAGCTTCAGATGCAAGGAGGAGCCCTGCTGTAGGACTCAACCAAGACCTAAACTGCACCAGTAAAACATCAAGGTGTATAAAATTGCTTTGGACTAAAAGTTGAGCAACAAGACAATTACAATAAAATTGTCAATAATAAAACTAATAAACAATTGGCATCACTTTCTATTATCTTAAAACAACCAAATATTACAGCATAGGACAAAAGCTTTCCAGCAAATTTCATGCAGCAAAATGATCTCAACTATATTAAAAATAATACATTAACACTTTAACAAATGCTGAATTAGATGGGACTGACTTGAAGATACATTGTTTGGAATCTGCTCTCTACAAATATGAAATAATGTCAACATCAAACAGTAATTACGAGATAAAGATTGATCAATATATCACTGAATTAGAACAAATACACAACTCTGACTGGTTATTCCCACATATTAATTTTTTATTATTTACTTCTTAAAATGATATTACAAAACTTATATTAAAACAGACACCTTTTAATAATAAGAAAATGTTTTGTAGTAGATAAACAATTTAAAAATATCTCTCAACTTCATAAACCAAGACAGTCCATGGCCTAGTCTTTATTATATACCTGACTTCCTCATGAGCAGACCCAAATCTACTGTAACCCAGCAAAACAGTTGAGAAGTGATGTCTTCATCCAACAAACAGCTGAAGAAAATCACTGCGCTCAAAAGTAGGGTGGGTTATGTCTTGGCTGAAAGAAAAAAATACATGTTGTGGATCTACTATTGTTTCCTCCTGTTTTAATACCCTGACCACCGCAGAAAACCTGACAAAACCACCACTCAAACCCTAAAACCAGGCTCAACCAGATTCTGCAGGAACCCATTTAGAATCTCTCCAGCAATTTCCAAAAGAACAAGAACAAGGGATAGATCTACCAAGCTTTTCTGTTAGTACTTAAATGTTTGTACTAGCTTTTTTCTCAAAGGAATAAATCAAAATCTTTGAAAAGTAAAGTAAAAATGATAAATGTAACTAAAACAGTGAGGAAAGGATAAAGTTCTAAGTTCAATTTTACATTTTTGCTTTAATTCCTTTGAGAAAAGAAGGTGTAAACATTGCACCGGTGTGAATCAAGAAGAATGAATGGTAGAAACAAAGAAAGGGAAAAACAGACCATAACAAGGAGTACTAAGATTTTACAAGGAGTACTCACCAGTGTGCCCCCATGAGGAGCTTGTCCACCAAATGAAGGATTAGGGTAGGGTCCCATAGAACCTGGACCAAAAGAACCAGGGTGGCCTGGTTGGGCTGGGAAAGGCCCGCCTTGAGGTGGGCCCCAGGCCCCAGAAGGTATAGGAGGGTAGCCTCCACTAGGGAACCCAGGGAAAGAACCAGGAATTCCAGCTCCAGGTCCATGTGTTCCTGCTGGTTGCCCCCCTGGGTAGGGAAGATTGGGGAAAGGTCCTGGAGGAGCCCCTGGACCTGAGGGAACTGGTCCAGGGATGCCAGGTGAGTAAGGTGAAGATGCCCCTCCTGGAAACTGCCCAGGGGCATTTCCTCCAGCAGTGTACTGACCAGGGAAAGAAGGGACCTGTCCAGGAGGATACTGGGAACTGGGAGGAAAGCCTCCAGGACCTGAAGGTGGTGCAGGATATGGCCCTGGTGCTCCAGGAGCTGAGTGTGGTGCAGGATATGGCCCTAGGCCTCCAGGACCTGAAGATGGTGTGGGATATGGCCCTGGAGCTGTAGGAGCTGAATGTGGTGTGGGATACGGGCCCGGGGCGCCAGGACCTGGATGCGGTACCGGATATGGAGACGGGGCACCGGGTCCTGAAGGATATTGTCCAGAATCAGCCGGAGCTCCAGGATACTGGCCCGGTAGCCCTTGAAAAGAGGGAGCAGAGGGCTGGGCTGTGCCAGCGGACGGGTTAAAATGCGGGGCTCCGGGTGCGGCACCAGGCCAACCAACAGGGGCAGCGGATGGAGCGCTGCTGGCCGAGCTGGCTGGATTTGTGTTGCCTATTTTGGGAGCTTTACCAGGAGAATCCTCCACAATGGCATCTGCAAGCTGCACACAACACAGGGAAGAATTTTTACTAAGGAAATGTTCAACATGTCTGGCTGCTTAAATCACCAAAATGGCCTCGGTACACAGTTTCACACTGAGAATACTCCCAACATTCCTTAACACACTCAAGGACAGCTAAACTTTTGAGTCAGAAACTCTCACAAAGGCACGTGAATAACATGAAGGAGCGTTTTCAAATACTCACTGAAAAGTCATCCATGTCCTAAAAAAAAGTTAAATTAAACAAAAGTTAGAACACAAGTTAAAAATAGCTTTGCAAAAAAAAAAAAAAAATGAATTCATGGATTAAAAAATAAGGACTAAGTGAATAAGGACTTCAGCAAGATTAAATATATATATATATAACTGCACGATGATCTATTTTATGACATTTCTGTGCAGTGCGCGGCGATGTCGGTAAGCAGTGCGCCAAATCACGGCAAAGATTCGTGTGCTACGTCGGTAAGCGGTAAACAGAGAGAAGCCGTGCAAATGGTGTGTCTGAATAAGGGCCGAACCCCCTCAGTGAGCAGCTGAAGCGCACAGCACTTACACACTTACGCTGTACCACCTACATTCTACTCCGTCGTTTCGGGTTTTTCTACCATTTTATTAACACTGCGCTCTTTAGTACCGCTCATGATAGATATTCAGTTATCTTACCCTATATGACTTCCTTACTTCAGTAAAACTGTCCGCTCTCAACAACACAAAAAAGTTATCGAAACGCACAGTACCGTAGTTAGTTAAGTATGTGACAGTAAGAAACAGGAAGTGCTTTAGCCCGTGCGCAAAACTCTGGGCGGGCTGGAACTGCGACGGTCAACTGACAGCAGTGCGTCAGGAGCACGTAAATAATGGACCCGCCCCCATGTTTCAAACCCCGCCCCTTTCCGAAATACAGGAAGCTCGGGCCTCTTTCACGAAACGCTGCGTGTTTTCGCTCCGTTACAGGCCGATGCTGATTACGGTTTCTCTCCATGAAAAGAAAAGTTGACAATTCAGTACATTAAATTGTACTTGAACGTCTTCAGTCTGAGTAGCTGTTCTCAATAAACTTTTACATCCACATCTCTACTATTTCGCTGCTAAGCACCAGGTGACGCGCTATCCGGCAACAAATAATAGACTCACGCATTGGGCTTCATGAAACCAGTGCAAAACCACGTCAGAATGCAATGGTTTATGAGTAGCGTTAAGTTAGAGGATAACCGAACCCCTAACTACATTTCAGGATAATGGTAAATTATGCTTTCAAACTGAATATTTAAAAGAAGCTCGGGCAACACTAGTAGTTCCGAAACGAAAGCCACTGGAATGTACCAGGTCTAATCTTATCCTGTGAATTTGTGGACACAGCACTGAGTTATCATAGGTGGCACCCAGCACCGTACACTGACAGATTTTTTTAAAGTAACAGTTCTCACAGTTCTTGTTGGGCTACGTCGCCCGCCTCTTGTGCTCTTTCATCTGCAGACGTGTTTACGCGAAGCGCACGGAAACGTTAGGCCTGGTGTTCATGTTTACTGTTTTAGTCCGCGCAGGCTAAAATGACACTCTCGACACATTCTCTGGAGACGAAAGAAAAAAAATAAAGGAAGAAAAGGAAAAATAAACTATTAATCCCAGGGAGAAATACACTTCGGTTGCAGCAGCATAACTGTTCAACACTAACACAGACGTACGACTACTGTACACGTAAAGTAACCAAACATATAAATAAGTAGAGAAATAAATAAATTAACAAGGAAATGAACCAGAGATGGAAGGGTAAGGCGAGGTGCTGCAGGGTGGCGGGCCACACCAGCTCAGGGCCATTCGTTCATTGAGAGTAATTTACCCGCCGACAGCGCGAGGACGGCCATTGATTGTAAAGCCTGGCGGCGGCTGGTGGAACTTCCTCTGAGTGACCTGCGCTACTAGCGCTGCTTGGAACGCCTGGACTGGCCCAACCTGTTGCTGAAAGCGCCCCTTTGTTGCACTATGGTTGCGTGCAGAAGGTGTGAGTCGACGTTCGTGATGGACCGGAGTTTATTTGTTGTGTGTGGCCTCCGCCAGGGAGTTCGGATTCTCTCCTAGAACGGAGCCTGTTCCTGATTGACAAACATGCATCGGTATAAGAACTCGGTTACCCAAGAGATTTTAGCCTAGGCAACGTTCCCTTCCAAAATCAGTGTTACGACGCTCAACTAATAAACACCCCGTTTTCTCTACACAATAACACGCGGTAGTTTATGTGTGTTTCAGAACACTGACGGGTTGGTAAAGTACTACGACAATGTGCTCGGAACTGTGCTTATGTTTATTTACACTGCTAATGTATGTTGCCCACTGCTGATGTAATAATATGCAGTTGTTTTTTTTTAATGTTGAAATAAGGAAGAGCGCGTGACGGCTCACGAGCGGTCATTTCCGGTTTCTTGTGCGACGCCGTTCGCCATATTACTTTATACGCCTTCACCAAGGACGCCATTTTCCATCAGCAATTGCAGAAGAAGGAGGTAGGTGAAACGTCGAAGACTTTTTTCCCCCCCTGTATATTTATTTTAAAATATAATTACATTAAAAGTAAAATGTTGACTTTTCGGGGTTTTTTTTGCTTCGTGACGGTTCGTTAAGAAGGCGTCTGAAAAAAATAGGTCACGATTCTCTTCTGTGTGGCTTCAGTTAGAAATAGGTCAAAACACAGTTGACTTGTTTGTCACTGTGAGGAACATCGTAGAGAACGTATGTGTTATATATCAAAAACACGACGCTTCCCTCCCGGATGCTAAAAATAATAAGCATTCAGCTGCAGTAATGATTACGTTTGTTCTGCGACGCGTGTGTGTTGCTGTGCTCGGCCCGGGTCACGCCGTCCGGTTTTGTCCCACACAGTCTCTCTCTGCCTAATTTAATTTCTATCTCTTAATAAATACAGGCTGTACTACATGTTGAGTTGATTGTTTCAGAAAGTCTCATTATTTTAATGATTAGTCTCAGCCAGTGTGTAAATTTTGAGATTTTTTTTTTTTTTTAAAAAGAAGTGACAATGAGTGGGTGTCGCGTGTTCATTGGCCGCCTGAGCCCCCACGCCCGCGAGCGCGACGTGGAGAAGTTCTTCAAGGGCTATGGGCGCATTCGGGAGATCAACCTGAAGAACGGCTTTGGATTCGTGGTAAGAGTCTTCCCGCACCCCTCACAGATACTCAAGTTCCCAGCTAAAGAGATCATTCATTGCTCAAGGACGTCACGTTGATGATTGACAACATAGTGCGTTTTAAAATGTGTCCAGATTTGTTAAAAACGTTAGATACAGGTTAAGTTGTGAAATGGAGGGGAGGAAATATGCAATAAATAATTGTCCAAAGGTTCGATGACCGGCAGTGATGGGTCCTCTGCTAACATGTAATTCATCATTCTTGTTTCTTTGGCAATACAAGACTCGGAGGTGGTTTGGGACAAGAAAGCCCGGCCATAGTCCCCCATTTGCAGCGCTGGCTCACTTGTGTGTGAAGTGACTTTCTCATGTGGCTGTTTTTTTCAGGAATTTGATGATCACAGAGATGCTGATGATGCAGTTTATGAACTGAATGGCAAAGAACTTTGCAGTGAGAGGTAAGGTCAGGTTCAGTATGGTGTTAGTTCAAGGTGAGTCATTCATGACAAATATCTGAGAGTAAGTTATCTTTGAATGTGCCCTTCCTTGGTTCAAGGCAAAGTTCCACTGAAGACCGGTTAAATTACTCTATATGCCTGTGCCCTCTTTATGAATGCATTTCTGAAAAACCATCCCTAAGGTGAATTCCCATAACTCAAATTTAGTAACTGATAGTTTCAGTGGTAAAAGTTTTCTGAGCCTGAAAATATCACTAAATGCTTTCAATGGGTGGAATTACTTAATACTATCATTACATGAGGCAGTTCATCAGTTACATTATAATTTTGTATGGTTGTCTACATTAACTTTGCTTTCTTGTACCTATTACATACTGTATACTTAAGGGCATTACAAATGATGTACACATTTACAATAGTCAATTTTTATGCATGTATTCAACATTTAATGCAAAAACAAGAAAACAATGGAAATGAATTCACGCACCAAGTCTCACAGCGGCTGGTCTGCGTGATTCGACTAGGGTCCAATCCTTGCTTAATCTGGAGTTATCTTGTCCGTGTGTTCCTATGGGTTTCTTCTCACAACCGAAAGACATGTTTCAGGCAAATTGGTTATTCTTAATGGCCCGTAATATGCATGCTTATTTGTGTAGGGATGTTGTTAGCACAATGGTTAGAGCCGCTTCCTTTAGACCTAAAGGTTATGGATTTGAATCTCACTTCTAGCTGTAATACCTTTGTTAAAGGTACTTACTCTAAATTGCCCCCGTAATGTTGCCCAGCTGCACAGTTTAACACTGTAAGTTGTTTTGGAGAAAAGTGTCGGGTAAATTAATGTAAATGTGTGTTAAATTGCTTAGCTCTATATATTGAATTATTCAAGGAAGTGTACTTTAGTATATCTAGAACTGTAAGGCATCTTAGGTAAAGGTATCTGTTAAATATTACATAGTAATTATTGTATGTGTTTTTGGAGGAAAGGGTTTTGTAAATAAGATGTTCTCCTCAGCTGTGAACAGTGTGCAATGTCCAAATTTGGTCTGTACGTATGCAAGGAAGTGGCTTAAGAGAAATGCCGTATAAGGTAGAGCGGGGTATAACATTTATAGTTATTCGTTTAGCTGATGCCTTTTTTCAAAGCAACTAACAATATTAATGTGCCAACAATTATTTACCATTTGTACAGTTCACATTTTTTACTGGTGCAGTTTTAGAGTAAGTACTTTGCTCAGGGGTACTACAGCTGGAGGTGGGAATCGAACCTGTGGGTCCAAAGGCAGTAACTCTAACCAGTACTCTACCAGCTGTCCCTAATTAAGAGTTATTAAAAGACTATGAAATAGTAGTACTATTAAAAGAAACTCCTATTAAATTAATTCTCAACTCGGGGAATGACTATTAGCTTTTCTACAAGAGGTTAGCAGTCAGCATGCAAGTATGGGTGTGGATCTGAATGATCTACCCACTTTTTTCAGGAGCCATTGTTGGGGCCATGTATTTGCTACTTGCTTCTAGGTTTTTAAGTGGTTCGCTGTTCTTCGGACATTCAATTTATTGGGCTATAAATTGAATCAGAGTACTGCTGCAACAATAATTGCCTTTTTGTACAATACTTTCTGTTTGTCTGCAGAGTAACGATTGAGCACGCACGGTCCCGCAGAGGGAGGGGAGGTGCTGGAATTGGGGCAGGGGGTGGACGCTTTTCACCACGGTTCAGTACCTATCGCCAGTCTCGCAGCAGTGGTTCCAGGTATGAGAGAACATCTGATAAAAATTGCATTGTTTACTGTTGGTTCTGTTGACTTTCAACCGTAATTCCGCTCATACATTTTTAAAAATAAATTCTTTAGATATGGCCCACCTGTGCGTACAGAACACAGAATCATCGTGGAAAATCTGTCATCCCGGATCAGCTGGCAGGTGAGGAGACCCTGGTGCTAGGATAATTACTTTTTAGAAAAGTATCCTTTTAATTGTTCAGTATAGTATAGAGTATGTTGATGTAATGCAGAATTTCATATTTGCCTTGAGTGTTGTTACATTAAGTAATGCACTTTAGCATCAGGAACTGGGATGAAATAGCATACAGTGATCTTATCAGTAGAATTGCCTTTGTTTAACAGCACTGAATGGAATCCAGTAATCATTTAATAAGTTGGCCATTAATGAAAATAATCAGTTGAGACACCATTATTGAAAATCTTGTATTTACAATATTTTTGAATATGCACAAAAGTTATCTAACCAAGTACATCTTAAACCTTCTTTTTTAACAGCTGCTCTTGTCTGGTTTCTCATGTTACGGAGTTGCTTGCACAGCCCCCTCCTTCCCATGCTGGGACCCATGTACTGACAAGGGGAGGGGAGGTGTCTGCTGTGCATAGCACATCTTCTGGTTGTGCCCTGAATAGTGTCCATTTGGTGCCTCTCCCTACACACAGTTGCCGGTGGTCTGTATCTTGGCTGGGCCCCATTGCGGGTGAAAGAGGTCTAGCGCAGGATAGCCTTAGGAGAGCTGTAGCCACGGTCTGGAGGGTCTGTGGTCTGGCATCCCCGCCTGCAGTTCCCCCCCTCAGCCCACGCCCGCACGCTCTCCTGTTTGGTCTTTTTCTGTTGCTGACGGAGAGGGGATGTTGGCAGTTGGGCACGCCCCTTCTACTTGCTGTCTGGTGGTTCCTTGCTTGTGGAGGTCGGATTCCGAGACAAGGCCACGGTCGTTTCTCAAGGGCTTAACACTGCATTGGTTCCGATTTGCTATTTGGACAAGTGGCTCTTTGCTAATATCTTCCTGGGTATGGAGCGGTAAGTAGCCCATAACTAATGTGATTGGATTTTTGTTGTAAAGGGTTGGGAGACAAGGGAATATTACTTATTTGATAATTTTTAAAATCAGTTTTTTTAATCTTAAAGTACACAAATTTGGAAATATCCCTTCAAATTTGCCCCAGGTGTTCACTTAAAGTATCTACATTGCATCATAGGCAATAGTACATATTTAAGTTTGACTTGGTTTTCTATGTCTTTCAGAACCAGTTTTTTGATATTAACTTTTTATGGTCCTCTTTAATGGTACAGTTTGACTTAAGTATACCTCACATTTACAAATTTCTCTTCAAACCTTGCCCAGCTGAAACTGTGCCTTGTAGAACTGAAAGACTTACTCCCTGTACCACACCTGCATGCAGGAGTGGACATGACGACATTTGAATGATTGGCCCATTTGGTGCCTTTCTGGCACTGAGACGTATTTGCTGCTGCTTGCTTAGTGGATGCCCCCTCCCACTTAAACCCCACTTTAAATAAGATTATTAATTCACAAGACTGACACTCATCTTTAGTTCCTTTGAACAGCTTAATTCAGGTTTAATTGTTGAACATGCTTAGTGAAAACTAGTTATGTTCATTATGTCAATGTTTTGCTGTGTTTTATTAAACATTGAATTGATATTTTGAGTTTCAGTTGTTGTTTACTAATCAATATATTCATTTATGGTGCAGGACCTAAAAGATTTGATGAGAAAAGTTGGAGAGGTCACATTTGTGGATGCCCACAGAACAATCAAGAATGAAGGGTAAGGTTTTTGTAATTCTTTCCTACCAATATTTGTCAAGGATTAGTGTAATATATTATTCTTCAATGTCATGTTGAGAGCTCAGTAGAGGGGTTGACTAATTTTCATGCTATCATCTGGAAGGGGATGCCTTGGCTCATTATTGCCTCCTCTCACTAGGGTGGTTGAGTTTGCATCTCACAGCGACATGAAGAATGCCATTGATAAGCTCAATGGGACTGAATTGAATGGACGCAAGCTGAAGCTTTTTGAGGATCGAAAGAGAAAGTGAGGTTTTTTATTGAAATGTGGTGTGAAATTTTGTATTTTCATATCAGTAATCCTATGGAATTTTGAAGTTGTTTCCTTAGATGGTTAAGGTATTTTCTATTTATATTTTTACCTTGTGTTTTTTGTTTTTGTAGTCGGAGCAGGAGCCGCTCTCGGTCTCGCAGCTACTCTAATTCCAGGAGCCGCTCCCTGTCTCGGTCTCGCTCCAAGTCCTTGAGCCGAAGCCGAAGTCGCAATCGCTCAGGGACCCGTTCCCGCTCTGTGAGCCGCACCCCAGAGAAGAAGGGCTCTGGCAAAGCTGCACCTCGGTCTCCCTCCCGCTCCCTTTCACGCTCCAGGTCTCGCTCCTGCTCATCTGTCCCTGATCAGAAGCTGAGTGGTTCTCGCTCATCCTCTGCTGAGAGCCAGGAGTGAGGGGGGGAAAGCCCTTCCCTGTGTGCTGGAGCAAGGGCTGCTATCAGGTGTTGAGTGGATAGACTGAGAACAGATGCTCTAAATATGTTAATTTTTTTTAAATTTTTTTTTTTTTAGTTGGCAATGGTGACACTTCTGCTGGCATGTGATTGTGCCACTGCAGTCCACATTTTTTTTTTTTTTTTTAATTTTAACCCTTAATTCTAATCTAGGTGGGTCATTCCATATCCCGTAGTTTTTATTTGCTCGGTTTGCCTTTTTTCCTCCTCTCTTCCTCTTATCACATTCAGCATCCAGCAATGTATAAAAATCTCTTTTGTTTTTTGATAAACTTGTGATGTTATTTATACAGCCTATTGGTTGCAGTTTTGTTAAATTTCCATATTGCAAATGAAAATTCTTTATGCCCTCCTAGTGGCATTTTGTTTTGCTGTTTCAACATGTTAATTTTTAGATGTCCAAGGTCAAAAGTCCCACTGCTAATTGGTTTCCCTTGTTGGCTATTTTTATGGTCATATGGTCTTTCCTGCCCCCCTGCCTGAATTTTTTTTTTTTTTCGGCATAAGGCACGGGGAGAGGGGTGACGTAAATAGATTATGCACTTGGTTAACATTACAATTAATGTTGTACCTAGTTGTCATTGTATTGTCCCATGAGTAAGCCCTCACTGTGAGGTCACAGTAATTTTTGAGTTGGGTTCAGATTTAGGTATGATTTGACAGTTGACTTGTCTTGCATTTATTCACCATAGTATGGCAGGGGATTGGCTGCCTCTGGGCTTTGATATGCCCATAGTAACACTTGTTGAAGATTGGAGGGTCCTACTAGATGTGGGAGATGTAGTTGTGGATTTGTTGAAGGCTGTTTCAGCAAGTACTGTGGTGATCTGCTTGGGCAGTGATTAAATTTGAAGTTGTCACACACCACATGAATAATGTCTGCTTTATAGCACACTTTCTGCTGCTTATCTGTAGTTAACTTTGTTTATCCGGTGCTTGTGAAACTACATGAAAACTGTCCTGGACTGTGTTGTCATGCTGTACATTAGAGCATTTAGTTTATTGTGGAGTTGATTTAATAAAATAAAATGAGTTGGTGTCTGTTTCTTGCCATCTTGGAAAGGATGTTTTAGCTGAATTCCAAAGGAGTAGTGATATCCATCCTTTGAGGCTTTTTTGCCATGCTTACAGCAGCTGTTTTGAAGTATTTTTAGCCTTATGTAGCCCTACTTTTTATTTCTTGTACCAACTTGGATTTCCAGGAGGTGGTGCTGTACACCTAGTTTTGATGCACTGCCCGCTGGTTACATGAATCAACATGTTGGTCAGCATATGAGAAAAGAAAGGACAGATGTCCAACTAAACCCTACATGCATACTGCAGTCCTTTAGTGCCTTCACAGCAGCTTAAAAAAAAAAAAAAAAATGCAGTATTGGAAATATTTGGCATGGGTGAGAACTCCTGCAGGCTGTGAATTTTTCCAGTTGCTGGTAGTGCATAGAGCAAGCACTTTTAGGTTTATGGAGGAAGGAATTAAAGGAATTTTGAATGTGATAATTTGACTGAAATTATGCCTAAATGATTAGGTACATATTTCATTGAACTGTACAGAGGATGATGTGTAATTCATAATACAAAAAAATAGCAAGCATCAAAGAATTTAAAGATGAAGATGGTAAGCTTATGATGCATATGGGGTATAATGTCATTAAGAGTTAATATGGATTCTTGGCTTTTTTTTTTTTTCTTCCCTTTTCAGTATCTCTACATGAGAGTGAACTTGCTGTTCTGCCAAGAAAAAAAAAATCGATAATTTGTCAATGTAAAAAGTGATGTCAAAAATAGTTTGAAATTACTTCTGCTCCCCTTTGAGAACAGTGGGCAGCAACTCAAGGCCTGACCAATGTCCTGTATTATGGGAGTCATTCCTGTGAAAACCCTTGGCAACAGCAGGATCATCATCCATGAAACTGGAGAAGCTGTCCTTTTGTCATATCAAGGTTCTCTTGCAGGATCACATTCTACCATTTAAAAGGTGTAGAACTACCACCTGCTAGAAAATAAACATTTTATAGAGCTGTGTGTGGTTGACTTCAAATGAATGCAAGGTGATCTTCAGTGTTTAGACTACAGCCCAAGGTTAGTGATGTTCTAAGCAAACATTTCTTGGCTTTTATTTTATGTATATATTATCTGCAGAATTATATGTGCTAATTTGCTATCCTGACCCGTCTCTCCATCCTTCTATCTTAAAAGCCTTAAGATTAAACGATGCCTCATTTCTAAAACAGCTGAACATCTCCCCGTGGAAGTGTGCATTTCTACAAAAGTATATAACACTGCAATGACAGCAGCTCATTAACAAATAGCAGAAAATGCAAAGAAATGTACAGAGTTCACAAAAAGACCCTGTGGAGCAGCAGCTGGACACCGGTCCACTTGTGCAAATATATGCAGAAGATGGAACAGAGCTGCTGATGTTTTCTTCACATGTTCTTTCTGGATTTACTGGTTGCGGCTCTTGCCTCTGAACAACTTGCGTGAACAGTAAAGCAAATGAGTCTCGTCATATGCCACCATGACACTTATTATGAAGCCTTTCGCCAGGGTGACTTAGTGTTGTGTATGCTGAACCACTGATTAACACATTCTTGTGGAGTGGTGTTTTACTGGAACATTTGGGGAGAATACCTTTCTCAAGGGTATAGTGGGGGTGGGATTCAACTACTGTACTGTAGAAAACATGTCAGAGAGGAGCTTTAAGAACTATGCCACCTGCTGGCCCTGTACTGTACTTACTGTAGCGCAGCAAAAGCCTATTAAGACTCCGTGACTTGCAGACACCTCTCACTCACTGTGAGTATCATTAGAACTGAAATGAAGTGCGAGGTGACAGAAACTAGGTAAAAATTTTGTTCCGGCTACGAACAGGCGTGTGTGGAGAGAGGAGGCGCCCAACAACAACACACATTTCATTCACATGCGTAACAAAGGCCATTTTTGTGTAACTCCATTGCTTTCTACTGCTAATATTTTATCGGTCTCCCAAAACCAGACAAACTGTTACAGCCCAGATTTAATTAATTTAATTGTCATGTACCTCTTTAATAAAAAAAAAAAAATGTGCCTGAGATATTGCACTGGACTGGAGCAGTTGCGCGTGTTCCTTTGTTTTCCGGCGCGCTAATTAACGAAATATATATCCCTCTATCAAACTGGCATAATTATCGCTTGTTGCTATGCGTACATCGCCACACATTCTTTTTTTTTTTTATTATTTATGCGTTGGCACGGGTCACGTGCGGACGCGCGAGACCCTGGCTGGCACGCAGAGCGGCGCGAGCCGCGCGGAGACGAAGCGGGATTTGAAGCCTTCCGAGCCGCTCGAGCTGAGCAGTGACGTGATTTCCTGGAGCTGGCGGTGAGCGCGCGTTACTGCAGTGCTCGGGAGCCCGGAGAGTCCGTCATGGAGAGGAGCTCGGAGACCTGAGCGTGTCGTCCTCCTCCTCCTCCTCCTCCTTCCCCCCTCCCGCGCGCGCACCGCAGTAACACTCAGCGTAGGCTTTAACACAACACCCGTTTCAGTCACGGGATACATTTATTCACGCATTTGGTCCGCACGGCTCTACGTGTCGTTAGCAGCAGCAGCAGAAGCAGCAGCAGCAGCAGCAGCAGAAGCAGAAGAAGCCCACCATGGCGGAGCGCAGCGGCCGGCTCAGCTTCCCCGGCAGCGGGGCGCTCAACAGACCTGTTCCGATGAACCTGTTCGCCACTTGGGAGATCGACGGCTCGTCTCCGAGCTGCATCCCACGGTAAAGCTGCTCCTCCGTCCCCGCCGCGTCGCGCCGCCGCTTCGTTCGTGGTCCCTTCCTTCTCCTCCTGTGTCTGTGTGTGTGCAGCATTCACTTCACATTCACATTGTTGTGTGTGGCACATACACAGTGTGAGAGCGTGTGCCGTATCATGCTGTATGATGACAGGGGTGTGTGTGTGTGTGTGTGTGTGTGTGTGTGTGTGTGTGTGTGTGTGTGTGTGTGTTTGTGGGGGGATGATGATGATGATGATGATGACCGGCGCTGTTCCACGCGCGGAAAGGAAAGCAGAGTGCCCCGGCGTGCGCGCGCTGCAGTGTGGACGGTGTGCGGCGCGTTTCTCTGCCGCAGACACCAGGGCAACCCGGGGACGCGCCGCTACGCCTCGTCCCGCCTCGTCCAGCGGAGCGGTGTGGCGGAGACGGGTCGCGTGCACCTGCGTGCTGCGCGTTCACGTGGGCACGGTGAGGAGCGCGCTGGGCCGAGTCCGAGAGGGAGCTGTTGCGCTGCGCTGTCACACACCGTCACGCAGCGCCACGCTCTGTCTGTGTCGCGCTGCATAGTTGGAGAAAGAGCTGTACACGTTTATTATGGGGCCAGGCAATTATTATTATGGACATCATCATATCATAACAGATGCTTCTTTTCCTAAGAGCAGCGCTTATACAGTGACATTTGCACTTAATAACTCCTATTCTGAAACTATGTTGTTCCTTTCGACCAGTACTGATCTCTACATGTGGGATGAGGGAAATCTGCAACTAATCCCCACACTAATACATGGAGCAGATTGTTGAACTTGGTGTTGCTAAATAAGGAAAGCACTGCTGATACCACGAAAGCGATGCTTAATAACGGTCCGGATCCCTTGCGTACCTTCATTTTTGACAACCGGTGTGGTCTATTTCAATCTTTCGTACTGTGACCCGCTGGATCCGGCGGAGTGTTGGAGTACCGGAGTGCACGCTTTCCATAGTTAACGCTTAATGTAGAAGGTAGAGGAGCTGGTGTGAATGTGGGTAGGTGCAGTGTAGGTGCAGCATAGCTGGAGAGAACCCCGTGTGGGGTCACCCTTTGGGTGTGTTCCCTGTGAAATTCCACGAGCCTGCATTACGGCGTGTCTTTCTGTCCCGTGACTCCTAGCCGAAGTGTCCGGAACATGTGAACGTGGACCATTTCTTCTGGAATGTGACCCGGTACTGTACACTGTACTGTGACCCATCTCTTGGCCTCAGGGCTGTTAATTGGGGACCCGCTTGTGTGGAATCATTGTTTCATTTTTGGTGAAACGCAGCCGTTACGTAACATTTACATAATTCCTGTTTAAAACGCAAAAAATTCTGCGTGTAAAATGGACCGATTTCGGTTCGGTGATTAAAAAGTGGAAAAATGAAGGAACCAGGTAAATAATTCAGAGCTGCACTCGGTTGCTAAGTGGTGCGCTTCGAGCAGCGATTTCCTTGTTTTGCTTTGAGCCGCACCTGGTTGTTTAGCCATTTTAATGCACCGTTTAATCACAGTGAGTCAATAGTGTTGTTCTAGGTCATGTTTATCCTCGTGTGTGTGTGTGTGTATACATATGATCCGTCACGTGTTCGTGCTCCTCTGCCTGCATGGAGAGTTTACGGTTATGGCGTGTGTGTTCTGTGCAGATGGGCGAAGCAGTGGAAGCAAAAGATGTTGTGAAATGCGAAAGACCCCGTGGCAGACGCGGGTCCTTCTTTGGATCTGATGTGAACTGATTGGAACCGAGACTCGAGTTTTTTTAGGGATCCGCGTGTGTCCGCTTCCGTCGCCGTAACCGCAGGAAGCATCCCGAAGTTAACAGGAGTACGGACAAAGCGTGGAAAAGACGCCAAAAATTATACAAGCCCACAAGTATATGTTCCAAAACAGTGCCGCCTTGTTGCCGGTATGAAATTATATGGAAAGAATCTGAAAATGATGGGTAGTCGAGCCCTTGTGTGTGTCTGCATTCAGAAATAGCTCGGTAATGAACCGAAACTGACCTACTTACTTCCATTCTGTTTGCGCCACGATTTTGGTTCATGCTAACTTCTACCTTCATCTTTATTATGCAGGTTTTATTTCGGTGCGGTTCAGCCAGCTCTGCGGTTTGCGGGGCTGCGTGTCGGACGCGGCTGCGAACGGCACCGGAGTCCCTCTGGGAACGGCCTTTGCTTTCTTCCTGTGCACCTTGGATTTTAGGTACTACGCAAGTTGTCAGGTTCTAGGAGCATCGGGGATGGGCAGGATGAGTACAGTGACTTTGCAAGGTGCAGAACGAGAACAGAACACGCACGCGTTGACTGACATTGACCGCTTGTCCGAAGCGGGGGTCACGGTGAACCGGAGCCTAACCCGGCAACACAGGGCGCGAGGCTGGAGGGGGAGGGGACACGTCCAGGATGGGATGCCAGTCCGTCGCAGGGCACCCCAAGCGGGGCTCGAACCCCAGACCCACTAGAGAGCAGGCACAGGCAAACCTGCTGTGCTACCCCCCCCCCCCCCCCAAAACTATGTTTTGTCAACAATGAAAAGACCAGAGAGGTGGCGGTGGACTTCGGTACATCTAAGGATCCACCACCGTGTCAGGTGTGTGTGTCAGGAAGGAGTGGAGGTGGGGGGTGGGGGGTGGTGGGGGGGCGCACAGCTACCTGCTTGTACATATGGACAACACGCCAGAGTGGTTTAGCTACGCCGACGCTCCGCAAAAGAAGTTCCGGTTGCCTTTACTTTCTAAAGAGGCCCAGGTCTTCTGGAGTTTGTGAGTCACTGCTGCGGATGCTCCTGCCGGTCTGCGGAAGGTGGCTGCGTCAGTGGTGTGATGCCGGCAGAATAAACGAATGGGGACAGATGGGAGTTAGGCTGGATTCTCGGGGGGGGGAAGCAGTACAGGGAACCACAGAATAATCTCCAAGCCATCATGGACGATGACTCTCGCCCTCTCCGTGCCATCTTGACTAAACAGGAGCACCTTGAGCAACAGACCGGTGCAGTTTCCTTGGGTCATTCCTGCCAGCGGCAGTGGGGCTCTATGGGTCCACACGCTGACCTCACACACTTATTGCCTGAGGGATATTGAACAGTCGATGCTACCTTTTTTTTTACTTTGACACCATGTACTTTTGTATTCTGTTTCTGTCTCTTTACTTATTCCTCTGTTTATTGCATCTGCCTTCTGTCACAGCTGCGTTGTGCGTACGCTGCTGTGGTCTCATGTAGTTTTCTTCAAGATCAGCGAAGTTTGTCTTAATTCATTGTGTTCCTTAACTTTCAAAGTTTCTTTCAATGTAATGGTATCGTATGTTGCTGCAACATGATTAAGGATGTTGTGGGATCGGAAAGGATCAATTCTGCCATAATTTCATTGCGGTAAATAACATGCCATTAAGTGGATCCACCCGAGTGAACAAAAGTAATGTAATGAAGTATATAAAATATACTTCAAAATATGAAATGAGTGAAGGAGTGGTTCCCCCCCCCCCCCCTTCATGTTATGGATGAGCTCAGTCTCTGTTAGATACCGTTTTGGTGAAAGTTAAACTCATCAGTTTCTCTGGGCTAAAGTTTGCCCTTCAGAATGACATGCCATATACTTTTGACTTTCATACATGGTGGGGGGAAAAAAAATTCTATAAATATCTGAAAAAATACTCATTTCATGTTACCAATGAGGATTAAGACTTTTCTTTACCCTCAGAACAGCTTCTTGCAATGTGGTCATACAGGGTGGCATGGTGCCACAGCAAGTATCACTGCTGTCTCACAGTGTCTAGGTGGTGCGAGAGGACATGGGTTCGATCCCCACTCAATCTGTGTGGAGTTTGCATGTTCTCCCTGTGGGTTTCCTCTGGGTGCTCTGGTTTCCTCCCACAGTCCAAAGACATTCTGTTCAGGTTCCCCCATAGTGTGTGAGTGACAGAGAGGAAGTGTCTTCCACTGATGTATGGATGAGTGACCCATTGTAAGTAGTGTATCTAGCAGTGTAAGTCACCATGGTGAATAAGGTGTGTGGGCTCATAACACTCCGTAGAGCTCATTGGGAGTCGCTTTGGAGAAAAGCGTCTGCTAAATGAAGTAACGTGAAGCGGGAAAGAAGTTCTTTGAGGAAGGAACGAGTGTGAAGTCCGGATTAGGACAACCCGTGAAGGTTTACATGTTCGGAGCTACTGATGTGGGACGCCGGAAGGCGCTTGACATTATCGCGGTGTTCCTGAAATCACCCTTGAACCTTTTCAGCATGTAAAGCAGTTGCTGCGGAATAGACGAATACATCGAGGGAACGGAGAACATCAGTTGCCAAAGACTGCATCGTATTTCCAGGCTGTTATACGCACTTGCGGCGCAGTCACTGGGCTGTAGAATCCCATTAAAGGTCCACCACTGTGTTAAGCTCTTGGCAACAGACAATGTGTTTTGACAGGATCCCTTTGCTTACTCCTAACATGAGCAGGTGCAGGAAAAGGTGGGGAAAAAAATGACTCATCAGACTCTTATTGAAATTACGTAATGCTCATGGGTTTGTATTATTTCCTTGTCAGTCTTGCTTCGCTTTTGTAGGCCTTGAATACTTGCATTTTCATGGCGGTCTTGCTATACATACCAGCTTTGTGAAGCTTGCGAAGGGCACTTCTGGCTCAGACTTGACTGCAAGGCTGTTGCGTTGTTGTTTTTAGCTGCCGTCCATTCTAACTGTCCGTGTTTTCCTTTCATCGAGCTTTAAATTGCTTGCGCTGCCGTGATTTTTTGATACGGTTCCCTTTGTCATGATAAAAACCCTTGCAAGTTTTGTGTCCAATGCACCTATTTGGGAACCAACTATTTAGCTTCTTTCAAACCTTCTCCAGAAAATGACATACTGTATATCGTTTAGAAATTGACATATTAGAGTTCTGCGTGTCAGACCTTGTTTATGTAGTTGTTGTATTGATAATTATTATTCCGCTTAAATGACTCCACTGTGTAGCTGGATTTATTATGCCTTTTCTTTGAGACCCCTTTTATTTGTTTTTTTTTTTTTTTTTTTCTTTCCCCCCTTCATTTTAGTAGTTAAAGGAAAACACTTGGGAAGCATAGACAGGTCTGGTTATTTTACTTAAGGTTTTTCAAGCGTACATTTAAGAAGAGTGTTTTAAACAGTGAACAAATGCTAGTCATTGTTGGCTAATCTTTATTTTTTTTTCCTAGTTTATCTGAAATAACAGGGATTCTGGAGTTGGGATACAAAAATGTATGTCACTTTTTCGTTCCACCATGCCCTGCGATTTCACAAACGGTGACCCATCGACAACTTTTTAATAAAGTGCGCTCGGCACGAGTCTTTAACTGTCTGCGTGCCGTTCGATGCGCAGGTGTGCAAGTACAGCACCTGTAAAATCTGCGCATGCCTCGTGTGTTAGTGTCACTGCCTGCGAGCAAAATGTTTGCAGTTCCATACCACAAAAAGATGTGAAAAGAAAATATTGCTTATAAAAACTCCTGCAGCCTTGAGCATTTCCTGTAAAACGCTTTTTGCACGTGTTTGTCTGTTGGGTCTTTGCGTTCTGTTCCTGCTCCTTTAAGGTGAGACGTGTGGACTGCGGCGTTTCTTGTGCCCCCCCCGCCCCACCACTACGAGCCTCATGTTTGTATTCATCAGCCATATTAAACCGGCGACATCAAAGCGGATCCCGACAGAGGAGATGCGGGTGAAGCGAGTCGCTGTTATGAGATGCACGTCACGCTGGCGGGGCGAAACGCGGTAGTAAACTTGTCGCATTGAACTGCTGCTGCAAGTGTTGCCTCTTCAAGGTCTGTCCTGGATTACCTTTCCTCCTCACCTGAGCGGAAAAGTGCTCTAACTTTTATGGCACCGTATGACGCGTGTCACAAACATTTGCAGTGTTTTTACCCACTTCTGCCCTTGGTTGGTACCTATGTCCATTACTAGGAGAGAGTTTGTGAAGAAGCAGATTTCAGAAGATTTCAGTATATTTATGGTGTGTGTGTGTGTGTGTGTGTGTGTGTGTGTATATGAATTATTTTAATATCAAGGTTTTTGGTCATGTAATTGGAATTCTTCTTTCTGCCCAGATGTTTCAAAATCTGGTGATAAGTGGACATCTGAAATAATTTTAGTTTTTTTTTTTAATTATTTTTTTTTATTTTCTCCTGCTGGTCTCTGTGTGGTAAAACCCCTCCTTTTTGTTCTGTGGGGTAACTTTGCGGATATAGCTGGTTGAGCTGCCATCTGCGTCAGATCAAAGGCGCATGGCAGTGTACTGCTGCGAACTGCCCTGGGTGCCCAGCGTGTCTTCGTTTTCCTCCTGTAGGCCTCGTGTCGCTAAACTCTATGGGGCGAGGAGACGAGAGGTCAGAGAGGGCATGACAGCTGGCTGCTGGGCGCGGATACCTGCAGCACGTGTGTGTGTGAGTGAGAGAGAGAGAGAAAACCAGTACCACAGAAGGTAAAAAGATGAACATACAAAGATACCGTGCTGCATTGCTGTTGTGCTGTCTCACAAACGTCTTCTCAGAAGGAGTAGGTGGGACGTGAAGAAGCGAGTGGAATGAGTAGAATGAAGAAGGAAAAATGGCGGGTGGTGAAACGCGGTGAAGGCATATATGCTAATGTAGAACGCTTAAGGATGATCCCTGAAAGGATGGCTGATCCCTTTGGGACTGATGCATATTTAATAAAGTGATTGGCTCCAGTCCTCATCTCCACCCTTTTTCATGGGTGTGCTTTGGGATGATGTGGCGAACTGGGTCACGGTATCTCCTGCTGAATAAAAATAAACTGTTGTTGGGTATGTATAGTACTTGGGATGGGCACAGGCCCTACTAGGCCCGTCTTGCAGATGGATCTGTGTTGGAATAAAAATTTGAATTAACTTTTTTTAGCAATACACAGTTTTACCGTATTTGGGATAACCATAGCAGTTATTTCCACAATTGGTTTGGCAGTAATATTATATGCTGTAAAAAGAGAGAGAATTTACTTGGGGATGACAAATACGAAATATTATTTAGGTTGATTATAGGGATAGCCATTTACTTAAATCTCTTTTGACAGCACTGAATGACTGAGCCTAACAATACCCTACTCTTAATTTTTTGGATAAACAGTAGACTATTTCCTGAGTTCCCGCCTCATTCGAATTTGCTGCATGTCCTATGAAATTGGACTTGAAAAACATAGGCCCTTGATAAAGTGTACTTCTTTATAAAATGCAAAATGTCTCTGATAAATGTAACTTGTGTATTTTTAAGCGACTCTCCACCACTCCAGATGATGCTGATTAACACGTTGCTGTATAATGTCATTTTTCTGCAAAGGCAAATGGGCAAAACAACATTCGTAAACGTATTAAATGCATCATTAGCGATTAATGTATTTTTGTAGCTAACCGATTAATTAGATGCCCTCTGACGTTCTTATCAAATATAACCATTTTCTCACATATGCAGAAGAACATTTTATTTAACGTGCCGAGGGTCAGACCGAAAACACTGAACGTCTCTCCTGTTTCTTCTGTGTTACGCATAACTGTCCTCCAGATCTATCCTCACTGCTCCCGTGGCTATTCGGTCGAGACCAGATCTTAAGTTGCTTCAAGTCCATTTCCTTGCGGTTTCTAGAGGTAATCTGAAGCTAACCAGTGCGGCGTGCGTATAAAAATCCCCATTCGCAGGAGAACGCAGGGTTATAATTAACAATTGGAGGGGAGAACAGTGCGGGAACTGCCAAACTCGGACAGGAACGCTGATAGAACATTGCTCCTGTGCCACAACTGAGCTGCTCAAGGTTTTCACAAACTACTTAGTGGTTTAACCCACACAGGGCTAGACTAACGGTGAACATTTCCGGCCAGTTTGTTGTGGCATCCCTTTCTTCCCTTTTTTTTGATTTTAAAGGTTCTGGAAGCATCTCCTCTGTAGCCTTGCTGCGATGCCGTGGTTCTGCGTGCTTCAAGAGGCGAGAGCATGGCACGCCTGGTGGGGCTCTCCGAAAGACGTTGTGTTCTGGAACAGAGCAACAATTGAGCAGGTCCTGGAGCAGCAGCTGCATCCAGTAGGCCGTCATATTTGTGTCTGTTGGAGGACAGAGTGCTGAGATGTCGCTTTGAGTCTTTTGTTGAACGCTGTCTTTTGTCCTTCACCTCGCAAGATGCTTGCATGCCAAGAATTTTGAGTAGGAGGAAGTGGCAAAAATAATTTTTACTGAATTGTGTGTTTTTGTGTGTGTGTGTTTCCATATCCGTTTGTCCTGAGCATTAAAGGCTTGTAGGATTTATATATACATTTTTTTTCATGTATTTTTGCATTATTCAGGCAGTGTGTTTTGTAAATATCTGAGAGATGAAGCAGTTGATGAGACCCCCTGCACTGATTCAGCACATCCTGGAGGACAGGGAAGGCAAGGAGCAGTGGCCACGCCTCTGGACATCTCTGTGACTCTGCAGGCGCATTGATCACACTTTCAGCTGAGTCGTCCCAGCAGCTCAGCACGGTGCTTTGCACGGCCATAAGGGGCTTTCTCCGTCTGTTTGTCTCTCACTTTCCCATCAATATTGGCAGCCTCTCCCTCTTGCCACTTCCCGTGCGGCAGCTACAGCACGCTCAATTCTCTTGGGCTGCCCTCGATTTTCTTTATTTTAAAGGATCTTTCAGTTTCCCCCAACATACCTGCAAGTCATGGTACATAATTAACACGTCATTGTCAACAGGTTGCTGTCAGTTGGGGAGCATTGGTTCTATTATAGATACTGTGTTTTTTTCTAAATTTTTTTTTAATTTTGTTTTTATTAATGTCAAATAAATGTCGTATACTTTATATAGTAATTTTTTGGTTATTAATTAGTTTAAAAAAAGGAAGAAAAATGGTTTAAATTACCTAGTAATAAAGGTTCTAGTAGTCTCTAGTAACAAACCCATCTCAGAAATGGAAACACATTAGAAGCATTTGCTTATCTGGCACCTGACAAAGTTTAATAAGTCTTTTACTAAAGGTTTGATTGTGTAGATAATTCTTTGGCTACGGCCTTGAAAATAAGGGTGAAATATGAAAAAAATTTAAAAGAAATGTCTTGAAAATATTCTTGAATGTAAATGAGCTACATGTCCTTGAGGCTGAACAACTCCATAAACAACAATATGGTAATGATGTAATTAAAATTGCCTCTTGGTCAATTTTCCCCACCAGGAATCCTTTGACACGCTGAACTAAGTAATGGTTCATTACAATTCCATTTATCTTTGTTCTTCTAGCCAGCACTCTAAATCCATGCGGTTTCCATGCAGTTCCTTTAGACAAAGATGTTCAGTTGAAGTAAACATGTCCATGGCATAATCTACAGGAAAATAGGTTAGATTTCTGTAAAGACTACTATGACTCATGGGTAAGTCTCTTTATTGCAATTATTTACCTTTACGGCATAGTACCTACCTTAGGTGCATATAAAGTGAAAGTTTTCAAATCAAACGTGCGAAATTCGCAGGTAGGGGTAGCCGGGGCCGTGATCGAGAACTGCTGGTCTGGGATGGGTTTCCAAAGCACAGAATTTAAATATGAAATGTGCAGCGATGTTTTCATCCTGTCTCTGAATGAGACCCAGCAGTTTATCTTCCTGTTGAAGGGGAGTATAGGTAGTCCTTGATTAATGACACTTGGAATTTACAACAAGGCAGACTTATGACGGCCATCAGTAACCCCTATACGTTTGGTCGTAACGTCTAGTAGCGACTGCTGCATCTGCTATACAATAGCATCGGCTCGCCGTGCTGCCACAGGGCACCCGTATTGGTTATCTTTTGGGTCTCGGTGTTTTAGTATCTAGCAACAATTACGTTTTTGTTACAAAACTTTTTGTATGCGATAGCCTTAGTAATTTTTAGTGAAACAAACACTAGCAAGTGAAAAAGTGAGTCTTCTGGCTGTGCTGAAAAGAGAAAGAGGAAGACATTGAATTTAAAAATGAAAGTAAAAATAGTCATGCTGCATGAAATTATTTTAATATGAATAATATATGAAACAATTCAAAAATATAACAAAGCACTTTTATCCAACATAGCAGTCATGCATACTGATTGTATACTGCTGTGGTTTATATAATATAATATATGGGGATTTGCAACCTAGGATGAAGTCAATTTATGATGCGGTTGTTGGAATGGAACCCTGTCGTAAGTCAAGGACCACCGGTAGAAATTAACAAAATGGTTCTTGCAGGATTGTATGGTTAGGTGATGGGAAAGCCGGCAGTTTCCATTTTACATTGATGAAAAAGTTAATTTTTCAGTGTATGTAGAGTTGTTTCTCATGTTGATGCCCCGTCCCCATTTGAATGCAATAAATCAATGAAGGTGACTCTGGGTGAAGAGTAACTCAGAAATTACACTTCAGTTATTTGTTCAAGATAAATCAATACAAATGCAGTAGTTTGCTGGAGTGAAAAAACCTACCCTGTTTTTCTCCTACATTAATGAATTTTCATTACATGCATCGAAACGGATCCAAATCTTAGAGTAGTTCATAGGGCTTCTTTAATTTGACAAACTAGGTCTAGTTTAGTCTGCATTGTACTGGTAAGTGGAAACAAACGAGAGGATCGATATAGCTTTTTCAGATACTTATAGGAAGAATTCCTCATGCACTTGTAAGAAGATTGAGAGACAAGTTGCAGAGTGATTTAAATGTTTTTAATTCAAAGTCTTGTTGGGTTATGCATCACAGGTTATGTATAGCTAGATAAAATATAACAGTCGCTGGCAATCTACCAACAGGAGGCTCTCCTACCAAGTCCAGCCCATGTGCTGGCAAAAAATGCTCAAGACAAATTTTGAAATGCAAAAGGTTAATTTGAAAGAATCTACTGGCATCTCTTGCCATTACCAGTGTTGTCATGCTTGAAACTTAGAAACTCATTTCATATGAAGGAACAAGCCTCAGCTTTTAAACAGTATCACTTAGCCGTAGAGCAGGACTTTTGGGAAAATGTTCTTTGGATGCACTAATCAAACATTGAGTGATTGGGCTGCAATATTTTGTATGAGTCAAAAAGACTTTGGACAGAAGTACCTCATATTAAAGGGTGATGGTGGTAGCCTTTATGGATTGGTGTGCTTGCTGTTATTGAGTCAACCAGTACATCCACAGTGCACCAGGGAATACTTGAGCAGGATGTGAGGCCATCTGTCAGAAAGCTTAAACTGAAACAAAAATGTAGTTTTCAACAGGACTGTGATATGAAGCCTTCTCTTATACCACAGTAGAATGACATAAAAAAAATTGTATTTTGAAATGACTGAATCAAAGCCTGTAACTAAATCCAATTAAAATGCTGTGTGGGGACTTGATGCGGGCAGCATATTTAAGAAGATCTACTTGATCAACCGGTACACCCCAGCCAGGCCCCTTCGCTCATCTACTTCTGCTCGCTTGGTGGTCCCGCGCACGAAAGGCAAAGCTCGGAGGTTCTCGGTTCTGGGTCAGTTGTGGTGGAATGACCTTCCCCTGTCACTCAGAACTGCGGAAACACCATCTGTTTTCAAGAAGGGTCTGAAAACCCACCTTTTCCAGATCCACTTTGCCCAAGATCTCTTCAGATCATCTATGGTGTAATTGTTCACGCATCGTAACTCCAGAAGCATCCCCAGATACAACCTTCATTCAGCCATTACTCTGGTATTGTACTGCTCATTTGTGTATCTTATAATATTTAATAAAAAAAATTGGTGTGGGTATCTGGATTTGTCTG
The DNA here is from genome assembly GCF_900964775.1 of Scleropages formosus. Taxonomy (NCBI): domain Eukaryota; kingdom Metazoa; phylum Chordata; class Actinopteri; order Osteoglossiformes; family Osteoglossidae; genus Scleropages; species Scleropages formosus. Next base: position 14,209,104 of record NC_041820.1, on the reverse strand, counting down.
CTTCTTATGCACCTACTTGAATGATGAACCTCGGTGCACCAAGCGGTAGGTAACAAACTAGGTTTGCTTGAGACTTTCGTGTCTGCAGCTATGTCTCCTTCTCTCAATGTAATGCATAAATTGTACTTTTGCTGAGATGTACGTCGCTTTGGACAAAAGCATCTGCTAAATGAATAAATGTTAATGTAAGACCTGCAAACGTAAGAGTTGAAGCCATTCTCTCCTGAGAAGTGGACCAGAAATCCTCTGTTGATGTAAGAGACTGATGTTCAGTTACACGTAAAGCTTACCTGAAGTTTTTGCTGCCAAATACTGTCTACCCCAGGAAACTGCATTTCTGTTGTTTTGCTGAATTCAATTGTTAGAAGAATTAGACTAAGGCAGCAGGGGGAACGCTTGGTCTACATCCGTCGGAGGGTTCACACCTTCCGTTGGGCAAGGGTACTGAACCTCCCACGGACGTTTCATTTTGGAGAATCCAGGCGGTCGAAGGGTGGTACCAGGTTGCAGAGAGCAGCATATGCAACACACTTTAGATTTGTGGGTGTTTAAATGCTCTGTTCTTGTGAGTACCGTGCTATTTCTGAGGATTGGGAATGGCTGAATTTTTCTACCCCAAACTTCTGTTTCATTCTCCAAATAATTGCAAAAGTGCAGTCTGTTATAACCTCAGGCTATGGGTTGTATTGAGAGTTACGTTCATTTGTTTAGCTGATGCGTTTCTTCAAAGCGACTTACAATGTTAAGGTTGCAGTTATTACAAGCTTAGTTATTTATCCATTTATACAGCTGGGTAACTTTACTGGAGCAATTTAGGGTAAGTACCTTGCTCAAGGGTACTACAGCCAGAGGTGAGGATCAAACCTGCAACCTTTGGATACAAAGGCAGTAGCTCTAACCACTATGTTACGGCTGTCCCGTATGGAAATGCAAAACGGAGATCATTGTCAATACTGGAGTGAAGTTGATACTTTTTATAGGTTATCATTTGTTATGAAGAAATGTATTTCCACTACCATTTACACCTTCTGGTCTTGATTCACTACATCTAGCTGAATGGCTTGGCACCTGTGTAGTTTTGAGTAGTGCAGGAGCCAACTGGAGGAGTGACAACTCTCCATCTGCAACATCCTGAGAATTTGCTAAGTTCTTGCCAAGTTCTAAGTGAATCCGCCCCCTCGCTGCAGTGGCGTGTCCTAGTAATACGCGAGTTTTGGCCGTGGCCATGGACTAGTGCTGTTTCAGCTTTAACATAAGCTGATTCTATAGTTTGTTTTAGCAAGTATATGATTACTAAAGTATACATAGCTTCTCTTGTTGTCAGTTTCCCTTAAAAATTTAAACCATTTTGCATTTTAATTGCCGTTGAGCAGTGCTTTTGTATTGCCTTGATTGATCTTTGACTATGAGAGATACTATGCAATTTGAAATACTGGAGCCTATTAAAATTGCTTGTAGTGAGTGAAGGAGTGTGTGTGTGTCTCTACCCTGCAATTCGCTGGCATCCTGTTCAGGGTGTACTGTGACCAGCCTTGTGCCTACAGTTTCCAGGAAATACTGTGAACCCCAGAGACCCTGACTTGGACAAGTGATTAAAGACAGCAAGTGAGAATATTAGAGAATATGAAAGTACCAAAACAATGATTCATACTTGAAAATGACCAAAACAACTATTCCTTCAACTGAATTGATGTCATGCTTTAAGTGACATGTCTTGAAGTTCTTGGTCTATATCAGAATAATGTCTCTTTTGGACATTGTCACATGTGATGTGCCTTATTGTAACCTAAACAAGTGATCACAGTGGCTGCTGCAAGATTAATAAAATTATGAAATACAGGTGACTCGTTTTTATTAAACTTTGAGAATGTATTTGAGGATCGCAGTTTCTGAAGGAAAAGGGGGAAACGAGGTTTCAGAATGTAGAATGACCTGGGGAATTTTTTTTTTTTTTTTAAATTCTCATCTCGGTAGGTATTTAAAATAAAATGTGTCACTGAAATTGGGTTTTGTGAATATTTGGCTTTGAATGCCTGATACACATCTAAGAACCATTGCACAGAAATATTTTCTTCATTTCTGTAACCACATTGTCATCAGCGTTGTCTCTGTTTGACATTTTCAGTTTGCGTTTTCTTGTTTACACCATTGAAGCTGTGCTCAGTGTCTTAGCCATACCTGGGGTAGCTTGCAGTGTAGTGGTTAGAGCTGCTCCCTTTGGACCTAAAGGTTACAGGTTCAGTTCCCACCTTCAGCTGTAGTACCCTTGAGCAAGGTACTTACCCTAAAATTACCCAGCTGTATAAATGGGTAAGCAGGTGTAGGTAGATCAACCTTGTAAGTTGCTTTGGAGATAAGTCAGCTAAATGTACATGGAATTCTTCTCTGTCCCTAAAGGTTGTTTGTGTAGGGTATGAATGGTTTCTTGTGGAAAATAATTGTAAATTTTTTGATTTATACATGAGTAATTTACACCATGTTTTTTGTGTATGAACTCGTCTGGATTGAACAGCCTTACCGAAACTTGATTTTTCTTGAAATCATTGAAGGAGGTTGCTAGGAGAGGCCCATTCCAGTGAGCCCAACTCCAGAGACCTTGCTGACATCACATGGGCTCTGCTCTCTGAAATAATGAGGTGCAAAGTTCTGCATGAACATAGCCACATTACAGTATATCTCTGACTTTCTCACTGATGACACTGGGATCATTTTATTTTCTTGGGGGGAGGGGAAAAAAAAACTGTAAATTTAAAAAAAAAAAAAAAAAAAAATCCCTTTAACCTCTTTTTAATGACCATCTATTTGGATTTTTCTACTTCACCTGAATTAGAACAGCTCTGTTAATGGAAATAACACATCAGCATTCATACAAAAATCCTAGTGCTGCAATAAATTTAGTCTGCAGATGCAAAAGCTGCTCTGGGTGTTTTTTAGGTCAGTCTTTTTACTAATGGATATGATTATATTTTTCCATTTTAATAAATTGATGCACTGATTGTGTGTGCATTTGACATTTTGCCATTTGCTCTCTCCTCTGCCTTCTGCCAGCACCTCCTTACCTGTATGGGCTACGGCCGTGTCATGCATCAAGACGAAGCTACACAGAAATCAGTGTAATGTGTAGCTGCTTTTATTCCTAAATGGATGCACACCATACTCTGCTCATTAGAAGGCTGTAACTCTGTATTCTCTATCACGAGACAAATGAAAGACCAAATTTGAGCAGGACTCAACTATGTAATTGGGAACTTTGTTCAGCCTAAACAACCCACCTTTTAGTGGTCTTCCATAGAGTACCTTTAACAACTCCAACATCGAGGTCAGTAACTGGACTTTTTAGAAAATGCCACGCTTTATCTTTGTTCCTGGTGACTGACCCTTATCCATTTTCCACTTAGTAGTGATCAGATTTATTAAATGCATATTTACTTGTTTTGCAAACAGATCTTTGTTTAAGATCGGAGAGGGCTTTAAATTGATGGTAAAAATCCCCAATTCTGTGATATGAAAGCGCAAAAATGGAAAATGCAAAGGGCAAAGTATACAGAAAGATTTTTCCAGTAATGGATCATGCTTTGTTGCTGTATGTAGCTCAGACTCAAAGCACCGTATCAGTCGGAGATCTCAGTCTTTGGTGGCTGAGTCACTTAGGAGCCTCCAGCGTTTTGCGAGCAATGAGTAATGCTGCCATTTAATGCTGGGAACTCCATTCAGGTTTTCAAGGCTGTGTTGATGAATAATTACTCAGAAGAGAGCTTTAGATTTTCAAAACATCTCTTCGCTTTGGGGGGGGAGAGAAACCCATTACTAGCATTATCAGTACAATTTGTCTTTTGCATGTTTTGAATAATTTTTGTCTGTAATGAATAAATGTAGTTCTACTGGTATTGCATGCATGTTGTGCTGTCTGGAAGAATACCTGTGTAATATCACAATGAGGGGAGTGTTAGATTTCATAGGAAGTTAATATTACTTGTGCTCAGACGGCAATATTACCCTGTGCTTGCGGTGATTTAACGCACCACATGCTAATGGTTGTCATCGTTACGTCTTGTTTCCCACTGAAGCGGACTTGGTCTGCATTAACCCTGGGACAGTAACAGGATTTCATGTCTAAGTTACTGCAGAATAAGTACTCTTCAATTCTGCATGTACCTTAAAATATGGAAACAAACACTGAAAGGATAATTGTGTTGAGATAATTATTTTTGTATTTAACTATATGAATAAATACAAAAATAATGTTGACAGTGTTGTCTCACTCGATGTTTTTGCCTTGAGGTGTGTGTGTATATATGTATAATTTTTTAAGCACTTCTGTAGTTTAATTGCTTTATTTTATTACATCTTGTAGAAACCTTTTTAACGGCAGTCAGTTCTGAAAACTGTGGTCTAAATGCATTACTTTTCTGAGCTACAACTGAGATTGTAAGTGCATATATAATTGGCCCAACAGCAGAAATCTTTGAATTGTTTAACAAGCTTATAACAGCAAGATCTCCTCAACCCTAGTCCAAACTTGTTACCAATAAATGTTCCCTGTACATGAATGAAATTAATATTGATAATGGGTTAGGGTTTATTAGGGTTATTATCTTTTCTTTGGATTTCATGGTAAAAAGCAGCAGGCTCAATAAAGGTCAATGTATATTAGATTCTGTCATAGTAATTCACTGAAGAATATTCTGCACTTGTTCCATAGTTGCTCCACTTCTCCCCTGCTTCTCAAGTTCCTGTCTAAAATACACGGTAGTGGTAGTCGGTGGGTGGTCAACGGCAGCTCTGTTCTCTTGTAGCAGGGAAACGCCTGGGGAAGTCATGTTTCACATCTGTGCAGGCACACCTGGGTTTCAGCGTCACCGTAAAGAGCAGTGCAAACGCTTATGGCCCGGCACAAATTTGACCTGTGTTCTCAATGTGTCGCTTTATTTTTGGAGGTTGCTTGAATAAAAGACTAAAAGCTGCCCCCCTCTCCATCCCCTTCCCTCCTTGTACCGGCTTTCGTTTATTTGCCTGATTTTGTATGAGAATGACACCTTAGTGATGTAACCAAAGGTAATCTTTATTTAAATGCTGTCATCTTAATAGCCTTTCAGTTCCGTGGTGACAGGGCTGATGATGCTGAGGTCTCTAGCTGGTTCACAGCAGCCTGTCTGACCTACATTCGGCTGTTCTGCTTCCCATCTCATAAATCCTGTAAAGTGTAATGATCAACTGACTCACCTTAGCACAGCTGTGCCCGAGAATAATAGGGCTAAGTGGGGGTGGGGGTTACGCAGTCAGTCCATTCAGTAATGACTGAATTTCATTCCTTGCCATCAGCCATGCTGTCTGATCATATATGGGATGCAGGGGAAAATTATACTGGATAGAACATGAACACAAAGGGGGGAAAAAAAGGTGTGTTTGTTTAGGTTGAGTCTGAACTCTGGTGTAGAACCTAACTATAGATGGTGCTCTCTGTGGATGCAGACACTGAGCTCTCTCTCTCTCTCTCTCTCTCTCTCTGCTCTTTCGTCACTCCAAGGCACCATCCCTGCACAAGTGTAACATCCCAGGCATTGTCAATGTTTCATGAGGAGCAAAAATCGTGGAGGTTTAACGCGATGGGATTATAGGGCCTCGAAGGCGAGTGGCGGAATTGTATCTCCGTACCACGGTGAGCTCCGTCTGGTTCGAACCCGCCACCCAGCGAAGAGAGACCGTGGCAAGTGTTGCAGTGCTAGATGAGTACTGTGGTTTGCGTGGACACCTCTTAGTGCCAGTGCTGCCAAGACTGTGTTCAGCTGAGTTGCCATGCCAACCCGTAGCAGGTCCTTCATTGTCCGGTCATGGACAATAGATTGCCATGGAAATCGGCATCGAACCGCAAACGGGAGAATGATACAGTGTGTTGACAGTCAAAGCTTGTTGCTTTATGCTTTTGTCCCCATAGTCTCGGACTCTTCACCTCATTCTAGTAAATCCGCCATATTTTTTCGGGGGGCGACTGCGGCAAAGCCGTCGGCCTGCTCTGTGGCTCTTGCAGGGTGGCGTCAACCCAATGTAGGGATGCGGCTCAGGCATGATGATGGTGATGGCAGCATCTCCTGCACTTTGTTTGTTGACATCTGTCTAGTTAGTGTCCTGTTAACTGTTGACAACTCTTGACAGAGGAATGTGAGGTGGATGCACACTCCATGTGTCTCTTATTGGGGGTGGAGAAGTATGCAAGGTCCCCCCGCCCCCCTCCAACACTCTGCACTGGGCGCTTTCCAGCAGCTTCCTGCTGGCACCATTGTTCTCCACTGCATGCATTATTAATGCCACGCACAACTCTGTGTCCTGACAGCCTTCTTCGTAGCATTCTCTTTGAAATGTCTGCTTGAAAGTATGATTTAACCATCTTTTGTTTTTCCTTGTGAAGATATGACTTAAGATGTTGCCTTCTATGTAGACATTCATAAATTAACATAATGATGGTATCTTGTGCATCTTTTTATTCATGCCATCATGAGTGGATAATGCTTAATGTCAAATAGAAAATATACCCTGAAGGCGTAGCTATTCTGTTTTAATTGTCGTTCTTGACCAGGTGGAACAATTTTGAAAACAAGATCTTAATGAGGAGCATTTTGGAAGAGCAGGAAAGCGCTGGATTGTGCTTTTCTCTTTCTGTACTTGACATCACCACTCACTACCTTCTGTAACATGATTTGTGTATGGAAACTGTATAGGGTTTCATGTACAGGCAGAAGATGGCTAATATTAATGGAATGGAAGGCAATGTGCTGGCAGTCTAAGTGACTAAATTGCTCAACTCCATGTGTCAGCGCTGGATTGTGTTGCTAGTGGGCTTTCCTGTTGCTCTGCCTGCGTGATGGTAGCAAGATTTAATGGGTAGCCAGGTGTTGAGTTACAGGGAGGTCCAGTTCCTTTAGTTTTCAGCACCAGTCTACAGTCTCACCAGCCAGTTCAGCTTCAACTGTTTTTGTGCTAAGCTGTTTAAGCAAAGGCTATGGAGCAAGATACTTGACCAGACTTTTCCCAAAAGCATATACAGTTTTGAAAATGAGCATTTATAAATTGCTTTAGATAATGGAATAATAGTAATGGAAAAATCCATTTGTGGTGGAAATAGGCGGAACTCACCTGTACAGCTTGTGCCAACCTTGAACTCGTCTAGGACTGATGCTGGATAGGATGCCAGCTCAAAGTAATTGTCTCAAAGCCTCTTATTAGTAAAATTGAACACATTTTTAGCCTTGTTCTTTTTTTCTGCTTTCTGTTGTAATCATCTGCTGTGTCTGTCAGCTTCATTTTTCTGATCGTCTTTGTCTCACTCACTCACTGCCATTTTATCATCTTCATTTTTTTTTTTTTAATCATTAGAATCCAAGGTGATTAAGAGAAATTATGAGGTGGGGTGACCTCCTAGTCTGAGCAGTATATTTTGTGCTTGTGTTTCATTTTTTGCTTTCTACTCGGTGCTCCTTTCATTTCTATGTGCATATGTGTCCTCTTAAAAACCAACAAATCCACTGTTTCTCAGTGTTGTGCTCAGGTGTGGAAAACGGAATGAGTGTTTCAGCTTCAGGCGGTCTGAGCAAGTCTTCCAGTAGAATTCTTCAGAAAAATTTGCTATACCTTTTTGCATACATTTTCTCATCTTCTGTCTTTCAAATGTTAGTACCAGATCTGTCAAATGATGAAATGCAATGAAATTCCTTAAAGTCATTGGGTAAAATCTGTGTGAACGTAAACTGTGAAAGTGTATTGTCTTTACTATCATACTTCCTCAGTAACAATAAAATCATATGTTTCTTACTTGACAGGATTGAGATCTTGGGCAATCTTCAGGCCTAGATGATTTTATGATGCCATGCATGAGGTGTGTTTGCTTACAGCCGCTGATGTAACACAGGAGGCACGTGGATCAGCATGTCTGCTGGCTATCTGAGGGGACACCTCATGCTCTGTTCACAGAGTTCATGTTGGAGCATGGCTTGAACCCCTTGGGGGGGGTTTAAAATAGCGAGCATGCTAAACTTCTCCTACTCTGATTTCACCACCTGCTAGTTGGCTGCTGGTTCTGCTTATGTATAGCTGCAATTTCCATTGGTCTTTTACCTGATCTGTCTCACAAACGGCCTCCAACTTGCTCTGCCATCTCAAGGGAGGTGTTCCTCGTGTCAAAGTGCAACATTACCTCTCCGACTTAGATGTGTGATAAGTGTGGAAAACCGAAAATGAAAGTGCAATGAGCCGGAAAGTTAAATTAACTTTTTTTTTAAAATTTAGTTAAGGATATCAGCTTTTAGGTTACTACAGTTAAATAAGCTAAATGTTGTATTAGTAAGATAAAGTGTCAACATAGCATCTTGTAATAGTATTCAGACCCTAGACTAATTCTTTTATTTTACTGAGTTGGGAATGGTGAAATGAAATTTTATTCTCTTTGGTAGTTAATTTCAGAACACTAAAATTCAAAATTTTTTTAAGGTGAAATGCATTTTTCAGTAAATATTTTAAATATAATAATGATTGAAATACATGTCCTGTTTAAGTATTCAGTTTACTTATTAATAGTGGTAGACCCACCTTTTTGTGCAATAATAGCTTTAAGTCTTTTGGAATAAGTATGTACCGGCTTTGCACGCTGTTCAGGAATGATTTTGGCCTATTCTTCTTGGCACATTTTGTCCATTTTGTTCAAGTTGCTTGAATGGCCTTTGTGGACTGTACTTTTTAAAAAGTGCCGCAGATTCTTGATGAGATTGAGATCAGGACTTTGACTGTAGCACATTTGTTGGTTTGTTCTTGAGCCATTCCAATCTTGCTTTGGCCTTGTGCTTTGGATTGTTGACCTGCTGAAATGTGAAATTTCTCACAGGCTTCAGTTTTTTTAGCAGAATAAAGGGGGGTTCTCTAACAGTATTTCCCTATATTTTGCATCATCAATTTTTCTTTCCATTTTAACAAGATATCCAGTGTCTACTAAAGAAAAGCATCCCCATAACATGATACTGCCACCACCTTAGGGCTTTGTGTTTCTTGAGACATGGGTAATATTTGGTTTAATTTAAGAGAAAGAAAAAGCTCTTTCTACATCTGACTACTTCTGACTTATCTCACTGCAAAATCTTTTCCCACCTCAGCTGTATCACTGTCATGCTTTCTGACAAACTCCATACTTCCTTTAAATAAGTTTTTTTTCGAGCAGTGGCTTCTGTACCACCCTTTCGTACAGACCAGTGTTATGTAAAGCTTTCAATATGGTTGACTAGTGCATCCTTAGTCCACTCTCAACTATTGGGGTCTGTATTTTGTTCAAAGAGATTTTTGGCCTCTGTGGATTCTCCCATAAGTCTCACTGTTTGCTCACAGAATTTTGAGGGAATGCCTTTTTATGCATTGCCTGGGATGTGTAATATAGTTTTGTTTTCCTGATAATCAAAGCAACAGTGCACACTTTTATATTTTTAGCTTTTTCTGTAATTAATACACTTGGATTAATTTATCAACAAACAAAAGTAAGGTGTGAAGATGAAGACAAACTTCTGTAACTAGTGATCCAATTAAAATTGGGGTTTTTGTGCAGAAAATGTGAGTTACTTTGATAGTTCACCGGTAGAGGCTAATTGTAAGGCAGCCATGTCCTCATTAAAGAAATTGTTTTTCATTGTTTTCCACATCACAGATTGATTACTTCTGAAAAGAGCATATTTAACTTTTTATTTTTCTTAAATGTCTTTAACATAAAACAATGTAATCTTAAAATTAAGTGTGATATTGTGATATGAAGTATCTTAAAGAACAAAATTTTGGTGTACCATTTGCAATGCACAAAAATTAGAGAATTGGTCAAGGGTCTGAATAAATGTCCCAAATTATTGTACTGGATTTTTCATCTCTAGGGCGTACCTGTAAATACATCACTATGTGTAGTTCTTACATACTTTAATGTTAAAATATGTATATGTGCAAAGCTGACATTATGGCCACAGGAAGATGGATGCAGGATGACTTTGCAAAAATCTCTGAAAGGCTTTTTTCCCACGCTGATCATTTTAAAATTCCTGCAGAGCTTGCAGTTTATGATGCTACATGATAATAGTTTATTGTCATAGGGTTGCTGTGTGTTCCATGCAGAATCCACTGCTTGTAACTATTCTCCAAAAAGATGGTGGCATTTGTAATGTATTTTGTTTTTATTTCCTTGTGATTTGCCATAGACTAGTATATTAAAAAAATAAGTATTCTGCTTAATGCTGAATTTCTAATTCAATATTTCCCTTTCTGTATGAAAAAATATACTTCTGATGACAAAATATTAAAATTTTTTCACACTTATCACATGAGATTGCAGAGATCACACACGGACAAAGTCCTGGGGGTGGGACTTGTTAAAAGAATTTCCATGGGAACCCTAAAAAATGCAAAGAGGTGGAATGCATCATTAGCCATCTCCCTTGAATTAAGAAGATTAACCCTAAATTGTGTCTGAGAAACCGGAGTCACCTGCTCCGTGGGAAAATAAACTGTACAATACAAAAACGCTGGCTGATGCTTTTTGCTCTTTCTTGTAAACCTTTTAAGGCACAGTTGTTACAGTAATGCACATTTCATCTTCTTTATATAAGTGATTTTTGATGACATTGACAGGATTATTTGCTCCTCTGCACATTTTTGTTTTTTTAATCAGTGAATTCCTTGCCACAAAGTACAGTTGTTGCCATTGTCCTCCTCATCTTTTCACCATGACTGAGAAATATACAGTGTAATAAATAATTAGAAACAAAATTTAGTGCTATAAAAAAAAACATTTTAGACTTTATCACTGAAAATGTTCATGATTGAAAAGTTAATTAAAAACCCACAAAAAACCAAGCTGAGGATCAGAATGAAATGTAAGAGACAGACTTAAATTTAAACAGTTTACTTTAACTCAAAGTTAAACAGACATCTTTTCTGCAGGGATTTGCTCATTTTGGTTACATTTTTACCTTAGTTCATGCACACCTGCATTTGCAACAGTGATTTATTTTCAGAACTGATTTTGTAGTGTAAAGCAAACAGTTACTATTATAGCAAATGTAATAAGTTCTCTTGTTTCTGCCCCCAAAATGTCAATAAGTATGGGTATTCATAAAGTTTAAAAACAGTAAAGTATTTCTCATTAGTTTTTAGTTTTGTATGTCAGTTTTTTAACTTTTTTTTAGTTACCCTGTACTGTAAGTTTAATACAGGTTTACCCCAGCTAAATTTTAGTGTTTGGTTTCATGCCTATGCAAATTATTTCATGTTTTTACTTGAATCTAATAATTATATTTCTTCAGTGAGAAACTCGATAGAAGATACATAAGTCAAGTAAGGTAGTGTCACATGTTCCATAAATATTAGTGTCTTCAGTAATGAAGTATGATGATGTGATTATCTGAAATAATTACATCAAATAACACTAAGCTATGGATCCTTGAAAAATAACATTAACATATCTGTATTGATATTCCAGATATGTTACTTTTACTTGATCTGGTTCATTTTGCACTTCAAGGACTAGACCAAATTAATATTCAACTTAATTACAATGAATACATTATTAATTCACTTAATTGTCTGAAGACTATAAAATATTCAGTAATCTGAGGTTTAAATATTTCATTGAAATTGCATTTTTACTGTTATAGGTACTATAGCATGTCTTTGTTATTACCAATGACAAAAGGTCAAGGCACAGGTTATATCACTGAAAAAATTAGTTAAGTATATGTGACTAAGGAGTAGCCTGGAACAAAAACAAGACTCGTGTTCTTACTCTGGTATTCTTTAAACAGGGCTCTGTGAGCATCTTGTATATGTGGATTTTACAAAATGAAACACTGTTTCATACTGTTGTGTGGAACAAAACGGGTTCACACAATTCAGGTATGAAATTTCTGGCTGTTGTATGTGGTTCTAACTCATATTTGAAGGATGGATGAAATGTAATTTTGTAAGGTGAATTTTTAGAGGTTGACTATCCCAGTATGACTGTTCAGCATGTCCGTGGAGTGTAAAATAATGTGCCAGTCATGTGGGTAGCTTAATTCAATATTGAAGTCCCCTCTTCGAAAAAACGGATGAGCTCATGGCATTTACTAAAAGTCCCCATATGTGACTTTTTGCTCGTGCACTCTGACATGGATGACTGCTGAAGGACGAGATGTGGTTAAAGATGCTGTACGTTGTACCAGCCACTCGGAGGGGTCTTGCCTTCATTACAGGCTTCACAATGGCCCATTCTGTGCTTCAGTGGTGGCTTGCAATGCTCTTGAGGCCTTTTGCATTTTTGGAGAAGTTGGCACAGTTGGCAGAACTCATTGTTTTCCAGAGAATTAAAAGAAATTTACACTTGCATTACTTCCTTCAATGTAATCATTTTAACTGTGAAAAGTGATCCTATTTATTGTGTTGTCCCCCCCCCCCCCCCCCCAAGACACTAAAGTACAAGTAAGTGAAACAGCAGGTCAGTTGAAGACAGATTGTGATGGGCTGCAGAACAGATCTGCTGTTAGTCCTTCATCCTGAAGGTACGCTACCATTCTACCAGCAGGATGTGTGTCAGAGAAAGAGTTACCTGGCTGAGTAAAATCCCACTGGTTTAACAAAAAGTGTCTGTAAGGGCGAAGGACTTTCGGTGAATCTCTACATAATGTATTTGTCCACAGAACATTGATTTACTCATGGAGGAATAAATTTGTAATTAACGACCTTCTGTCTTTCATTTGGTTTCCCAGGATGAACTTCATACACATTGGTGCAATATGTACAGTATTATACTTTGAAACGGAGATATGCAACCCTGCTGGACACAGAGCCCGAACCAAAGATATGGAGCTCCAGCTGGACATGCACGAAATCGCTTGCAAACTACACAGTCCCTCACCACCTCCTTCCTGCCCAGAACCTTGTAAATAACAGAATAAAAGGACACTGTTTGTCACACCACTACTCTGCAATGGACTGGCATCACATCTAGGTTGTCGGTGATTCCACCGCAAACCTGACCAGTACAGGCATTGCACGAAAGTGAGCGAGTGACTGTCACACACACTTTGAGTGTCTGTCCTTCATCTAGTCTTCCGGGGGATCCGCTACCCCATGCATATATGTATATTTCAGGGTAAAAATAACCTATTACAGTAGACATTTCTCCGTTTATGCAATGTGCTGTGCTGTATTAGTGACCTCTCAGCACTGCTTCATTGAGCACTCTATTTCTCAAGAATGCATCTAGAGTGCTAATGATGGTATTACAGTATGTACTCATTCACGATCAGTGGATGGAACTGCCATTGAGTCAAGTCCGGCTCATAGCTACCACTGGCGTGGTTTCCAAAGCAAGGGAGGAATAGAAATGGTTTGCCGGTGCCGCCTTCTGTGCAGGTCCGGGGGGGGTGCAAACACAAGCAGAAACATGCAAATCCCACACACTGTCATCTGCACTTGAACCCCACACCAACCGAGCAGCGTAATCGCCACTGTATCCCCCTTTACCCAGTCATACAGCAGGGTAATTTTTTTTCAGTGCTATTCAGCATAAGTGCACTGCTCAAGGGTACTACAGTTGGAAGAAAGAAATAAGAGATAATGGTAATTTGACCTCCTCACAAGAAGAGTTCACCTAACGGGGTAATTTCAAGGAAAAAATTAACCTCTTTTTGTGAGAAATGGGTATAGCAACAGTAAGTGTACAGACAGAGAGTAGAAATAGTTTGATGGCTAAACATTTTTCTCCAATCCCATTTTCTACTCATGGAGGGACACCAACTAAATTGCATTTGAAATCTCTTGCACAGCTTGGTGTTAATTTAATTTCTTTGCGGGAAATAAAAATAATTTTTAATGACCTTTCATGTGTTTGTTGACTGCCTCTTTTTGTGTATACACGTTTTGTCATTTAGCCAATGCAGTGCTTTTTTGCATTTGTAGCATATGAATAATTAGACCTTGCAATTTCATTGTTTCCATTTTCAGCACATCTGTAGTACTATGATGCATAATAACACTTTTCGCTGAAAGTAGTAATGTGATATTACATTTTGTAAGGAACACACAAAATTGTAATATAATGCAAGTGAAGCACCCAGCACTAGAACTGAGCTGCGAACCCAATGTCACCCACCTCACCTCAGTAGTCCTGTTCTTTGGAGGTTGGTAAAATTATATGTTGTATTGATATTTTTGTAAACAATTATGCTTTTTTTTCATATGGGCTTGGCCAAGAATTTGGTGAAGACAAGACTAATAGAAGATGTTTTGTCCACAATTTCTGTTGAAGGAACCTGAAGGTGAACTGAAAGATGGAATCAGCTGCTGACTAAACCAATTCAATTAAACAACACAATACAATTGTTCTTTGTGGTGCTGAGAACACAAAAGAGAAGCCCATTGTTCTCTATTGTTTGCTGTTGGACATTGAGATCGTGTTGGTTTAAAGTTGACCTGTAAGGCAGAAAAGCAAATTTTGATGATGGGGAAACCAAGTGCAGATGCCATACACAATACCATTAGGCGGTGTTTCCACCTGCATAGGATTATATGCTTTATTTTTATTTACCTTTTTAATATATTTCATTCAGTGGAAGGAGAGGTGGAGTAAAAATTATTATACAAGTATCATTTATTTAAATGAAAAGAGTCAGTTTTTGGTAGGGCTGTGGCAGTGGGTCATACGGCATATTATGACTTAACATTCATCTGTTATATGCTGATAATTGTTCTCAGCAATTAGATGGAATACAAAGCAATTTCCTTGAAATATCTTAGTGGTTTAATATTGCACATATTTGCACACAAATTGTAAGGTGTATGTCTTTCCATCAGACTAAAGTGCAAGGAACATGGCTAGTATGAGGAAAATGAAGTATGATTTCTGGCTATTACGAAGTGCATGAGAATGAGAAAATCAATAAAAGTGTCACATTTCTGCTGATATTATATGCTAATGCAGGGTACAAAATAGGTGCATGGGGCCAAAACTCCAAACACTGGAGCCATAGCATTCAGTCAGAAACATCTTGCAATAAACCAGGTTACAAAGATGTATGTGGAAGAGTACAATGATGTGAGCTTCTGCAGTGACTAAGTGTATCAGCACATTATAATAAAGCTATTGTTGAAGTGGAGAAAAAACATTAACAATGTACCCCTTCATTCCATTCTGTCCATTGTGCTGCAGAGTCCCGAGACTTGGTTTGCACACAAGAAAATGTCTCATTCATCCAACATCTACACCAAACCTGCTATTGTCCTGCATCTGCTTGCAAGCTTTTAGTCTAATGATGTTTATTTCCAGTGGCTATAATATTATTTTTCAACTTAAGGGAGCAACATGTTTCCTCAAATATGCGCAAGGGGGTTGATGTAGGGGTGTAACTTTAGGGTGACGGGTCAAAGCAGATTTGTGTCATGTGATGTCAAGTGGCTGATTGTTGTGGAATCTGCAATCAACTGTTGAAGCAACATTAAATAGTTTTTTTTTTTTTTTTTCTCAGCATTTAAGCTGATTCCCAGAATAATACTTGCTTTTGTAACTTAGTTGTTGGAGAATGTGCATGCTGTGCATCTGCTATCGAAATGTTTCAGCTCATGTTCCTGCACCTTGCTGCTAAAAACTCTGCAGTATTTTCTTTCGGGCGCGAACTCTCGAAATCCGCTCCAGCTACGTTGGCCGACCCGCACTGTCGCTCTGGCCCTACAAGGCAAAGCAGCCCACATTACATTCATGCTCCTCTCCTGGTATGCGGTCCAGCCCACATCTCTACACGTGCAGCCAATCATTTTTCTCTCAAAGTAATTTATACGCTGAACGCTCCCACAGTGAGTGCATTACACAGCTGTCTACATTAAAAAAAAAATCTTTCTTAAATAATATTTATAGTTGAAAAGCCTTTTTCCTTCCTCTGATTTTCTGCTTGTGTATGTAATTACATTATCCTAAATCTGAAACAGGTGCGCCGTAATCAGAAACAAACCGAGGATTTGAAATCCCGCCAATTTAGAGATATTTATTAATGAGGAGATGAGGTGCCTGATGGAATGTGAGCCGGAACTTGTGGGAACCCACTTCGTCAGCTGTGCTAAGTAGTATTTTGAAAAAGAAAGAAAAAGAGAAGCATGACTCAAAGAATCGTGACGAGCTTTATAAAAGTCCCTCCGGTCCCGACAATGGAGTACTCCACAAAGCAGTGACTGCTTGCTTTCCTTTTATTTCCCCCTTGTTTTGTGAGGCTGGCAAAGCGTTCTTCCCATTCCTTTAAAAGAATAAATAAATAAATAAATAAATAAAAAAAGCAGAGGACTTAGCCTGGCACCAGTGCTTAGCATCAAGTAACACTAACAAGAGTGGTAGCTTGAAGAGGGGTCTGTTCCAGCGCCAAGAGCTCTTCCAGTTTGCCTCCAGGTTCCACCCCGTGCTTCCCTTCCGCTTGCAGTGTCTGAGTTCAAAGGGTTTTTACGCTGTCTGAATCTCATCTCCGGCGTGGCGTGAGAATCGGCACACATTTTACAAGTTGCGTGCCTTCACAAAGGGATGGAAGAATCCAAGGTGAACCGTGTCTCTGCCCTACTCTCGGAAGTTTGCCACATTTTTATAGAATTGATTAAAAATGAAAGGCAACGCGAAACTGACCTGTAGTAAACATGCATATATAAGGTCCAGAAAACCTGTTTCAGTATACTGCAAAGCGAAATCTGTTAATTAATCTAAAAATTCGGTTAGTCTGCTGAAACACTGTCTACTTTCAAGAAGGGTCTGAGAACTCACCTTTTCCAGACCCACTTCGCCCAAGATCTCTCCAGCTCATGTATGGTGTAAATGTTCGTGCACCATAATGTCATGATCATCCCTGATAAGGCTTTATACAGCCGCTACTCCGGCATTCTGAATGTTTGTGAATGTTTGTTTGTGTATCTTATTATTAAAAAAGAAAAAAATTTGTAGGAAGGTTATCAGTTTTTTTATGCACCTGCTCGAGCGGCGATGAACATCGGTGCATCAAGTGGAAAGTAACAAACTTGGTTTACTTAAGAATCACATGTCTGCAGCCATGTCTCTTTGTCCTAATGTAATGCACAAATTGTATTTTTGCTGAGATTTACGTCGCTTTGGAGAAAAGTGTCTGCTAAACGAATAAATGTAAATGTAATTTACATTTTAAGAAAGGTGTTCTGATGCAGCATTTCTTTGTGATAGTACAGTATCATAACCCTGTGGACATGAAATGTTGCACTGTTATATTTATCACGCTGACCTTTATACACAGCGTGTTGACATTAACCCTGCTAATGATGCTTGTCATCTTTTATTGACATAGTACTGTAATTAGACTGTCCTATGAACCGCTATTTCCGGTGCAACTTCAAAATGTAGAAGGATCACAGCACAGAATTACTAAAAATATGTCCTTTCAAGGCACTTGTTTAACATGCAGTTTTGCACATTATGCGTTTGTAAGTTTGGAGATTTGCTTTAATTCACATGGTGATGGTCATGATTCCTCTATTAAATACTAAAATAAACTTTTAAAGTCTAAATCTTAAACTTATAAAATGGATACATGATTATGATTTACACACCTGATTCTACTTGCACACTGCTTGCATTTTTCTACTACACACACGATTTCCTCTAAACCAACATGTGGAATTGGTAATTACACACCTGTTGTGTCCGATAAGAAAGATTGCTTCTCATTAAACAACCGTTTTGTGGTAAAACACAAGGAGTTCACGTACTTTCAAGCAGCATTGTAGATCATGCAATTTAGTTTTTTTTTTTCCCTTTTTTTTTGAAATAGCAATAATGCCTTTAAAATGGTAATTACTTTTTTAAAGGGACAGCGCAAAAATAGCAAAATGGAGAACGCCCTAGTGTGAAGTAACCAAGTGTCTTAATGTTGTGAGACTCTTGTGTTCAGTTAGGATGCATCCCTGCAGAATTGCATATTGTAAAAGCTCTTCTTTTCACCTGCCCAGGTTGTGCAGTCTTACTCTGAAGAAGCTTGTGGTGATGAGGGAGTTGGACAAAGAGCTCATCTCTGTTGTCATTGCTGTCAAGATCCAGGTACACGTGTCGCTCCACAACAACCGAATGTACACGAGTGAAACGCAGCAGAGTTAGTTGTGAGACGCTCAGAGCAAACTCTTAATTCGTTGTTTAATTGACGCTGACCTGTTACCTTACCTATTGTATCTGACTCATTTATTCAACCATGCGTATTTACTGGAGACATTCAGGGCGCAAGTACCCTCGTTCAGAGTACTACAGCAGTAGCTGGTAGCAACTTTCAGGTGACGCATCCACGTCCGTTTAACGCCTGTTGCTCGGAAATGGCTAGGTTGTTTGCCATCGGCGCTATCGCTTGAGACGGTTGATTCTTCCCTCGCAGGGCTCTAAAAGGATCCTAAGGTCTCATGAAATAGTGCTGCCCCCAAGTGGGGTTGTGGAGACTGACCTCGCTTTGACCTTCTCACTACAGGTATGGACAAGCGGGCTGTGTCGTTACACATATTGTACGCCTGAACATTTAAAGCACTGCAAGTCAACGAGGACTGAGAGCTATGGAAATGCTGTAAATGCCATTGCTCTTGCCGCGATGTGTTGATTAACCACAGAGAAGTGCCCTGACAAGTGACCCAGTATGGCCCGTAGGGAAGCCTTGAAAGGGCTTCGTCAAACCAACATGATTGCCAAGATTTGTAATGACTTATACAGAACCTTTATTTGAATGACAAACGCTGTATACCTTCCCTTCCTTTCTTTCGCCCTTTCATTTTTCTACTGCCCCAGTACCCACACTTTCTGAAGCGCGAGGGAAACAAACTGCAGATCATGCTACAGAGACGGAAAAGGTACAAGAACCGGACAATTCTAGGCTACAAGACCTTGGCATTGGGCACGATTGACATGGCGGAGGTACTGCTACATTAATTCTTAATTAATTCTTATGTTCATTTTCCCAAGAAACAGGGAAATGATTTTTGAACTGAAGTAGGCTGCACATTGATGAGGGGGGGTTGGGGGGGCATCCACCAAGTTCTGATAATGTTTGTCAAATCATATCAGCTATCACAATTCCCATATTTCTTTCTTGCTTTTTTGTTAAGCATAACAAAATGAAGTAGTTAAGCATGGATGTAACTGGTCTGTTTTTCACATTTTATTCATTGCTCTGCCTTGCACTTCTGTCTCCCGTCAGATGGTGTTAGAGGCTGATCTCTGCACGTAACAGCCAATAAAACATCCACTGTATTTATGGAAACACACTGTTTGTATTGATCATGGTGGAGCTCTTTGAAGTACTGCTTTCTCTTAGCGGTGGTCAGATAGTTCCACATTTAGGTGTGGAGAGGTGGTGGCGGTAGCGGTGGCCTTGCGCCCAGAAGCTTTGGGACAGGCTCCGGTTCACCGCGACCCTGCTCAGGACAAGAGGTCATTGAAATTGGATAGATGGATGCTGAGAGAGCGAAAGGAAGACTTAGATCAGTACCACCACCACATGTAACACCTGGGTCTCAGGGGGATCTTACTGCGAACTTGACCCTCCTTGGTTCCAGGAGTGAACATCACTTCCTGTCTACTGACCTTCCCTGTAGCGCTGTCCTCAGCACGGCCAGCAGTACAGAACCATGTGCGAGGTTTTGAAAGTGTTCTTTGGAAACAGGTCTCCAAGGCGGAGGAGGCCGGCAACACTGTCTACAAATAGGAACTTTAACTCCACATCAGGAAATAACCATGAAACATGAAACCACACGTGGTGGAAGTTAATCTGACTGCATTTGTCAACACACATACATATATATATATATATATATATATATATATGTCAATTTGAAAAACTTTGCTTTGAAAATTGATACACTTTGAGATTGGCAGAATTACATATCCTGAACTTTTAAATGATTATATTTAATAAATTAGTGTATTTTTTCATCCTTTCATACTGAATTTTGCAGTAAATCCGAATGAATCAGAAAAGACAACTATTTTACTGATACATGTTTTCAGCATGAACATGTGCAGATTTTTTTTTTTTTTTTACATTATTTGATTGCTTACCAGATGTTGCTTTGAAATCGCTCATGCAAATTACATCTTTACATATTAATGGAGATGGACATTTACTGGAATTATTCAGGTTAAGCGCCTTGTTCAAAGGCAGAACAACTAGTACCTTTTAAGTCACACCCCCACCTGTCCAGATCAGTGACAGCTATGAAATATATGAATTCAGTTTGTCTCCTCTTCTGCTGTTGCTCAGATTCAGTACTTGAAGCCATGGTTTATTTTTTGTGTGTTAGCATATGATCAGCTGATTGTTACTGGGTGTTCCTTAGTTGCTGGCCACATAAATGTCTGCCTTTGAACATCTGGGCCCTGTGCAGCAGGTTGAATGGTACCAGTGTCATTACACTGTCATCGAAAGTCTGGAGAGTAAAAAAAAAATGCTTTCCTTTTGCCCGCTCAGTATTTCTTGTGGGCTTCTCTTTCCCTCTGTCCCTCCTTTTTTCCCGTAACACTGTACCGCCCTCCTCCTCCCACCCAGGTGATGCAGCACCCCACAGAAGGGGGGCAGGTGCTTTCTTTGTGCAGCAACCAAAAGGACATGCTGGGGAAGGTGGCTGAGATCTGGATTTTCTCTTTATCCAGCCAGCCTATTGACCACGAAGATGCTGCGCTTCAGGATGGTCAAAAGATAAAATGCACAGGTCTGAAATTCTGCATGGCAACACACATCACACCTTATCTAACAGTCGCACTGCCGTAATGAAAAGCCAGTGCTAGAGGGACCTGGCAAGGAAGGGTACCAGGGTATCCATAACGGACTTACTGGCACAATATTAGCCATTTTAAATTTAATTTTAAAACTGTTGGACTCTTCTGTGATATTTTACAAAAGTGGAATAATTAAAAGGTAAATTATATATTACGATGGCTTTCCAAAATCTGAAGAAATTTGTGGTTGTATCACATTTTGTTTGTAGTTTGTGCAACATCCAAAATTAAATGTTTGGCACTACATACTGGTCGCTTAAAGCTGTGCAGCAGTGAGTACTTGTGTTATAGATTTACATTAAGCTTCATCATGGGTGGAAAATGCTAATAGGTAGCAGGATGTTTGTCCCCCCAGCTGGTAGTGAATGTAGAAAAGAGAAAGATTAATTTAATGGCTGTCAGCTGCCTAACATGTATATTATGACTGCAGATAACTACTCGGAGGAGGAGTATGAGAGCTTCTCGTCGGAACAGGAAGCCAGCGATGATGCAGTACAGGGACAAGTGAGACCCAAATACCAACCTTTGAAGGATTTACACTGTATTGAAAAATTGTAATTCTGTTTGGTCATCCATCAGTTACTTTGAACAAGTAATTTTCTTCAGCTGAGAATGAGTCTTTAATCATATCTGATTGGTTGCATAGTGGCTAGAGCCGCTTCCTTTGGATCCAAAGTCACACGTTTGAATCCCACCTCCAGGTGTAGTACCCTTGAAGCTGTATAAATGGGTAAATAATTGTAAGCAGTTTAACACTGTAAGTCACTTTAGAGAAAAACATCAGCTAAATGAGTAAATGTAAACATCATAACTATTAAATGCGGTCCAAAGCTGAAAGTATACTTGTATTTATTTTTGCTGATGCGGTGTAATAGACTGAATGAATAAGCTGACCTGCCACCGATTTAATAATAAAAAAATGAAATGTTTATTTTCATTATAAAAATGTCATTATTGCAAACTGTAATCGTGGCAATGCATTTTAGTTAAAATCACAAATTCTGGATATTGTGGTTTAGATTTCATGTGTATGTCTCCAGGATCTGGAAGATGATGAGTATGATGTGAGGAAGCCCAAGAAGCAGAGGAGGTCCATCGTGAGAACAACATCCATCACTAGGGTGGGCAGTGGAAGTGTTGCGTTTTTCCAAGGCCTTTCTTCTGTTTCTTTTAAAATGTGCCCGTGTTTTAGTCACTGCAATGCATTGTCTTCTTTTTGCCCATTACTGCCAAAATACTGATTTGTAATGTTTTCTGTGTAGAAGTTTTTGTCCCCAGTCTTAAAAGGAATGCAGATTTTGATACAGAGGCACATCTGTCCTTCAAGGTCTTATGCAAAGCTCATTAATGCTGCATACCTTGTTTTTGGTTTCTGTTCCTGCACATCAGCGAGCGTGATTAATTTCTCAAGGTCACGGTAAATTGAGGATAAATATGTCCTTGATCCGAGTTTTGTACTGAGTGGGGCGAATGGCGTTTAGGCGATGACACTAGGGATAAAACTTGTAGTTGTGCACGTATGTCACATTGGCTTGAGGTAGCAAAGAATCAAGGCGCGGTAATAATTTTATTTGGAATTTTTTCCCCCTCTAACAAACAACTAGGATTAGAAAGTATGTGGGTTATCTCACCTGAGGTATTTCACCTTCTGGAAATTTAAGGAAGCTGTGGGAAGATGCAGTCTAAGGTGAAGTTTGTGAACAAGACAAACTAGGTTTTCTGAATTTGGTATTTGGGTCTCTCTCCAGAAGGAATTGGAATATAGGTCTATAGGCCACCTCAACCTATTTTTTGAAGTCACAGGAGTCAGCATGAAAAATTCTAGGAAAATTGTAACTTTGCAACGTTACGTTGGAAGAATTGTAGCATCTAATTTAGATCTAAATTATT
Source organism: Scleropages formosus (assembly GCF_900964775.1). Lineage (NCBI taxonomy): Eukaryota > Metazoa > Chordata > Actinopteri > Osteoglossiformes > Osteoglossidae > Scleropages > Scleropages formosus. The sequence continues at coordinate 14,186,414 of NC_041820.1, read as the reverse complement.
TAGGATTATGATAGTCTCAGTTTTGGAGACGGGCTCAAATTGGTTAGGAAACCGTTTTTTTTTTTTTTTTTAAACAATGACTCGTTCGTGATGTGCTGCAGTCTTATTTTGTTGAAGATGTGCTTTGTGTTGTTATAAAATATTACAATTTACAGTCAGATTTTGATTATTTCACATCAGTTGTTAATAGTTACATAGCCCTTCCCGTATTTTGTGAATTCTGGGAAAAATGCCAGAATAAAAAGTGAGAATGAGGTAGTATTCTTGTTTTTTTTTCTTTTTAGCAGCAAAACTTTAAGCAGCGGGTTGTAGCTCTTTTGAAGAGGTTCAGAGTTTCAGATGAGGTTGGTATTTTTTGTTTCTCTCTTATCCGCATACCACTTAATTACTATTTTTAGAGTTGTTTTACTGTATGCTTTCTCATTTGATCATATCACATGTGTCTGTGCTCCTTTAAAGGTGCTGGATTCTGAGCAGGACCCAGCTGAGCCTCCGCCGGAGGTAGAGGAGGACATTGATTTGGAGAGCCTGGAGTTTGAAAACCCCAGTGACAGCTGTCCAGAGCTGGATGATGATGACAGTGTCCTCAGCACCCCAAAACCACAACTTAAGTGAGTAGCTTCTGTTTTCTGTGTGTGTGTGTGTGTGTGTGCGCGCGCATGTGTGTTACAGTGCTGTGCTGTATAAATGGGTGGGTGGCTGTAAGTTACTGTATAAATGGGTGAGTGGCGCTACTTTGCAACGCGCATGAAAACATTGTGCCTTTACAGCAGTCAGTCAGCTCTTGGGCGCATGAGCCCGAGGTAGGACAAAGATTTCCTTCTTTTTAGTCGGAGTGTCACGTCCACGACCTTGCCCCGAAAGTCCGCGCCTGCACACCCTGGTTGCGCAATCTTATTTGAGAAAGCCATCTCTCCAGCGCTCTCGAGTGAACCCACGACAACCTACCTGGCCTTTGTTCTCTTCAATTCTTCAATCCCTCGTTCCTGCTCCCGATGTCCGTGGCTCCCTGACAGTTGCATCGCCTCCTTGGCTATGACATCGGATTCTCCCCAGGACCTACATTTTTGCATCGATCGACCCGCGCCTGTCCCTGACCACGAATCTCGCCCGCTCCCCTGTGTACCGACAATAAAGATCTTGCGATTGAGTCCACACACACACCTCAGTCTCCTGCCCACACAGTATCATAGACCGTGTTGCTAAGTGTCTCGTGTGTGTTACTGTATTTGGCTGCAATTTTTTTGTTTTTACAAAAAAATGAAAGCCAAGTACAGTAACACGAAAGCAATCATGATTGAAACTAAAGTGGAAATAATAAAGCGATCGGAAAAAAGTGAAACACCAACAAACATTGGAAAAGCGAACATTAAAGTTTCCTTAATGTTTTTTATACCTACACACACACACACATTCTCTCTCTCTCCCCCTCTCTCTATTATAAATACTGTAGTAACATTTATTATTATTATTATTATTACATGATTGCATTGTATTAGTATTACTGTATTGTTATATTAAAGATGTTTTAGTGTGTCCGGAAGTGTTTCTTCAATTTTTTTTTTATGCATAGAAAGGTACACGATATACTATAAACTAAGACAAACATTTGACTAACTGACGTTAGACACGAACCTTACCTAACTCTTCCAATTTACGTACAAATCCGACTTAAAGACAGACTTGGGAACGGAGCTCGTTTGTAATCCGGGGACTGCCTGTATTTTGGAGGGTAGTGTCTGTTCAGTGAATAAATGTACATGTCTTGGACTGCTCAGCTGTCAGAATTTGTCATCATATTCCGTGATTTCGAATGATTCACGTGATTATGAAAGCAAAGCAAACCTTTGGCGATGTCCCACTTCTACGTGTTCACCATTTCTTTCTTCTCCCTGACCTATAATGCTGTTACGTGATGGACGAGCTTCAGCAGTTTAAATGCGATGTAATAACGTAAGCAGTGTACATAAGACGTTTCCTACTGTGTGTGTGTTGCAGGCCATACTTCGAGGGCCTTTCCCTCTCTAGTTCCCAGACGGAGATAGGCAGCATTCACAGCACACGCAGCCAACGTGAGCCCCCGAGTCCTGTGAGTCCCCGCAGCGGTTTCATATGTGTTGCACCAACATATTGTTTGCCCGTTGTGCTCATTGTTATGATTATTGCAAACGCAGATCAAGATTGATCCTCAGGTTGTTTCCTGCAATAATCTCTTGGTCTCCCTTCAGCTGGATCCTGACAAGGCAAAAATCGCAGCCACCAAATTTCAAGTGGACGACGCCTCTGATAATGCACCCTTTGTACGTGTTCTCTATTTCTTGGGTTTTCCTGACATTTAAACTGGTTTCCGCAACCTGCACCCGTCAGTTCTAGTCATTTAATTATCTGCTTTGTTTTTTCTTCCTCTACGTTTGCTTACGTTTCTGTCTCTAGCAACACCCGGAGGCTGTGACTCCCACCACTGAACTAGAGATGGACAATATGGACACGTTCTTAGAAAAACTACCCCCTACTGGCAAGATGACCAAAACAGAGTCGCTCATCATCCCTTCCAACAGGTAAGACCTTATTCCCCCTCCTTACCTTCGTCTTCAACATTCTGGCTCTTAATTCGTCTCACGTTTCGCGTCTCTTTGTTATTGAAATCCCAATTTTGAGCTCCTTCTCTTTACTGTTAAAGTTAACTGACCTCCCTCCCTCATCTGCTTGTTGCTTGCATTTGTCATCCTTGGTGTTCTTCTCTTCAGACAGGAGCCCAAGATAGCCGGCCGAAGGGGTAGAAGCACTTCGCTCAAAGAGCGACAGCCAAGCAGGCCGCAAAACGAGAGGGCCAACAGCCTGGACAACGAGCGTTCCCTGGACACACGCTGCCACCTACAGGTATAAAGAGCAAGCAAACCGTATCTAGGCGTTCTTGAATGCCTGCTGCTGTGGTGTTCAGTATCTTGTTGGGGGGGGGGGGGGATCCAAGTTTTGCTATTTGTTCTGCCCTCCTTGCTGAACAGATTCCTAGGAAAACAGTGTATGACCAGCTCAACCACATCCTGGTTTCTGATGACCATCTCCCAGAGAGCATAATACTCATCAATACATCGGATTGGCAAGGGCAGGTGAGCGACTGATGCTGTCATTGTTAGTCTTCTGATATTTGAAATATGCACACTTTTAAGTTTATATTAGTGTTTGAATACAAGATAGGATGTTATTAATTATAAGCATTATAAAAGTCTTATAAACATTCTCTCTTGTGTCCTTCGCATGTTCTCAGTACATGTCCGACATTCTCCAGAACCACCACCTTCCAGTTGTCTGCACCTGCACTACCGCTGACATCCAGGCTGCTTTTAACACAATTGTGTCACGCATACAGAGATTGTGAGTACAGCCCCAAAATGTTGAGAACGATTGTTCCTAAACCCAAGATAAACCATGTAAAAAAGTCACACTTTTGATTTTTATTTCGGGACAGCAGGTGGTGTGGTGGTTAAAAGTCTTCGAATGCTCCTGCTGTAGTACCCATGAGCAAGGTCTTTATCCTGAATTACTCTGATAAAAGTTAACCAGTTATAATAATGGGTAAATAATTTTAAATATCTTAACACAGTAAGTCACTTTGGAGAAAAGCATCAGGTAAGTGTAAAAGAAATACAAAGCATATGTATCTGTCAGTGCCTGTAACCTTTTGGGGTCATAACTGGTTTTTAGTGTCTCATTGCTTTATGGGCAGAATTTACCATTTTATTGTAAACTTACTTCTGCATGTCCCTGTCTTTTTGACTTCTCTCTTACCCAGCTGTAACTGTAACTCCCAGACACCTGTCCCCATCAAAATTGCAGTGGCTGGGGCGCAGCACTATCTCAGTGCTGTCCTACGGCTTTTCGTGGATCACCTGTCCCACAAGACCCCCGACTGGCTTGGCTACATGCGCTTTCTTATCATCCCACTTGGTGAGTGCAAAGAGCACATCCCAGAGTGTTTCTTCATGGGGACTATGTAGTTGTAGTCTAGACTCACTCATGTTTCACTTTACTCAGGTTCTCATGCTGTCTCAAAGTATCTGGGCTCCATAGATCACCGCTACAATAGCTTGTTCCAAGATGCAGCCTGGAAAGACCTCTTCCACAAACCAGAGGCCCCAGTTGTGGGTAAGCAAGACACACACATTTTAATGTTCCATTTTAGTGTGGACATGTAGGTATTTAAGGGTGAATTTCTGTATTAAAATGTAATGCATTAATCAGATGCAATAAGGTCTAATAATGTTTCGGAATGAAAATATGGCAAAATGTAAAAATGACTCTCCGATGGTTAACATACGACACTCTGTGTCCTCTCCCACGTTCAGTGCAGGATAGCCCGGACGTGGTGTCCAGGGTGACACAGTACATGGTGGGTGCCAACGGAGCCCACCAGCTGCCCATCGCTGAGGCCATGCTCACCTACAAGCAAAAAAGGTAACCTTGCTCTGATATTACATATTGAAATGGCTGTTTATGTGTGTGTATATATATATATTACGTTTCACAATCTCTTGATGTAGATGCTTTGCAATCTGGACACTAATAAATTATATATATTTTTGGTGGAACTAGAGGAATGTGTAAGATGAGGAGATGAGATTTGCCCCTGAAGGGTTCAGTCAGTACTGTCCTATTTTGCCAGTAAACACATGTACACAGTGTGCTCCCTCACTGGCTGTCTAAGTAGTTTTGGACAAGGGTTGGATAAATACCACATTAAATGTAAAATGCATATCAGAAAGTGAAATGCACAATGTGAAATGCCTTGTACTCCCAAGTAGTTAGATGAAGTAAAAGGTAGTCTGCAGTCAGATGGGTGACTTGACAGAGTGTCCCTACATGGAAAGAAGTGTTCAGAACCACAAATCTGCTTCTGATTTAACACTTAGCTGTAAGGTGCTGAAGAGCTCCTGGAGCCATATGTGCTTGAACGAAGAAGTAGTGCTCCTCCATCTGTTTCCAGAATGAAGGGAAATATGCTGTCTTAAAAGGAGTACAATCTTAAGTTCCTAGTGCATTTTGAGTTAGATTTTTTTTAAAAACGTAATTCTGAGCTGTCATAAATAAATCTTCAGTACAGTAACATGTACAGTGTCTATGAAGAGTATTCACCACCTTGGATTTTTTTCCACATTTTGTGTTACCGCATGGTACCGTGATATTTAACTGAGAATTTTTGCCCACTCATCAACATAAAGTATTGCGCAATGTCAAAATAGGTAGGGGTTCATACATTTTACTAATTAAAAATCAAAACCAGAAACTGAATGCATAATTATTTTCTCCCCAGAGTTGATCCTTAGTAGGACCGCCTCTGACAGCAGTTACAGCTGTGAATATCGTAGTGAAAGTCTGAGTGTTGCACACGAGACGTGAGGTGTGACACTCCTATAGAGCTGCCGTTGGGCTCTTGGTGGTCTCCCACACTACAGCTCTTCTTGTCCTGACAGCCAGCTCTGGGCAGATTTGCAGCTGTTTAATATTTTTGCACCTTTTTAATGATGGGCTTCACTGTGCTTCATGGTATATTCAGTGCCTTGGAATTTTTTTTTTATAGATACATATATATTCTTGCCCTGACTAATACTTTTGAAGAACCCTTTCTCAAATCTGCTTGCAATGTTCCTTAGGCTTCAAGGTGTAGTGTTTCCTTGGAAATGCTCAAAGCGCGGAAGTGCCCAGACACAGGTGTATTTATTCTGAAGTTGTGAAACACCTCAGCTGCACACAAGTGTACTCCACGTAATTATGTGATTCGGAGATGAGTTGGTTACTTCAGGAGTAATTTCGCTGTGTCAGAGCAAGGGGTGAATACTTATCCATTCAATTATTGTCTGGTTTTTATTTTTAAGTAATTTAGTGAAATGCCTGGGTTTTGTGAAATGCATCACGATTCTATGCAGTAACACAATCAAATGTGAAAAAGTCCATGTTTCTTATTTTGTTATTGTTAATGACCTGGACTCTATTTATACATAGTATCCTATAACTGACAGTGTCCCAGTATTAAAAAAAGCCCTGTGTGCCATTTGCCACCTTCAGCATAATGGTTAAAGGAGCTGAACTATGAGTGAAACATTTTAAATGTTACAGGAGATACCCTGCTGTTGTACCCCAAGTCAAAGTACTTTACTTTGAATCCTCTCAGTAAATGTAGAGCAATATAAATGGACAAAAAGTAAAATCAGTGATGCTCTGGATGACTGCTACATATTAATAACTAATGCATTAAAAACAAAAAGTTGTTTGTAGAAAAGCATTACATACTCAGAGTGTGGCTGGTGCTAAAATCACAGATGGGGCTTTTATATGAAATTAATTCCTCATCTGTTGTTGTGACGTTCTGATTCCAGCTGGTGATTCAAAGGGAAACAGTAATTTAAAGACTGACTTCACTGTATGTCCACCTTATATGTGAATAATACTTGTTTATTTTTTAAATTTTATTTACATTTTGTTTCTTTCTTTGCTTTCTTTGAAGGAAAAAGAGCTTTCATTTTGATTTTGCCGTAAGGTATTGTGGTTTGCTTGAGTCTGTTCATCCTGGTGATGTCTTGGCTTTACCTGTGTCACTCTTCTCTAACATTGGCAGCCTTTACCTGATTATTTACATGCTACCTGGGAGTCTGCCTCCCTTTGACTATCAAACGAGATCAAAAGACATCCGTCTAGGATCAGAACTAGATTACCATTATCAGAATGGCCATGTTTAATCGGAATCTTTACGCGTACATTTAATTACAGAAAAGACATTTTGAGTCTTTGCTACCGCTTTACTAACATTTCTATCAGGAATACATATGCATCAGTAAGGAGAACCAAGTGTGAGGTGAAGGCTGCTTACCCCCTTCTTTCATTACCCTTCAGGGTATCTGGTCTCTTTTTCCTCACCTTCTGTCCAAGTGCGTGCTTAGGGCTTTAGTGCTTTTCCTCTTTAAACAACATTATCATTTCATGTTGTATACATTCAAGAAAGCTATGTTGCATATGCTACACCTTTATGAAGTAGTTGCATCATTAGATGTATGAGATTTCAGGCTTCATTCATCTAGGCAAATGTAGCGCTCTGCATTGATGCTCGTTTTATGCATATGCACATGCTTAAAATGTGCGTATGCGTTGCACATACATTAGCGTGTATGTATGCATTAGCTCTGTATGTACCTCTTTGTCTTCCCTTTCGTTTTACGCACTTACAGTGAAGTAGACCTTTCCACACTAAATGCACAAACGCGTGCCGGAAGTCGTTTCCCTCCTCCACGCAGCTGTGTAGAGTCTGGCTTTGGCAGGTTGCTTGGGAAGGGGCTTGGACTGCATTGCTCTCTGCTGCTCTCGGGCCTGTCGGAGCTTTTTCCGTTTTTCAGCTGGCGCTCTGGTCGGTCGGTTCTGTTCCCCCGAGGCGTGTGCATCTTGTCTCAATGGCTTGTTGTGGTGGTGCTGGTGGTGGTGGTGGGAGGGGGTGAATGGGGGATTGTGGGATGGCTTGAAGCCCAAGGCCAACCCTGCATGTCTTGCTCTCTGCTTCTCAGGCAGAAATCCAGTTGAATAGCCTTGTGGCTGACAAAATGTATAAGGGTTTTTTCAGATGTATGACATTTGGATACAATTTGACCCCATTTTAAAAAAAAAGAAAAAAAAAGTTTTACCTATGCCTTTCATGAATGTTTCTTTTTTTAAAATAAATTACAGTTTGGTTATGGAAATGGGAACTCGGTTAATAAAATATTAATCTGTAAATCAATCCAAAGCTCAGATATGATCAAAATGCTGACGCACATAACCCTCATACAAATGAAGTCGCACACCAGGCACTGACCCAACAAATTCTGTGCACCTATCCTCAAGAGTTTGGGCTGAGTTCAAGGTGTGATGGTGGTACCATCAGCATCAAATACCTAATAATTAATATTTTGTAATGGAAAATGTTTTTTTTTTTTTTTTTTTCTTTTCTGTAATCTGATCCAAATCTGACTCCCTTTTGCAAATGATTCTCTTACATTTCTCTGCTTCTGTGTCCCTTGTGTATTGAGGAAAACTGGTTAGAATGATGCTGAATGTCAGTCACACACGTTCAAAATAATTTCACAATAGCTTATGCTTGCAGTGCTCTGTGTTCCTGTGGAGAATTTGGTGCGGAAGTGTATTCACTTGTTCAGAAGGTATTGAGCATTTCAACAGTGCTGTACTGAGCATATTTTAATGCTGCAGTGAAGCTGCAACTTACATCTTATTAGTTTGCTCAGTGTGTAAAGCCAAATATTTAATGTAATGGTTTATCATATAAACCATATGAGACTGGTTTCTATTCCAGTGTCACAGAAAACATTAATACATGTACATCTAATTAAACACGTTGATGAAAAATACATTGCAATTACTCACAAAAAAGAAACACTAAAAATATTATGTATACATAAACAAATGTACTGTTGAACAGCTCTATATACGATGATGATACATTCACTCCTTTTCATTCTTTTACACTTTCCGTCATGGAGGTGCCAAGGATGTATCAGGAGGCAATATAAATCACCAGGGGAAAAAAAAAAAGGATTAATGAAAATGTCGATTCAGTCGTAGCTGAGTTATTCACTTGTGGAAATCCACTTTTTTCCCAGGGATATTTAAAAAAAAAAAAAAAAAGGTGGTTTTTCACATGATTGTAAGACTGCCTAAGTTAGATGTGTGTAAAGATGTGACTGCACTGCACTGTACTATAGTGGCAAGGAACAATGCTCTAGATTAATTCTGGACAGTGACTAACACTGTTGCTCAGGCACCGTCCTGAAGCCTTGAACTCTCTCCTTCATTAATGACATCTCACGTTAATAACACCAAGGGATAAGACTGAGCATTGCTAAGGTGCCTTTGTCATCTGAAGGTAGAAGAAGCTAAAATTGCAGATCCTCACCCAGGGACATTAGGTGAACATTAGAGAGAGGGGTATGATGTAGCCTCAAATGTCCTTTTTTCCTTGATACTCTTGCTCTCTTCTTTTGTAATTCTCCTGTACTCTCACCACTCCTCAGCCCAGATGAAGACTCCTGCCAAAAGTTCATTCCTTTTATTGGGGTAAGTGGGGTCTTACAGCCAAAATATGAAGTGGGTTGATGGAGAGGTTATTTTCAAAACTTTCTTGGAATAAAGTACAGTCGTAAGGTTGGCTTAGAACATTATAGAGCTATAATTTAATCCCGACCTCTGACCCCTCACCAGGTAGTTAAAGTGGGCATCGTGGAGCAGTCTTCTACAACATCCGGTAAGGAGCAGAAGGACCCACAACTCATTCTGTCTTTCCTGTACGATACAACAAAAAGAGTATGTGTGTGTGGTGGTGTGCAGCTTTTTTCTTCATTATGTGTTTGTAACATTTCCTTCTTAGTGGTCTTTACCCAGTCTCTCCATTGTTCTCCAGGAGACTCTGATGATGCAGCACCAGCTGGGTTGGGCCTTCTCTCTTCTACCCCCCCACAGGTTTCCCCTGCTCTAAAGGAAGCATCTCCAACTCCGCCTTCATCACCTTCCGTCAACACTACCTTCTGTGCATACAGGTGTTTTTCACCTCCCGCGCATTTCTTGTACTGCTGAGCTTCTGTGTATGCTCACCGAACAAAAAAGTGATAGGAAAAAGGGTTAGAGAGAATGACATCAAGATGAATACAGTAGTGAACAGACTTGTGCCATTATAGCATGATGAGCAGTTTTTTTTTTTTTGCAGCTGGTAGCGTAGTGGTTAGAGCTGCTGCCTTAAAGGTCGCAGGTTCGAGCCTCACCTCTGGCTGTAGTACCCTTGAGCAAGGTACTTACTCTAAATTGCTTGAGTAAAAAATTACCTGGCTGTATAAATGGGTAAATAACTGTAGGTAAATGAACATTGTAAGTCGCTTTGGAGAAAAGCATCAGCTAAATGAATAAATGTAAATAACTGTGAAAGCATCTCTCACTTTGCTCTCTTTGTGCTGTATAGTAGCAGTTCCCCCAGCGGAGGACAGGGAGGGGAGCTCATGGGTCTGCAGGTGGATTACTGGGTGGCTCCCTCAGACAGGAAGAGGGACATGGAAAAGAGGGACTCATCCACCAAGAACACTCTGAAGTGCACCTTCCGCTCCCTTCAGGTCAGCCGGTTGCCCCTAAGTGGGGCAGAGTACAGCCCTCAGCCCACCATGTCCATGACCGTGGTGACCAAGGAGAAGAACAAGAAGGGTAAGGACATGGAGGCAGAGCAGGACGTTTTCACAGGGCACAAAAATGATGTGGGGTTCACTTGGGATTGGAAGAATTTGAAACTTTTTTAATTCTTACACTTCAAGCAAAATAAATGCATATGTGCTTAAATAAAATGAGATCAAATTAATTTTTCTTTGAGGCTCACACACAATATTGCATATTCTTCAGGACGATAATAGTCAACACTGACAAGCTCTGTTAGAGGACTATATTTATGTTAATCCTTGCACCCCAGTAAGGGAGAATACCTCCACAGTGAGTTTACTTGTTATTCAGCAGTTTTAACAGTGAAAATAATATTCACTTCTAATGCTTGATTTACATAGTCCATTTGATTTAAGCCCACAGTGGTGTCTGGAGTGTACAGCTTTTATGATATTTATCTTTAAACGACTAGGAAAGGTGAAGGGCTAATGTGTCACATTTTTCAAACCTTTCCATCCAGTCATGTTCTTGCCAAAGAAGACTAAAGACAAGGAAGTGGAGTCTAAAAGCCAAGTGATCGAAGGGATCAGCCGATTAATTTGCACCGCCAAGCATCAGCAGACAATGCTTAAAGGTGAGAATGAAATATTTTGAGAGTATTTACTTTTTTCCACTTAATGTCAATTCTGCTCCTGACCATCTCACTTTCTCTCACTTTTTGAACACTCATTTCTTCTCCGCTACATCATACGGTGATTTTCCATCATGTATTTGTCATCGTGCTCTGTCTTCGATTATTTTCGTAGTAGTTTGATCTTGTTACATTGATCCTGCCGCTCCTGGCTAATCCGGTGAAACTTTTAACTGCAGAACTGTCTTTCATCTGAGATGATCACTATATAATTGCTACTCTGTACCCTTATAGATATGTATGTATTTGCACTAACTTGACATTGTAGGTTGCCTTTGACAATGGTGTCAGTTAAATGAAGAATAGTGACAACTCTGTATTTTATAGAAGCATTATGCATCATGATATTGATTACACACTTTGTGTTGCTGACAGACTGACTGGGTCCGTTATCCTAGTTCTGTAATCTCATGGGCTACGTATAGTTTTTAGGCTGCTATCACTGGAGTGTTGTCCTGTTCTGCAGTAGTAAGTTCCACCTAAACTATAATATGTTGATATACCAGTATAGTTTATGACCAGGATTTGAGATTTGTGCTCCGCCACCACATTCAGATCATCCGTTGGTGGCTGCAGTTGTCTGCAGTGAGATGTGCAGCTTCTTCCTCTTGAATAGTGCTGTGTGCTGGTGATGGTTAGATGGTGAGGTGTGAATCTCGAGCGCACAATCCTGCCATCTTTGGTGGTCCCTGAAATCTTTAACAGGATGTTAACAACATTTAAGATGAATTTCTTACACATACAATCCCAGAGTATAAAAGTAAAGTTACTAATACTTAACATTATGAGCTGTATTTACATTTATTCATTTAGCAGATGCTTTTTATTTGTTATAAAATTTAAAAAATTGGCACAGTCATTTATTTAAAGCCAACAAGACATGCATGAAAGCATAACACTGTGTTTTATGGGTTAGATAGTTATAGCAAACACCATTCAGGAATCACAACTTTGCAAATAAAGGAGCTTACTGATGGACAGAACGTCATCAAAAACAAGATATATGTTAAATAGATGAGAAAAGCGTAAAAATATTTCGACATGTTAGTATCCTTAAACACCTTTTCCAGTATCCTTGCTGCACAAAAAAGCTAAGAGCACAGACGTTTAAAAAAAAAAAATAGCTGTAGCCCAGTACATAAAAGCACACACACACACACACATTTTCAGAACCGCTTGTCCCTCACGGGGTCACGGGAAACCGGAGCCTACCCGGCAACACAGGGCGTAAGGCCGGAGGGGGAAGGGGACACACCCAGGACGGCACCCCAAGCGGGACTCAAACCCCAGACCCACCAAAGAGCAGGACTGCGGTCCAACCCACTGCGCCACCGCATCCCCTACATAAAAGCATTTGTACAATATTTATGGAAATGTATTGTTAGCATTTTTCTTTTGTCTAAGGTGTGCCGTAACATTTATCTTTCATATCTCCTTTTCATTTTCAGTGCTTATTGATGGCATGGAGTGGAATGACGTAAAGTTCTTCCAGCTGGCTGCACAGTGGTCCTCTCACGTCAAGCACTTCCCCATTGGCATTTTTGGACACACAAAAGGGCCTTATTAGCCGCTCTTGGGGGTCTTATCTGGAACTGCAGAGAGCTCCCCATGTGCCAACAGCCTTTAGTCTCACCATAGCCTACCTCCTTTGGCCTGACCGCTCGTCCTGCTCTTTTAATTTAATACTGTGTTTCCCCTGCTGTTGTTTTATTTTTTTAATGTGTTTGTTTGTTTTTAACTTTTGTAAGACTGTAAAGAGGCATGGCTGCCGATGGGAGACGATTTTCTTTTTCTAATTTTCCCTCATGCTTTTTAAATATTTCCTGCTGACTTTTTATAGACTTTTTGGAAAAAAGAAGAAAAAAAATGAAACCCAATGAAATAATCATTACAAATGTTTAAAATAATTCCTAACCAGCGAGTGCTCAAGCTTTTTGCTGCTCTCTGCTTAGTCACTTAGTGAATTATGTTACAAACAGTTTACCAGTGCAGTTCGATAGCGAAATTCTTTTTTAAATGTCCTTTTGTGTTACGGTGGATTTCGGAACTAAGAACCCCGGAAAAGGATGGATCATGTTTGTCTTGAGAAGTATAATACAGCTGGAAGAATGGGTTGGAATTTTCCCGTGAAACCATCTTTCTTCTCTCAAACGCAATTTAACCACTCCTGATTTTAAAGCATTTCTGGTCAATAATAACACGACATATCGGTAAAGTCACCATGGAGATGATCTGCACTCATCTGAGGAGTCTGAAATGTGCAATAAATTAAGTAAAATGAAGACCGAAGTGGCATTTGCTCCTATGCTTATGGTCAAACTTTCCGCATGTGAGTAGAGAGGAGCTGAAGAAGACACAGCTGTGGGCCTGAAGTTCATGGTTTGAGTGCAGAACTGGAGCTAGATTCAACTAATAAAAATATGTATGCCCCCACATCTTTTCCTCATTGCATGTTCACATGCACACTTCTTAATAGCACCATTCATCTTATTCTGATTGCTTTTATCCTGGCTCACTCATAAAATTCTGAAAGAATATATATATTCTGGTAGTTATCCATTCTAGACTAACTTGCAAACTTCTTCCTGTACTGCTGAATCTGTAAGGAGGCTACTTGCAGCACTTTGAAATTTGGGTGTTTTAAGAACTTATTCACTTACATCAATGCAAAAGTTAGTCCAGGAAGGACCGTTGTGCCCGCTGTTTTTTTTTTCTCTTCTATAATGCTTACGTTTAGTATGAGTAATAGCACAACCACTCCTTCAGGATATCTGAACGATCAAATTTTCTTTGAATTACAAAAAAAACAAAGCAAGTATATGTTGGAAATACTTTATATTATGTACGCATAAATGCACAAATTAGGATTTGGACCTCTTGCGTAAATTGGATGGAGCAAAACCAAAATGAACATGGGCCTTCCATGGACTGAGTTTGATACTCCTACTATAAATGCTTTTTTGTGGCCAGCTTTATGGATGGATTCCTCTATGAAAGCTGAAACAACATTGTATTAGTCAACACAAAGAGCAGTTTGTGATGTACATCTACATGTCTGTAATGGATAATTTCACATCTGCCATACTGCCATGAAAATGTGATGTCTGCTTAAATGGACTGAAGTTCATTTGAATTTATGAAGGGTTCTTTCGATACTTAGTATCAGGTGACTGTTTCAGTTTGATAGTTAACAACATGCATAACTGTGTTATTTATTGAATAGATTATTTTTTTTTTGCTAGAACAGGTTGAGTCTTAGTTTCGGATCGTTGCTAAAAAGCGATCGATCGGTAAGGACCCTGCATTCCAGAACACTGCTCTGATAAACAAGCTTTTTTTTTGTTTTTTTTTTTTTTAAAATTACAAAAATTAGTACATTCACAGAGTGGATGAGAGAAAGTATTAATGTCTACATGTTCACTTCCCATGTTTACACTTCATCTTTTTATTGTCAGTGTTTAGCCCTGTGGTGGTGTTTAAACTGATAGTAGCAAGCAGATTAAAATATGACCATTATGATGGCACTGAGGCAGTGCTGTGATCTGCTTTTGTAACTGTGACAATGTGGCAGTCTCACATCTCCAGATCTCTGTGGAAAGAGCATGTGTTACATTTTAAAAAGTATGTTTCGTTTGTCCTCTGTTGGGGGGGTTGAACATGTCACTGAGGTGTTTTCTTGAGAGATAACGTAATTTGCAGAACACTACCACTGTAATCCCGTTGGGAATAATAAAAACTAGGCATACTAAAAAGATGTTTTTGATTGCATTTTCTTCTGTGTTTGTCTTTGATACAACTAGGAACTTGCATATCATTATGTACAGGTGCCAGGGAGATACACACACACACACATTTTCAGAACCGCTTGTCCCTTACGGGGTCACGGGGAACCGGAGCCTACCCGGCAACACAGGGCGTAAGGCCAGAGGGGGAAGGGGACACACCCAGGACAGGACGCCAGTCTGCCGCAAGGCACCCCAAGCGGGACTTGAACCCCAGACCCACCGAAGAGCAGGACTGTGGTCCAACCCACTGCGCCACCGCACCCCCGCCAGGGAGATATGACTGCTATAAAGATGTTAAGTTTCCTAATTTATTATACCAGTGTTGGGCTATAATAAATGTAATCGCTGATCTAAATCGGGTCCACTAGTCTGATCAGGACAAGCGGTATTGAAAACGGAAGGACAGAGATAAATCAAATGCTGTGTTGCATTATAAAAGCATCATGTTAAATAGCATATTTCTTTTTTCAATACTTGACTGACACACATGGGCAACCTAACGTCCCTTCTAAAAGTTACATGACATGTCAGCGGACGGGTGACACATCGTCATCGGTGGCGGCGGCACGAGGAGGAGCGGGAGGAACTCGAGGAGCACGAGCACGAGCACGAGGAGGAGGAGGAGGAGCGGGAGGAGCGCGAGGCGGAACAGCAGGAGGAGCAGGACGCAGTCTGTCCCGGGAGTTCATCGCTGGGTTGACCGATGCGTATCTCTCGCTCCACAATGTAGCGTCAAATAATACGACGGGGGGGGGCAAAAAAAAAAGCCGGAAATCTTCGCCAGTTTTATAAAGCGGACGTGTGCGCGAGCGACACTCCGACTGTGTAGCGGCTCAGTCGGGATTTGCTGTGTGCTTCGCTTCGGCCGCACAGCCGAAAACATGAGAGAAGTGAAGGGCTGCGGTATGCGCTCCTCCGTGGGCTTCCTGTCCCGCAGGAAGATCACCGGGCACCCGCTGATGAAAGAGGAGTTCCAGAGGCGAAGGCTGGCCGGATGCACCAGTCTGTATAAGAGGGACCTGCTGGGGCACTTCGGTTGCGTTAACGCCATTGAGTTCTCCAACAATGGAGGAGAATGGCTGGTGTCCGGTAGGTCGCGCGGCTTCCGCTTCCTCCCCGCACCGCACAGAAGAACCGCTCGGCTCGGCTCGGCTCGGCTCGGCTCGCCTTCCGCACACTCATATGCTCACACTGACTGACAACGCACCCTTGTTGACATACGGCTCATGGCCGAAAACACCCACTTAGAGCAGTGCGGCTAGGGGGCCTGGTGTGCCCGTCTTTAGCAGCAGCGCCGTGTCAGCGAGAGGCACGGCGGCGGTGGTGTTTACGGTGACACGGGCCTGCTGCTGCTGTAGGGCGCAGCGCTCCGCTCCGCTGGCCGGCGGAATCATGTCCGTGCCGTATGCCTCACTCACTCAGTGTCCCTTTCCCAGCTTGCGCCTCGTACACACCTGAAAGAAATAGCTCGTGTTTCACCACAACTTGTTTTAAAACACTCGAGCAGCTGTAATGGATACATTTGTTTATGTTTTCCTGGAGGCTGTGTGTGTGTCTCTAACGGGCGGCGAAGGAGCTCAGCTGGCGTGTGTGTGTTAGCGCAGCTACTAGCCTCGCCTGCAGTGTTTGACGCCTTTTCACACACTCACTATCCATCTCAGGTGGCAGTGAAACGTTTTCACGTGTTACATTTTTTGCTCGCTGCGAGTAACGTATTGAAAATGACGTTGATCCAGTGTTGGCTCACTGTCACACACTCGGGCTGGGGGGGATACATACACACACCCTAATCGCACGTTTCGTACGAAACTAACTGGCCTTTTGCTTTTACTTTTCCCTCTCGTAAGAGTGTTTACATGATAAAACCGGTAATACGCAGGTTGAGTATAACGTCGTATCGACTCGAGTTGAGCTGCTACATAATCATGTCTCTGTGTTAGCTAGCTAGATGTCATACTGTCTCCACACGTTGCTGCGTCTATCTTCGTGTTTCCCCACTTTCTGCACACACATTGTTTGTGTCCAGGACTGTTGTCATCAGAAGTCACCGTTTGCTGCGTGGCGGGTGGTGGAGGGCAGCGGGCAGCGGGCAGCGGGCAACGCTGCTGGTTCGGCCCATGATCATGATGATGTGGAGACACTCCGCTGCAGGCCCTCATGGACAGGCTGCCGCTGCTCAGTCCGCCCACAGCATGGGAGACGTTCACTGAACGCAGTGTCGACCTGCCCTCGCAGCGCTCTTCCATCCTTTGCAGTTATTTTACTCTGCAGTAGATCTCCTCTCCTCTCAGCGAAGAACTGTTTGACGGTTGTCCGTCCTGAAGAGTGTATGCTGTGTTTTAGTGCAGCACTTAACTTGCCAGGATTGCATTGCTGGATGAGAAGTTATGTTTGACGGGTCACGGCATGTAGTGCAGCGTGAATTAACTTGGGGCTATTCGATTGGGAAATTAACGCGGTTGTTAACTTGTTACGGGGGACATGGTGACGCAGCGGGCTGGGCTGGGTTCGAGTCCCGCTTGGGGTGCCTTGTGATGGACTGGCATCCCGTCCTGGGTGTGTCCCCTCACGCCCTGTGTTGCCGGATTAGGCTCTGGTTTGCTGTGACACCACTTGGGACAAGCGGTTTCAGTGTGTGTGTTGACCTGTTTATTGTGCTCAAAATGATTAAAAAAAAAAGCTTTAAAAACACTTCTCAAACCTTTAGAAATGTGCTCCAAAAAGCATTAGTTGGCACTCTCAATCTAGACAAATATTAAGTTTGCTTGGTTGAAAGTTTTCAATAAAAAAACCTAATAAATTAGCTTACTCCTTAATTTGTATTTTTAATTTTTACATAATGTCAATGTCATTTGGATTTATGTTTAACCTGAAGAGAGTAAGTCCACCTACCAGATGGTTCAGTGTGTGTTCAATGAGACACATTGGACTCATTGCTGATTGCGTTGGACTTCAGCATTTCAATTGTTTTTGTAGTTTGAAAGGAAATGCTTAATGTTTTGAAGGAAGGGCTGCAATGTTAACGGCCTGATGGAGGTCATTAGTTTGAAAAGAATTTTTTCGGCACCAGTATGTTGCAGTGGGTAGCGCTGGTGCTTTGCTGTGCGTTCGGATTTGGGTTTGAATTTGACCCAGTCTGTGTGGAGTTTACATGTTTGCCATGTGTCTCTGTAGCTTTCTTCTGGGTGCTCTGGTTTCCTCTCACAATTCAAAGATATCTTTTAGATGAATTGGTGACTCTAAATATATGTATGTATACGTTTGCTCTCTGATGGGCTGGCATGCCATCCAGGGTGTACGCTGACTCATGCCGTGAATCACGGATCGGCTTTTGACCGCTGCACCCCTGAACTGGACAAGCAGTTATCGGTTATTAACAAATGAATAAATGATCTTTGAGTGTAGCAACCCTTTATGTTTTTATTCATAAGTCTATGTATATGATTTGGAAATGTACACTATGCATGAGTAACATGCAGTGTTCTATGCATTATAGAATATAGATGAAGAAATAAATGGCATCTGGCAGTTTCATGACTTTTTTTTTTTTTTTTTTTTTTAAATGTTTACTTTGCAAGAAGGAAGAGCTGAATACATGTAAATCAATGCATGTATGTATTTTGTGTACATGTAGGACCCTCAAACTCTTCTGTCTGTCTGTAGGAGGAGATGACCGCAGAGTGCTTCTCTGGCATATGGAGAAGGCCCTCCATTCTTCTGCCAAGCCTCTTAAGCTGAAGGGAGAACACCTCTCCAACATCTTCTGCCTGGCCTTTGACAGCACCAACAGACGTGTCTTCTCTGGGGGTAAATGTGCTCCTGATCCCGCTGTTAAGAGGATGCGTTATAATTAATAGTCATTTATCTCAACAGTGCGCCTTTTTGCTAAGCTTATGAGTAATGTTACAGATATACATTTATCTTCTCTCCCTTTAAAGTGGTTTTACATTATGTGCGCCAGGTTATCGGTTTATTAATGAGATGTATTTTTGTTCTTGAAGGGAATGATGAACAGGTCATTCTTCATGATGTGGAGAGGTAAAAGATGGATTCATTTTGCTTTTTGACATCATTTTTGAACTTTAACTGGTTTTCAGTATTTTAAGTAGTTAAAATTCAAAGGGATCCAGAATTTCTTAACTTTACATTTATTCATTTAGCAGATGCTTTTCTCCAAGAATAAATATCAGAGAAAATAATTTGATTTAGGCAAGTGTGTGTATAGAGTTGGGCATTAATGTGAACGAAACAATCAAAATACAGAATTAATGTAAGTGTTCCTGTCATTGCTTTGTTTTGCCTGTCCCAAAGCTCCATCATGGTGTATCTCTTGTTTTTCAGGGGTGAAACACTGAATGTTTTCTTGCATGATGATGCAGTCTACGGATTGTCTGTCAGCCCAGTTAACGACAACGTGTTTGCCAGCTCCTCTGATGATGGCCGAGTTCTCATCTGGGACACACGTGAACCGCCGCATGGAGGTACCCAAGAAACTAAGAATTAGTGACTGTGATTGCAATAAAAATGTGTTTTATCTGTGGTATAAGCTGTGTCCACCTTAACAATAGATTCCCCCCCCAACAGCAAATTAATACACCTTGAGATTTCTTTTGAAAAAATTAATTTCACTGATAGTGGATTGTGTTACTTCAACTTTACATTGTTTGGAGTCGTTTTGGTTTTTACAATATCTCGTGTTGTTGAAATTTTCGAATTAACTGTAATGTTTTGTAGCAGAGCAGCACAGAAAGCACAATAGTCAGTGCTTGTCAGACAGTTATTGTTCTTGTCAGTTTTTGCCAGAGCTACAAAACGGTACACCTACGCCACTGGGTAGCCTCTCCGTTAGGCATCAACATTATCTTGACCTCAGTTTCCAAATTCTCTTCTGTGTTCTAGAGCCTTTCTGTTTGGCCAACTATCCCTCCGCGTTCCACAGTGTGATGTTCAACCCAGCAGAACCCAGACTGCTTGCTACCGCGAACTCTAAGGAAGGAGTAGGATTGTGGGATATCCGCAAGCCACGCAGGTGAACCATTTTCTTTCGGTTCTTATTACAATCTCAGATCCTTACGGATTCCTCTGTTCATTAGTTGTTTGCAACAGGACACCTGCTAATTGATTAGAAATGGTATGTGCTGTGTTATAAGCGCTTAAACGTGCTTACTGCCCTTTTCACCTTTTTTACTGTCTTTATACCTTGTGTTTTTCTCTATATGGGAATTTTATTCTTTTTGCAAGAAGTAGGTACAGTATTGTGTGAAAGGTTTAATAGATCATTAGGGCTTATATCATAATTGCAGTCTGTGTTGAAGGTCCAATGAGACCTGCTGCAAATGTAAATTTAGATGTTAAAAGAGAACTCAGTCATATAAACCAAACTTATAACCTAAGAATTATAACATGGTTGAAGACAGTGGGGAAAAATAGTTTGGGGGGAAAAATGGATGGATGGGTGGATATATAGACTGAGAAATATTTACTACGTTTACATATATTCATTTATTTAGCAGACTCTTTTCTCCAAAACAATTTCCAACAAACTCTAAGTAGTGTTATTAGCCCACACACTTTCTTCACCAAGGTGACTTACACTACTAGATACACTGCTTACACTGGGTCACTCATCCATGCATCAGTGGAACACACTCTCTGTCACTGACACACTATGGGGGAACCTGAACAACATGTCTTTGTACTGTGGGAGGAAACCAGAGCACCCTAAGGAAATGGAGGCAGAGACAGGGCGAACATGTAAACTCCACATAGACTGAGCAAGGATCAAACCCACATCCTCTCTCATGACCCAAGCGCTTTGAGACAGCAGTGCAACTTGCTGTGCCACTGTGCCACCATAATACTGTATATACACTACAGAATACTATTTACAGGACTGACATGGATCAGGATTTGTGTTCTAGCATGAAACTGTTTCAGGTTATAATTACTGGTATACTTGACTGTAACAGTTTCATTTCTGACAAGTATCAAAACTGACCAAACAAAAAGTAAATACAAACCATTAGCAGTTAAGTGTAATGCGTTCCGAAGCACTGCTAATGGGCAGAGATTCACTGTCACCTTTTTTTCAACACAAAAAAAATCAGGGGTCCCTTGTGTACAGTGAAGTCCTGCTTGGTAACCCTGTGTGTGTGTGTGTGTGTGTGTGTGTGTGTGTGTGTGTGTGTGTGTGTGTGTGGGGTGAGGGGGAGCACAGTACTGAATTGAGCTCAGCCAGTGAGCCACAGGGTACAGAGAGACACGCGCTGGTGTCCAACAGAGGGCGTCAAACCATTGCCTTTTGTCATAAGAGAATTTAAACTCAATGCTTCTATGTCCCAGTCTAATTATTTGTTTTAATTGAAGAATTGCATGGAAAAAAATAGCCATTAAAGTTTTGAATAGTGTTCTTCTCATGTATTGTTTAATGTATTGTGATTTATGATTGGACCATTTGACAGCAACTTTCCCCCATCATTTTCACTTGTTCTTACCATTCCAGGGCATTACTCCTGTGTAGCTGCTGACCTCTCACCCCTTTTTCTGTCCTGCCCCTCATGCCTACAGCTCTCTGCTGCGTTATGGAGGTAGCCTGTCCCTGCAGAGCGCCATGAGCGTTCGCTTCAACAGCACAGGTACGCAGCTGCTGGCACTGCGTCGCCGCCTGCCACCAGTCCTCTACGAGCTGCACTCTCGCCTGCCCATCTTCCAGTTCGACAACCAGGGCTACTTCAACTCCTGCACAATGAAGAGCTGCTGCTTTGCTGGTGACCGCGACCAGGTGAGGCTCACCTCTGCTGGATGACTTTGGTCTTGTTCCCTGCCACCATGTATTCCTTTCTGATTTACTGAAAGTAAGCCCAGCTGTGGCCTACTACGTTTCTGTATAACTCTCTCAAGATGTTTTCACTCATATGTAACCAGGGCGACCTTACGCATAGGCTCATTTTCATGCTTATGTTAGATAGTGTAATGATTTACAAACAAAAATTGATGTAATTTAAAGTATTGCAACACTTAAGTATATGTCAGATATAGTGTCATTTTATAGCTTTTTGCACATATGATATATTCAGTTTTGCATAATATTTGAAACCTTTTTTTAATATATTAAAGAAATTGTAACACTTTTTTTAACAGATACTGTCAGTACAGCTCAGGTTAATGTATTTCATAATTTTGTTTTGGAAACATGGTCAATGTTGGCATTAATGAGACCATCATAAATCAGCAATGGTGACAAAACATATCTAACTGTATTCTGCTGTTTTATTTGTCCTGAGTTCACTTAAGAACACAAAGAAGAGGAAAAAGTTTTAGAAACTGTTTTAAATGGAAGCCCATTGTTTGGCAGGTATTATTGAGGGTTACAGCATGTCAAACCATCAGTTGTTTAGAAGCTGTTTTTGACACATTTTCATTAATATACTGAGTCTTTTTATAAGTTACTGTAAGTCTAGCTTTTTTTAAGTATTGAATTTGAAAGTGAGCAGCACAGTGGCACAGCAGGTAACACCAGTGCCTCAGATTGTGTGTGTGTGTGTGTGTGTGTGTGTGTGTGTGTGTGTGTGTGTGTGTGTGTGTGTGAGAGATTTCCCTGTGATGGGTATGGATCCCATCTTGTATGTACCTTGCCTCTTGTCCTGTGCTTCCAGGATAGGCTCTATAACACCTTGACCTTGTATCAGACTAGTGGTTACTCATAACAAGTGAACAAATGATTTCAGAAGTGTTCATTTGGAATACAGAATGAATCCCGTGGGCTTTCTTTCAGAAAAAAACATTCAAACTTCCGCCACAGATAAGTTCTGTATCATGTTCTGCTTCTACATTTGATAAGAGTACTATACTCCTGCAACCATGGTCAGCGTCTTAAAGGAATATTCATATTGTACTGTATTTACAGTACATTTGTAGAAAAACATGCATCTTATATGCAGATCAATTACAAACTATATAAATGTAAATGTTGGATTTTAGTTTATGATTAATAGTCTTAATACATCATGGTCTGCAAGGCTCATTTGTTTAAACAAATTCCTTTGACCATGTAACCAACAGCTGTAGAAAGAGGAAGCAAATGATTGTGCGCAAACATTAACATAAATTTCCATTCCTTGAGGGAACGCAGGCGTGAGTAGAGCCCACTGCTGGGGTAAAGCCTGCTTCTGTTGGCTTCCCCCAGACATTACATCACTATAAAGCCATGCTTGTTGATACTAGCCCCTTATTCGGGTGTCTCAGGAATGTGCAGCGCTAAATGCAAAAGCTCAGTATCTTCCTGCAGTGAAATGTGGGGCTAGTAGGATAACAAGGGCCATGAGGTGATATAATGCGGGAATGGCAGCACAGTCATTGAAGAAAGCAAAGCAGCTTTGCAAAAAATAGATGTTAAGACTAGGTGTGTGGTTTGAGAGAGAGCTCCGTCACTCAGATTGTTGGGTTCAATGTTTTCCCTTTGGGCTGTTTCAGGGGTGGTGGTATATAATGCATCTCTGAATTGCTGTGTGAAGTATGGTGTATAACCACATTTTCTATACTTCGGTAAACTGCTTGCTTCCCAGATAACCTGGACAGTTAAGTTATTTCGTGGTGTATAAATTTCTTTCTTTCAAAAGTGCCTTTGGTACAAAGACACTGATTTTTATAATGGAAAAGGGATTTTTTTTTTCCCTCCTTCTGTTGGCAAGTTAATTTATTCCAAGTTTTCTGTATTTTGAATACTTATCCCCTATTGCAAGTTTCCTGTTGCTTAACATACAGTATGGGTGGCACCGCGAGGAGTGTTGCTGTCTCACAGTGTCTGGGTAATGTGAGAGGACATGGGTTCGATCCCTGCTCAGTCTGTGTGGAGTTTGCATGTTCTCCTTGTGGGTTTCCTCTGGGTGCTCTGGTTTCCTCCCACAGTCCAAAGACATGCTGTTCAGGTTCCCCCGTTGCGTGTGCGTGCGTGTTCCACTGATGTACGGATGAGAGACCCAGTGTAAGTCACTGCGGTGAATAAGGTGTGTGGGCTCATAACACTACGTAGAGTTCAGTGGAAATTGCTTTGGGGAAAAAACGTCTGCTAAACGAATAAATGTATCGATTTGAAATTCTGTAACCATTTAGTGCTGTCTGGACAAAGTTAGTGTTTTGTCAGTGAGTCAGTTAAACAAATTTTATGTAACGTGCCATGTCAACTGGAAAGTGGTCACAGAGTGATTTCTGCCCCAATCCACATTTTTCATGGAAGCATACATCAGAAAAATCCAAATTTCTAAAATGGATAAGGCCTTTTACATTTAAATGTATTAATTTATCTGGCACTTTTCTCCAGAGCGACTCACAATGTTAACGTTACAGCTATTTACCCATTCATACAGCTGGGTAATTTTACTGGAGCAATTTAGGGTGAATACCTTGCCCAAGGGTACTACAGCCGGAGGTGGGGATCGAACCTGCGACCTTTTGATTGACAGGCAGCAGCTTTTAAGGTCTCTCAGAAAAGTCACAAAAAAAACTTTTTTGTTTTTTGTATTTGTCATGCCTAATAAGGAGATATTTGTTCTTGTTATTCAAGTCTGTTATTGCTGGGTATTTCAAATCTGATGGTTTACATGTATCTTTTTCTGGATTGGTTTTGCAGTAATGTTGTAATGGTCCTTAATGTTTCAAAATGTCAACATATTGAAGTAATTGGTTTTGTGCGTTGTGGAGTTAATATTAACACTGATCTGAGCCCAATACAGCCTTTGGGCTCTTTGTTACAGTTCTGAGATGTGGGAAGGAATGTCTGTACCCTCGTGGCTGTCTGCAGAAACGTAATTGTAAACTTATTCAGACAATTGGTGCCTCACCTTGAAGAGATTTGGTAGGATGTGCTCTTGTTGTGGTGATCTCAGACTCTTAATCTTATAGTTCCTTCATGTTTGTATGTAGTCTGAGGGGTAACTCTTTAAAACATTAAACACCACAAAACCAATAATGAAAAGACTCAGAAACAGGGATGCCAGGGATAGTGCAACAAATAAACAGTTAAATTTAAGTGTGTGTAACAGGGTGGTGCAGGACATAATGCTGGTTCCTCACAGCTTCTGGGTTGTGTGACTGGATGTGGGTTGTAATCCAGCTCTGTCGGCGTGGAGTTTTATATCTCCTCCCTGCATTTGAGTGGGTTTCCTTCAGGTGCTCCAGTCTCCTCCCATAGTCCAAAGATGTTTCCAATGAATTCCTCAGTATAAATTGCCAGTAATAGACATTTGTGTGTGTCCGTGCACATGCGCACAAGTGAGCCAGGTTCAATTACATTAATCTTTATAAAGTGCTGTAAGTAAGCCTACTGGCCAAGGAGGTAAGGGGGGGGGTAAGAACTCCCAACCCAAAAGGCAAGGAAGAAAAAAAAAAAAATCCTGTGGGGGTCCCAGTTCCAGTGGCTACTCGCCCCTCCTGGGCATTCTAGATTAAAGAAGATTTAAGAAAATTTACAGTTAAGTGCCAATAACTTGATGTCCCAGTTCACGTAGGCACATCAGCTTCCTTCACCATGGAGCGCTGCTATGATGGCCCAGCGGCCTCCTCAGGTCTCATCATGGGGTAACGATGCTCAACGTGGAAGCAAGGTTGCCTTACGATGGGACTGACTGCCTCCAGGATGTACCCTGGCTCACGATTTGTACTTCAGACCACTGTGACCCTATGTTGGACAAGCAGTTGCTGATAATGGATGGATGGACAAATTCATGTCACCCAGCTTCCCCTGTTTTGAGTTTTAATAGCAAACCTGTCCTCTTAGTGTGACCATAAATTTGTTCCTTTATCGTTGAAGGCATGAAGTTAAATGTGTGTTTGAGATCAGGTCCTGCTGTGGGTGCACAAGAGTAGTTTATTGCTTGAAGAAGGATCTGTGTGCCCGCTCTCTTCTGTTATTAGATTAACAAACTGAGGAAATGGCTTCATGAAGTCCAGTAAAGAGAATGGTGCTAGCACACAATGTTCCAATGCCTTTTCTGTTTCACTCACTTTTTCTTTCAGTGCTCATGTTGTTCCGGTAGCTTCTGTTTTAAGGGGATTGCATTTCACACTGTGTTGTGAATTATCATTTTTTTGAGTCAGGACTTCTGAGTCAAATAAAATTTAAAAAACAAAAAAAAAAAGAAGAAAGAAAATTCTACGGTGAGAAAATTCTTCCCGAGTCAAGTCTGGTGACCTCGACAGATAGTCAGGAGATGGAGAAGCAGTGCCAGTAGTGCAGGAGAAGGAATTGGTTTCTTCACCTCCTCATTCAAGTAGCGTATCTAGTGGTGTAAGTTACCTTGGTGAATAAGGTGTGTGGGCTGATAGCACTACATAGAGTTCATTGGAAGTCGCTTTGGAGAAAAGCGTCTGCTAAATGAATAAATGTAAATGTAGTCTCATTCTCTTTATCATTTGTCAAATGGCTTGTCTGACATTGGGTAACAACACAAAATAAATGAATTGTGTAGCACTGAGAAGATGAATGTAAATGAATATATTTTCCCTGTTTGTTTTGGCCGAAAGAAATGGTTGAAAGTTATGAAATTAATGTTTTATAAGCAATTATTCAGCACTGTTCACTTTGCTTCTTTCTTCTGTCAGTACATCCTGTCAGGCTCCGATGACTTCAACCTCTACATGTGGAGAATTCCTAAAGATCCTGAAGCAGGTGAGATTGTGTATTTCTCATCTATATTGTTTTTACTTTCTAGGATGCTGATGTCCTTTTCAATTTTTCCAGGGGGCCCTGGCCGAGTGGTAAATGGTGCTTTCATGGTGTTGAAGGGTCACCGTTCTATTGTGAACCAGGTGCGATTTAACCCCCATACCTACATGATCTGCTCGTCGGGTGTGGAGAAGGTTATCAAGGTTAGTGGCATTATTTGGTAGTTCACTGTTTTACAGGAACTGGGAATATGTTTCATTATTGTTTAAATTCTAGCTTATGTCACTTTACATTAAAACGTCAAAAGACCAGTTCCAGTGCCAGCCGTGTTCACACAATTCTTTTAACAGTAGTTTTGTCCCCCCCCCCCCCCCATGGTTCCTGAGATTCATGATTTGAAATGAAGTATTTGTTATTATTATCTTATTTGCCAGTAAAGTTTTGTTGTGCAGCTGACAAAAAAGACTGGATGTCCTTTGAGGATCACCATGATAGAGGAGAATGCATTTTTGTGGCTTCTATATGGTATTGGCTGAGTGTAATTAAGAGCATCCTCTGCTCTGAAAGCTATCACTGAAGCTTTTTAATTGTTAGTGTGTTTACTGTTACTTTACTCTCAGTTGTTTCTTGCCTAAAGTTGTGCAAGGTACCATATCTTCCATTTAAAATCTGTCCCTTCTTGTTTGTGTCATCATCCTTCCTGTTTGTGACAGTCTTTTACTGTGTCATGAAACTGACATTTGCTTCTGCCTGTCACAGGTATGGAGTCCATATCAGCAACCAGACAGCATAGGAGACCTTGAAGGCCGTGTGGAGGATAGGTCTCGCAGTCTTTACACTCACGAGGAGTACATCAGTTTGGTTCTCAACAGTGGAAGTGGACTTTCCCATGATTATGTCAGCCAGTCCATTCAGGAGGACCCACGCATGATGGCCTTCTTTGACTCCCTGGTGCGACGGGAGATTGAGGGTTGGAGCTCTGACTCGGACAGCGACCTGAGTGAGGGTGCCATCCTGCAGCTGCATGCTCGAGGTCGGCGTTCCCTAAGGGCAGGTCGCGAGGGAGGGGCCACTCCTGTGCTTCGCGGGGCATCGCCTACTTCGGGTCCCAACAGTGACTCGGACCACTCCTCCTCGTCTTCAATAGCAGGGCCCCCTGGATCAGAGGGAGAATCCAGGGAGGAGGGTGAGGGGCAGACCCGGCGCCGTGGCACAGGCCACCAGTCTGTACGATTGCTGGACCTTGTCAATGATTCATCAGATTCCAGCGGATTCTGGCCAGACCCAATGCCCAGACCCCGTTCCCCCAGTCCAAGGAACATCTCAAGCATGTCGAGTCACAGCTCCTCTCCTGGCGGCTCAAGCTCCTCCAGCTCCTCCAGTTCTAGCTCTAGTAGTGAGGCAGAGGAAGAGGAGCGCCGGAGAGCCACCACAAGGCAGCGCAATGCCACCAGGAGACGCCGCATGCGCTTCCCCTCTCGGTCAGGGGACCGCCCTGAATCAGCCCGTGGTCTTTACGCTGCTGTAGACTCGTGCAGCTACCCCAGAATTTCCATTGAAGACCTTTCGTCTTCATCATCAGCAGAAGAGGTACAAAATATGGTGGATGTCATGCTGCATAGAAATTCTCCTAGAGACAAGGCCAGGCTACTTTTTCACTCTGCCAACCCTCCCGAGTCAAGTCTGGTGATCTCGACAGACAGACTGTCAGGAGATGGAGAAGCAGCCGCAGTAATGCAGGAGAAAGAATTGGTTTCTTCACCTCCTCATTCAAATGACAATCCTTTAGGGAGGACAGTGCTGAGTAGCAGAGATGGCATGGGAGAAATTACAAAAAGTCCAGAGACTGCTGGGGAATTGCACGGTGATGGTCTAGTGCAAAATAATGCATCCCAGTCCTCAGATAGTGCTTGGGGCTGCTTGGGGCAGCAAGACCAAGGGGTCAATGGGCAGAACTGGCAGCATACACAACGCTGGGACATGAACCAGGGTTCAGGGTCTGCTGGTTCAGAAGTGGCTGTTGGCCTCTGCCAGCCCAACACAGAACCTCAGGACACGAAAAGCCAGGGGGAAAGCCAGCCATCAACGACGCTAGAAAGCATCCGGACCCTTGGGCTGAAACGGACTCGAGCCGGGTCAGAGGAATTTGATCCTGACAGCGCACCCTCAGAGAAGCTGTTTAAGACATGATGCCTTTCTGCAGGAGAGAGACCTCTGAGCAAAGGGCTGATCTTTCAGTGCTTCTTTGTCTGGGTTTTATGATCTGTTCTTGTTTTAAAAAGGATGCAGAAATGCTAAAGGTTTGTAATAAGCACTGCTAGGAACACTGCAGGAAATTGGGCTGAGCACACAGCCCAATATAATGATCTGTAGCTCTCAACCCGTCACTCACCACTCTTCTGATGACATGGACATTTAAAGTTCACCAGCGCAAGTATTGTCTGGACATTGAAGCTGAGTCTAACTTCAGAAAATTTGCATTAGAATTTAAAACGTTAATTGCGGGTATTGACCGTAAATACGTTAGTGAATTTGCCAATTGTTCAGTTTTTGAATTCATCACTGGTTCTGGTCTTTTTTTCTATTTGATCCAAATAAGTACTGTACTTGCAAAACACTTCAAGTTTTTTCCTCTGCAAAGCTGTCCTTATGTGAGCTGAGTTTCATAGTATATTTTGATTTATGCCAAGAGCAAAATTTAGGAGGTTGGAACTTTTTTTTTTTTTTTTTTTTGCTGAAGCCTAGGATGCTGTGAGGTTCTGTGTTCACCCTGGTTTCAACTTCTTCCTGCTACAGCCACATTACTGCACAAAATATTGCAAATGTGTCTTGTTTGAGTTGTGCAATTAGTTATTTCAGACTGGCAGTCACTGGTTTTGTCTTATTACTTTCTTTTCGCATTCTGAAAGGTTTCTTGCTCAAAGGAAGAAATATCGATGTCCAAGAAATGCTTTGTGGATATGGGACTGTTTACTATGAAGAGACATTAAATGTTCTAAAAAAAATTGTATTTGGTTTTTTTTTTATTTCTTTTGTTCATTTCAATATGAATGCTAAGGAAAATAAAACAAACACTAAAGAGTGTTTGTTTTACCTTTTTTTTTTTAAAAAAAAAAAAAAAAAAAAAAAGTCTGTAGACAATATAAAATCCCCTTTGTGGAAAAATTGCTTTAAACCTGAATGGGGGGGAATAAATCCTCATTGCTGTTGTCCTTTTGTTCAAGACGCTCCTGCTTCATGTTCCCATGATGACAGTTGTAGGGAAACGGTATTACGGTGTCAGGTCACAGAAGCCACAGTCCCCTTTGAAACAAAAGCCCTATCATTTATCTTGAGGTCAAGATGCATGGATATTTGCTTGTCATGCTGATATTTCAAGAAGAAGGTATAATGAGATGAGTGTAGTGCTATGGTCCTTTAATGGCAGAACATCCTTTAATTTCCCCTTCTCAAAATTTGTGATTTTTGTCTTTGTTTCATTTTAATTTTTTTTAAGGGTATAACCCTTTCCATGTTTTTTTTTTTTTTTTTTTCCCCCCAAGCAGGTTTGTAGTCTGTTCTGGTTTGTTATTTAAATAGCCTTTTAAAGGAAATCTACTGAATATAACAGTGGCAAGGGCAATTTCCTTGGCACTCTTGAAGTTTGCATGTATAAGGAATTGAAACAAGGCAGAAAAATTTGTTTAAAATATTAGTTCAAATGGCAGGATTTGCTGAAAGGTTGCCCACACCTTCTAAGTACACTTAAGCCTTAGCTTCATGTGTTTGAATAAACCAGTGGACCTTGCTATTTGATATTGTAGTCAAGGTGTGGAATATATGATGAGAGGATTATTGTTTCAAATCCTTATTTAGGGGTCATATTTAAGGAATGTTACGTTTATTGCCATGAAAAGGCCAACTGTATAAACGCAGTTATAATTTAGGTGAATATCTACTATTAGTCTGCCTATTCTAGAACTGTATGCTGGTTTATGGAGGCATGAATTTTGAAAATCTCAGTAAACCAAAATTATTCCTAAATATTGAGACACATGCATTTGAGTGTTCATGTGGGTTTCTTCCAGGTGCATTGATTTCCTCCCACAGTCCAAAGATGTATTTCAGGAGACTCTAAATTGCCTGTTGTATGTGAATGTGAATAAATATGTGTGCATGATTGCCCTGCAATGGACTGAGGTCCTGCCCAGGGTGTAACCTGCCTCATGCCTTATGCTTCTGGTATAGGTTAAACCTTCAGCACTAAACAAGACCAGGAGTTTTTGATAAGATGGATAATTGTGTTGCACAGAATTATATTTTAACAAGTACCTGTATTTGTGAAAAAATTCATGAACCGTTCTTGTTTTCTTCCATTTGTGTAGTCCAATGAAACAAACTGGTTTATTTCTTCACTAAGCAAGAATACACTGAAATGCACTATGAACATATGTAAAACAAATGAACTACCTTCAGGGCAGGATGATGGTGTAGCAACTAGTGCTGCTGCTGCTTCACAGTACTTAAGGCATCTGTTTGAATCCAGTTTAGTCTGTGTGGAGTTTACAGGTCCTGTCGGTTTGGGCTTCCTCTGGGTGCTCTGGTTTCCTCCCCCATTATAAAGACCTGCATTTCGGGTGAACTGGACACTCTAAATTGCCTGTAGTATGTGCATATGTCTCCCCTGCGATGGACTGAACTGCTCCCCTTGTGCCCAGTGATTTTGCGATAGGCTCTCAACCTCAGCAACCCTCATGAGGAAAAGCAGTTCTCAAGAGTACGTGAACCGTTTGGAGTTACCTGGATTTCTATATTAATTACTCAATGTGATCTGATCTTCAACTAAGGGGCAGCTGATAGTGTAGTGGCTAGAGCTGCTACCTTTGGACGAAAAAGCTGTCAGTTCAAATCTTACCTATTGTACTTCTGTAGTACCCTTGAACAAGGTACTTACCCTTAATTGCTCCAGTAAAATTATCCAACTGTGTGCTTTAGTAAATAGTTGTAGGTACCTTAACATTGTAAGCCATTTTGGAGAAAAGTATGAGTGAAATGAACAGATAAAAACAGACACAAAAGCAGTAAAATACAAACTGCACAAACACACACAAGGAATTGTACTTTTTATTGTCAATATTGAATACATCATTCAAACATACAAAGTCCTGGCTGGGAAAAGTATGTGAACCTCTGGGCTAATAGTTCCCCCAGAAGCTAATTGGAGTCAGAAGTTCCAGTCAGTGCAATGGCACTGGAGGTGTGAGTGGGATGTGCCCTGCCCTACTGGAAAACAAATGCACACAAATGTTTGTTACTGACACAGTCTGCTCTTCTCAAAAGATCTGTTCATGTAAACCATGCCTTGAACAAAAGAAATTCCAGAGCACCTTAGAACAATTGTAGAGATGCATACAGTTAGAAAATGCTGTTCAAGTATTTGTAGAGGCCTGGGTGTTCCTTAATACACAGTATGAGAAATTGTCTACAAAAAGGGGGAATTCAGTACCTTTGCCACTCTCTCGAGAAGTGGAAGCCCTGCAAAGCAAAAATCACAGAAAAAGTACAGCATGGAATTCTGAAGGAGGTGAAAACAAACCCTATGGTAATTGCAAAGGACCAGCAGAAATCTCTTGAACTTGCCAAAGTCTCTGTTCATCTATTTAAAAATAAAAAAAAACTCTGAACAAGAATGATGTTCATGGAAGTACATTACAGAGGAAACCACTGCTCTCCAAAAAAAAACATTGCTGTAACACTGCTGTATGTGTCAAGGCTGCAAAAGACCTCCTGTATGTTTCACAACACTTCTAGGACAATGTTCTGTGGATGGATGAGACAAAAGTTTAACTCTTTGGCAGAAATGTTCAACATTATGTTTGGAAGGAAAAAACACTGCTCACCAACACTAAAAACTCATCCCAACGATGAACCCCATGATGGCGGAAGGAGCATCATGGTTTAGGGTTGCTTTGCTGCCTCAGGGCCTGGACAGCTTATTATCATAGAAGGAACGATAAACTGAAAATTGTATGAAGAAACTGTGTGGGAGAATGTCAGGGTAGCAGTCCTTCCCTTGAACTTTAATAGAAGTTGGTTGATGCAACAAGACAATGAACTGAAACACAGGGGTAAATCAGCAACAAAATGGCTTAAACAGAAGAAAATATGAGTTCTGGATTGGCCATATCAGAGTCCAGGCCTCACCCCAGTTACTGTGGTATGACCTGAAGTGAAAGTTTTCTGAGGAGCAATGGTCTAAAACTTATGTTGCACAAGTCTGATCGGCAGCTACAGGAAACATTTAGTGGAGGTTATTGCTGCTAAAGAGGGAGTTACTAAATACAGAAGTTCACATTCTTTTTCCAGCCTGTAAATGTTTAAGTGATGTATTCAGTATCATCAAGATAATGTACAGTTGTTTTGCCTTGCTGTGATTTAGTTGAAGATGACAGCATATTTTATCAGTAATTATTGCAGAAAACCAGGTCATTTCAAAGAGTTCACAAGCTTTCTCATGCAACTATACCTTCAGTTTGAATGTTTTTTTTGGGCAGCCTTGCACATTAATTTCATATATTTTTTAAATGTACATTTTTATAAAGAATCTTTTGACTTAATACATTAGTATATATTATTGCCCTAATATATTAATGCCTAAACATTAAGGCCTTAACCTCTAAAAATCTTCAGAGCTTCAGCCTTTTTTTTTAGTTGCAGCTCTAAGTCTGATTTTGTAAAAATTAGACATGTATGCAGTATATTTTCTGATGTATGGAAAACATACACTATAATCTATTATACTGCAGTAAACTTTCTTCCTCAACTGAGAATACAAAGTATTTGGATTCATTTCATTTCTCTGATTTTGGAACAGGGGGGTGTGGTGGCACAGCAGATTTGGCCTGTGCCTGCTGTGTGGTGGGTCTGAGGTTTGAGTCCTGCTTGGGGTGCCTTGCAATGGACTGGTACTCTGTCCTGGGTGTGTCTCCTCCCCCTCCAGCCTTATGCCCTGTGTTGCTGGGTTAGGCTCTGGCTCACCATGACCCTGTTTGGGGACAAGTGGTGTGTGTGTGTGTGTGTGTGTGTGTGTGTGTGTGTGTGTGTGA
The DNA here is from genome assembly GCF_900964775.1 of Scleropages formosus. NCBI lineage: Eukaryota > Metazoa > Chordata > Actinopteri > Osteoglossiformes > Osteoglossidae > Scleropages > Scleropages formosus. Next base: position 14,153,018 of record NC_041820.1, on the reverse strand, counting down.
GAGAGAGATTTTGGAACAAAAGATCATTTTCTGACAGGTTTTCAGCCACATACAGCTTTGACTAAGTCTGTTGCCTGGAAGATTTCGGCTAATTAAAAACATGATGTATGTTGCGCCTTATGGCTGGCAATTCAGCAAATTTAAGAAGCACGGATTATACTGTATATACAATGTGTTTCTTTTCACTTAAACTCCAGGTAACGGTGTGAGCTCTGTGCCATGACATGCATGTGGCTCTCCGGCTACAGCAGAATGAGCTGTGATTTCAACAAGAGCAGATGTTTCAGGAGAGGAAACAAATGTCCTGAGAGTGAATCCATTCCGCCACCTTTCTACAGGAAGTCAGAGCTGGCAGCCTAGACAGGTTTAATAACTTTTTTGAAAAAAATGTTAACTGTTCCTATGATAAATGACATGATTTGTTCATGCTGAGCTGCAGGGGACGCGCACCTGCCTGCCTACCTCTCGGAGCAGCGAGTAGTGAGAAAGTTAAGGCTCTTCTCTTGCAACCTCAGTCTGGTTCGAATCCTGCTCCTACCAGGCTTTGTGAAAAATATTTACCCTGCATGTAAATACTCTGCTCTGTAAATACAGCTAAATCATTGTAAGCTGCTCACTAACATTGCGAGTCCAAAGCCAACATCTAATCAGAGAACAATATTATATATACGAGTGCATTTGTTATTCCGTCAGATGCCTATTATTAAACCCGGTCGGTCAGTAGGGTCAGTGTAGAACGGCAGCACTTAAAATACTTTGCTCATTAAAACTCATCCCTTATTCCGACCGCCTGGTGGCCCGTTGCAAAGAAGCGCTGTGGCTTTAAGCAGCGGCGTGTCCGAGTGTCGGCGCGTCTCGGCTCGCGGTGTCTGACATCACCCTCCCCAAAGTCGCCCCTTCTGAGTTTGCCCTTATAAGGAAGAGAGCTCCAGTTTCACCTTTCTGCCGCTCTCCAGAGAGTTCCCATCGCCGCCGTCCCGCTGGAGGTGGGAGCGCACAGCGAGTGATCAGGTCTTTACCTTACATGGCGGAGGGCCGGTCCCACCCCGGCCGGCGCTCGTTACATGTTTCTGCCTGCTTGAGTTGAGCAACGCCTCGCGTCGGAATGCGACTCCGGCAAAACGGTACACGGATAAACAGGAGCAGGGTTCCGACCGATGTTCTCCAAATCACAGCAATAAAAGATGGATTCGCTTCAGCCAGGGACAGGGAGGAGGAGGAGGAGTGCAGCACACCGGCTATCCACAGCACGCAGACTTCCCGCCTCGGCAAAGAGACTGGCACTCACTCAGATCGATTATTTGCCTCATAAACTAGTCCATTTAATCTATAAAGCGCATTCTTAAGAAACACACTGACTCAGTAGGTAAAAGATACATTGCTGCACTTACTAGTTACTGTACAATGCTCTAAGTCACAGAGCTGCCCCACCGTAGTGCAGTAACGAAGCATGTCATTAAACGTTGCTAGGATACCAATGGATAGTTGCAGGGATGAAGCAGAAGGAGGGAAAACTTTGAAGAGAGCCGGGCAAGACTTGAATGGGACGAGCTGAGCTTCGAGTCAAAAGAGCAAACCAGAACAGAAGTGCCCTATACGGAAAAAGGAGATTCTAGCAAGTGTGCTCAAACTTTTGACTGTGTATATATCTATGTGTACAATAAATATTGACATAGATATATTGTCAATACAGTAAGTAAAGAACGGGGATTTTAAAAGGTGCAAGAAATTTACTAAAACGTACTTAATACAAGATAATGTAAAATACAAAAAGAACATATAAGATCTGATCTGCTCATCTCCGCGCTTCTGAACAAACTAAGGAGACAAAGCGTGCAGTTTCCCCAGAATTACTGCTCAATGGACAGTTTTCCAAGCTGAGAATAAGTTTTCCCGTCAAAAAAACCGTCCTGCTCAGCAAACACCGTTTTCCCAACGTTTTATTGACCTTAAATTATGTCTTAATCACACTCTTACGAATTGGAACTGTCAGGAATCGACATTTCAACGTGTGCATCACTTTGCATTTCGTTTACGGTACACTTTCAGAATCCTAGAATCTTCCAAAACAAAATCATTTCATTTGCAGTTGTCCAAAATGTTATGTTTTGTCTGGAACTGGTACGTGGGATAAGATTATGTTTAAAATGCATCATCATACACAGGAATAACAAACCGGTCCACAAAAATAATATGAAATAGCAAAGATTTACACATCACCCAGGTGGAGAAGAACAACTGTGACATGACAAAGTCCAGGGGTTATTCCACTGTTTTCTCCTTTTCTTGTTAAACTAAAACTTGTTTGGATAAAGAAATAAATACTTGAATACGCATGCAACGTAATAAAAAAATCTTAATGGGATAAGGTGGGCAGGCATAACATGCCCTGTGACACAGACTTTGTTCAGTCAACCCATCCAGCCAACCGCCATCCGTTCTGTTTACTGGCATGCAGATCAACCAATAAATCCCAAGATTGGGGTTATGGGTGGAGTCTTAAAGCCACCCGTGGAGCCAATTAGAAGGCGAGTTCTGTCATGTTTTTTCCCGTTCTAAGCAAAGTTTTGGGTTCTGTTGGCGGCGCTCGCAGATCTGCCTACTCACAACTCCGCGGTTTGGCTGCCAAGAAAAAACGGCAGAAAAGCAAAAAGTAAATTTGCAGAGTGCGTAGAAGACAGTGAGTAAGTAAGTAGGACCAACTGAGCGGGCGGAGAAGCGTTGCTGAGAGAATTAGTGGTGCAACATCACTACTCCAAGTAGGAGCGGACCACCACGGCAACCAGGTAATATAAGGGAGGGAGCGCGATGGATCACCACCATGACGGAGGAGAAAACGACTACATGCAGCAAGAAGACGACTGGGACCGGGATCTCCTTCTGGACCCCGCCTGGGAGAAACAGCAGAGGAAGGTACGGGCTCTTCTTCTTTACACAGACTAATGTAATGGTTGTTCGGTTGCAGCTCGCGAGGGGCGGACAGCGTGTCTGCGCCGCGAGATGCGCGGCGGGAGCGCAACGTTAGCGCGCGCCAGCCTGCCGGCTCTCCGCAAAACTGATACTTGGATTCTCAAGGAATAAGGGGGTTTTAACACATTTATTTTTATAGTATTGCTTAAACAAAAGTTTTATGACGATTAACTGATGAGATATCACGTTCAGAGAACCTATCTTTATTGTCCTGTGTATCCCACTGTGTGGGTACGGTGCTGCGGAATTTTTCGTAGTGTGGAAGATGCCTAGTTTTTTAATATTGTTTTGCTATATCATAATATTCTCAGCTAACAGAACACAATGGTCACCATATACTATTTCTAAGTCACATGATGTTTGACCTGCTCCTGCTACTCTTGGCGCTGTGGTGGTCTGTACACAAAAACACACGACTTACGTCCACGTGAAAAATAAAACAGCAGAGTAGTTGGTTTACTATTTCGCTGTGGTGAACAGAGATATTTTTCAAGTGTAATTTCAAACCGCCACGGTCTGAAAACAATTAGAAGGTGAGTGCAAGCGGCGGTTCCACCTTTCTGGGCGCAACAGATGTGAGGCGGCGCTCGTGCTGCGAAGCGGACCGCGGCTAACGGCGCGCGCTCGGACACCTCCCCCATCCTCGAGAGCCGAGACGAGCGCGAGGGCAGCGCAGATGCTCTTTGTGTGCAGCACGAGCTTCGCTTTCCACGAAATGACAGGCAGCGGCCGTGCGCCGTTTATCGGGAACATGAGAGGTGCCGCTCCCTAGCACTGCTCCTAGCGGTGGATCGTTTCATACCGATAACGTTACTCCTTGAAATGTAAGAAATCCACACAACTAAGCGGATGCATAAAAACACATTTATGCTAGCGTGGCCACATTACGATGGCATTCTTAAAAGCCGTACCGTACCGTACGCGCTCCGTTGGTGTGAAGAGAGTCATGCGGACTACGGGACTCGGAAACTTCCTACACAACTTACTGGGGCCGAAGTTGTGTAGTGATGAAGTGGCGAAGGAAGGGGTGAAATGGGGGGTGCGGTGCAGTGCGGTGCGGGGGTGAAGCGTTCACTCGTTCACTCACGGCAGCTCGCGACCGGGGGAAATGTTCTGGAATCCGCGCGAGCGGGCGCTGCGGTTTGGGCTGGGCCTGCGTGGGGACGCGCTTGCCCAAAAATGGTAATAATCGGCCCCTCTTGCTGCTGTTGGAAAACCTTTTCCCCGATTCCTTTTTTCTTTCCCTTTTTTTTTTCCCCTGCTCTTGAAACCTTCGCCTCCCAATTTCCTGAATTATATCACGCTCAGACAGCTACCGGGGAAAAGTTTTAAACAAAAGTGTCACTCAGGTATGCGGTGTCAGAAGTTGAAAAGTGTACTTATCCTGAGCAGAGTTTGAAGTTTGTGAAGTACTTTTTTTTTTTTTTTTGCCAGGTACACCCCGCATTACTGTACGCATAGCAGATGTTCATAACTTGACGGTTATGTGAAAATGAGTGGCTGCGGTGCAGTTCGCATGGAGGTTCCGATCCAAGGCCCAAGAGGTGGTCCGAAGAGCAAAAGCCCAGCGGAGGCCTCGTTCCCTTAGCAGATGGGTTCCTTACAGCAGCGCTCGCAGCTCACCGCAGAAGAGAAGCTCATGAACACCTGAACCAGATGAAACAGGGCTCTTGACCAGAATTTAAGTAGTATAATTGCAGCCTGGAGGATGCTGGTTTAAGCCCCACTCCCAGTTACCCAGGTTATTCCCCTAAAATACCCTGCGTTCTACCTCATTAATAAGTGAAAAGGTGTAAGTGCCCCTGGATAAAAGTATCTGCTAATCAACAAATTAATAAGGGCTTCTTTGTCTCTTTGTGTGAAAAAGCCTCGAAAAAGCAATTCTACTTATCTGTACAAAATGACAGTAACTTTGGAATTAATAACAAAGGACAAACTGTTAAGCCATCCCCTGACAAGCAATATTTTGTGACCATTAGTTAAATTCTGTATTAATGAAAATAATGGGAAGGTAGATTTCTAGGTTTACTGCAGGTTTTGCTGCTGTGTGAACATTCCTTAGTTTTTATATAAGTGGCTAGTAAAGCGTGTGTATGCTGTGCAGAGTTACCACATGCATGCCTTAACTTGATCCTGAGACAGCAAACAGCCCTCCTTATCTCAGGGGCTGTAATTCTTCCTGCTAAACCACAAGTATCTTAGCTGATCCAAACTCCTGGTTCACCTGGGATTTTTTTCTCCATACATAAAACAATCAAAATGGTTGTTTAATAAAAAGGAGAAGGGGGAAAAAAAAAAAAAAACCCTGACAACAGTAAGGATGCCAACATAAATTGTTTGTGGACCTGTGTCTTTGGATGGTTTCCTGGAAGGAATGACATTGTGCTTTGGGGAGAGCCTGTAACATGAAACAAGCATTGCACATTTCTGTGATTCTTTAGCGGAGCTGTTTGTACATGAACTCTTTCCTGTTGCGACTTCCCTTTGCCTGTGTTTTGCATGTCTCCTGCAGCACAGTGGGAGATTCACAGATCTGGAAGCAGGTCAGTTGTATGGTGCAGGTGTTTACCTAACTGTCTGAAGTTCATGTAAGGTTATGGTAGGTGTTTCTGTATTTCCCTGTGAGCCCTTCCTCATCCTCTGTCATACCACAAAATACAAATGCACACACACATCAGTCACCTTCAGGCTGAGGGTTGTATGGTTTTAGTGGTAAATATATTTCATTACAATTAATCTTGGAAGATACCATGGTACCAACTTTTTTCTATAAATAGTGGCTGTTGTCAAGAATGATGTCTTATAGTATGCAATACTGAGCACATAACTACAGGTGAAATATTGCTGGTTCAAGCCCCAAAAGAGAAATTACTGCTGTATCCTAAACAGGCATTTTAGTATCCAGAGTTTGTACCACAACTTGCTGTAAGGGAGGCTGCTAAAGTGTAAATGTAATGCGATTTAAATAAGCTTCTCTGAGTCACTCTCCACACTTGTGTGCTTTTATCAATAGTGTGGTCAGTAGCACTTTAGATAATAATTAACCGAGATTAATCTGTCATATTTTGCAAACTGAATAATTTAGACATTTCAGTTGTATGACATTGTCTTTGATATTGCCGAACTGGAATTTTCGTAAAGCAGAGGGTGTTTTTCTAAATAGACCTGTAAATACCTGTAGCACTGGACTAAGGCTCTGCAGTGTCTGAATCAGCCCTTCACTACATTTCTTATATCTGTGTGCAGTTAGGACGTAGGAAGGAGGGAGAGGGAGTGGCACAGCAAGTAGCACTGCTGAGGATGGGAGTTCAATCCCTGCTCAGTCTGTGTGGAGTTTGTATGTTCTCCCCATGTATGCATGGGGTTCCTCCCACGGTCCAAAGACATGTTGTCTAGGTGGATAGTGTGTGAGTGACACAGAGAATTTTTTTTTTTTTTTTTTCTCTCTCCACTAATGTATGGTTGAGTAACTCATCCTAAGTAGTGTATCTAGCATTGTAAGTCACCTTGGGTGAATAAGGTGTGGGCTGATAACTGCTGTTAAACTTCTTTTAAACAACTTATCTGGTTCTTCAAAGAAAAGTAGTTTTCTAATGTCTGTCTAAAGGTCTTTCACTGTCTTGGGGTTTGGAGCCAAAAGCCCATATGAAAGTAAGGTATGTTGGAAAAAATGCAATAAAGCCCTGGATAAGAGGATGGTGGAACATGAGCTCCACATATATACACTTCTGTTCCTCTGATGATGGGATTTGTGTCCCTGTATTTCTTGAATGTCATGACTTGTATTCTCTTGCCTTAAATCTCAGTGGCTTTATTTTCATCATACATGTGTATCCCTGCCTTGCTCTTGTTCAGTGTGTCCTACCAGCCTTCCTTTCCCCACTTTACTCTAGGATATTATGGTAACAACACACTGTTTTTATGTATTTTTTCATGGATCAGAGTAAGAGGGATGATGATGAAGAAAGGAAGTGTGTCAGGTGATACATCGTGCTGACATTCCACACTGTTGGCTCCAGTGGTCTCTGCCGCTTTTCCCTGCTTCAGCTGAAAGGTAGCGTTGCATAAACAAGGTCTGGATTCTGGAGTCCAAGTTTTATAATTAACTGACATGTCTTGTTTTCAGATGCTAATTAAGTCCTTTTGGTGAAAAGGAACCCTCTCTGCTTACATCCCAAAGCCCTTTGCTGACATTTTAGTGCCTGAATACTGTGGCTGTCCCCCAACTCGGACCAAACAGGCTTTGCTGACTTGTTAAACTTGTTTCTGTTGTGAATTCACATTTTCTCTTTATTGTGGGTAAAGCATTTCCATATTTGTGGCCTTTTTGAGTTTCCGTGCTTATTTATTTCAGAAATCTCTTCCTAAAGGGTTTAGCAGCAGTGTTCCTGAAGTGAGAGATACTGTTAGAACATCATTTACATTTATTTATTTAGCAGATGCTTTTTCTCCAAAGCGACTTCCAGTGGATACTATGTAGTGTTATGAGCCCACACACCTTACTCACCAAGGTTACTTACACTTCTAGATACACTACTTATAAACGGTCACTCATCCGTACATCAGTGGAATACACTCTCTCTGTCACTCACACATCATGCAGAACAAGCATACAAAAATACAGCGATAGAGTATTAAGACTGGTTCATACCTTCTATACTCAGTTTCTTTAAACTAATTCTGTATTACATATCTTTGTACCCTGAATAAGTCACCAGATGGTTGTGCTTGCCAGCTTGCAACTTGACTGAAATTGCTGATTAAATATTTTGTGAATATTTTTTTAACACCCAACCCGAAGTTGGTTTGGTGAGCAGTTACTGTGGCAACAGAGAACTTTTTTTTATTCTAAAAGTTTTTTCATTGTTTGAAAAGAGAATCATGCAGTCACGCTTTTTTCTAATCACAGTAATAAATATCCAAACTTCTATAGCCACGATCAGCTGTACTGAAATTTTTGCTCTCTGAAAAACTACATTGAGATGTAGCTCAGAAGTGAAAGAATAGAGGCCTGCTGCTCCTTTGTTTATGAAAGCAGTTGAGCCATTTTTGATCTAGAGCTAGAAGAGCTGCAGGATGATGAATTTTTATTTTTATTTTTTTTTTTATTTCCATAATGAGGCTAAGACAACTGTATGTTAAGGAGGTAGGCCAGACTAACTGGTATATAGACTGTATCATGACTATTTGGTCCATCCAGCCCTGATGACTTAAACTTGCCACATTGTAGTCTGTTACATTTACTCTTATAGACCCATCTTCAAGAGATTCAAACTCTGAGGTTTTAGTGTTCCCAAATTAACCTTTTTCTCTGAGTCATCTGCCTGTAATCAACTGAAAGCTGCTAGTGGTCTTAAAAGGAAACCAGTGGGACTGTCTTATAGAAATGTATTTTGAGCAGTTATATTGCAAGTTTGATTGTAGCAACATACTGTGCTATGGAAACCACAAGTGGTGCTGGAAGTTATTTCAAATTACAGTTGATAAAACATATGTGGAAATGTTGTAGCTGTTTGTAGTAGTGTTATTGTTATTTGTCATTTTGGAATACACTACTTTTTCTGTGGAAAAAGTTCTTGGGCACCAAGTAGTATTTTTGTTTTCTTCTACCCTTTTTTTCTTGAATCAGGTAAATATGATAGGCTGTGCCATCAGGTCATTACTAATGTCCCTTTGCTTGTAAGATAAAATAGCTTTTCATTTTGTTTTCTTTTTGAGCCTGTGAAAGCAGATGAGTAGTAAACTGCTTCTGCTGAGTATGATGTGGACATCTACAGATGTTCAAATATATGGGATGTTTTGTAACCAAGCTGTGTTTAAGGTAAGGAAGGTTTTGTTGTTTTTGTGCAAGAGGAGAAAATATGGGAGTGTGTGAGAAGGTCTTCAGATGAAGAATGTTGCTGAAAGATAAAAATAGCTCATATCATCAGGATTGTGGATGAGCACCTAAAAGAATTCTGCAGTGTTTGCTTTTTTTTTTTGAATTATACTCCAACTATGGTTTACATAACACAAAGATTTGCTTTATCTAACAATGTAGAGGTTAGTAATACTCAGGGAATATTAAGTGGTTAAAAATACAAGACTGAGTTTCTAAAGGGTTCTGATTTAAATTCCGGAGGGGTCTTTCTATAGTAAGGTCGAGAAAGGACATTAATTAGCAGTTGTTGGTAATTTAGCCACTGGTGTAAATAAATGAAATTGGCACTAATGTGAAAGGTTTTTAGTTCCAGTGAAGTAATCATGATCAGATTGTATCAATGGATAGGGCTTTACAGGAAATCTGATACAGAATCAGAAAAGGCTTAAATTAGGTTGAAAGTTTGGGGGAAAATGGCTCATTTCCTTGCTTACAGATAAGACTCTGGCATTATACTTCATAGGAGGGAAAGAGCTGGTTCTGCTCTGTGTGTCTGTACTTGTCTTTTGTTTTCAGCACAGCTTCCACATCCATCTCCCTTCTCCATTGGAAAGCTAGCAGCGTCAGGCAGTGGCATGTCTCCAGAGGAGGGCACAGCTGGAGAAGAGGCAGCCCAGTCGACTGGCCCTGCCAGCAGCAGCAGCTGACGCTCATTCAGTAGCCTCGGGCCTGACTGTGGGAGCGCAGGCCAGCGTGTGTTTTCTACTTCTGCCTGATTCAGATGATATTACAGATTTGGGCCCTTCCAGTATAGACTCTTTGACAGCCAGTGCTGATAACCACTTTACAGAAGTTAGTTACTAAAACTTTGTAAATTATTATTAATTAATGAAGACTAAAAACACAAAAATTCCACTCAAGTGTGAAACAGACAAGATTGACATTTGACATTGTGTCATTCTTAAATTTTTTTTTTTTTTTTTTTTTTTTTTCCCCTTCCTCCCCCCTCTCCCCACCCTTTCCCTTTTTTGGTGATGTGTGATGAAAGCCCAGTTCATCAGCACTAAACAAAACACTGAAAAGTGCCACAGCAGTTGCTGCTGAAATAGCAGCAGGTTTGGCAGTCTGAAATGCTTGGTCAGCCAGCCTTTGCTGTAGCTAAACTTGGTATTTAACACATTGAGAGAGACATGAAATGTATTAAACATTAAAAAATGTGTTGAAATGGAAGAAATATGAGAATTTATCCATGTATATACTGTAGCTGGGTGCTGAAGCTTAATACCTTGAGTAAAGGGTGCAATATCATAGTCCTTTCCTAGGTGCCAATTTACAGATTACATTTACTGTTGTTTCTCTAAAGATGTGATTAATTCTTGTATTGAGGTAAAGGTGTATTGTCCTGCACATTACCTACTGGTTGATGTAGGTATGTGTTGCTAGTGTGGTGATGAGAACAAACATTAGTCCTCATAATACTTTATGCAAGTATTTAATTGAAACATGCAAATAATTACACAAGTTTGTCATTTTCTTGAAGAATTTTCGCCATCAGAGCGGAACTTCTCATAACCTAAGAACCACCTGTTTCTCAAGTTTCCCGCTTTGCGTATTCAGACCCCCAAGAAAACAATTACTTCTCCAAACCATTGTGTTCAATTCTCCAAGCTATTTTCTTCACCAGAGACATGAACCAGCATCACAGCAAAAATTACTAGTCTCTAACTGGCACCTTATATTTCAGTGCCTGTGAGATGGCAGTAAAGAAATGTTTTCACATCTTGCATATGAAACAACATTTAAATGGGTGGGACAGTGTCCACGTAACATCGTGAGATCTTGAGCAAGGAAACTAGGAACTTAAGTTGAGGAAATGCAGCACATTTCTTCTTGAAGACTAGTCATTTTCACATTCAGGATCAGCTTCCAAGAGCCTGTGTTAATACAGGAGGCTTTATATCATTGAAAATATTACCTCATTTAGATAATTTGGTAGCTGAGTAGTGGTTAGAGCTGCTGCCTTTAGATCTAAAGGGTTCCAATTCAAATCCCACCTACTGCTGTAGTACCCCAAATGGTGCCAATAAAGTTACCCAGCTGTATAAACAAGTAAATAATTGTAGGTAGATTAACCTTGTAAATTGCTTTGGAGACAAGTATCTGCTAAATGAATAAATGTAAATAATTAACTACAAAAAATGATAGTCTAGCGTATGAGAAATAATAATAGCTACTGGAAAACTGAATTGTGTGTGTGCAAAGTCTGTCTGAACAGTAGTCCTGCTTGTTTACCTCAGACAACTGAAACTAAAAACTGAAGACAAAACTTGGGGGGGAAGGTGGAATAACTTCCAGGTGTGTAAAACTGACACGCTTTATTGTGACTGATAACAAAGTACCCCATTTGCATTTGTACAGTGTCTAGGAAATGAAAATGAATAACTAAAATAACTTGGAATTCAGTGGAGTTGACCACTTCTACATAGCACAAGAGAAAGACAGTTCTTTCTTGAAGTCAAAGTAAATTCTGTGAATTGCAAGGCAGTGTAGAATGTTTTTTTTCATGGTTCAGTTGGTAAGAAAAACTTAAAACATGCAGGTTTTGACAGATGCAACTGAAGAATCCTGTTTTTTGGCATCAGCTTTTGTGGTTGCCATGGTAACCCTTAAGTCAGACTGCAGCATTTTCATATGAGAGGTGGTCTTTATTTACTAAAGAAGCTTTTTGCTCATTCTCTACATAGTTCCTAGTTATCAAACCCAAAGTCACACTGCACAACAGCATATAGCGGGTAATACCTACCTTGGTCTGCTGTGTGGACGCAGTTGGGTATTAGTCTCATTGGGAGCTTTGTGTACAGTGCTTCAAAACAAAAGCAGTAATCTTTTTGTGACGCAACTTTTTTTCCCCTGCTGGTAGACAGAACCACCAGCTGTCGCCACAATGGACGGTAGCTGTGCATCTACACATGGGCAGGTTCCACTGAGATGGTGCAAAGATGGGTTTCTCTGCGAGTGAGAGCAAAAAGGGAGGCAGCTGGGTGAAGAAACAGTAGAGAGGGTCCCCTTGAGCTCCTTCCTTAGCGACCGTTTTGAGATGCCCCAACGGTTCCTGTGTGCTTCTTGTCCCTGAGCTGCAGAAGGTGTGCTGTGAGGGGAAAGTGTCCAGTAAGGTTTTCTTAAATGCGGCAGTTGGCAAATTTTCCACTTGCGCTCAAGCATCCCAGACACACAGTAAAACAGTTCCCCGCAGGGAGTCTTTGTGTTTGATAGACAAGAAGTAGAGGAAGAGTATGCAGTAAAATGACGTGCTGAATTTTTCATGTTCTGCTTATGAAAAAAAGCTCAGTTATTCTTTCAGGCATATTGTCTTGAAATATGTTGCTAGCACAGCAAGTGTTATATTTTTTGTTTCCAAAACTGAAAGTGCTTTATTAAGATGATTAATGTCACTGAAATAGTACATGCAGTATATTACATAAGCTCTATGTAAATGACCATTAAAATGGTTGTTTGAAAACACTATTGTTGCAAGATGCAAATTAGTGAAGTGATAAGTAAAAATTAATGAGATTAACATGCTTATGCTACTAGACAAGCCTTAAGCACTTTGTTTAATGGGAGTTCATACACTCTTCATTAAAATGTAATTGTTTTCTTGCAGGGCAAACATTATACCTTTATTAGATTTTACTCAGCATATTTTGTGCAGTGTGCCATGCTGTTAAAATAGGAGCAATTAAATATATGCTACTATAACATACATCTGTAAAACTAATTTGACAGAACATGTACCAGTTGATATGTGTGATTTGAGTTGTTACAATTTTTGAAAATACTTTTAATACAATTAATGAAAATACCTGACTCCAGTAATATTGGAAAATCAAAACACTGCTTATAAAAGAAAAAAATTATACTTCACTCTTAGTATATCAGGAAACAAATCTAAACATTTTACTTTCATATGAGATAAATATCAAAGACTTATTGTAAGAGTATGCCTGTTGTGTGTGAATTATACATATTTAGTTAAATCTTTGCACTGCTTCCCTTCACTATATCAGCCTTCTACGAATTAGCCTGACATCACCACGGGGTCTGTAACGTATATGACTTGCAGCTGGGCAACACATACAATACAGTACACATGCAGTAGCTAATAAGAATGATCAGTTCTGCTCATCCAAGCTGTTTGCTCTATAGATAGTTAGATAGCTGGTTAGATTTCTTGGCTAAATAACGACTCGAATAATATAGCTAGGTAATTGTAGGCTGTACACTTGTCTCATACAATGTAGTACCATAAAAATGATTGTCTCAGCCATTTAGTTGTGAATGGTTATCCTATTTATTCAGCTGCCAAGGGTAAATGTTTAACATAGTAAATGGTAAAAAGTGTGCTGTTTAAATCAGTGGCAGAGACTGTATTATTTGAGGATTACCAGGCTTGATTGACTCACTGGGCCTCTTTCCAGATGGCAGCTTTTTTGTGCAGAAAAAAACAAAACAAGTGTTTTTGTAATGTTTTCAAATGAGTAATTCACTTTGTACAGATCTGCATTCCATGGCTCCTATAGGGTAGGACTGCTCCTCCCCAACTTAATAATGTTATTTCATATTAACACATGAACTTAACATTTTTGTTTTTAACTAGCAAACAGATAGCAAATTGACATTGTTCCTCTTCGAGGATTCTGTCTGCAACAGTCCTAGGAGAACCCGTTTGCTTCTTTACTGATTTAGAGGTGAAATGTTTTTCTTAACATGTTCCATTATAACGTTTTGGCTCAAGTACAAAAAGCTGTTGATATTGTCCAGTATCAGTATGCATTTGAATAACCTTGAATAGTCAACATGTGTTGCCTTCATGTGTTTCTCAGCTTAAACTTGACCCGAGTTTCAGTTTTAATGACTTAGCTGATGTTTCAGAAGCTTTTTTTACACCCTAAAAAAGCTTAAGCTTTCAGTGTTAAACATTCAAAAACTTTTAACAAACTTGGATAGTTATACTAAGTGTGATGAGAGGAAATGAGAAGTAGTCACATGACTCAAGTGTGGGGATATTTCCACATGGGGCAGCTTTTGGGCATTAGATTACTGTATTATTGTACTTGTTTCTGTCCCTCCCCTTTTGTCTGACTTTTTCACTTTTTGTGGAGTTTTTGTGTAGTACCTCATTCATGAATATGGTTCTAATTAATTAACTTGACAGTCAAGTTTTTCTTTGCTCTCTACTGATTAGAGTAGATAGAGAGCAAGAAGATGGATCATGTGGAGTCCCAAGGGAATAATACACACATTCATATTTTGTGTGCAGTGCGAAATTCCAGGGCAGGAATTGCAGAAAGTAGCTGTACAGAATTGTCCCACTGTATTCCTGTTAATTATTAATTATTGCTTTCTACTTCCATTACTTCCCATTCTGTAGGAGATGGCCTGCATGTTACTTTATTCCTTTTGTGCCTTATATATGAGACATGTAAAAAATTGGCAGCTGCCTTAAAAACTGTTCCTGTATCATCTTTCCCCCACCATCTGTGTGTACATGTGTGTCCCTTATTCTTGGAACTAGGATGACTTTAGTAAAAAGATTGCACTAATATGGAGTTGACAAGAAGACAGGAAGTGTTTTTTTGAGCTGATGGATGAAGAGGCGAAGGAGTTGGAGAGCGGGACAGAAGGAGACAGGAACATAAGGGAGTGCATGACAGAGAGGGATATGGCAGCTCTGCCTTACAATGTCTTGTCTCAGTATAGAAAGAAGAGATGTTCTTCATTTATAACAAGCTAGGAAACTGAAGGGGGGGGGAAAAAAAAAAAAAAAAAAAACACTGACTTGAAATTTATTTGGGGGAAAAAAAAAAAACATGAAGTATGCATTATGATATCCATTTCCCAGAAGGTGTGCTGAAATAAACCATTGTTTATAACCATTATCTTCAGTGTTCAGTTTAGGTTATTTAATCATTTAATTTCTGCATCATTGAATTTTAGCTGTTGTACAACTAAGTTTTATGCAGGGAGATGAATGAGAAAAGCAAATCCTAACCCTTATACCATACAGAAAATATCATTGTTAATGTGTTACATATGGGGATTTGCGAGTGTGTCTATCGTTTACCCCCAGAGTTGGTGCTGGTGTTATGTTTCAAGGGGGCAAAAACGATTGTCCAGCTGCCTGAGTGTGGTGCATGCAGAGGATACTGATCATAAGCTTCAAATAAAGGGGTTAAAAAGCAAAGAGGAGTTGTATGAGTCTGTTGCAGTCTACTTAATTGTCATTAGAAACCGATACAGTACCAGCAACTTCTTAGCAGTGAAATATAAGCGGCTTCCGCTTACCACGGTGTTTGAAAACACCGTGACTAAAATCACGCAACTCTTGTAACACGCAGCCCCTGTAGATTACATCTGTCTTTGTCATAGAAATCCCCTAGAAGCTTTTGGCAAGTTATCAGACAAATCCTGCAAATGACACACATCCAAAAGAGCTCTCTGTACACATCAGCTATCCTAGAGTGACTTTCCGCTGGGGTGACGTCAGCACGGGGCCTCTCGGCCTTGGTGCCAGGCCACAGCTTTTAAGTGGTTCTTTGTGGCAACGCAACGGAGCTCTGGTTTCGGAGTTCCTGGAGCTGGGCTGCGGCGAAGCCTTCTCTGTCTCGGGGTGGAAACGGGGAGCCATCTCCAAGCCCCTGTGCGTAGCTATGCCAGGACCTTGTAAAAGCCCTCTTCAGGGGAGTCCTTTTGGCTCAGAGCTCGTGCCTGCTCCTGTTTGACTTCTGAACATTGCGCACAGCTGTTTGCCATCAAGCTGTTGAAGTGCCAGGGATGCCTGGGAATCCAGAACTGTGGCGGCAACGCTGGCAGTCTCTGTTTTGACACCGTGGCAACTGGGATCCAGAATACAATTAGTGTGTCTAGATAATAATTTGCGTTACATTTGGTTTATGTAGACATGACTTGTTTTGTTGAGCATAATCATTATCACTGCCTCTACTTTGCTACAGACATTCACAGCCTGGTGTAACTCCCACCTCCGGAAGGCAGGGACACAGATTGAGAACATTGAAGAGGACTTCCGTGATGGTCTGAAACTTATGCTGTTGTTAGAGGTCATATCAGGTGAGCACATTTGTGACAATATCGCTAATAAATTGTGTGCTGTTGTACATCGAAGATGACTGTGTGATTGCTGCTGCATATTCCTGAAAGCGCTATTGTAAGAGTTCCACCACTGAAGTTATTTTGGACAAAGGTGTCAGTTAAATGAAGAACTGTGCAGAAAAATGAAAGCAAAATCCAGTTCTAACAAAGCAATGGATCACACACTGCCACTGCAGTCATTTGTTCTTCAGAAAACAGAAGCACATTCACTGTGAAACCGTGTTTCCATATCGATCCTTAAAACGTCCACTTCTTCATCCAGGAGAGCGATTGGCGAAACCAGAGCGAGGGAAGATGCGTGTTCACAAGATCTCCAACGTGAACAAAGCTCTGGACTTTATTGCCAGCAAAGGAGTGAAGTTGGTGTCCATTGGGGCAGAAGGTAAGCCCATTTTATTGAGAGAGAGTCAGTTTTGGGGATCCTTCTTCCACTTTTTTTTCCCTTTCACTTTTCAGTGTTTCAGGTATAATTTTGATGTAACAAAGACCTGCCTGTCCTTATATGAGAAGAAATGCAATGATTAGGGAATTTACTTATGGTTAGGGATGTGCTCTCTTTGTTCTGGATGTAATAAGATGACATAGGGCTGTAGAGTGGAACTTGTCTATAGTGTACGTAAAAGGATATTTTTGGATGGTATTGTTTCTGAACAGCGAATTTTGTTTTTGTGAGCACTCTGTTAAGATTTTATCCTGTAGGAACTGGGAATTTTGATTGTTTGTTTGGTACAAAAAAACCGTTCTAAAAATAAGATCTCAAAGCACCATGTTCCACTGCGCAAGGCCTCAGATTCTGACTAGACTGGGGAGAAAGCACGCTTCATATCTTTCAAAAGCAGTTTTTCTTTCAGTGTTTCTGGTTTCCATTTGGTTTATTTGCTTGCTTTCTCACTCACCCTTAAAACTGTTCTACCTTTGCCCATTTGTACTGCTAGGAATTTCCAGATTAACATGCATTAAGTCTTTACTGTGAAGTGCAGAAAAGATTAAAGGTATTTTCTCTATTTATTTCTGTTAATTACATAATACATAGTAAAGTTGCCTAGCTTCTTTCACAATACATGCTGCAATGCTGCACTCAGTCTGATAAAACTAACCTCCCCTTTTGAGTAATATTCGATAAGCAGGTGTGCTGCTTAAGTTTGTATCCCTAGGTAAGTACTGTAATGACAAAGGGCAGGTACTTATAACGTGAAGAATGCTAGTTGAAACCCCACTCCGTGTTATGCCGTCTGTCTGTCGTGGGATGCTCTTTTTGTTTACTTTGAGCTGTATGCATGACAAAATGAGGAAAAACAAATGTGGTTTTCACTGCAAAATAACTTTTCTGCGATGGATAACTGTCCCACTGTTTCTAACGGGTTTTGTTCAGCACACACAATTTCACTGAAACTGAATTGTAATCCTGCCCCCTAAACCCCATGAGGAAAGTCTTCCTGTTATGAACACTTTCTTGCCATCAGCAGAAAAGAGAAATCATAAAATCCAGACTGTAGTTTGCGAGCCTGGTTTGAGCTGCTGTTTGGCCCTGTCTGTGAGCCACAGAGCACTAAAGTGGCTAACTGTGGCCTTAGGGTTTCAGCTGGCCTGACCTGTCCTCCGCCCCACCAGGGTTAATCCCTGCACAGGCTTGAATAAAGGGTACTAAACCAGGGCTGCATTCCAGACAGATTAGCTGGCTAGAATCCCCTCCTGGATATACAACCCTGCTGGCCTGCTCACCAGTAACGCAGAGCACAAAGCTGTGTTTACAAAGGCAGGCTTGGCTTGGGTGGGGTGTGGCCCTTGGGGGGGGTGGAAGGCAGGTGGACAAACGGTGCAGAGAAGATGCTCTTAAGTGGATTTACAAAGGATTTGAACGGCACTTCTGGATTAGTTGCTTCTTTGCCGTACAGATTTGGTTATGTTTATATAGTATATTTTACATTTTCCTGTTGCTGTTTTGTATATAATCTCTTATGCTAGAATTGTCAGTGTTTACATGTCAGCTTGAACCATAATTATGCTATATCTATATATTGTGTATGTACATAAAGCACTGTACTCATTGCTTTTCCCCATTCTGACTGTAAGTGAACTATGTTTACTATTGGAGCAGCTGGTAGTGTAGTGGTTAGAGCTGCTGTCTTTGGACCCAAAGGTTTCAAGTTTGAACCTTACCTCTGGCTCTAGTACTCTTGAGCAAAGTGCTTACCCTAAATTGCTCCAGTTAAAAAAAAAAAAAAAAAAACAACCCAGCTGTATAAATGAGTAAATAATTGTAAGTACCTTAACATTGTAAGTCACTTTGGAGGAAAAGACATTAGCTGGAAGAATAAATGTATTGCATTTTGGTTACTACTAGTGAGTTCACTTGCAGAAATTCAGCAGTTGTTGTGATAGAAACGGTGTGTTCGTGTATTCCCTTTCAATGGTACTTTTTTTTTTTTTTTTTGAATAAAAACCTTTGAATTTGAAACTAGCTACGCTTCAGATATTTAGACAAATACAAGTGTATTTAAACCTACTAGTCTCACTGCATCTGAAAATACTACCTCAGATGATTTTTCTTTTGAAAAAATTGCAAGTTTACTTTGTGTAACAAAACAATTTCCTCAAAAACCTGAAAAGAATTACGTCTCACGTAAAATTGACGTGAAATATAAAAATGTTTCACACTTGCACTTCACACGAACTACCCACTGTACAGCTTCGTAACATTAGTCTTCACGGCTTTTGATGGGTGTTACTTTTAATGAAGCAGAAACTGCAAATGTAAAAAGTGTGAAGTATGTTCAGCATAATACAACAGTCCTCAATCCAGCCTAGTGTTTATATTCGACCTCATCATTACAAATGTTTCCAACGAGTACATAAGAAGAAATTCATTGTATTACAGCAAAAATGTTAAAGTTGAGATGTGTTTTTCTGTAAGTGGATGCATATTGTTCTTTGACCCTTTTAATGTTGTTACCCCTTGGTACAGTACTACATCAACAATCTTTTTTTTCCTTTTTTTTTTTTTTTTTTTTTAAACCTGCTTGAATCAGAGGAAAGTGTAGGGTTAATGGATTTTGAATAATGAAAGTGAAAGTTGATTATTTGAAGCATAAGCATAATACCTTGGTTAATGAAAAACACACTGAAGTGTCAGGGTACTGTGGAAGCAGTGTTATCAGGGTAATTTGTGTTATGTTCTTTTTTTGACAGAGATTGTTGATGGAAATGCTAAGATGACCCTTGGAATGATCTGGACCATCATTCTCCGATTTGCCATCCAGGACATCTCTGTTGAAGGTATAGGGGATATCTACTAGAGGGAAAGTGAGGGCTGAAATGGTCGTTGCTGGGGAGTGTTCACTGAATATGAATGTGACACATGAAGTCGTGATATTTCCACATTATTGTTTATAAAAAAGACTAATCGTAAGTGAGTTTATTATAAAAAGTATATTTTATACATAAGCCTAGTTGTTGAGCAGACAATGAACCCCTAAACCAGTATTTTTATCCAGATAGTTTTTGTACACTTTTACATTTCACTTGAATTTTTCTATAGTTGTACAGCTAGATACTATGTTACAAGAACTCTGGATAAATGCCTTGCTCAAGGGTGCAACTGCTGTTAACCTCTGTCTGTAGAAACATCAGCCAAAGAAGGCCTGCTTTTGTGGTGCCAGCGGAAGACTGCTCCCTACAAAAATGTCAACATCCAGAACTTTCATATCAGGTAGAACTGTTTTCTCTTTTGTGTTTCTGCATTGTCCTTAGCTGCAATGTCAAAATTCAATAAAGACCTCAACAGCAGAAAAAAGATACTGCACAACTGCTCATTTTTTTTGCATGCTGAAATGGATGAATAGTTTCATTATACTATTTCAGTACTTCATTAAAGATTATCATGTGATTACTCCCTGTATTCTCAAAAGCACTAATGTATTGTTAGAATCCTGGAATTGTAAGTTGTCTTGGACAAATTCTTCAACTAAATGAAGGATAATGATCATAATAATAATAAGCCCTTTCTTCTTTTTCTCCCCTTACTTGATTCTTCCTTCTCAGTTGGAAGGATGGGCTGGGATTCTGTGCACTCATTCACAGACATCGTCCAGAGCTCATTGACTATGGGAAACTTCGCAAGGTGAGAGAAGAACTGTCAACGGACATTCCAAAATGCAGAGATATCTGCAGTCAATAGTCAGATGACACAACAAAAGGTTCAGTCTGTTCGTATCTGGATTAAAATGATGTCCTTCCTCACACTCTGCAAAGCTCAGTGTCATATGACCGTGTCATGTTCATTCAACTCAATAACATTAGTAGCACTTCATTAAGCACGTTTTTACCATATAACTGTTTAGTGCAAGATCAACCAAAATGTACTAAACATTAATATTACAAGAGGATGAAGTGTAATGTACACAGTACCATTTAGGCTATGAGAAATATGCAGCATATGCACTTATTCTTTCTGTACTCCAAAAGGATGACCCCATGACCAACCTGAACACAGCTTTTGATGTGGCTGAGAAGTACCTGGACATTCCCAAAATGCTGGATGCTGAGGGTAAGATGAAAGATAAGTGCATAGAGTGGAGGGGGGGTTTGCTGATGCCTTGTTTGACACACCTGGCTGGCCTCTCTGGAGGTCATTTACCATTCACAGCAGTGCAACTTTTGACCTTTCAGGAAGATCTGAGGCATCAGAAAGCACCTCTCCCCTTGCAGACAGGATTTTCTATCCTCCTTTTTTGTCTCACTGTCACATTTTAAATAGCTTTGCAGTGTGGCCAGTTCAGGTTTTTGAAATTTAACAGTGTGCTCATATTAAATTACACAACGTATGGCAAACCTCGGAAAGTGTCAGAATGACACTTTCTGCAAAGCATTTTTCTTAAATCTTTTCTTGTGCAGTTTTTTTTTTTTTTTTGCCGTCATCATGTCCAGGATGTTTTTCTTTATGTTCACCTGATTATATGTCTGAATTAAGCAGAAGCACGTGAAGTGTAACATTCCCTGTAAAACTACAAAGCAGCCTTCCACTGAAAAAGACCAAAACCACATTGCGGTCCATTCAAACATGACTCAAGATTTTAAAATGCATTATAGGAGCCCGTGATCAGAGATGATGTGCAGTAATGAGCCTTTGTTCTTAACAGCTTTGACATAACTGCATGGATGAGAAGTTGGATTAATGACAAAAAAAAAATAAATCCCCATTTTATGACCTTGGTCCTGGTTTTGTGATGGTCTTGTGTAATGTGGCCGCCGCCCCCAACTTCCATTTTTTCCACAGACATCGTGGGCACTGCCCGCCCGGATGAGAAGGCCATCATGACCTACGTGTCTAGCTTCTACCATGCCTTTTCAGGCGCGCAGAAGGTATCCCAGGATGCATTACTCCTGCTGTTCTTTCCCCAGCTCCCTGCTGTGGTTACTGTGCCTCTGCCTCCTAACAGCACTATTCTCTTTCTGCAGCATACAGCTTGTTCCAGAGGGGTTACTGTCCTCTCTTCGCATGGTTCAAATTACCAACTGCATGATGGGAAATATACCACCCTGACAATAGTGGGCACAAGCAGATCTCCAGCACATAATTTACAATTAAATATGTCCTACCTCCTGATGTCCCTAAATTCCTCTGTTATGGTTTTGTTCTTATTTATAACTTGATTAGATTGCAGGGTACCTTTACTAATGGGCATATCTTCTTTCTAGGTGTTTTAAACTATATAATATACAGTAATGTCAAAATAGTGTTTTTTGGTGGGGTTTTTTTTTTTTTTTTTAACTGCTATAGTTTTGTTTTAAAAGACAGCTCCTTATTGCGTATTAAGAGAAATGTTTTCTGATGGGGGGGGGAAGCCTTACATTTTCACACAATTTGGAGTTGGAATGAGAAGTGTATTTCAAGTTCATAGAGGCTTCTTTTTCAGCATTCTTTGTGACATAAAAAGTTATTTTGACAGCAATAGACATGTTTTTATGTTTTTATTTATTTATTTATTTTTTTTTTACTGAATACGAGTTGTGGAAGATTGTAGATAGCTAAAGAGTGCTTCAATACAGCCTGATTTCATTTAAGAGGAATGTAAAATGGTAGTAGCAGTTATTCATCCACCAAAAGGTCCTGTAAAGGATAGTCTTGATTCCTGAAGGTTGGCCAAATACGAACAAAACCATAATTGGTTGTGTCAAAAAAAAAAAATAAACTAACAAACCTGTCCACCGTATTGTTTCTGCTATTTTAGACTGTGTGTGCCCACTGCATCCCCTCCTACTGTTTGAGCCCTTCTGCTGCCTTTTACCTTTGCACATTTTTACTCTGCACCTATTTCTTTCTCTTTCCACCCCTTTTTCCCACTTTTCCCGGGCAGACGTCATTAGCACCTTGAGGCCAGATGAGAAAGCAGTCATGACCTATGTATCGTGTTACTACCATGCCTTCTCAGGCAAGCAGAAGGTGAGCTCCACCCAGACCACACCTCTGCCCATCTCTTTTTTTTTTTTTTTTCTCCCCCCTCTCAGGGAGTGAGTCACAGGAAATGCTGTCACTACAGTCATCCTGTTAAAGAACAGCAGATTAACTGCCCCGATGACCAAACATTTAGTGTGCTGCTGGGTGAAATGCACCCTTAGAAAGCTGCATTGAGGTCAGAGCTGAATTACAAATTGTGGAAAAAAGACATTAACCATTGGTCATGTTGCAGTGATAGTAACATTTATGAACTAGTCCTCAGAAAACTGTTGCTCTATAAGAAAGCATATATCTCAATGCCTAAATTCATATGGCTATTTTATATGCAGTTAAATGAAAATGGGTTTATGTAATGTATGTTTATGAGAGCAGCAACAGGGATCTCAGATCTGAAGTGAAAAAACCACTCTCTTTTTTTTAAAAAGAGATCGCATATTCTAGATGCAATGTGTTTTTCAGAGCATAGCGCTTAGGACTTTAATTGTATCAGCCCTGTAATGGAACCGTTCCTATTGTGGAGGTGATCAAGCAGGCTGTAGTTGGTATGCGGTCCACAAGCATGTGAAGGGTTTAGACACAGTGCAGGAAAAAAAGGCAGCTGTGAGTGGAGAGACTGTGTGGAATGGAGAGAGAAGTCAGCACTTCTGGTTTTCCCCAAAAATACAGAATTATTTCTCTTTGAAGGTACTAGGGTTATATAGTGTTTTAAAAGCGAAACTTTATAGATCTCCTAGTGTAGCAAGGCTTTGTCTAGTTTAATCTCGTTTAGTTTCTGTTAAAAAATGATGTTTTTGTGGTTCCTGTACAGGTTGTGCAGCAGATAGCTCACTGGTTATGGGGCTGACCTTGTCAGAAGTTTTCACACTTGGCCTAAGGAATCATAGTGTTTCATCGTGTAGTTGGAGAAGATCTACACAGTTTACTGTAAATGAGACCATTTACTAAGGAAGATGATCAACAGTGTATGTATTAACTGGCTTATTTTGAACAGGTCTATCAGTGATTTTTGGCTGGGTTGTAATATTAAATTGGTATCCACTGGATCATTTAAAACGTAATGATGGTCAAAACATAGGTCTTTCAAAAGTACTTCTTTTCCTCATGAACTAACACTGTCAAAGCTACAAGATCTTTTGCTTCACATTTTGCTTTTTCACTCCTAGCAGTGATAATCAGAATGTTGATTCAGTCTTCAGTAGTTTCTCAGATAAGTGGTATTAGGCACATATGGCTTTAAGCTCTTGAAGCTCACATTGGGTAAGTACCCAAATGGAAGGCCATTACACATCCTGTGCTTTTTATTTCTCATTGTGCAGGATTCTGCCTTATAAGGGATCAGTGTATTTCCCCGGGTTTTCATGGTGTCACTGATCATAAGTGTTCTATTTTATATTTAATATGCCCCTCAGTGTAAATGTTTGTCAACGTAATCTTGTGATGGTGGAATTCTTACTTCCAAGTGGATTTTTGTGTTTTTTTTTTTTTTTGGTTCCCTAGGCGGAAACGGCAGCCAACCGAATCTGCAAAGTGCTGGCAGTCAATCAAGAGAATGAGCAGTTAATGGAAGACTATGAGAAGCTTGCCAGTGATGTATGCACATCTTTCATTTTTTTCCTCTCTGCTCATTTCTGTTTATACATTCCTTCTTAAATGAAACCAGATTGCATGTCAAACTACTGAGTAACCATCCCACTGAATTCCAAATTCTCTGTTAAAAAAAGAAGTCATGTAATCGTTTGAAATAACCGAAAGCCCATCCTAAATTTCTCCGGATGACATCAGATGACATCACTATTCCACAATGCTGTTTTCACTGTGTTTTTCTTATGTTTCTCGATTCCTATGGCTGTATTCCTCACTTCTCTTACCTTGGATCCTTTTTTATTTTATTTCTTAATTATGCTGCACCTACTGTTTCTCTCTGTCTTGATTCCTTCTTTGTCCTTTTCAATACTGTTCTATCCCAGCTTCTGGAATGGATCCGTCGCACCATTCCCTGGCTGGAGAACAGGACCCCAGAGAAAACTATGGCGGCAATGCAGCAGAAACTGGAGGACTTCAGGGACTATCGACGTCTGCACAAGCCACCCAAGGTTCAGGAGAAGTGCCAGCTGGAGATCAACTTCAACACCCTGCAGACCAAACTGCGGCTCAGCAACAGGCCTGCCTTCATGCCCTCTGAGGGTAGGATGGTCTCGGTAAGGCCGTGCTGCCGTTCACGTACCACACATTCAATTCATCTTACTAAGTCCTTGCACAATAAAAACAGACATGTTGACTGATAACTAAAGCATTAGTAAATTATGTTGATGGTATTAGTACAGATTCATGGAATTATTAACTGAGAATCATAACTTTCATGTCATTCATAGTGTGAAGTTTAGTCATGTACTCCATGCCCAACAGTTGCCATACGAAAACATGGTTGAAAATTTCTGCATGCAGAGATGAAGCGCAGGTCGTAGAACAAGAACAGAAGCTTGTCTGTGACACAGATGCAGGCTTCTTTGTCAAGAGTCTGAAGAGCCCAGAATGTGGGAAAGACTTGCTAGCTGGCAGATAGCAGTGGCGTGTGACTACTCATGAATCGGGTGCAAAAATTTAGAGCATTCATATTGACAGACTTCCCGCAGTATGCTTTTTGAAACCATTACTGCTGACAAAAGTAATATACCACTAAAGGGAACCATCATTTTGCAAATGTGAGGACAAACAGCCTTGATATGTAGCATAAAATGTTATGTTTTTGAAGGGCAATATGACTGAGGACTTGGGTGAATTTGGGTGCACAACTACAAGAAGGTTTCATTAAATAGCTGGGCCGTAATGCTGTTGAGGTGTCATTCTCTGGTGTGGGTGGGGCACTTGGTAGCTGCTTGAGGAAGGTGTAAGGTTGTTGGAGGAAGAAGAAGAAGAGGAGGAGGAGGAAGCTGTGGCCTGGCATAGCTACAAGTCATATATTGTGGAGTGAAAACGTGGTCTGTCAACAGGTAGGAGGAAGTAGTAGTTCATGGGGTCATGGCTTTATGATCTTAAGAGGGTGTGACGGATAAGGTTCACGTAATGATGAAAGGCCCGAAATTGCAGTTGTAAAATTAAATTTAAAAACACTTTTTAATGTGTTGTATGGTGAAGGTTAATTAGCTGAATTATAAAGGTGAATAATTGGGTGAAATGAGGGCACATTCTGAATAATGTCAACAGACTTCATTCCTTCCACAGAGTTACTTCTCAATTGTTTTAGAGTTTTTCTAGATGTAGAAGGGGTCACTTGACTAAAATCTTGACTGACCTGACCCGCCTCAAGGGCCCCCTAATGTGAGGTGCCGGCAGGTTGCTGATTCTCAGTAATGCGCATTCTTCTTTGCAGTGACCTGTAGTGTGTAAGGAAAGCGGTCAGATTGAGGAGTTCATCAGAGAAGTGCGTGGGGAGCACTGAAGGCTGCTAAGTATTCTATAGGTTCAGACACTACTATTCTAGGTGTAGATGTAAAACCTATGGCGTTTTATTAAAAAGCGTCTTTTAATGCTGCTAGTAAAAATACTAATATTACTAATATTACTTATACATAGGTGAAAATTTAATTTCTTCAGTTCCACTGAAGGGAATGCTGCAGTTGTCTAAGTACAGCTTAATCAGAAATTGTGCCAATAATGTTCACAGCAAAAAAAAAAAAAAAAAAACTAATTCTGGAATGAAAGCTTGCCATTTAACCTAATTTGGTAAAATTTGCCAGTCCTGCAATCAGTGGAACTTTGCTGCATGTAGATCATAGTTCCGGTGAGAGCTTACATCAGGGTGGTTTTATTTAGCAACATGTTGTAAATGTGGGACAAAATGCCCTGCGCTAATGTTGTTTCACCTTTTTTTTTGTACTGAAATGCAGTGTTATCGAACTGAATGCTCAGTTCTCTTTCAGTGAAATTTTAACTTGGCTGTAGAACTGCAAATAAGCAGATACACAAGACTCATTGCTCATACCAGTCTTCCTCCCCCATAGAAAGGTAATCCATTCTGAGACATCTTTTGTTACGTGAACTCTCATAACTCAAAAGGTGTTCATCATTAGTTTCAAGGGTAAATATTTTTATGCATTCCTGAAACTGAAGTGAACACTGATTTATGCTAAAATACCACCAAATCTCATTAAAATGGTCACAGTTCAGTTGTCGTAATGCGGTGTAACATAGCAGTTTCCCTTTTTAAATTATTCTATATAATATTGTGTGACTGTGTGGTTCTCTAATAAACTAGCACTCACACAAAATTAATAAACCATACAGACATCCCTCAATTTACAAAATCAGTGCATTCCTAAAAATGATGTGGCTTTTGAAATTTCTGAAAGCCTATTTCCCATTACTTTAAATCGGGAAAAATAATAATGTTCCCAGTCTATCCAAAAACCTCCAACAAATTGTCCAAAACATCATTTGAATGCTAAAAGACCTAATCGTCTAATTTCAGCACAATATAATTCTCTCTCTCTCTCTCTCTCACACACACACACACACACACACACACACACACACACACACAGTCTGAAACCGCTTGTCCCAAGCGGGTTTGTGGCAGCCCAGAGCCTAATCCGGCATCACAGGGCGCAAGGCCGGAGGGGGAGGGGACACACCCAGGACAGGACACCAGCCCATCACAAGGCACATCCCAAACGGGACTCAAACCCCAGACCCGCCAGAGAGCAGGACCCGGCCAAACCTGCTGCGCCACCGCACCCCCATCAATATCATTCACTTCAATTCATTTTTATAGAGTGCTCAAAGGCATAAGGCAAAGAAACAAATATTAATATAAAATACCTACATTTGCATTATTTGTTTTGGTGAATGTTTTTCTCCAACATGATGCACATCTCTCAAAACAATACAAAGGTGCCTGACACCTGTTACCTTTGCTGTCCGCTTCCAGACCGTGCTCAGAAAACTCTGGATAGTTTTCTGTCTCTGTTCAAAACTCCAGCGATAACTCCCGTTACTGCTCAGTGCTGCTAAAATGCGCATGAAAAATCCCCACTCTGAAA
Source organism: Scleropages formosus (assembly GCF_900964775.1). NCBI lineage: Eukaryota > Metazoa > Chordata > Actinopteri > Osteoglossiformes > Osteoglossidae > Scleropages > Scleropages formosus. The sequence goes on along the minus strand of NC_041820.1, from coordinate 14,125,522 downwards.
ACAACTCTTTCACATTCCAAACTAATTTTTTGGGAATGCCTTGGATTTCATTAATCATTATATATATGTAGTGTGTGTTTTTTTTTTTTTCCCCTTTCTCTCCCCTGTTCTGTAAATTGAAACTTGGGTATCGGAAACCAATAGTGTTACACCAAAATTTTGGATAGTTTGTAAATCAAGGGATGCCTGTAATAAACATTGATAAAAATATGTTAGAAAAAAGAATCTGTAAAAAAGGTGTACACAAAATAAACATCCATGTAAATCCCCTTTAGTGTCTCCCTATGCTTTCCAGCTTTCACAGTCCAAGGATGTTTCAGGTTTTAGATGGTGGCTGTAATTGCCCTGTGTGTATCTACATTGCAAGTCACCTTGGATAAAGGTGGCAGCTATATAGTAATTTTTAGTCAGTCACTTTGGAGAAACCTTCTGCCAAAGGAATAAATACTGTATAAATGCTTTGCACTGCTCAGCTGGCAAGAGTCATATGAAATCCAAATTCCATCCTTGTAAAGAAAAGGAATTGACCTGTTGGGGTATTAATTGAAGCTCCTTGTAACTCAAAAAAGGGGATATCTCAGGGGGGTGACTACTGTATCTTTTTAAAAAAAGAACATTCAAGACTAGCCATTTTTTAATCATAATGTAGGATGTTCTAATATAGGAGTAGTGGCAGTCCTTTGTCCAAAGTCATTCTATGCTAGTTTTAGCTTTAACATTGTCTATCTGGCAGAATAAACTCTTGCAAAGTATTCTTTTTTTTAAATTTCTGTTGGAAACAAGGATGGAGGGGAAAAAAATGCAAATAGCGGTAGTGCATATATAATGATTTAGTCATGTGGTTGAGAGCTATAACTAGTAAGCATATTAGTTAGCTGGCTAATGTGATTCAAGACAATGCATTGCTAAAGTATTTTACAGTTTTGCAGTAATTGATCATTGTAGAATGTCAGTGGTTTTCCCGCCTATTTATGACTGAATATTTATCATACGTCAGCACAGTGGAAATTGTTAATGGAACTTATGGATTTCCTTCTCATCTGGCATCAGGACATTTGCAATGCTTGGGGCAGGCTGGAGGGAGCTGAGAAGGGCTATGAGGAGTGGCTCCTAAATGAGATCCGTCGACTGGAACGCCTTGACCACTTGGCAGAGAAGTTCCGCCAGAAAGCTGCTATCCACGAGGCCTGGACTGAAGGTGTGCGGCATTATTCCTTATTTTTATTTCTTACCGTATCTTTTAAATTATACGTATAACATTAAAAGAATGCCTCCGGTTAAGGCATTAAAATTCAGCTTCTTCACTGGAACATCTCACAGGTAAGGAGGACATGCTTCAGCAGAAGGACTATGAGACCGCATCACTGTCGGAAATCAAGGCCCTGCTGAAGAAACACGAGGCGTTCGAGAGTGACCTTGCTGCCCATCAGGACAGAGTGGAACAGATAGCAGCCATTGCACAGGAGTTGAAGTGAGCGACCAAAAAAACAACAAAAAAAAAAAATTATAAAGTTAAATTAAGCATACAAGTTGACCTAACTCATTCACCTTTCACAAATATGTTTAAATGTTTATCAAAATATTTAATCTGACATTAAAATGTGACTGTTCTCTTACTTTGGAATGATATAATTTTCCTTTCTTTGACCTCTTATGTGTTTCCCCCCCCCCCCCCCCCCCTCCTTTTCCCCTAGTGAGCTGGACTACTACGACTCCCCTAGTGTGAATGCCCGCTGCCAGCGGATTTGCGATGAGTGGGATGCTCTTGGTGGTCTTACCCAGAAGAGGAGTGAGGCTCTACAAGTAAGCAAGCATTACATAGAGTACTTGCTGAGCACAGACCAGCAGTCTGGTCTCACTTTCAGTAGCAAAATTGTCTTCATACTGTCCTGCTTCTGTGTTCCTTTAACAGAGAACTGAGAAACTGCTGGAGACAATTGATCAGTTGTACCTTGAGTTTGCCAAGAGAGCAGCACCATTTAATAACTGGATGGAAGGGGCTATGGAGGACCTACAAGACACATTCATTGTTCACACCATTGAGGAGATCCAGGTGAGCGGGTGTAATTGTACTTGCTACAGTAAATGATTCATTCTCCTACATATTACTGTCTTTGTTGTTCAACTGATGTTTTTTCATCACTGTGTGTCTTTACAACTTTTGTGGACTTTAGGGTCTCAGCACAGCTCATGAACAGTTTAAGGCAACGCTGCCAGAGGCAGACAAAGAGCGTCAAGCAATCTTGGGCATCCACAATGAGATTGCAAAGATCGTTCAGACCTACCACGTCAATATGGCTGGAACCAATCCTTACACAACCATCAACCCACAGGAAATCAATGCTAAGTGGGACAAGGTATTATCAGGATGATCCTATACTCACATTATGGGACTATTCATTTTCATTTTAAAAGTGGCCCGTGCGATTAAGGACACTAAGGTTTTAATAAGATGACTTAAACAAATAAAGTATTGTATGTGTGATATGTACATTAATGGTTGACTCTGTTGTTTTGTTCTGACTCCTCACACTTGTTCATGTGCTCAGGTTCGACAGCTGGTGCCACAGCGCGACCAAGCTCTGATTGAGGAGCATGCACGACAGCAGAACAATGAGCGACTGAGGAAACAGTTTGCCAGTCAGGCTAATGTTATTGGGCCTTGGATCCAGACCAAGATGGAAGTGGGTGTCACTGAGCACTATGTTCCTTTCATACGTTTTATACATATTGTGTGGTTATCTTATGAGCTTCTAAAATTAAGCTTTTGAAATTAAGCTTTTCTTTTTTTTCCCTGATGCTTTTCATTTAATTTACAATTTAAGTTGTACAGCTATATATTTTACAACAATTTGAAATAAGTACCGCTTTCAGGGTTACAGCAGCAGGGCAGAGGACTGGAATCAGTATCCTTCAGGTTACTTGTCATTATCCACTACATTATTATGTATATCTATGTACAGGAGATTGGGCGCATTTCCATTGAGATGCACGGGACCCTGGAGGACCAGCTGACGCATCTTCGTCAGTACGAAAAGAGCATTGTCAACTACAAGCCAAAGATTGATCAGCTAGAGGGAGATCATCAGCTCATTCAGGAGGCCCTCATCTTTGACAACAAACACACTAATTACACCATGGAGGTAAAACAGTATTCTTAGCCTTACAAAACCACAAGGCCCAAGTGGAAACTGGCCACTATTATCTTTGCTTTCAAATGGAAAATCCGTGAAATAGCTAATTATTTAATTTTCTCTTGCTTGCTGGTTTCTTTCCCTCTCCCTTTGTCTACTTTCCTTTCTTTCATCCAGCATATTCGTGTGGGTTGGGAGCAGCTCCTTACAACCATCGCTCGCACCATAAATGAAATAGAAAACCAGATCCTGACACGGGATGCCAAGGGCATCAGCCAGGACCAAATGAATGAGTTCCGGGCCTCTTTCAATCACTTTGACCGGGTGAGTCTTGAGATGGCCGATAAGTGAGGAGACAAAAGAACACAACTAACGTTGGTTTACTGTAAGTTGGGGAATGTTAAAATTTAGGATAAAATTGTGTATAAAAGGATAAAAGAAATACAGCACATGTTGTATAAAGTAGTAAATGGTTTTTTATTGTATATAAAGGGGACTGAGTTACAGTAGCATCACTTATATTTGCTGTGCTTCTATTTTAGCCTTTTCCCGCTTACAGATCATCTATCCAAGGATGTTTGAGACCAAAAGGCAACATCTTATAAATGTGTTGTGTTCTAATAACTAGGGTGATAGACCTGTTGCTAACTTGAAAGCAATAGTGAAAAAGTATAATGTACCAGTGTGTGTGTGTTTTGTTTGTAATACAGTAATTTAATATTGTGATATTCAAATATTTTTACCATTGTTTAGAGGGTAAATTGAGGGGAAAAAATGTGGTTCCTTTATCAAGTCTATTGACAGATGAATGTAAACCTCAAAGTACTCAACACTGACGTGACTTTGGCACTTAGAATCAGCTAACATGCAGTGTTTGTAGTGTTTGTTTACAGCCTGTATTAAGTGCTGTGTATTGGTTACTGATCACCTTTCTTTCCTCCTTAGTGCAATCTTTGTATTGTCAATCCACAGCGGAAAATCAGTTATTAGTTATTTATAGTCTGTGCATTTTAGAGTTTCAGTGCCATAATATATTAAAGATCAGTTTAGTTGAGAGTATCTCACTCTGCTTGAATCCATGAGGTCGTCCATCAAATGTGGAAGAAACAGCATATCTAGAATGCCTTTTTTGAAAGTATGAATAACCCTTCACCTCAGGGCATGTCTGCCTGCCACGCTGGACATTAACAGCTCCGAAAGCCTTGTGTCCCATGTGCAAGGTGTTAATGGTTGTGCGCTGTGTGTTTTTTGTTGTTTCTGTTCTCTTGTGCATGGTCTTCCCCACTCGATCCACGCTCACCCCATCCCGTCAATCTGCATGACACGCTCGGACTCCCTTCCCACCCCCTTTCACCGGCACCACACTGATATTCACCACGTGTGCTGCATGCCCTACGGTGCGCCCTGACGCCATGCACTGGCTCTGCAGGACCACTCTGGCACTCTGGGCGCTGAGGAGTTCAAGGCCTGCCTGATCAGCCTGGGCTTCGATATCGCCAACGACGCACAGGTATTGGCTACAGCTCCACCCAGTGGGCTCCTTTGTTAACTGTTTTTGTTTTTTCTTTTTCTTTTTGTTTTGTCCCTTTGTACTCCCCATCCCACATTCTTTTTTCCCCTCTTTCTGTCATATTTCTTAAAAAAAAAAAAAAAAAAACTTCTTTCATGCTGGACTCCTGGCAATTTCTGGGAATTTCTCTTCCCTACTTTTCCCTACTTTGTTCTCCATGAGAAACCTCTCTTGTTCTTCTGATCTTCCTCTAAAATGATTCCATGCTATGGCATCATTGCCCTTGATCCCCCATGTCCTATGCCTCGTCTTGCTGTTTGTTACTCGCCAACCTCTGTAGAAGAGAACAGGAATGATGGACAGAGAAGACTTCAGAGCCTGCCTTATCTCCATGGGTTACAATCTGGTAAAGCTACGAGTCTCACCCTAAACTTAGCTGGTTATTCCCCTGCCTCAGCATTTCTTAAGCTCACTCAGAATGTGACAGTGGATTGCCATAACTCTATTTTCATTGAGGCAAGAGAATACGGAACTTAGTGGTCTTGTGCAGTTAACGGATTTTGAGGTAAAATAAGATGTACACATTAATTCTGCAGTGTATGATTGTTATATTAAGTGACTTTTCTATTTTTTCCATCTTCCAAAACAGGATGACAGATTAATCAAAGTGGAAAATGATATTGCTAATATAAAGTATTTACTTCTTCAAGGCTCAAGATACAGTGCAGTTAACACTGGTGAATATAGTCCATGTGTTTATCTTGGTGTACTGCTACCTTTACATTACAGTAGATGTTTCCATGTTGAATGTTATGATCATCCCTGTCCTGTTGACACATACTCTCTTTTCCACAGGGGGAGGCAGAGTTTGCTCGAATTATGAGCATTGTGGATCCCAACAGACTGGGCGTCATCACCTTCCAGGCTTTCATTGACTTCATGTCCCGAGAAACCGCAGACACAGACACTGCAGACCAGGTCATGGCCTCCTTCAAGGTGTTGGCTGGGGATAAGGTAAATTTGGGTGTGAAGATCAGATCTGGTTAGCCTTTTTATGTGACCAAATAGAAATGATGAAATAAATTTTCATTATTCTTATCCATTTTAAAGTTAACTTTATCCTAAGTAGCCCCTGTCTGTAATATAGAAAAATTAACCTAAGTGCCTTTCAGATTTTAGATGTATTAATTTAGGGTGTGCAGGAAATCAATGTACTTTAGAATTTTACATTTAAATGGGAAACAACTAATTATACATGTTTCAACTAGCTGTTACATGTTCATTTTTTGGTAAAAGGCATGATATTTTTGTTTTGGTCATGAAATGATATGTCCTGTTAAATAAGCTGTTTAATGTTTCCTTTTGTCAGAATTACATTTTAGCTGATGAGCTTCGCAGAGAGTTGCCTCCAGACCAGGCAGAATACTGCATTGCCCGCATGGCACCTTACACCGGACCTGACGCTGTACCTGGTGCCCTTGATTACATGTCCTTCTCCACTGCACTCTATGGAGAGAGTGATCTCTAACACCGCTTTCCTGCCATAGCGATTGCCTCAAACTGCCCGGGGGCCATTGGTCCCCTTCAGTTCTTACGACTTCATAAGTCAGTTTGCATTCCTTTCCTTGCATAGTCATATCATCCACATGCCTTTTTCAAAAACCATATACCTTCCCTGGCATTATTTGCTTTATCCTTGTACAACAGTCTGTCCCCATCTCATCACATTACAACTTTACATTTTTATTTTGCACACCCCCAGCTTTTTCCACTTCCTCTGTTATCCCCATGATCTGTCATCCAAGCAATGGCTACATTGTACTTACTCTAAATTGCAAGGCAGCAGCTCTCCAGGTTTGCAGAGGGGAGTGAAATTTTTGTTTTTATGTTTGTTCTTGTTTTTCTTCAAAAAAAAAAAAAGAAATTTACATATTTTATTATACAGAACAAAAAGGTATTTTTCTCCACCTGATTAAAAATAAAAAAATGAAAAATAAATTGTATCGTGTCATTTATTCCCTTGGCATTTCCCTCAACAGTTTGTTTATAACACATCTATAACAAAATTGGACTCAGGGTTTCCTCCTCTGCCTTCTGGTGGGTCTGGGATCCGAGTCCCGCTCGGGGTGCCTTGTGATGGACTGGCGGGACCCGTCCTGGGTGTGTCCCCTCCCCCTCCAGCCTTGCACCCTGTGTTTCCGGGTTAGGCACCGGCTTGCCGCGATCCTGCTCAGGACAAGTGGTTTCAGACTGTGTGTGGACATTACTGAAAATGCAAAAGTAATTGGAACATTTACGTTAAGTATCATTTTAGAAAAATTGGCAACAAATGTCATTTCTAATGCTTTTCCTTCTCTGGAAGGGTTTATTAAAATCTTTTTTTTTTTTTTTTTTTCCCCACTACCATCATGCTTTAAGGAGAGAAGAACTCCAGGATTCTTCCAGTGATTTGTAGTTGTCCTTAAAATGAACGCATGACTTATTCATCACTTAAATGGTAAATCCATTATAAGAAGGGAAAGTATGTACCATAGTGGTTAGAGCTGTTGAATTGTATTCTCAAGATTCCTGATTTGAATCCAATTCCCCCTATAGTACCCTTGAGTGAAGTATTTACCCTGAGTAAAATACTCTAAGTAAACCGGTAAGGTTGTATGAGGTTTAATTATATACAAAACGAATCTGTGTTCCTTAACAAAAGTGTCAGCTCAATAAACATGTTCATTTACTTTAAATCACTCAAAATTCTAGGTACAGATGTAAGTTCTAGTGCAAGGACATAAGTGGCTGACAGTTGATCATGCATCAAGAGGATGAAGACCTACAGGAAGATGCTAAATTACATAATTATAATATTTAAGAGAATTTTGTCTTTGAACCTTAGTTTGTATAAATATTTGAGTATGACTTATTGTAAAACGATATTTCAATCAATCTGTTTTATTTCTCACTCTTCTAAATACGGCTTTTGAGAATCTCAAATTTTAAATGTAAAATATTCAAATACTGTTACATGTCTTGTCTACTGTATATAAATAAATACACCGACCTGGTACGTGCGGAACAAATCATTAGAGTGTGAGATTTCCGCGGGCAATAATAAGGTGAACGCTTCGGGCAACTCGGGAAACACTGATTGGTCGTTTTATAATAAATATTAATAAGGGGGCTCGCGTTGCATTGTGGGACACTAGGAAACGGAAGGCGATGTGTGGATAAGAGGCGTGACTTCCTTACTTGTCAGACTGCGAAGTTTATGAAGTACTCGCCGTGAATATATTTAATGTGCAGTTAATGCAAATTTGGATTATATCTTGAGAAAAAGTTAAACCGAAGAGGGTGTAACCATGTGGAGTAAACTGAAGGCTTTACGGAGAAACAGGACTGTGAATTACGGCATTCCAATGCTCGTGAGTGGTTGTCCTCATCATGCTAAAAACAACGTTTTGCGCCTCCCAAACGCGTGACATGATGATGTGTTTTCATGTTGTGTTGTTTTACAGTTGCTTGTTGTAGGGGGATCGGTTGGACTCCGAGAATTCACACAGATTAGGTACGACGACCAGAAGAACAGGAGAAAGGTACGTAGCGACAGCAGCCCGCGTGTCACAGTGTGTGTGTTTGCGCGCGCGCTTCACTTAGTTAAATCTAAGTCGTAAAAAGTCACTACGTGAGACTCTGTAAACTCTTAATGATCATGGCAACCTCCCTCGCTAAGTACGTTTAAGCGTTTTTTATTTATTTTTTTTTTTTATTTTACATACTAGTAAGTGAAATAATTGTTCCGTAAAGATTATTATTAAGTTGGCGCTGAAAGATGTTTAATTAATGATATGAATGAAAAATTTCTTCATAAGAACATGATGATCTGTTCAATCCGGTTCTTGACACACGGGGTCTTTTTAGCTAAATTTTTAGGGTTAAATATGATCTAGTGCACTTTTCTCTCAGGGCAATGGAGTACTGTGTGTAAAACTGCTGTTAATTTGATAAACGTTGCAGACACGTCTGTTTTTCGAACCTCGAAATGTCCAGCGATCTCGTTGTTTACACTCCACTTATTCCAAATAAAAATGTACTTTTTCCTAGTTTTCTTTTTAGTAATTGCTGTGGACCGACCAGTACAGTCCAGTTTAGGCCGGTTTTTGTCTTACCTGAATGTTCTGGAATCATGTTTGAATCATATTCCTGCTGTAAAGTACTTACTCAGTCTGAATTTATTCATTTAGCTGATGCTTTTCTCCAAAGTAACTTAGTGTTAAGCTACTTACTATTATTTACCCATTTATACAACTGGGTACCTTTACCGGGTATTACAGGTGGAGGCGGGAATCGAACCTACAACCTTTTCGTGTAAAGACAGTAGTGCTAAACCGCACGCACGAGCTGAAGCCTAACCCGGGGGGAGGGGACACAACCAGGACTGGACGCCAGTCCGTCGCAAGGCACCACAAGCGGAACTGGAACCCCAAATCCACCAGAGAGCAGGACCCGATCCAAACGTTACACTAGCAGCTGAATTAAAACATGAAGCATACCTAGCTGTGTAAATGCATAAATAATTTCATATTGCTTAAAACACTAATACAGTATTTGGACAAAGACACACACACACACACACACACACACACACACACACACACATTTTCAGAACCGCTTGTCCCTTACGGGGTCACGGGGAACCGGAGCCTACCCGGCAACACAGGGCATAAGGCCGGAGGGGGAAGGGGACACACCCAGGACGGGACGCCAGTCCACCGCAAGGCACCCCAAGCGGGACTCAAACCCCAGACCCACCGGAGAGCAGGACTGCAGTCCAACCCACTGCGCCACCGCACCTCCTGGGGCAAAGACATAATTGAAATAAATATTTCACTTTAGTGTGAAGAAATGCACTTTTTAATGATTCATTTTATGGCATAACAAATGTTGGCTATTATTAGAATTATATTTAAATATCCCCCTCTTGGGTGTGGTGGCGCAGTGGGTTGGACCGGGTCCTGCTCTCCGCTTGGTCTGGGGTTCAAGTCCCACTTGGGGTACCTTGTGACGGACTGGCGTCCCGTCCTGGGTGTGTCCCCTCCGGCCTTAGGCCCTGTGTTGCCGGGTAGGCTCCGGTTCCCTGCGACCCCGTATTAGACAAGCAGTTCAGAAAGTGTGTGTGTGTGTGTGTGTGTGTGTGTGTGTGTGTGTGTGTGTGTGTGTATCCCCCTCTTGTTGTACTAAATTAAAGATGTGAAGCATTGTTTTTTTCAGAAGTGACTTGCAGTACTGCAGGATGTCGAAGGAATTACTGTAAACTTAAGTTTTGTGAACCTCAGAGTGCAACACGGCAATTACATGGAAAGTGTTTTGTTTTCCACGTTTATTATTAAACCAAACGATTCTGCCTATCGCACTTATTACAATTTTGTATTTAGTCTTTGAACCCATCAGCAGGGCTAATAATCAATCACTAGCCTTTAACAATGACCTCTTGTTGTATTTTTGCAGAATAGCCCATAAAGGCTCAAAGAGTTGCCGTGTTTATAAGGTCAGCTGGCTTTTTTGCTGTTTTTCTAGCTATTTTGCTCCTGCCCTTCATTTCCTCAGTTGTTACATTTACATTATACACACACACACACACACACACACACACACACTTTCAGAACCGCTCGTCCCTTACGGGGTCACGGGGAACCGGAGCCTACCCGGCAACACAGGGCGTAAGGCCGGAGGGGGAAGGGGACGCACCCAGGACGGGACGCCAGTCCGTCACAAGGCACCCCAAGCGGGACTCGAACCCCAGACCCACCGGAGAGTAGGACTGCGGTCCAACCCACTGCGCCACCGCACCCCCACATTTACATTACGTTTACATTTATTCACGTAGCAGACGTTTCTCCAAAGCGACTTACAATGGATACTATGTAGTGTTACTAGCTCACACACCTTATTCACCGTGGTGACTTACACTGCTAGATACACCGGGTCACTCATCCATACATCAGTGAAACACACTCTCTCTGTGTCGCTCACACAAAATCTAGAGATTGTTCTGTTTTAAGCCCCTTTCTGTGACTACAGCAAGGTGACCACATGTCATTGCTGAACTCTTGTGTAAAATGAGAGCATTCTTGTGATATGAATGATTTTGTGTTGTTCACTGAGCATATAACACACACACACACACACACACACACACACACACACACACACACACACATTTTCAGAACCGCTCGTCCCATACGGGGTCACGGAGCCTACCCGGCAACACAGGGCGGAAGGCCGGAGGGGGAGGGGACACACCCAGGACGGGACGCCAGTCCGCCACAAGGCACCCCAAGCGGGACTCGAACCCCAGACCCACCAGAGAGGAGGACCTGGTCTAACCCACTGCGCCACTGCGCCCCCTGAGCATATAACAAAATTGTCAAATCAGTTGTATTGACCTGGATGCCTGTGGTGCTACTACTCCCCCCACTGACCACTTGGGGAATGACAAGCTGAGCACCATCACAGAAGTCCTGCAGCTGAAGAAAAAAGGTCATTTCAGGCTCAGCCACCTTGTGTGTTTAGGTGTCTGCTCTAGCTAGTATTGCTCTAAATTACTGCAGCTTAATGATGAAACAAATTTTTTGTGCAGTATGTAATGAATACTGTTTTTTTTTTAAGTGCATAGGTTGAAATGGTTAATGAAATTACTCTTTGGACCAGTTGTTAATCGGAATAGTTTGAAGCCCTGTATTCACCCTGGCTCCGAGGACACTTTTAGATTCATACATGTTATAAATTCAAATCTATCACTTGGTTTCATGCAGCACTGTCTGTGGAATGTTTACCCTACTTTTTAATGATACAAAGAACAGTAGCGAATGTGGGGACTGTGGTGGTGCAGTGGGCTCAGCTGGGTCCTGTTCTCTGGGGTTCGAGTCCTACTTGGGGTGCCCTGTGACCAACTGGTACCCCATCCTGGGTGTGTCCCCTACACCCTGTGTTGCTGGGTTAGGCTTCGGTTCACCATGACCCTGCTTGGGACAAGTGGCTTCAGCCGGTGTGTGTGTGTGTGTGTGTGTGAGTGAAAGAGAGTAGTAAATGTACCATGTGCAGCATATTCTATAATTATGGTTAATATAGATATTAACCCTCTCAGGGCCAAATTAATACTAGCAGTAGGAAAAATCTGTAGCAGTTGATGTTAATTTGTAACATCTGCAAAATAATTTAATTGGTAAAATATCTGGTGAATGAAGAATGATATTGGTCAAAAGAGAAACCGAAAAATTGTATGTTAAAAGAACTCTAATTATGAACCATGTTGTAATTTCAAGTGTTACTTTATTTTTAACCTAGCTGACATTGGACCTTTAGAGCTTTTAAAGAATGAAATGGAATTTAGTTCTATTTAACAAGAAGGAAGTAAGATTTGAAAATGGAAAATAGAATTTTTGGAACGTATGCTTCTAGACTACTGCAGAAGAGACATTTGGTGGCTTGTAAATATTTAAATAAAAGTTTATTCACATCCAGGGTACATTGGTATTTTTTTTTTTTCTTCCTATGCTATTTATGGAGATAGGGAAGAAGCATCATCTATGGGTTACTTTCTTGTCAGAGGTTTTTTTTTTTTTTTTTTTTTGAGCAAGCCTTTTTTTCCACAGTGTACGCATAGTATGCAGTCCATTTCTTTATGTGCCATAAGTCTTAACGTAATTTTGAAATTACATGTTTAAACACAGCTTGCTTTACATTCCTCGGGTGACCTTCTAAACTGTCATTACCAGAAGTTGTTACTGCGCTTGTGGCATCAGGAAATGTAGGAAGTATTTTTACTCTTCATTGTGATGTCCTTTAGTCAATTTTTGGTGGTATGGGGTTCTTCCTGTAGTTGGGGTCCACTGTTACTGTGCAGTCAGTGAGGGGGAGTGTAGAGTCCTGAGGTGCCCTGTATTGAGTAAATCATGGTGGAACCTTTGTTGTTATTACTATCCATAAGAGCAGGCTGTAAAGTAGACTGGAAGGTGTCCTGATTGTGGCCTTCTCCCTGCTTTACTGCTTTCCCATTTCAACACCTCCTGCTGGAAGGTCCCCCACATCATTCTGTTGCATCTCACAGTCTTGAGCATTCTGATAATTCTGATATATTCGGCTAACGCACACTTGTCTGTTGTGGTGACTCCTGTGCTCTGCCTAGTTCTTTGACACACCAGTGTATATTATTGTTGTTATTACAACAGTCCCTGGCTGCTCATACGTGAAGTTTTGCCGTAGGACCTGTCAAGTCACAAAGCCCTTTCTATTGTGTTCGACACCTCTATAGCTCTCTGCCCTGAGGAATGTGATCTATGGGGCCCAGCTATTATACTGAGGAGGCCTGACCTACTTATGTTTTAGGCATTTATTTTTGCAATCATTATAGCTAAAAGAAATACTTTTCTATATGAAATGAAGTAATTGAGGATCATCATATACATTTCGGTGGTAAGGTTAGGTTTTTTTACCCTAACCAGTTGAAGTCGGCAGTCATGTGTGTTGTGCAATCTTTGCAAGAATTGTGGTAGTAGTTGTAACTGCTGCATCTTCCCATCTTGTGTCGGAAATGATTGGACACTGTTTAATCATTCAGTGAACCAAGGGTCAAATCTAATATTTGATTTCATAGTCTTTGGCTCTTTATTTTTTTAAAAACTGTCAACTATATAAATACAAACTTTTAATGCCCGTCGTAGTTATTTTAAACTCATTAATAGACCAAATACAACACATCCATTTTTATCCAGTGCAATAAATGTCTACAGTGCATGTGCAGTTATGAAAAGACAAGCAGAGAAAGATTTTGAGGAATGTGAGAAACCTGAGTGAGAGTAAATCAGAGGAAAGTTAATCCGAAAGACTGTGGTAAAAACGGTATGTGTTTTGATGCCATTCAGTTACGATGAGCTGCATTGCCTGCATACAGGCAGATATTTTCAGTGTGTTGCACAGGTTCGATCAAAGACATGTGGTCTAATGAAAATATGCTTATGAGTGTGTTCTCCAAAGTGAACATTAGTGAACATGGTCCAAAAATGACACTGTCTGGAGTGTGTAGTCCTGAACCTCGTATGGTGCTAATCTGGCAATGGACGTTTAGCTAAAATGTCTTGCGCCTTCAAAACTAAGTCAGCAGGCAAGAAGGGTAAAAAAAAAAAAAAAAAAAAAAATGTTGTACTGCAATTTCTGCCTTTTTATAACATTTTACATGCAACAAAAAAATTTTAGAAAAAAGATGAGAATCAGTGTGTCACTTGTTTGAAGATTTAGCTGAAAACTGACAAACACCTGTACTCATCCTTCATTTTCAGGGATCAATATTGGACAAATAGCAGCTGAAAAGGACAAATTTTCCTTTCTTCTTATTATTAGCCAAATACACACACCGTCAGACCCAAAGGAGGTGCATAATCTCGTAATTCCTACCAGATCAAGTGGAATAATTCATCGGACATCGGGAATGAGGGCTGAGCCCTGTGTAGAATCGTGTCACGGAATGCTCCGGGTGCATGTGCCCCTGGCGCCCATGCCTCAGTGTGTTTGCCGTACGCTCAGTGCTGATGCCATGATTTATACATTAAACAGGGAGAGCTTGATGAAAAGCAGTGCCAGGGCCTTCTGGATCTAAACTCAACTCCTACTTCTTTTCTTTGCTTTCTCCTACTGCTTCTTGGCTGCTTTCTTTGTCTCGGAGGCCTCCCTTAGTTCCTTTCACCTAGGATTTTGTTGAGTGTGAGGAGCTCTGTAACTCGTCAAAATTCGGTTTCTGCCCGCTAAAGTGTAAAGATTTAAGTTGCTCTTAAGGGATCCCTTGGTCTAGCATCTGGATTCCTGTGCTTGGAAAGCCCTCTGAAGGAAAAGGGGAAGCTTCTTCAGCAACATCTGTATCGTTGGTGTCTGATCACTGAGAAGCAGCCTTCCTCTCCTGCAAGCTGTTTTCTTCTAAACTGAGGTTATCCTTTCTTAAATTGGACAGTTGCAGTAGTGTTGTGAATTGAACATTTTGTACTGTGAATATGGGCTTGAAACATGTAGAAGGTTATTTTTATAAAGGACCTTCAGTATAACCTTTTGAATCACATAAGATGAAATGCATCTAGTTGAAATGTAACTTATCTATATGATAAATTGAGCTGATGTTCTTGTCTATGGCTCTGTGCTTGCCACTGGATATTAGACTTATAAAATATGTAATTGTAGTGCAACATAGTACACTCAGCCATCATATAACGGATCCTGTACAACAAAAACCTTTACAATAACTCATAAAAATATATGCCCCTTTTTTCCCACTGTAAGTTTATTATTCAGTACAATGGCATTTTTGCCCTTTAATTTTACTTCCACAGCAGGTATTCTGCCTAACAGCTTATGTTAGACATATGAAATGTTTTGGAACAGATATACATGCTAGGTGTCTTGGCCTCATAAAGATTTTGTCCCTGAGTGGTGCCGATCTGGATCTTTTCCTTCAGTTATTTAACGTAGTTATACTTTATTCGTAACAAAACCAAGTATGGTTGCACCCAAAAGTTGTGACGAGGAGTTAATTTGTTATTCAAAGTTCATATGTCAGATGTGGCTTGTAGCAGTATGGAGGCTCATCAGTTGTATGTGCAGCTGCTTGTGCAATGTGAGGCAGCAGAAATGGTAATATTGAACATTATGAAAATGTCTCTGTCCAGGTTGTAATTGGTTATTTTTGCCACTAAAGTTATATAATATTTTGTGTTATAATTGTCAGGCATAAAATACCTCTCATTTTAGGTTATATTTTTAATCCAGGTGCTAAATATTCCCCCCCCCCAGTAAGCAATAATCATAATTCAGCCTCCTGATAACAGCAATTTGCCTAACAGGGTTATTCCATGGAATGAGTTAACGGGTGTTATTTCTTGAAACTACACTATTTTCCTTTTGGTACCCAATCTGATAGATGCGCTGTTTCTGAATTTTCTTGTGTTTTGCAGATTGCCTTCTGTTGCCTTCAGCATACATTTTCATTGTTACTGTTACCATAACCTTCACTGGTAGCTGAAAATGGATGAATTTATATGCTGAAAGATGCTGGATGGTGCCCTGTTCTAATTTGCTTTCCTCATTCATATTGCCCGTCTTCCAGCTGGACCCAGCACTGGAGGCCAAACTGAATACCCAGAAACAGCCTTTCAGCTTGGAGCAGGAATATGAGGTAAAGTGTGTTTCTTGGGCAATGTAATGCATGTTGGGGATATGTTCCTTTGAGAAGAGGCTACACAACAGAGTGGTTAAAGGCCAAACCTTTGTATATTTTGGTCCTGTTTCAGTGTAGCTATTTGTTGAGCAGAGACCTTTTAAATCATATTATGTCAACCATAATATTTGAATGCTACTTTGTGATCGAGTGCTCGAGCTGCAACTCTTAAGTAAATTTTTTTTATTTTCTGTATTTGGCTTTTTAAAAACAAATTAAATAATTTCACAATATTTCACTTTATCTTTGAGCCTTTTAACATTGAAGAACTATTAAATGGTCATATTCTGCATTGTTTCCCTAAGGACCAAATAAAGTGAACATATTAACACACATTTAACAGCTTTCTAATGTCTTCATTGGAATAAGTATTCCACTAATTGCACACATACAATATTAGAAAAAGTAAGTGCTTAAGTAATGTGTTAATTTTCACATTGTTTTAGTAAAGCATTTCATTAAATCAGTAGCTCAGTTGTGGGTTTTTAAGACCTTAGACTGAACAAAAAGTATATTTTCAGTAGAACTAAGATTATAAGGCTGTTCTCCAACTGATGCTAGAGAGCTGATTTTCTATCCCAACAGAAACTGAAGGACATCAACCTTGACAAGTGGAAGAACATCCGAGGTCCCCGACCATGGGAGCACTCCCGAGAATACCAGGAGCAGCAGCAGCGGGAGCAAGAGCAAGCACAGCAGCAGAAGGGACTATAGAAGGGCCTAACACAGGAGCTAAGGCTTTACAGCTGGACAGATCCACCGGGGGGAATGGGTATGTCCTTCTGGAGTTTCAACATCGTCCTGCTTTTGCTCTCTTTATGCCATATTGACCTTCAACTGAAATTCTTCAAGCTGATTTCAATGATCACACACCTGTAAAATACCATGCCATCAGTTCAGGTACTGAGTTTTTCCTCAAGAAAAATGAATGAGGAAAGTGAGTATTAACTCTTCTATTTAAATGTGAACCCTCAGAAATCAAGCATCATTCTCTGCTTTGGATGTGAGGCACTCTTTATGTTGCTGTAGCCTCTGTGGTCATATTATATCAACCATAATATTTTAATGCTAATTTGTGATTGAGTGCCCAAGCTAGGAATCTAAAGTTGTTTTTATTTTGTTTTTGTCTTTTATTGCTCAATTCCAAGGCCTTAAAATGTCAGCTTTACATTTATTCATTTAGCTGACACTTTTCTCCAAAGTGACTTACAGTGTTATGCTATTTATGATTATGTACCTATTTATACAGCTGGGTAATTTTACTGAAGTGATTTAGGATAAATACCTTCCACAAGGGTACTGCAACTGGAGGTGGGGATCGACTCAGTGACCTTTGGGTCCAAAGGCAGCAGCGCTAACCACTGCATTACCAGCTTTAAAATCTCAGCCATTTTGTCTGAATTGCCAGCCAATCAGTTATGGAGCAGATTAATATACACCTGGCAGTTTGGTTTAAAACTAAGTGTGTTGTGTAGTCCACCAAGCTCAACACCTATCTGTGTGGGTGGGTGGGCGCGCGTGCGTGCTGTGGAATATATCCACAAGGTGGTGGATTTGTGCAAGAAGCACTCAAGAATACACAAAGGGAATCGTGTTGGTTTTCTTGTGCCAATATGAAATTAGAACGCTGTAGAGCATTTCCTTTTCCATAGGCATTAATTGATAAAGATTCCTGTGTGCATTGAGGAAAATTAAATCCAGTTAGTGGTAAATAGCTGGTAATGGGTGCTAAATTTATGTTTATATGTTTTTTGCTCCTTTTTGAAAATTTCACTTCCATGGTCTAGCTTGCTTGATTGAAAGAAGTATTTCTGTTTTAATAGTTTAACTGCAGTGTCCCTGATATCTCAGACCTTCTGTGGTTAGTAAGAGGGGTTATGTGAGCAGTGGTCTGTTTTTCCACTGTAAATGTATGGCTTGGTAACTAGATTGTGAAATTTCTGACCGCTCCAGTACAGTACAGGAACATCCCTGACATAACTACATATGTTCCGCACCTCCTGAAATACTACGTAACAAAAAACTTTCATTAATCTTATCCCATCATGTGCACATTGACCTTTAGAGTGGACATGCAGTAAAGTCGAATTTATGGTTAGTACAACATTTTTTTTTTTTCCCCATAATGAACAACTGCTTTATAGATTTTTTTTTTTTTTTTTAATTACAACAAATGACCATGGCTGGAGACACACAAATGATGGTTGTGTGGAATTTGAGACCACTTTTTCTATCATTGTTCCAGGAAATAGAAAACATGACTGCTCTCCTTGCTGTTCCTTCAGTCCAAGGAAAACATCCTTGTCACTGTGGACACCTTAAGGTAGTGCAAGTTGCTACCTGACTGCACATTCATTAACAAGTCACCCTGACAAAGTCCCCCTGAATCCATGATTATGAGAAAAATCATAATAAACGAGTGAAGAAATTGTATTCTTGATCTAGCAATGTGTACAGAATAATAAACATGTAATTACATTACCTTTATCAGACATTTTTCTTCAGATTGATTTACAATGAAGACCGTAGTGCTAAACTGACACCTTTCCACCCAAGGTGACTTTCAATGCGCTGTACACCATAGTACACTACCTACAGTCATTCACTTGTCTATACGCCAGGGCAGCCCACTATGGGCAATTTTAGAGATGTCATCAATCCATGTAAAACACAGGTCTTTGGAAGCTCCTGGAGGAAAACCCCATGAACAAGGGGAGAAATATTAACTCCACACAGACTGAGTGAGGACTGAACCCGTGACTTCTCGCACCAAGCAGGTGCTGTGACATAATGGTGGTACTTGCTGAGCTACTCTGCCACCCTTTGTTTACATTTATTTAAACAGTCCAATCTATGAATTTGGTATAATTAACTGTGCTCCTGTCTTTGATACCAAGCATTACACTGATGACCTTATTTGAGAACTTAATCAAAGGATATTCATTAGACAACCTTGTTTGAATTTTAGATATGAGAGTTCAAAAATTCAGAAACATCCACTTGAATCACACACCTCCAGCCTGTACACTCAGCAGTTAATATGCCTCATGGTTTTTCATAACTGCTCTCAATTTTCTTAGAAGAGTTTAGTGTCTTAACAACTGGTAAAGTTCATGTGTCAATAAAGAATACTTTTTCAGTGAAAAAAGGTCCTTATTTGTAACACTTAGGTGTGTTTGCACTGGATATCCCTCCATTGTTGTGAAATGTCCACTAAACTGTTCCTTTAACATTTCATGCATTGTTATTCAGTAGGCTTTTAAAGACTTAAAAACAAATGAAGCGCTGACAGAATCTTCTCTGAAAACCGAACGTTGATTGTCTCTGCATGCAAATTTAATCCAAATGTGTACAAGGGGTAGTCCTCAATTTTCGTATCTGGTCCTGAAACATGTGTCATATCTGTTCTGAATTTAATAGTGCTGTTAATATGGTACCAAAGAAAAGACAAAAATGTGATAAAATTAATTCCATTCATTTTCATGCATTAATTAAAGTGAGCAGTGGGTGAAAATTGGGAACAGATTTGGTTGGTTGCTCTAGGGGAGGCATTATGATTCGTGTATGCAAGCAAGGGTCACAAGTACTGAAATTGCAAGTCACATTGATTTACTGCAATAGTCATCCTTCCGTGTAAGTACATTCATATTTATATGATTTAGTTCTTCTGCTTTTCATACAGCACCCTGCCCAAAATGGTAATCTGTTTGCCTAACATAAGATCATGAATGTGTAAAAAGTGAAATCATGGGTACACAAGCCATTAATGATATACAAATAAAAGCAAACGTGGGGGGGACCAGGAGGCAGCCGAGAAGAGGACACAAAATAGGGTGTGGGAGAAAAATCTTTGGAGTCCAAGGCCAACCGAATGCCCAATCCATCCATGTTTTGTGAAAGATTTTCCACTGCTGGAGCAAGTTCTAAAGGTGTTCCCCAATCAGGATGTTGCATGTTTGGTGAGCTAGTGATCATCAGTGGGACAGGTGATTTGAAAGTTTGAGTAATCTGAAGCAGTCAAGACTCGTCATGTAGACTTGCAAGTCTCATGTGGGCAAAGGTCCACCATACTGGCTTCCAGAAGGAGCCATTTTTACCCATGCTTACCTCTGCTGATATCTATCTTTAACCCTGAAAAAGAGTGCTGAGCAAGGTTCATTTGCCTACTGGCTTTGATTCAAGCTCTATTAATGGGGTAACCAGAGCTGATTATACCAGCTGATTTCTGTTGATGGGTGTCGGGCGAAAGCAAGAAGGACAAAATTGATGGTAGCAAGGGAGCTGCTGACCTGGAGGACTAGAACCATTCTGTCTTCAAGAGCTTCACAGAAGGTAATGCTTTATGTTTAGTGTGTTGTTCTGCATGAAAATGTCAGTTTGTGAAGAAGTATATGAAGTTCTGGCCACAATGCTTTATTTTTTTTTTTTTTTTTTACTATTTTTATTCTCTTGATGTATGTTTAAAATCAGTAACGGCCCCATTCGGTAACCAATAGACATTATTTTCCTTCTGGATATGTAATGTGTGTTTTGTCAGGAAGTGAAATGTGGTTGTGTTTACAGCAGTTCTTTTTATGTTTTTTATTGTGACAAATTCACTGTTTAAAAATCACATACTCTGATGCTGAAATGAAATACCTTTCCCAAACATGCAAAATATGGTCCTTCAATGGATCAGTGTAATGCTACAAAACCTAATCCATCAATAGGTGTATGAGACACATGATGCAGTTTTCATGTACTTGTGCTGACCACATCCTCCTTTGCAGCTCTGTGGGACCCTTTGTGTTCAACTGCTCCTGATGTCCTTTGACACTGAACCATATCGGGATGGACCACTGATGTCGACCTAGGTGCCATCTTCAGGACTCCTTCATAATTTAAGGGCACAGCTGGTTCAGTTCTGGTTGTGCTGGTACAGTATAAATATGCTGTTTCATAGGTTGTCTAGGTTGGCACCAGGAAGCAGGAAAGTCCATCCAGCACGTGCTTCTCAATTTTTTATTGAAATCTCAAGTAACCACCATCAAATATTCATAAGCTGGCTAAGAAAAGAAGAAATCAAATTCAATATTTACTGTGCACTTCCACGGCTGGAAGAGCTAATTAAGTCTGAAAAGTGAAAGCGGCGATTGTGCACAGTGCTGCACCCTGCAGGTCCTCCATTCTTGCATAGCTCTCGAGTCTGAAACAGCAAGAGTTTTGGCATTTTTTTTTTTTTGGTCCATGCGTTTTCTTCACTGATGAAAGTACTTCAGTCTTCTATTAGACCTTTTGCCTTTGGAATATAGAGAGCTATATTCAAACTTTTGAAGAATACAGTGAGCTGCATTTGTATTCCTAGCACATTGCAGTTTTCTACATTCAATACACTTCTACCACAATCTCTTGTTGTGTATGTCTCATGTCCGTATTTCATGTCAAAACTTGGGAAAGCACAAACCAAAGTGGGAAAGGTTGAGAACAGAATTTTTTGTCTTGCTCAGTATCTTTCCGTTCTCTAGTGGTACTTTTTAAACAGCATAACACGAATCCTTCCTCTGTCAAAAGAGTGAGGTGTCCAGTTTCATTATTCTCAGTGTCAGTGAAAAGAACCTTCTAAATATATCAGGATTGTGCCGATTACCTTAATTTTTATCTTTGAAGACTCTCAACCTCTACAAACCAGCAAGCTGAATTGTGTTTAGGACATGGACTAGGAGAAAATATTTCTACATCAAAACCTGGGCAGAGGCGCTTGAATTGTACCTTTTTGTTGTGAAAAGTTTTACCTGAATTGTTTCACAAACTTTCTGCTTGTATAACCAAAACTGACACTCTCATATGAGGTCCTGGATGCAATTTTAATATAAATTTGACTTTACATGAGGCTAACACTGCAACCAGATTGTCACTGATATAAACACAAAGGAAACAGCTTTTTGGGTCATATTATAAAGCTTTGTACTTAAAAAACATGATACCTCTTTGAAAGCACCTACAATAACATGAATTGGTACAGTTTTCAATGCCGTGTGTTACCTAGAATTTTGATGGGTTTATTTAAATGTTGATAACCTTTGTGTACCCCATGACAGTTACAGAAATTTCACGTTTGCCATAATACCTTTTTTTGAATAGAGTTTTTCTGAAATGTCAACTTGAGTAATATCCAGTTGATTTGGTTTTTTTAAATAAATAAAACAGTGGAAAGAGTGTACACAGAGACTATAGGGAAATGTGGAAAAAGTTAATTCCTGGTTTCATGATTCTCAGTAAGTATGGAATGTGAGGCATTCCAGACCACTCTTTCATTATCTGTTTTTAGTCATCCTATTAATACTGCTTTAACAATAATATCATTTAGAAACGTCACAAAAAAAAACTTAAATCGGGCTAATGTTGGTGTGCGCCATCCTAGTATGTCAAACATACTAGTATCCGCAATGACTTTGGACTGATTTGCTGTGTGAGGACATGGAATTGTTGCCATTATTAACAAAATCATTAATTCTGCATTGTTAATGAAGAAGGTTCTAGAGGAGAATAACAGGCCATCCATTTGTAGCCTGAAGTTGAACCAAAACTTAGATTTATAGATTTCCTACAGAAGAACAGTTTCTGTATGTTACAGTGAGCAAGTCACAGTCTGAACCCAAACTGGAACCACATGATTGGGAAGGGCCTAAAGAGAGCTGTCATGCAAAGCAGGGCCCAGATATCATTGAGTTCATCTGAAGGAATGGCCCTGAAATCCTCGCCAGCACTGAGATTGACCAACTGTCACAGGAAACTTTAAGGGGTCCTCGGGAGAGTCGCACCATTTTGTCGACCCAAAGGTTCAAATACTTCATCGCACATGAGTAACTAACTATTGAATCACTTTACAATACGTACTGATAAAGAATATCATTCAAAAAAACTTTATCTAAAATGGAAATGGAATGGCTCAGTCTTTTGTGTGCGAAAATGTGTGTGTACGCTAGCGTTTCCCAGGGTTCCCCATTCGGAGAGTGAGGGAATTGTTACAGGTTTCCAAATATTCTTGGCATTATGTTTGACTACACAGAACTCAACTGCCTACTGAAATGAAGCGTTTGTCTAAGTCAAGTCTTGCAGCATTCCTGTTTAGTATTGCAGTGACTGTACCGTGCATGTGGAGGCATTTCATGATTAATCAGTTTCTTTTCATCTAAAGTAACCATAAGCACAATAGCAGGAATACACCACAGGAATATACCAGGAGTTTTTGTGCATATCTGGAATAGTGTAATGACCTCTACTGAAAAAAAGACTCCGTATGATTCTGCCTGCCCCAGTTTTCTCGTTTTTTCTTCAGTATTGTTTGTGAAAAGGAGTAGCTGTGTTCTGTTGGAGCTCAGCAGCTGGAACTGCTTGTTTCGGACCTGATGCTGATGCCCTGTGCGCACCCGTCTTCGCCCCAGATGAAAATACCGAGTGCAGCATCGGTGACAGATTGAGAGATGAAGAAATGTGATGAGACAGGAGACTCAGAAAAATGTGGGAATACAAGAGGCTGGATGTTTGATCTGTTTTGTTTGTTTTAATATTTCTTTTCTATAAATAGAATCTGTGCTTGTAGCTGAGGGTGAGTCCACACAGAACAAATGCACCCCCTGGCTGTTCATTTCATTTCTCATCTAATGAAGCAACAGAACACACATGTATCATCCTAATCATTCCCCCTCCCCAAGACAGAGTGGGCCAAGAGTTGTCAAGGAGACGGACGAGGTGGAAAAGGCATACGTCACTAGAGATTGAGGTGTCAAGGATTGGTTGATGGGAAAGACCCTCGTAACAATAAAATTACTCGCTTAGTCTTTCACCTTCCCCTTGATTACAGAAATGGGTTGGTTCTGTTTTTCTGCGTACATTTCATGCTATGACATTGACTTCTGAAAGTACGGGCTTCACGGAATGGTCAATGAGAATATGGAGTGAATGTGCGACACGCCAAGGACAATGGTGAATGGAGTGGGAGAGATTTCATGCAGCCGGCATAACTGTCACCAGGCATCAGATCCATAGGGTCCAACGCAGCTGCCTGGTGTCTTTCTGGTGCATAACGTATATTTTGTTTGTAAAAACCATATTTTAGATATGTTTTTACATTTGGACTTCTTTAAGAGCAATTCAAGTGAGTTATACAATACATAAGTAAACAGGAGCAGCACACGAATCCACTTCGTTCCTTTTCTGGTGTTCAATTATATGGGGTGGACAAAACAAGAGAAAGACCATTTGAAAAAAAAGTTTAACTGAAGTGACTAAATCCGAGATACAAACGCAGCTGCAAAGGTGAGTCTTATTAGGTTATTTGTCACTTAGCAGGGGGACGGTAAGTTTCGCTGGGGGCCGCTGTGTGGTAGGTCTGGGGTTCGAGCCTTGCTTGGGGTGCCTTGTGACGGACTGGCTTCCCATCCTGGGTGTGTCCCCTCCCCCTCCAGCCTTGCGCCGTATGTTGCCAGGTTGGGCTTCGGTTCACCACAGCCCTTGCTTGGATCAAGCGGTTGTAGACAGTGTGTGTGTGTGGAACTTAGCAGTATGTATCCACTATTAAACAGGTTTGACAATTAGCACTTAGAGTTCCAAAGATGCCAAATAGTCAGTGCCTGAATTCCAAGTCCAACAGTCGCAAGAACCACAAAATTATTGAATGTGTCAAGGGTAACAGTCTCAAAAATAATGACAGCATATGTGAAATGTGGGCAAAGTTTATCAGCAGAAAGGAACAGTGATCACAAGTCAAAGCTCACCAACAGGGACAGGCATGGTTATTTGATAATTGCCACAAAAGTACAGCCTCAAAAATTACCACAGAATTGAATTAGCACTCTCAGCAGAAACTGTATGCCACGAGCTTCACAAAGTTAAAATTTATGGCAGGGCTTCCATTTAGAAACTGTTTGTATCCAAGGCCAAAGACACACAAAAGATGAACAGCCTTGTGTAAGGAGCACATGACTTGAACCCCTGAGCGATGGAAAAAAGTCATATGGTCTGATGAGACAAGTTGATGTTTGGAGAAGGCCAAAGAATGCCTTTGACCCATAATGTCTGTTGCCAAATTTAAACACATCTGTAATTTTAGGGGCAGCCATCTTATTGGAGTCATTAGGTCCTATGATTGCTCTGCATGGTTGTGTAATCACCAAAGAACACGATGCCATTTTACAGGACCAGGTGCACCCTATGGTGCAAACACCGTTCTCTCATGATTTTCCCTTATCCCAGGATTGAACACCTTCCCTGGACCCCCCAGTCTTCAGATGTAAACATCACTGAACCTTCACAGGAAGTTCTGGAGCACAGAGTGCCAAATAGATTTCCATCTCCTTCACCCCTCACAGAACTAGAGGCTTCTTTTCTTGATAAATGGTACAATATCCCACTATACACAGTTCAGGACTTGTATCACACCATTCCAAGTAGGAGTGATTCTGTTCTGTAGGCAAAGGGTAGCCCTACCCCTTATTTGTCCATTGACATTAATATTTTGTTAGGTGTTTCTGCTATTTTGTCCATCTCTGTTCAATGATAGTATTTTATTTATAGTATAAATTGCACCCGGTGACTCTGGGATAGGCTCCTGACCCCTGTGGCAAGACAAGCAGTTAATGACACTGGATGGACGGATAAACAAAACATTTGTTTTTTGTTATATATAACAAAAACATTCCATAACATTGTATCTAAATTGCATACGTGACTTTTTGCAGTCACAGCAAATTTTTCTATTTCCGTATCAATTTTTTTATGATACGGTTTCTTCTCCTCTGAGGTGCTTTTGGAGGATCTCATCTCCAGCTTGAAGTTACTGTTTATTTTGTGTTTACTGCAAATAACATTCACGATTACAGCAAATTTAATCAAAGCTGCCTTCCATAATTCCAGGCCACTTAGGTTACTGGCCTGTAGTCCAAAAATTAACCCACAAAAATGACCAGTGCTATATTGCAATCCTGCCTTTCCTTTACTGGAATTTCTGTGAGGAGTAAATAAATGGAATCACTATCCATCACATATGCATCTCCATCAGAACAAAAAGGCATGAATTTTGTAGGATCTTCAAAACTAACAGCGATACTATTTAGTCAACTGGATAGTTTGACATTCCTCGTCGATCTGGGATTTCAGGAATTACTATGTCAGATTTGTAAAAAATGTGTAAAAAAAGAAAGCGTGAGATACCAGACTCATTCTAAGTACCTTGAGCAGTCAGAAAAAACTATGAGAGTGGCAGTAAGTATATTAGGAGCAATGTAAGGAAATTTACATAAAACCCTTCATAGGAATGTATTATCTGGGAGGAGTTTCCTGACCAGACAGGCACTAGACTGTCTATCTGCAGCTTGATTGTTTTTAAATTGCATGTTTGGTTAACAAGTGCGACCATCTGAGCAACCTAATACGCTTACGCGGTATAGTCCTTAGTACTGTAATTAAAACCGGATCAAATTGATTTTCCAAGTAAGCAAAGCTGTGTCCCCATAGAAAAGCTGTGCAAAGTGGAAAAACTCTCACAGGGAAATGTATTCTGTTGAGGTCTGCCTGTTAAAAACAGTTTCTGGTTGAATTAAGTGTTTCAGCTGACGAAAGTGGTGATTATACCAATTCAGAGACCCAAGGCTGTGAAAAGCTTATTTTTTGGTACTTTTCTATCTTGGTCTTGTCTCAAATATCAAAGAACGTCAGTACCGTTAATCTGCTCTGCTGATATACTTATTAGTAAATAAAGTATTTTTTGTTTTGCTAAACAGAGTAAACATGGCAGTCAAGAAAACAAGGATGCAAAGAAATGTAATTCTTCTGTGAACTGGAACTGTGCATATAGTCCCTTATGCCAGGAGAGCGAACATCTTTTGAGGGTACATTGCAGAGATTTCTGATGTAAAACTTCATATACTTATGTAACATTATGAGAACGGAATTTTATGCATTTTTCCCTTTATGAATTTATCATTATAAGTAGGAAAGGCTGAATATTTTACCAAGATGTAATATTACTTACATTTACATTTATTCAGTTGGCAGACGCTTTTCTCCAAAGTGACATACATCTCATAGAAAATACAATATGTGCATTACATCAGCAGAAAAGGGGACTTAGATGCAGACACGTGATTCTAAAGTACAGTTAGTTACTTTCCACCATATGAACCAATGCTCATCACACAAGTAGCTGCATAAAACTTTATCAGAATTTCAATGATTCCTACTCACATTCCTAATAATATACGTACACTATGTATATATAGATATATATATATTTCTTCTATAAATATTAACATTACATTACAGGAGTAGCTGTGTGATAGTTTATCCGTTGTAACAGGTATGATCTCAAAGTTATAGTGCATCAGATCTGTAATTACACATTACATGAACTTAGGAGATCATGGGTCAAGTGAGTCTGGAAGAGGTGAATTTTAAGACCCTTTTTAAATGTGGGCAGAGATTCAGCAGTTCTGAGTGAGAAGGGGAGGTTGTTCCATCACGTGGGAGCCAGAACCAAGAGTTTTCATGCATTTGTCTTTGGAGCTTTTGTGCATGGGGCCACCAAGCGGGCAGAGGTAGAGGAGCGTAGCAGTCTCGTTGGGGGGTAGCAGTTGATCAGGTCTTGTCAATATCTGGGAGCAGTTCCATTGATGGTTTTGTAGGCCAAAACCAGAGTCTTGAATTCGATCAGGGCAGCTATAGGAAGCCAATGTAGAGAAATGAGGAGGGGAGATATGTGGGAACGCTTTGGCAAATCAAATACAACTCGTGCAGCAGCATTCTGTATCAGCTGCAGAGGTTTGATGGCAGTAGCTGGAAGGCCAGACTGGAGAGAGTTACAGTAGTCCAGACGGGATGTCACCATGGTCTGGACAAGTAGTTGCACAGAGTCAGTTGTTAGGACGGAGCCTGCGGCTGTTATGCAGGATGTATCTACAAGTTCGAGTTGTGGCTTCGATGTGCTGAGAGAAAGACAGACTTGAGCCAATCATCACTCCTAGACTCTTAGCCGAGGAGGTAGGCAAAATCAGTGAGTTGTCCAGTATGATAGGAAGTTCGCAAGAAGAAGACAGGCCAGCAGGTAGGTGAAGGATCTTTGTTTTGGAGAGGCTTAGTTTTAAGTGGTGATCAGACATCCAGGCGGAGATGTCCAACAGGCAGGCAGCGATGCACATGGAAATGTCTGATGCTCCAAGTGAAAATGAGAGGAAGAGCTGGGTATCATTGGTATAGCAGTGGTAGTTGAATCCATGGGAAGCAATGACAGGACCGAGGGAGAAGGTATAGATTGAGAAGAGAGGAGGGCCTAGTACCGAGCTCTGTGCTACACCAGTTGAGAGAGGCTGAGGAGATGAACGGGAGCCCCACCAGACCACTTTGTAGGATCTGTCTGATGAGTAAGACACAAACCATTTTAGTGCTGTTCCTTTGACACCAAACTGACCAAGACAGGAGAGTAGAATCCAGTGGTTAACAGTGTTGAATGCTGTAGACAGGTTGAGGAGGATGAGGACCGAGGAGAGGGACGCCGCTCCAGACCGGAGAGCATCAGACACTGCCAGGAGCGCTGTCTCGGTGGAATGTACAGCATTGAATCCAGACTGATGTCTGTTGAGGAGATGGTTCCGGGTGAGGAATTCAGATAGCTGACCACAGGTCCCGTTCCAGAGTTTTTGAAAGAAAAGGGAGGAAGGAGACTGGCCTGTAGTTTCGGACTGAGTCAAGATACAGAGAGGGTTTCTCTACCAGAGGTGAAATGAGGGCAGTTTTGAAGGAAGATGGGAAGCAACCAGAGGAGAACGAGGAGTTGATGATCTTAGAGATGAAGGTGAAAAGTGGGGGAGACGGTCTGTAGGAGTGTTGATGGGATCGAATCTAGCGAGCAGGTGGTGGCTCTGTGTGACAGCGGGAGGTCGAAGATTTCAGTTTTCAGTTTTACTTTTCATCAGACATTAAATACTAATGGAAACAGTGAAATAGTGTTTACATGTTACGGCCCAGTTTGTCCAGTTTATACCAAGAACTTGCTTCCCTGAGCTGGATCAAAGCAGCTTAGCAACACACACTATGTAAGTCATGTGTTACCTCTTGTGTGACAGTTAAATATTTATTGGACATTTTTAATGAATGTTGAAAGTGGCCTTTAACAAATATAGAAGGGCCTGCAAAGAGTGCTGAACTCATATAATGAAGCTGAATCTTTCAAACAGATGTTCAATTGTAATCTTATGACAAAGATCATTTAAGATATCATGGTATCATCATGATATAATTTTTAGAAATCCATATGGAAGAAATTATTCAAACTTGAGAATCCTTCAGATGTTCAGACCATATTTCCAATTTATGAACATATCTTGAAACATCCTAAAAGTCTGTAGATGTGCTGGTCACCTACCATATTTACAAGGGAGCTGAAGTCTGCCACATACTCTAAAAAGAGTTTAATAATCTTAGAAATATTTTGCACTTTGTAGTCATAATTAAAAATGTTAGATTTACCCCCTACATTTAAAAGTTTGGGATTCACTGGAGCAAAAATATAAAAATGTGTCCAAACTGTAGATCCCTGCTGGGATCTGAACCTGTATCTTCTGATCAAAAGTACTTTACCTATTATACCGCGTGCTGTCCTATTGAGACAAAAGTTATACCTTTACGTGTGAAAGAGCAGTTGGTTTGCTTGTTTTTTTTACACTTACAAGCAGGCACAAGGCCAGTTTTGGTGAGGGATTGCGTATCGGCTCAGACCAAGAACTTGAACCTTAAACTGAAGCCTGGCCATTCAAGCACCACTCCCCAGCACTTTTGCTGTGTCCCTGAGCAGGGTACTTCTCGTGTCACATGCATAAAGTTGTCATGACCACACTTATACCTCAACCAGCAGCACCTGACTCCGATTAGGCACCTGTCCGCAATCGGAGCAGTTATCTATAAAAACCATCCCCAGCTCCTTCCCAGTTGTGGATTCTCTTAGAGACAACCATTCCTCCTGTGGCCACCATGCTTCCTCAGCACCTTACCTGGCCTCCTCCGAGTACCTTGTTCCTGTTCCCGCCTGCCACGGCATCGAACCTCGCGTCGCATTGTTGACCATGTTTGCACCTTGAACTGAACCACGCTTATCCCCAACTCAAGAGTATTGCCTTGTCCCAAGGATCTTTATAATGAATGATCCTGCGATTGGGTCCATACCCAGGTGTCTGGTCTGCTCTGTGCGACAAAACTGGCTAAAAGACAACACGTAATTAAATAACAGACTACCAGAGTGAAGTTTAAAAAGTTGGGCGAACTGAGCCTGAACTGAAATCTTTAAGATCCCCACAGGGGTATTAAGAAGGGGCCATGTCCCTCCTCCAGTGTCCAATGTCCTCCCCGCCAATACGTATGTACAACACCACTGAGGACTACTGCTTTTATCTTTTGGCCAACCATTACCAGTTAAGAAGTTATGCCTTTTGAACTATTTATGTAAAATCTGTTCAGTGATAAAACTTTGGCGTTTTGTAAGCACTAAGGGTGAATCCACAGTGGGACATTTTACGGAAGCAGTGCAGCTGGCCGGCAGGCTGGGTCCAGCACGAGGCCTACGTCTAAGCGCTCAGGTGCGCGGCACGTTGGCTGTACGCGCCGCTAGTTGTCAGTCAAGATTACACGCAAAAACGTCACGAAAAAGCATTTCAAGCCTTAATTTCTGGTGCACTCGTTCGAGGAGGAAGTAGAGGATGGAGATGTGACTGACACAAGGGAAACACGGGTTCTGTGGAGGGAAAAAGCCATAGCCTATAGGTGCGCCAGCCAGGGGATGGTGTTTAGCTGCCCTGCTGCGATTTCTCACAAGAACTTTCAGTGTTTTATATATATATATAGGTCACGGCAGCAATTCTCTCCCTTCGTCTGCGTCCAGCGTGCAAGAGGACACTGAAATCGCAGTGTTCGCAGCGCCAGCAACCACAGGCTGCAGTTGCCTGGCACTTCTGGAAAATTCCTCAGCGCGGTCAGCGCGCGCTGGTCGTCGCACACGACACGTTCGTTCGGCGACGGGACGGCCGAAGCCTCTTGAGCGCTACGCGGGCCGTAACAGAACGACAGGGCTCCGCGTCACACTCGCGGCGCTGCCTTAAAGCACGCCGTCACAGTCAATTTTCGCTCCCTCCTTTCCACGACCCTCCCTTCTCCGTTGCCGCGATACATATTCATGGTTTCTGTTGCAGGTTTTCTCCCTCAGCTGACGGAATGACGTAGGCGCGCGCGCGCGCGAGTGTGTGTATATATGTGATTCTGGGGGTCGGGGGCAGAGAGACGCGGGAGGGGGAGCGGTGTTGTGCTGACTTGAGACATGATCTTTGAATTCGCTGTGGCGATGCTTCTCAGGTCGGGCGTCCCTTCCCAGGAACCGGGTCCGCATATATGATGTAAATAAACCACATACATGGGATTTACGTGACAAGGAAGGAGAGAGAAACTGGCTCGAATAGCGATTCCGCGCCGTGTTGTTGTTCACCTCGTCAGCTTCGTGAAAAGGGAGATTGTTGAATTTTTTAATGAAATATGGATCAAGACTAGGCGCCGGTATTGGTACCCATGAGCGCATTTTTAAGCGTTGCTGCCCGCTGACGTTCGTTGTGCTCCGTCCGTGTGTGTTTTGCTCGGGAAGCGGGGTCGAGAGCGCCGGCACAGAGAGTCTATGTATGTGACGCGAAGGCTGAGCGAAGGGGAGGCGAGACGCGGCTCCGTCCGTGCGCGTGGATTCAGAGCCGCGAGCGCGCAGTGAGCCTGCTGCTGCCC
Source organism: Scleropages formosus (assembly GCF_900964775.1). Lineage (NCBI taxonomy): Eukaryota > Metazoa > Chordata > Actinopteri > Osteoglossiformes > Osteoglossidae > Scleropages > Scleropages formosus. Next base: position 14,093,847 of record NC_041820.1, on the reverse strand, counting down.
GAGAGACAGACAGCCCGGAGATCACTGACTGTTTCCAACTGTCTGCGAAAATAATAATAATAATAATAATAATAATAATAATAATAATAATAATAATACACGCATATATAGATATATATTTTATATATATACACATACTGTATATATGTCTATCAGTCGGGGGTAAAGGAAGAGTGGGCGAAGAGAGCCATCATTTCTCCAGCTCCATCGATCACTGGCAGCACTCGGGGTCCGGGAAGCGGCGCGCGCTGCGTGGGGTGTCATCTCAACCAGGAGGAGGGCAATAAACGCTGGACAGACGAGGGGGAGGACAGGACCGTACAAAATACAGAAAACAACAATAACAACACGCCCAAAGCTGACAGTGACATTTGTGTTCACGCGGAAAATCGCCAAAGAAAGGAAAGGATTTCGTGTCGCTTCCTTCCCTGCCTGCCGACCGAACCCGTCTCTCTTTCAGCGGATACACACCAGGTAAGTGCGTCGCCCTGTGTGTGTGTGTCTGTGCGGCTCCACATGATGAAATTGAATCCGGCTTCGCGGCGGCTTTCTGAATATGAAAACTTGGTGTTTAATACGACATCTCTCTGCTTCTGCTCCAGTGCCACACCGTTCTTCCGACTGGGAAGGAACGGGCATTTAAATTTGACATTCGAGTTTGTTCGGAACGTGACGCGTCGCTCGCGGTGTGGCTCCACGATAAGTAGTGCGGTCTACGTGTTACACCGGCGTTTGCATTTTTATTATCATCAGCCATCGTTACGATTACCATGCATATTGAAAATTGAAAAATAAATTGCAGATATTTGGTTCAAACTTTTCCATCATATATTAGACGCCGGCACAGTGCAGTGGCGGAAGAGTTTTTCTTTAACCGCCCCGGAGACAGCTGAGCCTGGGCTTCATAATGGTGGAATATCATGCGGGGACAGTTGGACTGAATCAGATGAGATGAGATCAATAGTGATCGGTGATTGCACATCCAGCACACATCTTCTTGCGTGCTCGTCACACAGAGCGAGAGCAGCTCCGTGTCGGTGAGTGTGAGCATGATCATGCAGCCCACATAAGCTGCGGGATGGCTCAGGCTCTCTTTCTTTCATGATCATCAGCCCTTTTTTTTTTTTTTTTTTTTTCTTTTTTCCCCTCTCGCAAACATGATCTAATGGGGCGCATATTTTCCAGCTCCTCAAATCCCTATCTTCCACGTGAGCTTTATAAGAACGCGTTTTGATCTCCTCCGATTTCGGGCTTTCTCGCGCCACAGCCCGCGCGGCACGTGTTGACAATGATAAGAGACGGTATGTCTAAGACGAACGGTTACATAATGCGCGTTCCGTGCTGCGCTCCTCGAGTCGGGGCGACACTTGTGTTCGCGCATAAGGATGTTAAACTGGTGGCGTTCTGTGCTCGTCTGAAACTGCACAGCTATGAGAAAATAACAGCCCAGGGTGATGATAATGATGGTAATGATGATAATGATAATAATTATCAACAACATGGCAAATCATGCAGGGCCATTGCACTTGAATTAATGGTGCAATTACCATATATCTTGCTTTGGTAACGAATAACACTGTTAAATCATAAACATTTTGTTACCTTATATATCAAGGGTATAGCTGTGTTTTTCCTGGGATGTGCTTCACTCTTGGGTTTTGCTTTTCCGTGCAAATTTTTAATTGGAATACGTTTTGGAGCTTACTCATTTGTGTTCTTTGCTGTGGTGTCCTGCAGCAGGGATTCCCTTCTAGGTAAATGTTGTCAGGTGTATGATGAAGAAAACTCTTTGCATTATGATTAATTTAGTAACAGCTGATGTACTCCATCTCACTGTGCTGAGCTCATGTTTACTGGGGACTCAAATAGCTGAGGTGCAACCACGACTTCTTCCCAAAATAGGAAAAAGGAGATTCATGTGGGCTGATTCTCGTTTGTCAGGCCTCTCTAGCCTCGCCAGCTTTCCCACTTCGCACCTCCGCTGCATTGTTCCGTAAGCAAAAATCCTCCCTTTTGTCGCTCGTAAATTAGGTATAAGGTTGTAATGGAAAGAAAAAAGAAAATTCTGTAAAATATTTGTTTGTGCAGCATAAAATTATCTATATGCTGTAAAATACCAAGGAGGTAGTTCAGATGCAGTTTCGTGAATTACGGCCCTGTCGATGAATCCGTGGCAGCAGGGTCGAAGGTGAGCACTACGGTGGGCAGCCAATTCATTTTAAAATGCACAGTCAACGTGAACCATTTGAGAGGTGCATGTGGTCATGCTAGACACTGTTCCAGTATAGTCTTTTACAGAAATGCTGCGTGTATACTTAACTAATATCTTTCGATAACTGACCCGTATTATTTTTCGCAGAATGGCTCGCTGGTAATCTCATATGGGAAGGTTTACAGTTTGAATATGAAACTATCCATGATTAATATATTAATTACTGTCAGTAGCTTAAATTAGCTGGAGGTGCTGTTGCTTGACTTGAATGAAAGGCTACCGTTGTATAACATTTATTTGATACGTGCTGTCATGCAGATTTAAAGTATGTATATTACTTCATTTTTGCTCCAGCTTGTGCTGGTCTTTTTACGTTTGAAAGGCGTGTATCTGTCCAAAAATCATGGTATTTGTGATGGCAGATGTACATTATAACAATGAATATGAAGAGGATTGCAATATTAATCTTTCATGTGAATGAAATCTAACTGCAGTGTGGTCTAAACCAATAATAATTCTTGTTAAATACCTGCTTCATGCTCTGTACTTTGTTTCCAAACAGAGTAGTCAATTTCAACTAATTGAAATAGTGATTATGAGTGACTGACAACACTCAGCATCATGACTGACATGTTCTTAAAAGTTTGACAATTACTCTAGGATTTAAAATCTGTATGGGGTGGCACAGTAAGTAGCGCTGCTGTCTCACAGCGCCTGGGTGGTGCGAGAGAACGTGGGTTTGATCCCTGCTCAGTTTGTGTAGAGTTTGCATGTTTTCCCTCTGTTTGTGTGGGTTTCCTCTGGGTGCTCTGGTTTCCTCCCACAGTCCAAAGACATGCTGTTCAGGTTCCTCCATAGTGTGTGAGTGTCACGGAGTGAGTGTGTTTCACTGATGCATGGATGAGTAACCCCTTGTAAGTAGTGTATCTAGCAATGTAGTCACCTTGGTGAATAAGGTGTGTGGACTGGTAACGCTACATAGTATTCGTTGTAAGTCGCTTTGGACAAAAGTGTCTGCTAAGTGACTAAATGTGAATTTAAACGACTTTCACATTTAGCACTCATATCGTATTTTATCAGACCAGAAAGCTTGCAAGGCTGTCATAGGAATGGTTTCATCAACTGACTGCCAAGGCATATATTTGACGATCCATAAAAAATGTTTGTAATGCATGTTCCTTGTTCAATAGCATATTAAAATATAAGTTGCATTTACCAGACTACCCTTTAGATTCACCTTTCTTGTCTTTTATGTGAATTCATGGTGTAGGAATACACCATATATTTTCACAGCCCTGGAATGTGACATACGCCCTGTCCATCAAAGTACAGTTCACCCTGTTATTCTACCCGAAGTTGTACTCCTGCCCGGAATGTTGCACCTGCTATGAGCAGGTCAGCTGTTATAGTCTGGGTGGCAAGCATTTAGATGTATAGTGGATGTATAACTTCTGCTGTGGATATCTTCCTATGACTAATCCAGTTTTTTCTCTTTCTTATTGGACATTCATGCCCCAAATGGATGTTAATTATTGTCACCAGTTAAGGGTATTTTAGTGCATTCTTTGAGAGCTTACCCCTACATGTTTTTGCTGCACCAAAAAAAACTTTAATTTTCAAAAATATTTGCTTCTAAAGAAGGTTCGGGGTAAGTCAACTTGACCTTAAGGCATTTCAATCCACATTTTGACTTGCATATATTTGCTTGACTTGAACGAAAGGATACCATTGCAAAACATTTCTTTAATACTTGCTGTCATGCAGATTAAAAATATGTATATCATTTCATTTTTGCCCCAATTTAGTCATCACCAGTTATCTCGCATTTCAGCCACCTTGTCTGCTGTTTTAGGCTCACAGTCAGTGCATGGCATAGCTCATAATGGAACTGCATTATTGAAAACTTTGCAACTTGGGAATTACCATTTAATTCGTGTAAGTGGTGTATCTTCAAAATTGCATCCTAGTCATAGTATGTATTGATTTATATGCAAGTTTTAGAGCATATCTGTGCAGGCCAAAATACCATTCAGGTTGTAATAGGGGGTTAATTTGATGTTTGAAATGTATTTAAACAAGTGTGTGCTTTATTGGAGATGGATGTTTAAAGGAGCTCTTGTTTTCTGAGTCTGTAATGTTTTTGTTTTGAATGGGAAACACTGATTCAGTTCTTCCCCATGACCTGTTTTCCCTACCCATTTTAACTGTTATAGCTATGCATTTTCTGGTCTGGACTGACAAGAGCTGACATCTCTTTAGCCAAGTGTGGATTTAACAGGGAATTTACACTGGGCTCAGTAAAGCCTCTGTGTACACTGCACATGGCTGCTCAAGCATGAACTTCAAATTATAAGCCAAAAACTAACTGTGATATGGAAAAAGGGCAATCGCATTTAATGATGTGCTGGACCGCGGTGTGAATGGTACAGGAAATGACGATGGCAACAGGTGATGACATACTTGCCTTTTTAAGAACATTTACTGTGACAAACCACATGCACATTCTGGTGACTTACAGCTTTTGGGTTATGGGTTTGGATTTAAATTTAAATTCAGCTCAGTCTGTGTGGAGTGTTCTCCCCATGTCCGCGTCAGTTTCATCCCGGTGCCGTGGTTTCCATCCACAGTCCAAGGACATGTATTTCAGCTGATTTGGTGACTCTTACTCTTACACATTATTGCCTATAATGTGTGTGATTACCTAGCGATGAGCTGGTGTGTACCTTGTACACTCATGCCCTATGCTTCCAGGATAGGCTTTGGACCGCTGTGATTCTGAACTGGACAGGAGGTTAACAATGGTTGGGCAATGGTTGGATGATGGAAATCACATGTAGTCCATTAGAATTTTTTAAGTCTTATTTTACACGTGATAGGCTGGTGTTAGTCACTTTTTATAGAAATGTTAGCGTTCCATTTTTAAGTATATCTGGAACGTTAATGATTTTTTTAAATATCACACAGCACGACAAATTTTGTAACTCTTATCAAATTGCAAAACTGTTGTGGAAAAATCCCTTACATGTAATAATGGAGTCAATATTTCTTTTTAAACAATGAGGAAAATCAGTACTGCAGTATTTTAGTAGACTGCCATTCCTTCTGTTCTAACTGAAGACATCATATTTAACCGGGCTGTTTTCATTTTATAGTGCCAGACCTTGACGTAACTGAAATAAGCATAAACATGTTGCAAGACTAAAAATTAAATATTTACAGCAATACTGAATACAATCTCAGTGTGCTGTCTACTCATTTCTTGAGGTGATTTATATGGTGTGACACTCTGACACCTGTCACCAGGACTGTCTATCAGTTCTTAAAATCTAACTGATGAAGCAAGTCCAATAGGTCTTAGCATTTCTCTAGGGCTGAATTTTTAATCTGTTCTGTGCTTAAAGGTTGCATTTCTACATGTTTTTTTTAATCTTTGTAATCATTAGTTCCACTTGAAGAAGGAATCCGATACACGAGTTTGCATAAAACACTGTCAGTTGTGCAAAATAAATTATTGTATTCAGATTTTTCAGGGCCGAAATATCGTGAGGAGATGACTCGTTTGAATACTGTACATTGTCAGTGAAGTATGAATAGGTAAATATATGTTGCAGGTAGTAAGTGTGGTACCGATTTATGCTTTGAAAGTTAATGATTTAATAACTAAAACGTTTTTAACGGATCATTGTAACTTTAGTTTGGGTTCGAATCACTAAAATGCCTGCATCACATATTCCCACCCAATGAATATTTTTCATTTTGCTGTGTTGCAAGGTCAAATGAAATTACATGTAAATGAGATTTTTATTTAAATTCATAAGCAAGTAACTGTATAGTTTCAATGTTAAATGAAAGATTAATGTTGTAGAATTATATTACAAGTAAAAACCTAAAAATCACAATGGTTGTTAGGAATTCACATCCTTTGTGTTAACAAACCTAAATTTGACTAGATTTATTCAATTTTCTTCCCAGATTACAAACATTGAAATATGAACTGTCCACTGTCCTACAAAAATCCATCTGTATTTAGTTGCATGAAAGGACAATAAGTATGATTAGCTCTTGCATCTGAAACAGCAGATTAAATAAGATTCTTTAATCAAGTTTTTATTAGGCAGAAGCTTTAGAGTATAAATACTGGCAAAACTTTGAACCAATTTTAAATCTGTTCTAGCAAAATGAGCATAAATGTAGCATAACTGAGGCAATACTTAGATCAGGCCGTCGTACCAAACTGGATGAGAAGGGGAATCATCAGTGAAGTGATCGAAAGGGCAGTTGCAGCACTGTCACTATTACAGACTTAATTTGGTCAAATTGGGGGACATCATTCAGACATGAACTGTCTCTTCAGCACTATACAGATGTAGCCTCTTTGAGAGAGTGCTTAGACGGAAACCATTTCTGCGAAAGGCTAGCATTAAATCGCACCTGAAGGTTACCAGAAGTGATGTGACCGAAGCTGAGGCCATTGGGAAGATTATTTTGTGGCCCAAGGCTAGAGTCCACTAATTTGGCCTGAAAGTGATACACTGTTTTCGTGGAAAAATACAGCTCATATTCCTGGTAAAACCATGTCGGTGGCAAGATCATAGGGTAGGGTGGATGCTGTCAAGTCAAATTCAGCTCATTGCAACCACTTATGTGGGGTTTGTGGTAAAAGAGGAGCAGAAGTGGTTTATCGGTGCCTTTTCCTGCACATTTATTTGGGTTGCAAACACCACACACCCTGAGCTGCAAGCACATAGCACGTCAAAAACTCCGAGGCACTATTTTTACCGACCACCTTACCATTTTTATCTATAGGATGGGTTTCAAAGAATGTTGCACACACACACACACACACACACACACATTTTCAGAACCGCTTGTCCCTTATGGGGTCACGGGGAACCGGAGCCTACCCGGTAACACAGGGCGTAAGGCCAGAGGGGGAAGGGGACACACCCAGGACGAGACGCCAGTCCGCTGCAAGGCACCCCAAGCGGGACTTGAACCCCAGACCCACCGGAGAGCAGGACTGCAGTCCAACCCACTGCGCCATCACACCCCCTCAAAGAATGTTGCCATTAAGAAAATGTATTAAACCCATTATAGCCAAATCCAGCAAGAGGACTTCTTCCAGGTGTTTTTTGTTTAGGGTGAAATTTTCAACAGGGCAGTGACCCAAAACGGATGAAAAAACCTAAAAACGGGAAGGTCAGTATTCTGCAATGATTTAAACCCTATCAGAAATCTGTGGTGTGATTTTTAAAAATACTGTCCATCAGCAGAAAATATAAACTGACAGAATTAGAACAAATTTGCATGATGGAATGGGTAAAAATTCCATCATACAAACATGCCAAAATTATGTAGCCATAACCACTTAATTTACTAGGTATTAACTTAAGGGAAAGTCTTTATGTTTGTAATCATAAATGTTTCAGGAAAATAATTCCATGGATTCAAATCTTAAGGTGAAATATCAAATTGCGTTAAAAAATATTGATGGGAAGGGTGAATACTTTTTCAAGGTATTGTGTGTCCCTCAGTTTTATGCATTGTGTTTCTCATTAGTCATATCGTGCATTAGGATGTGCTGCTTTAACACTCAACTCGGTTGACCAGGACCACAGCAAACATGGGTGACATGGTGCACCTGGGTGGTGTGAGAGGACATGGATTAGATCCCCGCTAAGTCTGTGTGGAGTTTGCATGTTCTTCCCGTGTCTGTGTAGGTTTCCTCCCACAGTCCAAAGACATGCTGTTCAGGTTCCCCCATAGTGTGTAAGTGTCACAGAGAGAGTGTGTGTGTTCCACTGATGTATGGATGAGTGACCCATTATAAGTAGTGTACAGTACTAGCAGTGTAAGTCACCACGGTGAATAAGATGTGTGGGCTGGTAGCACTACATAGAGTTCACTGGAAGTGCTTTGGAGAAAAGTGTTTGCTACATAAAGTAATATAAATGAATCAGTTCAATTAAAGTGAAAATCTCAAAATTTTGCACGAAAGCTGTGCCCTGTGTTACTATGCAACTCACGTTTGAACCTGTTACAAAATGGTTTGGATCACAATTAAGTTTGCATGCATTCTGACATTACTTACCTTGCTAGTTCAAAAGTACCATACTTTTTAATTTTAAGTCAGTAATTTTCAGGCATTTCTGCCAGCTCATGACTGGAATGATATGAATGATGTTTATTTCAATATTGAACAGTTAAATAATTTTAGTGCTGACATTGTCCATTCACAATACTTTTAAACACTATTTATGAATTAATATTTTCTTTTCTAAAGTTCAGAATTTCAATGTGATTTTATTCATCATTCATCAGACCATTCAAAAGCTGATATGCAGTAGCAGACAAACAAACCTGATCTCTGGTTTTACAATGTAGTGCATAATTTTCACCACATTTTCCCAAAAGGCAGTCTTCTGTAGCCAGTACATAATATTTACAGTAGTAAAATGTATTTCTAGTCACTTTTTATTTAGTTTGCATTAATATGGCAAACACTGACAGATTTGTTTTTTCCATCTGGAATGGCTTGAAGCATTTAAAATTCAGCAGGGTAACCTTTTTCAAAGTCATTGACTCGTGTTTGTCTTGTGAAATGTGGTTCGTTGGACATATACCTGGTATTACTGATTCTGTCAATGTGAAATTACTTTGACACTTTATTATATTGTAAAATATGTATGGAAACAGCCTGCAAAAGATAATTGTATCTCAGCTCTGGCAGTTCTGATGTTGATAAAATACATTTCGGTGGGTAGGATAAGAAAAGTTAACAAGAATTTGTATTTGACATTTGAATCACAAAGTGGACATTTACGTTACGCATTATCGTTAACGTTAAGCCAGTTGTTCTTATACTAGTAAATAATGTTAATTACATCTAATAATACACAATTTTAGCACACAGAAATAAATGTATATATCAAATAACCAAGCATGGAATTTACTTCACAATAACAGTCTCTTATGCTTGGTATGTGATAAAAGCTTGGTAATTTTGCATAATTATAATTATTTGTACAGTTCTTTCTGTTTCCATGTTTTCTGTCATCGGTAGGCCTCTGTCATTGTGCTGAGGCTGACTGCCATCCTACCAAACCCCGAATTATCTATTAGGTTGTCACCAAACAAAAGGCACATTTCATCTCATTTCCCAGCTTTTTGGGTGTCGTGAAAGGGAATTGGTTGTATTGTGCTAAGGCATTTTTTCTCAGGAGCGTTTTATGATGGCACACACTCTGGATTTGGGAAACAGTCTTATATTATTGGTATTTGTTTTGCAGTGGACAGATTCAGCAGCTGTGGAAGCCTTTATCAGTTAGAGCCTTGTTCCATTAGTATGAAGAAGGGACTCGCTTGTACTGCCCATGTTTACCCAAGGAATTCTTTCAGAGGCATCAAGCACCCGGTACAACGTTATGTCATTCCTTTGGTGGATCCTTGCCTGGCACTGCCAGTCTACTGAGAAGTTGCAGGCTCATACTGGTTTATATCATTTTCTAAGCTTAGCCCTTTTGCCAGCGCTTTTGCACAAAGTCACGTATGCTGAGCCCATTTGTGAAGCTGGACATTTTACTGGAGCAGTTCAAGTTGAAGACTTTCACAGGAGGAAAAAAACTGGACATTAAGTATTCTTTGATTCATCGAGCAAGGTGGGCGGATACAACATTGCGGAGTTAGGACCAATAAACCATACATTACTGTATGGTTGTTACGCTAATCGGTGTACGTTCGATTCATTTTATTTCCTCACTCTATCATTGAGAAACTGGACTATATAGGATTTCAACTAGGATTTCCACTAATTCCTCAAAGTCTTATGTCCTCGCATAAACACTTGTAATTTTTTGCAGAACACAAGAACGATGGGTTCTTGTGTTACCAGTGTTCAGGTAGCAAACTTTTGAACATACAGAAAATTTCTGCTGTATTTTCTCAAGTTTATGTTTCTTATGGAGCAAAAAGGAGCTGTACTTACGCCCCCCTGCCTCGCACTTCAGGGACGTGCTCCAGACCACTGTCACCCTGAGTTTACCAGTTCTTGATGATAGATGGATGGAAATCTTAGAGTATTTTGTATCTATTATAGATATGTCTTCATAGAACCTAACCCATAAATAAATAAAGGATGTCTGTATGATGTATGTTTCATTAACTGTGACTTAGTAGTTTAAGTGACTTTGGAGTTATGAACAAATCAAGTTATGAATAGACTTTGGTCCCATTTGTGTTTGCAAACTGAGGAGCCAGTCAGTTACTGACTTGCGATTTATGTCGTTTGACTGAATGTGAATTGAATTATTAGTTATTTTTTATATACTCACTTTAAGGTTTTGTAAATTAATTATTAGTATTTTTTTAATAGTCATTTTAAGGTTTTGTCACAATATTTCTTGTTTTTAATTTAAGTTTTGAGGCCAAATATACTCTAGACAGATTGTACCATCTGTACAGATATACTCTTCCATAGTGTTTATGCATGAGAAGGCTGTGTCTTACATCCAGCAGTATGACCCAGCATATGTAGCATGTATGTAAAACTTGCTTGGCAGGAAATGATAAAAAGCGAAGGTGTCAGAGGGCACATGGAAATACATAATTGTAAAGGAGTAATGGCCTGAAACAATAGTCCCTAACTGAGAAAAGGAAGAGCGGAAAATCGGTATCTGAAGAAACGTATGCAGCGTTCACTGCGCACCATAGCAATGTGGTTGTATACTGTATGTGAAATAGGTCAAAGGGGAGTTTTCAGAGAAGCATTCTGAAGCAAGTTTGCTGTGCACAGCTCCGTGATGATGATGATGATACCTGGCAAAACCGACTTTCAGCGTGTATGGGACAAACAAATGTGCGCATGTGTGGCGTGAGCCCAAGGAACTCTACCCCCTCAAGTGCCGGGTTTCAGAAGTAAAAGGATGCGATGGGTCCGTAACAATGTGCGGTCCACTCGTTTGGTTGTAGCACAGATTTAATGCAGTGTGATATGCTCTTGCACCTTTTCATCGCATGCAGTACTTCTTCCCTGCTGGGAAAAATGTGTTCAAGATGAAAGTTTTCTAGACACATGTTGTCAGTTGACTGGGATCAAGTTACAGTCGCTTCACAGTCACCACACCTGAAAGTTTGCAGGGAACATTAACTTTGGGGAAATGTTGCTTTTGTGATGTTAGTTCAACATAAAGATTTTAGCACATAGCCTAAATTGAACATGTTAGTCTGTATTTCAGTAAATGGCTTTTCATTTGTTTTTGAATGTTCAATAGGCCAGGAGAGCGGTGGTACAGCAGGTTTGGCTGGGTTCTGCTTTCTGGTGGGTCTGGGGTTCGAATCCTGCTTGGGGAGCCTTGTGATGGACTGGTGTCCTGTCTGGGGTGCGTCTCCTCCCCCTCCAACCTTATGCCCTGCGTTGCTGGGTTAGGCTCCGGCTTGCCGCAACCCCACTTGGGACAAATGGTTTCAGCCAGTGTGTGTTTAATAACATATTAGTCCAAAACGGTGTTGGTTTTTATTGCAAAGTTCACATATTCATGCAACTGAAATGAATTTACTCAGTTCAGTTGCTTTGCATTTTATGCTTTTTCAGTTTGCACTCTGTAAAGACATTGGGGAACTATTGCATAATGGCAGCCGTGCAACTCCAGGACCAGAAGGAGAACTTAATATCTGTAATTTGACCTTGCACAGAAGTGCAAGAATTTTCATTTCATCTTCAGGTTTTATGACCCACGTTTATGTGTATTGCAACATAGTCCCAAAGAACGGTCAATTCTGTTCATAAATGAGGTGCCTAGGAGTACAGCTCTTTGAGTGGCATTTTACTGCTGTTTCCATTTTATCTGTATTTTTGCCTGCAAGATAAATGATAAATTCCACTGATATCCGCATTCACTGATGAATATAGTTCTACCGTAATCAAGCCATTGTGAGAGTGATAATATCTCAGTGAGAGTTGTAATAGTTTGCCCTGTATTTTTCAGTTGTTTCAGTTTTCAGAAAGCGCTGATACCTCACTATATACCTGCAACGTATCAGTTAGCAGTAATCACTATTCAGTATGTGTCATGCCCGTGCCATCAGGCCTAGCGACGGCACCTGTACCGAATCAAAGCAGCAGGGTATAAAAGCGCAACGTCGACTCACCGGGTTGCCGAACCTTTTCAGAACCACCGCTTCGGTTATGCATCCGCAGAGCGTACGGATGCCTACCCCGGCCCTCTCGATCCCCTTCGCCCCTTCGTTCCTGGCTCCGCGTCTTTGGTTCTAGACCTCGGCTTCACTTAATTGACCTTAGCTCCTATTTCATCCCCGGAACAACGTTCACCCGTCGACTGACCCTTGCCTGCCCCACGACTACGATTCAGGTTTGCGCTTTTGGTGTTTTTAATACAAGTTCCCACAATTGTGTCCACCTATCCCTGCCTCCCAGTCTCGTCCATGACAGTATGCATTAGCAGTAACGCATTTAGCAGTAAAACGTTTGAGATACATCTTCAAAAACGGAAAATGAAGTGGTTATGAGGTATTGTTTTCAGTGGTTTAATTTGCTGATAAGGAAGCTATGTATCACTGTACGATACCCACTGTATCATTTGGTATTGCCTTTAATTAAATTGTTGTACAGCACTTCTAATACCTTTGACTCTTGATGCTAATGCTGTATTCTTCAAAGGCCTTATTTGAATTTGCTAACAATTTGAGGGCTTCTTACTCTCGACCTGGGAATAGCTTTGTCTACGGCACTTAAAGAAAGCTCCAGTTCTGCACGGCTGCACAATAAAAGGCAAATGTAACTCAACAGAACAATGTTTGTAACAATGACATTATTAGGGCGTCACCCATTTCTCTCAGGGGACCCTGGAGTAAAAAGGGTCCTGGCTCTTTGAATGTGCAGTTTGTATGTTTGATAAAATGAAAAAAATTACAAACAGCAAAATTAATCAGCTGCTTCCAAGCGGTCCACAGCACTTTGGGTGCGTGGACCTGAGAAGACAGTTCTTCTCATATATGACTCATTTTGATAGCTTGTCTGTTAAAGTATTAAAGTGTTTCCTTTTGAAAAGGTTCTGGAGGTCCATACGTTCAAGGAAAGCAGTATATAGGGCCCCTCATGGGTTTTTGTACAAGGACAGAGGAGCCGTTACCGATAGGCCCATCTATAAGCGAATACGTTATCATGTAGGGTTTGGTGGAAATTAAAGCTCAAGTGTAATACGGTACGAGAGCCAATTTCTGGGAAGAAATTTGAAGACCCAGTGAGAGCAGCACTCTGCTGGCTCTCCAGTGCAGTGTTGTGAAGCGTGACACCCTGCCACTCCACTTGCTCCTGTGTTAAGTGAGAGTGAGGGCAGAGAGCTCGGCAACGGCTGCGTCCGCTCCCTGCTTTTGAGATGCAGCCCAGTGCTTTGGATGTTTGCTGTAGATATGGCGAGGTGCGCTTTGTTGTCCGTTTATAACGACTATGAATCATTCTGAGTCTGTAATGTGCTAAGACACTTTGACGCATTTGGATTCCTCGCCGTGGTGCGTGAGCGGGGAGCAGCTGAGCTATCTGTGTCTTCCTGACCATGAAACCGGAGATGTTTCCAACCGCGAGCGTGTGCTCTTCTTTTACCTCCCCTCACCACACTCAATTTGATCTTGAAAAGGACTTGCTCTCATTAAGCTCTCAATGTGTTGTCCAGTTACTTTGGTGGCTCTTCCTTGTTTACTCAGAGCACTGTCTGGGATTAGCGCGGTGCTTTCTAGAGGGCGATGCTGTGCACGTGGCCTGGCGGAGTTCCAGCATTGACCTCAGCCTTTCAGACATTATCACGCTGCTGTCCCCAGCTCTCTTCAGCCAAATTTCAGGCTCGTCTTCTATTGCGCACCTTGCCGTCGAATCGGCCGCTTCTCTTGTGATGACGGAAACGTGGATTCCGGCTACTTTGCGGTGATTATGCAAACTCTCCTGCAAATCTAGGAAGGATTTTGGAACTTGTCTTACTGAGCATTCCGAACAAATCCAAATGCCATTATTATTGATACATCACAGTGACTTTCTCTGCCATGCAGATATCTCTTTAATTCTTTTTTTAGGAAATTAAAATGCTAATGTAGCCAGTTTTCATAGGTATCAGACATTGTAACCTTTCGGTATGATGGTACTTTATCATACTGTGCTCCTTTCTGAAACATTTCATAAAAGCAAATTTTACTGTTATAAAGTAGAACTGGGCAAAACAGGATATTGCTCTATCTAAACCAAATTTCCTATCAGGTTCTTTATGTCTAAGCCAGACATACATCCTCGGTACGCTTCGGCTTTTGCTGATGGTAGGAACATCGATATTGTGATGTTTATAACTCTGCACCTGAATTTAGACTCTGAATGTGATTACCCATTTTGCACCCTATACTTTTTAGATTTTTTTTTTTTTTTGCATTTGATGGTTTTCGTGTACTTTCAGTTTTGTTCCATCTTTTTCCAGTTAATTATTGCAGTATGTAATTCAATTGCAGTTGTAATTCAGTTGCAATTGCAGATATTTTTTTCAGACTTGCTTATGAGTGACAATTTAGAGTGTTCCATTTTAATGCTGTTTACTGAAGCAATTCAACATTAACTGGGTAAAGCTTTTGTTAAAAAAGGTTAAAACCCTTTTAGGATTACCAGTCAACACCTAATCACAGGTCCAGTCCTTTAACCATTAAAATAAACATTTCCAGGGCTACTTAAGTACTATGCTTCTAGATCTATAAATTACGATAGGCCTGACTGTAAAGCCAAACACAGTGAATATCCTGATTTAAAAAAATGTTATTTGCTGTCACTTTCTGAAAAGACATTTTTCTCACAATGACAAGGGCTCTAGTCTAGTGGTTAGAGCTGTTGCCTTTGCACCCAAAGGTTGTAGGTCTGAATCCATTCTCCCTCTTGAGCAATATACTTACCTCAAATTGCTCCAGTAGAAATGACCTAGCTGGATAAGTAATATTAAGTAGTTTAACATTGTAAGTTGCTTTGGAAAAAAAGTTTAAGCTAAATCAATCTATGTATTTCATAGGCCTTGAAATGCAAGACATTTCAGTGGTCCTTTTTGCTGTTGAACATTTCCCTGTAGTTGGTCAGCTAAAACAATTTAATTAAGAATAATAATTGGGTTCCCATTGTACTCCCATGTAAGCAATAAAAATGTCCTTCAAATTCCACAGATCATATAGTAACTATCATGGTTTATAGCTACTTACTGTATTTGAACCCGGCCACACAGTTTGTGTAACTCAGCCTACTCATGGCCTACAACAAGGGCTGTATACTAGAAGTAACAGCAGTAGTAACAGTTTCTTCCGTATCTTCCTTCTGTTTGATGCAATGACTAGTTTTGCAGACTGACAGATTTTTGCACCATGGAACATCAAACAACATAATGTTAATATTGGGAAATTTGTCATCCTGTCTTTAGATATAAACAATTATGTTCTACTGGATTTAACGGTAGAACTCCCGGGACTATGCTGGAAAAGAACAGGAACTGAAATACTTGAAAAAAAAATTCTTATTATTAGTTTTCATTAACATGTGATTTGCGGTGGCTATGGACAGTAGACCAATATTAGTTTTTCTCTGTGAGTTGCTGATGGAAGCATCATATAGAGGGATTTGTTGCATTTTCCCATGAACTTGGTGATGTTATTTTTATCTAACCAGAGCAGATTTTCTGCTCAGACATATTTAGCAGAAAAATTGCAGGAGAATTCTTGGGGAGATTCCTGTTTAAATTATAGTTCCCAGAATTACAGGTTTCAGTTATAAAGTTGATGCAATAATAATGAGACAAAGCAAATTACATAAAAAAAACAACAACCCTGAAGCGTTAACATCTGTTATGCCATTCTGTTTACGTTCATTGACCTCATGGTGAAACTTAAGATGGTCTGGCTGCAAAAAAGAGCACATTTCCATAATTAGAACCTAGTAATAAGGGCCAGTAAGTTGCTCTCTTTCATTACAAAGTATATAACACTTTAAAAAAAATTAGATTGATAGCTTAGATATATAAAGAGCTTTTTGGTATAATTGTGCATTTAATGAATGCAGCTCCTTAAGCAGCCATTTGTTAGGTTAATACAAATCCAATGGGTTTTGGTAATTAGAAAAATAAACATGCATCTGTGACTTTTGTTTTGATTTGAGGTCCAGTGGGACTTGCCTTAAAATAAAGGAAATATTTCCAGTAACCGAGAGACACAGAAAGTTCTGCTCTGAAAACATACAATAACCCATGAAATACAACTGAGCAGATGGGGATTTCTGTGAACTGCCATGAGAATAGATAAGGATGGGATATCCCAATGTTCACTGTAGTATTTTTAAAATACAATTTGCTTTAGTATTTATTTTACTTTACATTTAAACCTTTATTTAATTTTGATATGTCAAGTGCTCAAAATAAGAAAATTAACTGAATCTATGCATTTCAGTCAATAATTCAATTAAGCACATTTGCTCTGCATCCATGGAAAACAAAAGGCAGTGTAAAATAGAAACTCAGCTGTTCCATTCTTTACGAAGGTGAAGGAAAAAATGGCCTTGGAGAGGTAATAAAATTTGTAATTCTCAGCTGGGTTCCTCACAGAATAATCTAACTAATAATGGCTGTATCACTCAGAGAGATTATTTTAATTGAACCTAAACTGTCTTGGTGCCTCAAGGGCTGGAGAAGAGGTGTGTGATGGGGCCTACTTAGCTTCATGGACCACAAAATGATTGTGGGCAGGGTGGGCAGGGTGGGCAGGAGGGGTAAAGATCCTTGCACTTCTGTTGCTTAATGAATCTTCCTGCCTGCAGACGTGGCTAATGATGAAGTCATCATATCTCCCAGTCGCTGTGCAGTTCTTCCTTGTGTATTCTGCTGCAGGGGCCATACGCAGCTCAGAGACAGATGGGAGGACACTGAGCTCCCTCTCATATTCTGTGAGCCCCTTCCTCTGGGCACCTTTTGCTCAGCTCCCTGCGTTTGCCCTCTCTGGTCTGCAGATGTGTCAGTCTGGACCCGGTTTATTACTGCAGAGTTGCTCTGCCCCGATGGTGTTATTTGGTTTTAGTCAATTATTTATTTTCCCTGAGATGTCTGTGTTTTGAAATCTGATTTCTGAAGTTTTCTGCGCATATATGCACCAGAGATATTCAGTCAACAGTTACAGCACGTAGTATGCACAGTAGACACAAAAACACACCCATTATATTCCTGACATTTGACCTAAAATGTGTTTGTACGTATTACATTTTCCTGAGTTTGATTCTTCATTTTAAAGTTTGTAACATTATGTATTGATATAAATCAATAAATATATTTTTTTCTGATTTTAAGAATGCATAAAATATTGCCATGTATTGTCTTCACTCTATGCCTTTTAGATTTATTTTCCACTACACAACAAGAGTACAGAAATGTAAAATGTATAATAAAAAGTCTTAGTTCAGGAATTCAAGTAAGAAGACAAGAATCGAACACTGGCAATTAAATATTTGAAATTCATTTCTTCAGAAGATTTATCCATTTAGCAGACACCTTTTTTCAAAGCAACTTCCAATGAACTCTCTGTAATGTTATCATCCTACACACCTTATTCACCAAGGTGACTTACACTGCTAGATACACTACTTACACTGGGTCACTCATCCATAAATCAGTGGAGCACACTCTCTCCATCACTCACACACTATGGGGGAACCTGAACAGCATGTCTTTGTACTGTGGGAGGAAACCCACGGAAAGACAGGGAGAATATGCAACCTCCACGCAAATTAAGCAGGAATCAAACCCATGTCCTCTCTCACCACCCAGGAGCTATGAGACAGCATTGCTACTTGCTGTGCCATCATGCCGCCCTGCATATTAGTGTTACGTTCCCACATTTCAGAATTGGCCATTAAAATCCAACCAAATGTGATTGTTGCAGAACTGGAATATTATTCAACAGCACATTGCAATCTGGTTTTATGTTCAAATTTCCTATATAAAAATATATATTAAAAGAATTTGTGTATTCTTATTGTTATTTTGTTGCACTTTCTCAGGTGCTGTGTGTGGAAACTTAAAACTGCCCAGTGCTGGATCCTGAAGTGTCTGATAGAGAAGTAAGGACTGAAGAGAAGAAAGAGGGTGCATGGAGTGCTCAAGGCTGGTTAAACTGGGGACGTCCACCTCTCCCTGGTTGGGCCTGTTTATTGCAGCAGCTACATTGCTATGTGCAGAGGCTCGAACCACCCCCAGCCCAGTTCCGGCAGCAAACAATGCCACGTGTGAAGGGACATCGGAGTGCAAACCAGGCATTATTCTGCCAATTTGGTACCCTGAGGACCCATCCATGGGTGATAAGATTGCACGGGTAATAGTATACTTTGTTGCAATGATCTACATGTTCCTTGGTGTGTCCATCATTGCTGACCGTTTCATGGCAGCCATTGAAGTCATCACCTCTCAAGAAAAGGAAATTATCATTAAAAGGTCCAATGGAGAGACAACCACCACCACCATTCGGATATGGAATGAAACAGTTTCCAATCTTACCCTCATGGCACTGGGTTCCTCAGCACCAGAGATCTTGCTGTCAGTCATTGAGGTTTGTGGTCACAACTTCAAGGCTGGGGAGCTGGGGCCCTCCACTATTGTAGGCAGCGCAGCTTTCAACATGTTTGTCATCATTGGACTTTGTGTGTTTGTCATTCCTGACGGAGAGACACGGAAGGTTAAGCACTTGCGTGTCTTCTTTGTCACAGCAGCCTGGAGCATCTTTGCTTATATATGGCTCTACATGATCCTAGCTGTTTTCTCACCCAATGTGGTCCAGGTCTGGGAGGGTCTTCTCACCCTTGCGTTCTTTCCCATCTGTGTCATCCTTGCCTGGGTGGCTGACCGCCGCTTACTCTTCTATAAGTTCATGCACAAGAAGTATCGGACAGACAAGCATCGGGGTGTCATCATTGAGACTGAAGGTGAGCGATCCAAAGGCATTGAGATGGATGGGAAAATGGTGAACTCGCACTTTGTGGATGGCACTGCCAGTAATCTCATTGGATTGATGGAGGGTAAAGAGGTAGATGAGTCCAGACGAGACATGATCCGCATCCTGAAGGACCTGAAGCAGAAGCATCCCGAGAAAGACTTAGACCAGCTGGTAGAAATGGCCAACTACTATGCTCTTTCTCACCAGCAGAAGAGCCGTGCTTTCTACCGAATCCAGGCCACACGGATGATGACTGGGGCTGGAAACATCTTAAAGAAACATGTGGCAGAGCAAGCTAAGAGAAGCAACAGTGTGCAGGAGGTGCGTATTGAGGAGCCAGAGGAATTTGTCTCCAAGATCTTTTTTGAGCCCTGTGCCTATCAGTGCTTGGAGAACTGTGGTGCTGCTCTGTTGACTATTGTAAGGAAAGGGGGCGACATCTCCAAGACCGTGTATGTGGATTACAAGAGTGAAGATGGCTCTGCCAATGCTGGTGCAGACTATGAGTTCACAGAAGGGACAGTAGTGTTCAAGCCAGGTGAGATGCAGAAGGAGATCAGCATTGGGATCATTGATGATGACATCTTTGAAGAGGATGAGCACTTCTTTGTGCGACTCAGCAACGTTCGTGTTCTGGAGACAGATGATCTGCTGTCACCCGGTAGTCTGCCATTCCCCAAAGCTGTACTGGGCTTCCCTGCTGTTGCCACAATCACTATCCTCGATGATGACCACGCTGGTATCTTCACTTTCGAGAGTGATTCAGTACATGTAAGTGAGAGTGTAGGCATCATGGAAGTGAAGGTGCTGAGGACTTCTGGAGCTCGTGGCACTGTCATTGTGCCTTACCGGACAGTAGAAGGGCTAGCGAAGGGTGGAGGAGAGGACTTTGAAGACACCTATGGAGAACTGGAGTTTAAAAATGATGAGACGTGGTAAGTTGACTTCATCATTCTTTGATATACAGGATTTTGTACATTCATGGTCAAACCAATTGTTTGTTAGCTCATATTTGATTTCTTTGGCCTTTATTTGATTATTCCATTTCATTGTTCATTCCAAAATCGTTGACCTTTTACTTTACATGGTCAATGAGGTTTCATTCTATCTGAGCTCATAAGCTCTTGATTGGTTTGTTTATAGAAATAAGTTGTACCGTTGAGATTTTGTTTTTAATGTTAAGGTCATTAGGTGTTCAAAGAGATATGAGAAACATGCTCACTTTGCAGCCTTCTAAAACACAATGTGATGACCTGTGATCAATGGCATTATTACTGTGCAGGCAGTCAAAATTTGTTGGAGAATTTTCAGATGCAGTTGTAATTTTTTAGTCCTGTGTTTTGGTCAATATTCTCCTGAATGGAGAACGTTTATTGATTTTTTTTTTTAAAAACAAAAAACACAATTGGACCAGTAGCGCTTGGTGGTATTTGCCTTTACTCCTCCTCACCATTTTCACGGTAGACTGCTCCTGCCAGTAAATGATAGAATGCTAATGTCACATCAAAAATATGTTTCCAGCTCTTTATAGTTCTCCTTTTTCTCCTCCTCAGATTCAAAATTTCTGTACCTGGCATGATTGTGCCAGCTGTTGTTAGTTTTTTGCTCTTACTAGTGTCATACATTTTCCTGAGTTTGATTCTTTATTTTAAAGTTTGTGCTTTTAGGAAGCTGCAGTCTAGTCAGTTATGCATTGGCACATACTACAGTACTAGTGCGTCCTTCAACCAGTTATACATAAAATGCACTGGGATCTTTATTTTGTGGTGAATTCAAGGAATGAATATTGTTTGCTTTCAAAGTTTTCATATTCCAAGCTTAAGAAATTGCACTTAGCTTTGCATGTATACTCTTGCTTTCTTTCCAGAGATGGATGAGTGCTTAATGCACCGCATCTCAACTCACGGGCACAAAGACTCAAATGCCGGAAGGTTCCCTTCCTTATTCTTCAGCTGGGTACTCATAAGGAAATACACAGAAGTTTTAGCAAGAACCTATTTAGACCTTAAAATTA
Organism: Scleropages formosus; assembly: GCF_900964775.1. NCBI lineage: Eukaryota > Metazoa > Chordata > Actinopteri > Osteoglossiformes > Osteoglossidae > Scleropages > Scleropages formosus. The sequence continues at coordinate 14,072,626 of NC_041820.1, read as the reverse complement.
AGAACGGAAATCAGATAAACATTTTTCCATATCACATTTTTATCTGTTTGGTTTGATATAAATTGTACTGACCTATATATGTGTGAGATAATGGCACCTCTCACTTTTGCCTCTTGTCAATGTCATGCTCCAGCCTGTCACACTCATTCACTTTCCTGACGCTTGCATTCAGGCTCCTTCTTGCTGTCCTCAAGTTTCGCTGCCCAGCTCTTTACTAGCCAGCTGCTGCTGGCATGTTGCCTGAGCTGTGAAACCTGGTCGACAGGGGTCAACTGATCCTCACCGACTGTTTGTGGCAATACATTTGACCTTCTATGGGCAGATAAAATCAAGTGGCTACTATGTAGGAGAATGCCTAGGGAGTATCTCCAAGCAGACCCTATGCACTTCACACACAGCGGTACTCACCATCATCAATAGCTATATTTGATCACTATTAAAGTTTCTAGTGATGAAAAAACATCCCTCAAGTTCACCAAGTTACATTTAGGAGTCATCATCTGTTTTGTTTTAGGAACGGTTGGTAACAAGATAAATATTTTGTCTCATTAGAACTACTATGCTTTTTAATCAATGAAAAACTTTAATTTTTTCATCTTTTAGTTGATTGATTCTAGAAATCAATGAACATAGTGAAAAAAATCCTCTGTCAATCATCAATGTACCATGAGTTGGCAAACTTGCATAAAATATTGTAACACCACATTGGATTACAGAGCAAGGTAAGTAACCCCCTGCCAGCAATGATGAGACCGCAGCCCTGTTCACTCTCTGACATCTGGATCTAGCTGTCTCAGTGACTTTTAAAGCAGCCTGTAAGACACTTTGATTCGCTGCACTCTTTCTAAAAACACATTTGTTCTTTTTACTTTCTGTACCATTTTGGTTCTTGGATGCAGGATTTTTTGCTTGCTCTGAACCCTAAAGGAAGATAGGATTTATATGGAGGCGTTGTGAAGGGTGGCATGGGGTCAGTGCTGGTTTCTCAGAACTCATGGACTGTGTAGTCAAACACAAGTTTGAACCTGGCAGTCTACATGGAGTTTACTTATTTCCTCCAGGGTTTTCCTCAATTTGCTTGAATTTCCTTTTCCTTTCGCAGTTCAAAGGCATATTCCTGATAACTTGGTGACTCTAACTTGTCTTCCGGTATGAGTGAAAGTGTACATGTGCTTGTCCTATGTGAGGGTCCCATAAGTGATATCCCTGCCTCACATCCTATGTTTCTGGGATAGGCTCCAGACTGCTATGACTTCGCATTGAACAAGTGGTTGATGGAAATCAGACAAAACAGTTTTACACGAATGCATTCGTCAGCTTGGAATGCAGCAAGAGTGGTGAAAGGCGAACAATTTTTTACAACATTTTGATGTAACATTTATTAATGGAGAAATCAGTGTCACAGGTGATACGGATTGGTAAAGTCTTCCTCCTCCATTTCCTTAGTTTCTATATGTCAACACCCACCTTCTCTATTTGTTTTCATTGAAATTATTTACTGTATTTCCTATTTCTTCATTTAGAGCTGAAGAACTGAAGTCCATTTTGTTTTTCAAGTTTTGCGTTTTGTTTTCACAAAGTGATTAGCTGTATAACTCTCCAGAACACTGTTCTCAATGTGAGCATACTGTGATCCCTTCTATTTATTCAGAGCGTTGAAGTCCCTACAGGGGGCAATGACATCACATTATAGGAGAACTAAACTGCTGGAAGACTCTGAAATTTCATAGTGTTTGTAGGCGGTAAATTAATTAACTTCCTTATTAGCTCAACAAAAAGAAAGCTTGAAACTCATTTTTTCAAAAGTCTTGTCCATGAGCAAGTTATGCAAGCAGCACAAGACTACTTACGTATTTACCGCTAATGAACGGAGAAAATCCCTTGGGATTTAAAATACAGGTGAGATTTTTTATATATACCTTGTAAATATACCTTAATATTCCCTGTTCTGGCTTCGTGAGGAGAGTGGAGAATTCGCAGACATTTTTTGTTCACTTACGTCAGTTTTAAATTCAGTAAAGAGAAATCACAAAGATTAAAAGAACACAATTTTATTTAAGTATCTCAAGAGATTTCCCACTCCTGTGAGAGGGTGCACCCCTGTATTGGTTTGTGTACAGTGATCTTAGCTTTTTGTTTGAATTTCTTCAAGTGAAGGCAGACCCTTTTCTGTTACTGAGGTTCAGAATTTACAAGGCGAATATGGCTACCTGCAATAGCACATTATCCATATTCCTTCCAAAGCCTTGTTTGTAGCTGGCCCAGAGCTGTATCCTGTTCAATAATCAGATCTCTGCTCCTTCCTAGTCTGCTTTGTCGAGCTCCAGTTTGTGTTTCAGTCGATTTTATATTGTTAGGAGATTGTGTTCCCCATAGTCTGCAGTGTTATAGACTTGTGTTTCACAAGCCCTACATGATATGGATCTTGTACCCGTCTTTTTCTCAGTTGTTCGGAACTTGTATTTAACATGTTGTACAGCTTTTGGAGCTGGGATGTAACATGGTCTGCTGGTACAGCTTGCAGTTAACCTGATCTTCACTATTCAGGTTCTATTTCACATTGCCTGCTCTTACACGGATGGATCCTATAAGGTAGAGTAATCGCATGGGAATTTCAGAGTACTGCACCATTGTGGGTCATCAGGTGCCTTAAATTTTAGAAGGAATTTTATGTCACGTTGGTTGTTTTATGTGGTTGGTTGTTGCGGATACTACAACGTCAGAATAACTTTGTTATTCTGAAGTATTTGTTTCTCTCTGATCAGAACCATCTAGCCATTCTGCTAAGAGTGGTTTCATTGTGTTTTGCAGTCAGTCCAATCCCTTGGACTAAATGAGATTGGGGTTAATGCCCCAGCCGTGGGTCTGGGGCTTTCCACATCCCTTCAGCACAATTAGACAACCGTACACTCCCGTCTCTCCCTCTTTTTATGACACATAGGCACACTTGCGGCACATTTTTCATCAAGCCGAGAGGGATTTGTTACTGTTCTTGGATTCTTGAATATATCACCTCCTACTTCGCTCCATGATGCCAGTGAGCACTAAATAAAGCTGCAGAGTTTTGCAGATAACTGGAGGGATTTATACATGGAATGACGCTGCAATGAATTAATGCTTGACAGTAAGCATGATTAGTATTATACATTTCAAACTGATGCCAGACAAATTAAACTCGTCTGCATTTTAATGGAACTTATATTAAGAAATTGAGGTTTTGCAGGTCACTTTTCAGTATGAGGTCACTTTAAAGTAATCCAAACTGCTGTACCTACTGCTTCTGTCGATCCTGCTAGCGCATAACGTGTCAGCCTTCATGCACCAAAAGGATAGTTATCACCCTCTAAGCTTTTGGAGTGACGGCACACGTGTCCACACTCATCCCAGCCTGCTGACCTCTCAGGTTTCAACTGGCAAGACCAGCAGCCCATCTGGAACGGATGCCTTCAACTTAGCTTAGAGTTGGAGGACCTCTTCATTAGTGAGTGAATCACAGGGCAAACAGCCGTGCAGCACTTCAGTGTGATTCTTTCAAAAGTAGGGTGTTAGACACACTGAAGGACCTTCAGCAACACTTTTTACTTTTTATTAGTGTTCAGTTAATTCAACATATATATTTTTGTATAAGGGGGTGCGGTGGCGCTGTGGGTTGGACCGCAGTCCTGCTCTCCGGTGGGTCTGGGGTTCGAGTCCCGCTTGGGGTGCCTTGCGACGGACTGGCGTCCCGTCCTGGGTGTGTCCCCTGCCCCTCCGGCCTTACGCCCTGTGTTACCGGGTAGGCTCCGGTTCCCCCGTGACCCCGTATGGGATGAGCGGTTCTGAAAATGTGTGTGTGTGTGTGTGTGTGTGTGTGTGTGTGTGTGTGTGTGTGTATTTTTGTATAATATGTCATTTTAAAAAAGTTTAAAAATTTTTAAAAAGTAATAGGGAGACAATACTGTATCAAGGCTTTGTTTTTTGGAAAACGGTCCACATTAGTAACACCTTTTCAGTCCTGTTTGTGAGTTAAGCCTAAAATAATCTTGAATGAAATTAAAATTTTTCGTCCCAATTGTTTCTGAAGTCAAATACAAGCAAGTGTGCCACACAATACATAGTCTTTTTTTCCCCCTCTCTATTTTTACTAATATGGCAGGACTCTTCATTAATGATCAGTCATATTGTTGTAGGGTTCAGAAATGTTTTGTACTGTATCAAACACATACACTTATGAATAAATGTCCATCTCAAGCATTTCCAGGACTTTTGAAGGACACTAAGACCACTGAGGAGGTCACTTGTCTATCTGAAAAGCAGTGAAGCATAAAACACCACCTCTCCTGTGTAGCTAAATGTGTTCCAAGTCTCGACTGAAATAGGTCACAGTCCTATAACATCATGTTCGATGAAAAACCAAACCTTGTAACCTCAAATCAATACACATTAAAGGCACAGTGCAGAGCTGCAAGCCATCAGGGATGTCTGCACCTTTCAACTACTGGTGGAGAAAGTACATCATAGAACATCCGTCCAGTTTTTACAGTTCCCTAACCGTGTCCTTCTTTTTTGCCCAGGTCTCCAAAGAGACTGTTGATAGATTCCTTTATGGCATTCCATAGTGGCTCAGCCGGTAAATCTCAGACCATTCTGCCGTCGGGGAGTTCCGAAGATACGGAACATAAGTGGCATCAATACATTATGAGAGGGGATTGGGCAAGTCAATGAGGGCATTTAGCAGGCTGCTACACATGCATCCCCTGCAGTTCTGTCCACAGTCTTCCACTTGAAACTGGTTTCCCTGTATGAGCTCTTGCAATCTCTGTTGTACAAAAAAGAATGAATTGGCTTGACAGGGACTATAATGGAGGTATGTATACTTTGATTTCATCTAGCTGGTGTATGCATACCTGTGGACACTGCTATTTTACATACAGTCAATATTTTCCAGTTCCATTTCCATAGCAGAACTGAATGGCTAAATTGGTGTGAAAATCTGGAAAAATCATAACAAAAAGTAACAGAGGGGCCTTGAGAACCGTAGTCAGGGAACAGACTAAACTTAAGTGCATATAAATGCAGTCCATTCAATCAGTGAAATTTATTTGTTGGATTTCTCTTTTTTTACCTGGGAGTTCCATGTCACTATCCATATCAGGCAGGGGAGAGCTTAATAATAATAATAATAATAGGGGTCTCCTGTTCATGGTCTGCACCTGGAAGCTCCAAGTAGCCTGCCCTGAGAGATATATCTCTACCACATAGCACCTGTAGCTTGGAATGTGATTTATAGGTACAAGTGTGGGTTGTTGGAGTATACTCTCTCTGCCTTTATGGTGCCTTCAACCAAGTTCCATGTACTAGCTAATTATTTTGCCATCAACACACTGAAAAATTTTAGGACAGTACAGTATTTAAATTTACCATAAATTATAAAAACATGACACTTTGTAACAATTCTGAGTCCACCTAATTGGATGTTGTCTCACAGCTTTTTTGAAGAGGTGGCCAGTCTTCACATGAACATCTGTAAAACTGTCATGTAATGTCGTGGATTAACAATAGCAAAGAAAAAGTTTTTTTGGAAAAATTGTACCTGTTTTTCTGTAAAGAACTGGGCTAGAGTGAACCCTGTGCTGGATAACGCATGCTGGGTTGTTCCAGGCCAATGTGTTGTACTGCTATGTATTGGCTCATTGTCTCACGCTGTTTTTATAGAACCACTCAGATCTCGTTTATACTTATTTTTGTAGTATTTGGTTGTCACGCGGAACACAGGGAGCCGGGACGGCTGAACCCAAGTGCAGCGTTGTTCGTCTGAAGTTGAGGGAAGAGGCAAAAGCTCAAAACCAGGGACAAGCGAAGGGTCGGTCGATCGGCGAACAGGACAGGAACAAGGATCCATGGACGTGGTCGGAAAACGAAGCAAGGAGTCAAAAACCGGAGATCGTGAACAGAGAATAGAGTAAGTGTGTGTGCGAAGTAACGCGAGGAAGGGCGGTTGTCCCAAACGAGATTCCGCAACGGTACAGGAGCTGAAGAGGGTCTGTATAGGGTGAGCGATTACTCAAGAGCTAGTGCAGAGTCAGGTGTTGTCGCTTGTGTTGTGGGTGTGGACGTGACATTCGTAGGATTTTTATGATTCACTGCACTGGTTAAGAAGCAAAACTCATAATGCAGGGCAATCTCTATAACCAGGACAACTGGGTTTAACTAAACAACTATGCTACGCTTTTGTTTCTGACCTGTTTTGACACAATATGGGTTGTTTTAACCCAGAATTTACTGCCTAGTTTTCTTGTAATGCTCACAGTTTTGTCATGGGTTTTAGATTTATTTTAGCTGTACAACTCAAGCAAAAACTAAATAAACATGTATTTATTTTTGCCTTCTTGCTGTCAAAATGCATTCATTTGAGTTGTTTTAGTTCCACAACTGAAGAGAGTCTCATGCACAGATTTGCTTTTTGCTGTAAAAACCTTGTTCAGTTAATAAGAAATCCATAACTAGTAAAAAATATGCAGATGTACATCTTAAAAACAAAATTTTGGATGTTGTGTTGTTGCATGAGCACCTGGTCATTATATACCGTAGGGAAACAGATTCTCAGAAGGTGTTGAAAGTGGTATTCATATGTCAAACTTTTTAAATACAGTTAGTTCCTGTTGTACGAACCTAATTCATTCCTAAAAACAGTCTGTATACCAAAAATCTGTAAACTGGAAGGTCCTTTCATTGTTTTAAATGGGAGAAAAATTGATGCATTACTGGACTTTATGGATATGCACAAATATTTCCACAAACACCCTCCAAACACTTAAAACAGTCTCAAGTAATAGTAATCAAAACATTAGGATGATGAGATATTAAATATAATCAAGAAGGAAATTAACAAAGACTAAATTAGGGTTGATTTTTCTTTTTACTAAACTACTGTACAATAAATACGTGTAAACATATGAAAAACACATACAGTACATTTAAATTTACATTTTTTCAGTTAGCAGAGGCTTTTCTCCAAAGTGGCGTACATCTCAGGAAACGATACAAATGTGTATTACGTCAACAGAAGGAGAGATATGGATGCAAACACGTGATTCTTGAGTGCAGTCAATTTGTCACATACCACGGTATGAACCAGTGTACGTTACACAAGTAGCTGTATGTAGGCTTTTCCATTAATGATCATATTGTTCTTGAAAATTTTTGAACACAACAAACCTGTACCAGTTTATCAAGCACTTACGAGGTCAGGGGTGGAGTGAGTCTGAATGAGGTATCCTTCCTCAAACATCAGAAAACAAATAAGTAATGCTGGGAGCAGTTGATCCATATACCGAACATAGCTGCAACTTTTCTAGAGCTGTTAACCAAAAATCTCTAAACTGGGAATTCGTATACTGGAGTATACCTATTCTTTACCACACATCATATAGTGCTCTTGCCAAGTTGCTGGGTTCTCATGCCAGCTGTGACTCCTTGCAGTGATTTATTTTTGGTTCAAAAAGTTAGAGCTCCTACAAGCTATGAAACATTGCAGAATTGTAGATGCTTCTTAAAATTAAGAACAAATAAAATTTTCTGCCACTGCTCACATGACATTGATTCTAGATTTGCTTCTTAACTCTTAATGCCCAAAACGCTCCAAGAATTAGTTAGAAGGACCATCAGTAACACTACTGCGTAAAGTCATGTCCAATTTATATTCAACTGGTATACACTAGGACCTCTTGTTACAAACATTTGAGTTGCAAATTTTCAAAGATACAAATATTTTAAACCCTATTTAATTATTTAAAATATATTTTCTTCGTTGGGGGTGCAGTGGCGCAATGGACTTGGCCAGGGCCTGCTGTGTGATGGGTCTGGGGTTGAGTCCTGCTGGGGTGCCTTGTGGTGGACTGGCATCCCATCTGGGGTGTGTCCTCTTCCCCTTTAGCCTTACGCCCTGTGCTGCCGGATTAGGCTGGCCTTGGGACAAGCAGTTGTAGACATTGTGTGTGCGTGCGTGTGTATTTTCTTCTTTTGTCTTTTTTAAATACTGTTTACTGTATTCCACATGTAACCTACGTTTCCACGTCCAGCCATTAGCTGAACCTAAATAGATTAGGAACATGGGACCAGATTAATTAACAAGATGAGGAACATTGCAAATTGTTTATAGAGATTATGTGTTTTTATTTTCACACACAGGCTGAAACTGCTTGTTCCAAGCAGCCAATCCAGCAACACAGGGCACAGAGTTGGAGGGGGGAGGGGACACACCCAGGACAGGGCACTAGGCCGTTGCAAGGCACCTCAAGAAGGACTCAAACTCCAGACCCACCACAGAGCAGGACCTGACGAAGCCTGCTGTGCCATTGCATCCACCTCTTTTTTATCTGTCATTTTAAATTAGTTTAATGTAGTTTGAAGTTAATAAAAATGTTAAAGTTTTAGTGTATTTTCTATTTATTATAGCTATAAGCAAGATTTTGAGAACTACCTCAATGAACAATTCTACAATTATGCTTTTTACTGATTGTGTAGATGGTAAAGAAGAGGTTAAGAGGTCTAACAGTTTGAGGTTTGTGCACGTTTGCAGATTTTTCTGTAACGAAAGTTTCTAATGTATTCTGAAATTTAATTGTCATAACACTACACACTTAATATTCATTTTATTTTTCTTGTCTGTTCAAGTTTTTTCATGGTCTTTTTTGGGTCACATGATTAACTTGGACTGCAGACAGACATCATGTAAAGTCCAAATACAAGAACTCAGGAGCAGCCTAGACCGTACAGACTGAGGCACCTCCAAAAACGCCCCCGCTGAGCCGAAATTGGAGCCCAATTTTAGATGCTGTAGCAAATGGAAAAATGCTATGGGGGCATATAGACGTGCAGGTTTCTCAACAATAACAGCCTTGGCGCCATTCTAGAACATAAGAACCCTTCAGCACGATCCAGGCAAAAGAACCAACTGACTAATTTAACGCCAGGGACGCTCTCAGATATCACTCACTGAGGCCACTGTGAATACCCTACTATCATATCTGCACTGGATTGTTCACTTCTGTTGCCTCATCAATCCTTATTGCTATACATTGCATTTTGTTGACCTTGACCATTTTTGACTGGAAAACATCAGCAGCTGCAGTGACCAGCTCACCTTGAATTTTATTAGATGTGCTAGTGAACTTTATGGCTATAGCTGGGTGATGACGTACATTGCTGTCATTCTGGACTATCAGGTGAAGCAGCAATACATAATTATTTTCGGTCGGCAAACCCCAGCATTCAAGGCTCTGTGTGAACAATAACGCTTGTTTTTCAAAAGATATAGTGCTTTATCAGTGACGCACTGAATTTACTTCGTCTGTAATTTTCACCGTCTTTTCGGGGGCATTTTCATTTCTTTGACTCTTTGTATGTAAAGGTGTAGGCTTATTCGGGACTTACCATATGTCTTCTCAGTTTTCGTTGCCCTTTCATCCACTTTTGTTAAAGACATGAAACAAGTGAATTTTGTATTCTTCCAAACACCCTTTTTATGTCAAGTAACAGGTCTTTCCTGACAGCAGTAAGTTGTTAGTTATGTTAGCTCCATAGATATAGATGCTTGAAAAAAATCATAACAAATCACATGCTGATAAGTGTTAGACAGACTGAATAAAATCATTTGGTTTTTTGCGACTTAGCATTGAAAAATACTCAAATATCAACTCTGTTTTCCCTCCTTTTTCTCCCCATAGAAATCGTATCTTGAGATCCATATTGTATCAATAAGCAAGTTCACATACCAGAATTTTGAGTGTGCAGTTGTTTGTTGGGTGCTGCTAAGTGATTAATGAGCAGTGCTCTGAGTCCTGTAAAATGCTGAGAGTTTATGTTTCCACCTGCTGCATATAAAAATGTGATTTTTTTAAAAAAAATTCTCCAGTCCCTCTGAAGTTATGTCTTCACACTTTGAATGGAAAAAGCCTTCTGCTGAGCAAGCGAAGACTGTGGAAGAATGATCCATTCTTCTTCATCGCTCACTGCTGAATGAAAATTTTGAATTAACTACTTCTGTAGTCCCCTCCCCCTCCGGCCTTATGCCCTGAGTTGCCGGGTTAGGCTCTGGTTCCCTGCGACCCCGTATGGGACAAGCGGTTCAGAAAATGTGTGTGTGTACTTGTGTAGTTCTTCTGTGACTGTTTAATAGTCTTTAATAAAAGAGTGAAGTCTGGTCCCAAAATACAGTAATAGGTGAACACAGAGGTTGGTGGAGTGAGCAGTCAAACAATCAAAAAGAGTACTCGAGTGAAAGGGCTGTTACATTTTAAAAAAGTTCCTCAAAGTAAAATTACTTGCAGAATTCACACTAACCAGGTTATAACTGAAATCCACTCTGGTACTGTGAGGCAAATTGGATGAATTGTTGATGAAAATGGAAACAATGTTATTTATGCTGGGATATTTCATTATAAATGCCTTCCTCAAAGGCAAAAAAGCAGTGGCAGGAGCAGGATTTGAATTGAAAACCGTTACATGTCATTATCCCTAATGATTGCACTACTGACTGTCCCCTAATAAGAAAACCCAGACACAAAGAAACAATACCCAAATAACCAACAAATACAAAAGGTCAGTCAGTTCAGAGGCCAAAACCCAAAGAAAGTTACAACCCTATAGGCTTAGTCCCATTCTATGAACTTTGTTCAGTCATTCTAGCTGGTTTAACAGTTATCTAACCAGGCGGTGGTTCACTTAGGACATCAAAATGAAATAGTAGCGTAGCATTACATCAGGTACAAGCTATGTAGTTACTTTGTTGCAGCTAGCTAAATAGCTAACTTAGCACTTCATGTAAATTTCCATTGCTAATGTTGACACTGACATTCTAGTTAGGAAACAGCTGGAACTTTGTTACTTATTTAGTAAATTGTTTTAGGCTAAAAGTATGGGATAAAATACCACTTTTCTTTCTTTCAAGTTGATTTCACATTTCAGAGCTCTAGAGCAGCTTTACCCAAATTAAAATTTAATTTGAGACTACCATACAGCAACACAATGATAATTTCTGTTACTAAAAATGTGAAATTCAAGTTTCTTGCCAATATCTGAAAGCTCTGACATGACACAGCTAAACATATTCCAACTGGAACTTCTTGTATCTCCATAAATACACAACAATGTATTATAGTGACAGGCCAGCGAGCAAACAACTGCCCTGGTAAACCAAAAACATTAGATTTCCCATGTATCACATCATGTTGTTGTTGTGAGGTGCCGTCGACTCATGGCGACTCTATGGATAGTTGTCCTATTTAAATGACTGTTACTGTTTATAGAGTTTTTGTGGCAGGATACGGAAGTAGATTGCCAGGCCTTTCTTCCATGCACTTAATATTGGTGTTGTTGCCGTTCTCACTAAAATATGATCTTCCGCCATCCACACCAATCCATACTGTTGCTGCCCAGTATGAGGGTCACTCCTCTTTGTCTGACTGCCAACCATAGTCTTGCTGACACGGTTGAACCCGGAGGAGTGTTGCTCCAGTCAGTGTAGCCCTTTGGGTCACTGCAGTGCACAAGCCCAACCACCACGACAAGGGGACAGCTATCGATCGAGATCACATTATACAAAATGTGAAATAATTTTTGAGATGCCATATGTTAGATTACAAGAAACACATAGTACTGCATTTAACCATTTGAAGTGATAATACCACTATAACACTACCTTTTTAAAGGCTTCAGTAATTTTTTATCACAGTACTATAATACTAATGTAATGTAATTGTCATTCAAGGGATATCATGAAGTGAAGAGTCCTTTTTATATATAAAATACTGAAATGTTGGATTAGTTTTGTGTAATGTGCTTGAAGAGAGTTTTTTTTTCTCAATTTTAGAATTTATGGTGCTTACAGATGGGGGGCGTGGTGGCGCAGTGGGTTGGACCGGGTCCTGCTCTCCAGTGGGTCTGGGGTTCGAGTCCCACTTGGGGTGTCTTACGATGGACTGGCGTCCTGTCCTGGGTGTGTCCCCTCCCCCTCCGGCCTTACGCCCTGTGTTGCCGGGTTAGGCTCCGCGACCCCGTATGGGACAAGCGGTTCAGAAAATGTGTGTGTGTGTGTGTGTGTGTGTGTGTGTGGTGCTTACAGTAATAAGAATTAAAAAATGTGTCATCTCACTATCAAGAAGTTTTTGTCCTAAGGCAGGGTCACAGCAGTCCAGAGCCTGTCCCAGAAGTACAGGGCACTTGGCAGGGCACACACTGTATGGGACCCCAGTCCATTGTTGGGTAGTCACACATAATAAGCACTTTGGAGTCACTTGAAACACCTGTCTGAATTTTGCAAATAAACTCACACGAACAGAGGGAAAACATGCAAACTGAACAGGGCTCGAACCTACATCCAATCACACAGCCCAAACTCTGCAAAACGGTTGTGTTACACACTGGACCACAATGCCTCTGTAAAATGTGTGTTTTGTTTTTTTTTCTCCCATTGTATTGTTGTGTCTTGGACAAAGAAGAATAATTGTAAATATTAATATTTCAAAATAGGTTATATAAATGGGTATTATAAGGCAGGCCTCTGAATTACACAGAGCTGATTGTTGAAAATCTCTTCTTAAAATGAAATGCTGTGTCTTTGAGTTTGTTTTCCCAAAGGAGCAATGTTATAAATAGGAAACTGGTTCCTGAAACAAGGCTAATACCCTATTTTGCAAAAAAAAGATAAAGAATTGTACATGAATCACCTAGAGATGAAGGAGAAAGATACAGAATTGCAGACAAATGCTAAATATCTTAAGAATAAATAATGCTGGAAAGTAGCATTTTTGTCATGTTTTAAATAGCAGTCACAAACATAAAGCAAACTTACAGTATATGGTACTGGACTATGCATTACTCCTAAGATCATTAAAATACTATGGATATGATTTCTGTAGGCTTCCAGTTATTTGTGTACTGAGTACAGTAAGCAACACAATAAACCACTTGCATTTTAAGAACATGAAATCCAAATGCATAAAATGTTAGTGTAAAGTGTAAAAGGATTACACTTAATGGTTGCATTGATTCTGAATTTAATTTTTTTACTTTTTTAGCTGATGAAACTTTGCAAAAAAAGTTAAATGTAAATCTTGTCCTTCTAATTAAGCATGTACCTTAACATGATAACAATAACACTGGCTGGCTGGTATTAAATGCTCTCACCATTTACTTTTAATACTAGCATTACTTTCATATTTTATGAAAACTTTGTGCATGTGTCTCACTTTTTCTTCTCCTTAGGTACAATACTGGGATACTTTTTACAGTTGAAGTTGCCTGTAGTATTGATCAGGAGCGAGGAAATGGAGCACCAGGTTCAAATATTTACAATAAAAGGGAGCTGAATAACCTCGGCCAAGGCCCACATTCACACTAGTTCCAATACTATAGTGCAGCAGAGTAGTCTCCAGAATGATGGTTCCTCGAGAAGAAATGAGCACCAGGTGTGGTCAGTTGGACCATCCGAGATTCTTATTAAAGAGAGGAGAAGACATATGATGAGTGTCATGGGGAACTGAGCGAACCGGGACGGCTGGACCCAAGTGCAGAGTCGTTCGTCTGGATTCAAGGGGTCAGGCAAGTTCTCGGTGTCAGGGACAGGCGAAGAGTCGGTCAGTCGGCGGTCGGAATCAAAGCAAGGATCCATGGGCGTGGTCAGGGAAGGAAGCGAAGGGTCGGTCGATCTGTGGTCGGAGCAGAACAAAGATCTGTGGATGTGATCGGGAAACAAAGCGGAGGGTTAAAAACCAGAGGACGAGAACTGAGAACAAGGGTCGCCTGTGAATTGGACATCACGAAGGAGGCCGGTTGTCTCTGACGAGATTCCGCAAAGGTATGGGCGCTGAGGAGGGTCTTTTAAAGGGTGAGCAGTTAGTCAGGTGCTGGAGTCAAGTGCTGTTGATTGGGTTGTGGGCGTGAAAGTGACAAGGAGAGAGCTGTAGAATTTCGAAAAAAAAATTGTATTGATTCCTGATTGTGTGATTGGTTAAATATGAGCTGGGATTTCTGTAAGATTTAGCTTGAAGTCTTAATGTTGTTGCGTTTTACTTTTGCATTTTAGTTTTTGTGCGAGCTTCACTTCTTTATTGATCTGTGAAGCCGTTTTTCATTTCATTTAATTACTTGGTTTAATGAAAACACTGTCTGTGACTGTGTAGTAGCTCATTACGGGAGAGAAAAATAAACAGGCACACACTCCCCAAACGTGGCCAGCCCTCAATAGCACATAGAGCTGGAGACATACGGTGCACTTTCAGCTAATACTCAGCCTTTGCGTACACCATACTAGTGCGGTCCTTCTTAATGTCACCTGAGTGTTTGCATCTGATTGTGGTTTGATTAATGAGCACACGCTCAGGTGCGTGTGGTGTCCTGTCCCTGCTGACTGCCGCTGTGCAGCGCTGAAACAGGTCCAGGCTTGTTGGAGCTCACGCCATGGGAAAAAATGTTGTTACTGAATAATGCACTTTTGGATTAAAAACATGCCTTGAAATAAAATCAAACACTGTTTCAGTTATCAAATAATGACACAGTAAAAATGGAACCAGTCCCTAGCGCTGCTGCTGTTAGCTCTGGATTGTGTGACTGGATGCTCGGGGGCTGTGTCCCTGCCACCTAATTACTGCCCTATAACACCAACCAAATAAATGGACGAAAAACTGAAATGGATTTAAACCTGTCCATCCTGTGTCAACTGACCTATGTTTTATTAATCACTGATTTTCAGTAACCACTGCCATGGATAGCTCTCTGGGAGCAGATAAGTGATCCAGCTCCCACTTGGCACTTGTGTTTGCCTGGTTTAGCATTCTGTACTGCTTAGGGGACCTCTGTCAGGAGATCCTGCTACTCTCAATACCCAGGATGCTGCAGTATAAAATGCGCCAGAATGAATCAGTGGTTCCAAGCCATAATGTGGTGCAAGCACTTACTGTACAGGCTTAGCTCAAATATGCGCGTGTGTGTGTGTGTGTGTGTGTGTCCGATAGGGGGCTGGCATCCTCTTCATCAGTAGAAATTGCATTCATGTTCAAGTTTATCTGTACATATGGATCATTTGAGGGGGTGTGGTGGTGCAGTGGGCTTGGCTGGGTCCTGCTCTTTGGTGGGTCTAGGGTTCGAGTCCTGCTTGGGGTGCCTAGTGACAGCCCGGCGTCCCGTCCTGGGTGTGTCCCCTCCCCCTCCAGCCCCATGCCCCGTGTTGCCGGGCTAGGCTCCAGTTTGCCACAACCCTTCTTGGGATGAGTGATTTCAGCCTGTGCGTTTGCGTGTGGATGGTTTTGGTTGTTTAACGCAGGTTTCAGCATTTAGTGAGCAATGAGTTCTGTGTGTCACAGTTTCTGGGCATACCAGATGTGGTTCAGTATTTGATAACAATTCTTCTGCCATAACTATTGAATTTTATCACCAAGGTGAGTCAGATTGTCATTACTCACTGTGGCTCTCCTGCTGAAAGCTCTATTGCACAACACCTCTCAGTGATTAGTGTTGTTAATGTTACTTTGATGCCTGGGAATGAAGTTGTGGAGGAGATACAACGAGGCCCGAGAGAAGAGGTACTGCAATCAGTCGTCGGAAATCTTAATTTCATATTGCTTCCCCTCTCAACGAGGTTTCCCTGAAGAAAATAACTCCCAATTACATGGCCACTCTCCGGAGGAGCCTGCGAATGGTGCTTCTCAAAACTGTTTCCAGGGTGAAATTGAAAACATGCTCAATTACAGAGGAATATGTGCGCTCAGAGCCGGTGTGTCAGATGAGATGTGCCGGCAGGAATGGAAGGTTAATCCCTCAGAGGAGATAGTACTTTTGTTTTCTTCTTAATCCTCTCCATCAGGGCTGGAGTGCTGGACGCTATGAGGTCTACAGCAATAGGATGCCTTTCACGCTTCCCTTCTGTGCTAAAAAAAAAAAAAAGGGAGCTATGTTGGCATAAACTGGAATTTAATGAGATACAACATATCTCTCTTTCAGCTGTAGTTGATACTGTTTTGTTCATTGACTGTGCACGGGTTTCGTGATATACGTGTGCCGTAGTACGTGACGGTAGAGGCGGATTTCTTCTCAATGCAAAGCGAGCCGGTCAGTGTCGAGCTTGTCGAGGCATTGTCCGTGGTGGAGCAGTCGAGGACCTTTTGAAGAGGCTGTGTCTTACCGGAGCCCAAGTGGGAATCGCAGGACAGGCCCCACGCCTTCGGGGAGAGCGCCCTCACCCCCGGGACCGAGAACGAGCGCGATGGATTCTGCCTCCTCTACTGAGGCTGGCCCCCTGGGTCGAGTAGGCAGGGTGTCCTGTGTCCGGCGCAGAGGTGGGTGGCCGCCTGGCAGGCTGCCTGGTCCCGCGGTGCGGGCGCCTCTAGGGTACGGCGATGGGATGTTGAGGGGCAGAGCTGTCAGGCTCAGTAAGCTGGTGAGGAATGAAGAGGCTGCTCTGTCCGTGTTCCTGAGCTGTCCCTTACGCCAGTGTGATTTGTAACCTTCTGCTTTCTCTTTGTGTTTGAGTGTCTCTCTCCACACCTGTCTGGCTCTATTCCGGCCGCTCTCCTTTCCCCTCACTCAGTCTTTCCCATCAGTCAGCTTTCCTTCAGCCATTTCAGTGTTTTCCTCCTGCTTTTATCTTTCGCTCTCATCAGTTTTATTCCGTGTAATTTGTTTAATACATTCTTCCTCTTCTTCTTTCTATGTCTGTTATTTCAACCCCTGGCAGTGCTCGTTGTGTCACTGATCTAAAGGAGTCATACGATTTCTGTCACAAGAGACTGACTGCTATTCAGAACGCCAATAGACAGGCTTCGCTCAAAAATCCCAAGGAGGAGAGTGTTTGAGAAATCCCCTTCTGTTCCCTAAAGGGATGGTGTTCATGCATTTTACATAATTCCTTTCAGTGGGTTGGAAATGATTAGTTCATAAATACATAGTGTGCTATCAGTGAAACTATCATGATAATATACTGTTATACTATGTTGTGCTACTATATCAATATACTGAAAGCACCGTGATAGTTTTTTGTATGGGACAAAGTGAAAAAATGTAAACTTAGCAAACATTTACATTTATTAGACACTTTTCTCCAGCATGACTTCCAGTGAACTCTATGTAGTGTTATGAGCCCACACACCTTATTCACCGCGGTGACTTACACTGCTAGATACACTACTTACACTGGGTCACTCATGCATAGTCAGTATACCACACTCTCTCTGTCATTCACACGCTGGGGAGAACCTGAACAGCATGTCTTTGGACTGTGGGAGGAAACCAGAGCACCCAAAGGAAACCCACGCAGACACGGGGAGAACATGCAATCTCCACACAGACCGAGCAGGGATCGAACCCACGTCTTCCCGCACTACCCAGGTGTTGTGAGACAGCAGCGCTACTCGCTGTGACACCCCTGAATAAATTATACTGCCTCCTGTAGTATCTAATTAATTAGTGTGTACAGTATATTAAATAGCACTGCATTATTTTTCTGGACAGGGTACATAATAAAGGTTAGCGGTGTAACTAACCTTTAGTGGGGAGAGCATGTGGCATAGTGGTTTCATCTTTCATTCATAGGACCATGTTACAAATCCCACCTCTTGCTGTAGCACCTCTGAGCAAGGCACTTATCGTGAAATGACTCCAGTCAAATAAGAGTCTGCTCTATAGCTGAGCAAATCATTGTAAGTAGCTTAACATTGCAAGTTGCTTTGGAGAAACACGTTAACTAAATAAGTAAAAGTTAGTTGAATGATGAGTTCCTGGCTTAGTTAACACGGGTTGTTCTGTGAATTGTCTTGTCTGTTTTTTCCGCTGTGTCAGTTTTGTGGCTTGTAGATATTTTTTAAACTTTGCATTGTTGAGCCATGTAACAGAATTGATATTGTCCTGTACTGAGAGCAAAGCAATCATTTAAACAGCAAACCGTTGACACAAGGCTGAGAGACCCGATTGCTCGCGTGCTGCTAAGGAAAGAAGGAAAATGGAATAAAAATTTGGAGAAATAGACAGATGGGGGAGGTGAGTAAGGCAGAGATGGGAAGAGAGGAGAAAGAAAAAGAAGCAGAATTTATAACCGGTTAACAAGTACCATCACAAAAAAACACAGGTTGCTTGGTAAATTACTTTGAAAAGTGCAGTCCTTCACAGGTGTCAAATACTGTATGAAGAGCATATCATCCTTACTGGAGGGTAATATTTCCATTTACCCATATTAGTACATATTTAAAAGAAACACCCCAAGTCATACATCATCCTGTAGAGCTTCACATTGGGCGATTGTTCCTCTCTTTATTAAATTCCTAAAAAGAAAGATTGAGAGAAATGAATCAGAAAATAAGAATTGAACGATTCGTACACATTTGATGAGGGCTGGCTGAGAGACGGGAAATGACCACAGTTTGAATTGAATTTCCCTCTGTGAGCTTTCATTATGGGAAGCAGTTCTGTGAATATTGGTAGTCTTATCGGAGAATCATCACTGACTGCAACTGGGTGGGTCATAAGTACATGATGTGTGCTGATTATTCATATGAAAAAACCCTACAGTTTAAATATCATGAAGTGTTACAGGGTATGCATTTATATTCGGTATATGGGTATAAGTGTGATTATGTGATGTTTCTAACTGAAAGAATTAGAAGTTAATCAGAGTTAACATTTAAATAGTAGGTGGCAGGTGGTGCAATGGCTGTGAACATAGCTTTGTTAGCATAATAAAGTCTTATGCTTAAGTCCCAGGAGAGGTTTTTTTTAGTATTTTTCAGCTCTGAAAACTGGTGAACTTGGAACTGTTTTCTTTGTTCTGCTAAGCAAATAAATGCTTTAATTCTGCTTTCATGACCACAAACGGGTTCTGCATGTGAGTGCCATCCAACCTTGCGAGCCAAATAAATTAGTAAACAAAAAGTAGGATTGGGCTAATTAGGCATGTGATCCTCATGTAGTTTGATTAAGGACCATCTTGAAACACTGCTATAGAAGAACACAAATAGCCGTGTGTAGTTCGTTGACAAGATGCATTGCTGAGACAAATTCACTGAGAGCAGCAATTTTAAACACTATTTGCGTTTTCGGCACAGAACTTGTATCCATAATCCCCTTCAAACTGTTTACTGAGTGTGGGTGTCGGAATTCAAACATCACAAGGACAGGCTGAAAATGAGAAAGTCAGCATACACGCTGTATTTAGTAAGCACAGCAGTGCAGTTTAGCCCATTTTACTGTACAAGAGCAGTTTTTAGTTTGTAATTGTTGTTTATTAATTACATATATGAGATCACAAATAGTCTATGTGACCAGTATCCAGCAAACCATATAGATACACATGAATGTGTTTGCCTTGTTTTGTAGAGGATGTATGATGGGTGGTATACAAAAACTTTATGTACTAAACCTATTGAAAGAATTTTGTTTAATAATTTTAACAATAATTTGTTCAATAGTGGAATAGCCTATATCGAGCTACTCATGTACTGTACATTGGTTCATACGGTGGTATGTGATAAATTGACTGTACTCACGAATCACGTGTCTGCATCCAAATCTCCCTTCTGTTGATGTAATGCACTCATTGCATTGTTCTCAGGGATGTACGTCGCTTTGGAGAAAAGCGACTGCTAAATGAACAAATGTAAATGTATTAATTCTAAAAGATTTTCTTACTTTGGAAGCTTGATTTCACTGTTGTACCAAGTTATGCAAATAATTCAAGGCCACTTTGGGAAAACAAGGGTACAGTTTTTTAATCTCATTAATAACCGGCTGCCTCGGCGCTGGTGACATTTTACCATGTTTTTGTTTTGTAATTGAATCTCAGCCTTGACCTGTATATATAATCATTATTTCTGTAAACTCTTTAAATGAGAATATATGTCTTTATATGTTTTTAAAACAATAGTAAAAAATATGATAAATCTGAAAAAGAACACTTAATATTTTTAAAAGCATTAAAGTGAAGATCAGACCACCTGTTTGAATTTATTGGTGTATTTCACCTGTGCAAACAAGAGTTCTATATACTGTGCTGTCTTTTTCTGAGAACAGACAGAGAGTTTGAGGGATCAAGACATTCTCTCCTGGAGGTACTAATTAAAACCTCCAGCAGTAATAATTCTGTTTGATCACTCTCCATGTTTCCCACTGGGTGAGCAGGAGAGTGCCTTTAACATCTTGCCCCCTCTGCTTATCAAGAATGAGCTGCTTGATGCCAGTTGGGAGCACCTGGAAGTAGTTTTGATGCCCACAAACTGATCAGTCCCACTGCATTTATTCATTCAGCTGATCCTTTTCTCAAAAGCAACTTACAAGGTTAAGCCACTTACAGTTATTACCCATTAATACAGCTGGGTAATTTTACTGGAGCAATTTAGGTTAAGTACCTTGCTCAAGGGTATTATTGCTCAATACAGGATTTGAACCTGTGACCTTTGGTTCCAATGCCAAGCAGTACACCAAAGCACTACACTACAGGCTGCCTTGAACCAATATCCAGATGTTCATCCCAAAAGCAGGAGGTTCTCACTAAAATTGGCCTAGTTTCTCACCTTTTTCAGCCTTGCTGTATTTCTGCTCAACTTTAGCCCACATATTTCTGGTTTAGGGTTGTGGTTTGGTCTGGTCATGCTTCCATGGAGGTGTCACAGTCACCCACCGCAGTCTCACTGCAGCTCTCATCATGATGACTGAACCTTTTCCCACGGGCCAGTTGAATGGAGCGGGCAGTCCTGTGGCACACGTTCCTGTGGTGCTTTCACTTTTGGTGTCTTTTGACACCAGCGTTGAATGTGGACGCTGGTTCTCATGACTATGTTATTCCTTCCGAGAAATTTCAGAAGTGATGTTTTAAATGGGGGGTGCGGTGGCGCAGTGGGTTGAACCACGGTCCTGCTCTCCAGTGGGTCTGGGGTTCGAGTCCCGCTTGGGGTTCCTTGCGACGGACTGGCGTCCCGTGCTGGGTGTGTCCCCTCCCCCTCCGGCCTTACGCCCTGTGTTGCCGGGTAGGCTCCGGTTCCCCGTGAC
The DNA here is from genome assembly GCF_900964775.1 of Scleropages formosus. Classification (NCBI taxonomy): domain Eukaryota; kingdom Metazoa; phylum Chordata; class Actinopteri; order Osteoglossiformes; family Osteoglossidae; genus Scleropages; species Scleropages formosus. The sequence goes on along the minus strand of NC_041820.1, from coordinate 14,051,617 downwards.
CCCGTATGGGATAAGCGGTTCTGAAAATGTGTGTGTGTGTGTGTGTGTGTGTGTGTTTTAAATGCTCACTTTATCTTCAGCTCACGATTTTTCTAATTTCACTTGCTCATGGACTTGCTCCGAGTACTTTGACACACACAGTCCACTTGCAAATTCCAAGCAAATTGTCAAATTTTACTGCAGCCCGTTGAAAGGTTTCAGTGGAATAATTTGTTACCAGAGTGTTTTTGGACAGCTTGTTTGACAGTAATATGAAGTTCATTATGAGAGAAATTTTATGAGGGGGGGGCAACGTGGATTTTTACAAGAAATAAAATGCGAAAAAAGGTGAAAACCGAAAGCAGGAGCAAGACCTGAAATCACCCACAGATAAGGATTCTCACACTGAGCTTCAACAAGTTGTTGAGTATTAACACCTTGTACTTCATTATTAGTAACCTGCCAAATGCTCACAAGTCAAAAAAAGCAAGTGGCTTCATTCCATAGTAAAAAGTTTAATGTTAAATTAAGTGGTAGGATCACATGGCACATAAGTACCCTTTGTCTTATTATATGGAATTACGTCTATCTTTTATGCATCGCTTTTAAAGGATACACACAGACACATTGTCTGCTACAGTGGTAAAAGGGGCCCTGACTTTTACAGGGAAAAACGTGGTCATTTTTTTGCCATGCATAACACATGTCATTTCCACAGTATGCCAAACTGTTTTTGGCACTTTGCACCAGTCAGACTGTTTCCAGTACCTCGCGAAACAAACATGTTTGACTTTGACGCTCTGAAAATGTTTCGTGCGGCTGCCAGTAAAGGACAAGTTTTTACTGCCGTGAAACGAGAGCCCCTTGACTCAACAGCTATGGTCACATGACAGTAAATGTACCCTGGCCCATTCCATTACCATGTACACTCTTGTCCATCTTTCTCTTTGTTTCTATTATTATACTCTAATGTCAATTTATCACTAGCATTGTCAGTGTGACTGTTACTACTGTAGTAGTCAAGTGGGACAGCAATCGAGATTGGAATTTAGGTGTTTGTGGTTTTTATTATTCTAAAAGCCTGAAAGCTTTTGAGGGAGATTCTTTAAAGAGCTTTTGCATTGTATTTTGCTAGTTATCGAATGCGGCACCAGGCAGAGCGAATACAAGTGGTGATGGGTTTGGACTAGTCGTTGTGTGGGTTCATTTTTCTCTACGTGACTCTGCAAAGGTAACGAGGATGTTATTGTATAATTCTTTTTGTTAGCTTGAAAGAGAAGTTTGTAGTCTGCTAAAAGTTATTCAGTGTAACCCTTTACAAACTTTTATTGCAGTTTGGAAAATGTGCTTTATAATATTTCCAGTTTTTATTTGCCAAAAGATGAACTGCCAATGATATTACAGTGCAGTATATAAAATGCACACTATAGTGGATTTTAACATTAAATGGATTACAAAAAGCAGTTTTGCAATGTGTTCTCAAAACAACAGAGAAAAATACCCAGGAATATGCAGGGAACGCTATGCTAAGACAGAGTCAGTGTAGGAAATGTGTTGGGTTCTGATCTCTGACAGTGAATTCTCCTGAATGAAAGAAATAAAAAATGTAGCAAATTCTCACTTATTTTCACGGGCGATTCTGTAACAATCATCTATTTTTCAACCAGAAATTTGCAATTTACAATTATATTTTACCCACATGTGGTGTTTTATTTCTTTCTTAATACATGCTTAAATATAAATACTGCGTAGCATTAAAGCTATAATTAATAACTACTTAATATAATGATAATGTATTTTTCAAATTACTGACAACCTAAGACATATTTAATTCATTTTAGATGTTACTGAACACTAGTGTCATTTACATTCAGGGGCAGGGAGAGGAGCTTGCAGGAGCAGGTCCTAGAAATATGGGTCTGTTCTCCGATGATAATGTTCTTGATAAAGGGAATGCTGGAAGCTTACCGGGAGGTAAAATCGAAGGGAAAATTACACTAGACAGGAATATCTTCATTAATCAGTTTTTTAGTGTTCACTTATATTGAAGACCACATGAACGGTAATAATTACAGAAGATCGAAGATGGCAAACGTTAGGCCAATTACCCAAAATGATCCTAACATGAAAGTCCATTGCCCCTCCTGTGCCCTCATTTTCAAACTGTAATAGAGTAAAAATGTGGTTGACCCTGTAGCCCTATAGTAGTTATGATTATTCTAGCTGACTCGTCCAAAGTGACTTCCAGTCCCAGGATTGTTGCAATATATTAGTACTTGTGAGAGTACTGGGTAGCAATCACATGATCTTAGTTTTAGATTAAACAGAGAGCTGCACATAACACGTATTAGACATGATCAAGCAAAAACGACCAACACTGTCAAACGTGACAAAATAACACGAATAAAGGAAACTTTATCCGACCGTTATATGGTGAGACAGACATGAAGTAAAGCGCATCAGTGACACAGCAGAACTGAGGGTGAACAGTGCCGAGGTGTTATGAGGAGAGATCTGGCTTCAGGAAATAAATCTGGGTGTGTTTCTTCACTAAGGTTGGTGACTGCCTTAAAATATTAAAATATTCCGCTGATGAATCTCAGTGAAAACCTGCTAAAATGTACAGCTCCTCAAGGACCACAAACACGGGAGTTATTTCAAAACCTTAGAATCTTAACCCATTAATTATCCTGATGCAAAAGGCAAGGCCACAACATGTTTAGGACCATCCTCTGTCTCCCTCTCTCTGTCTCTCGCTCTCTCTCTTTGTTTTCGTGTCCTTGGTTATTTACCTTTGTGAATAGAACGAGTTCTGAAAGAGCTGGCGGTTGATAAATGAAACTACGTTCCTGCAGGACATCATTCACTGCTTCCTCCACCACGTGGCTGAAACACTAGGACTGCTATGGATGCGTTATTTAAATGCTGTAAATATGTAGGAGGTGCTACTGCGGTTCCACACAGGTGCCAACACCTGAACTGCGATGAGAGTAGCAAGGTCCCTTATAAATCATCCCAGGCTTCTCAAACCTCCCCACTGCTTGGCCTGGACACTGCAGCCAGGCAATGTTATGGCAGCGTTGTCAAATCCTCTTGTCACCTGTGGCACTGAATAATCACCGGGGCTTCCCCACGACGGAATTAATTGCACATCCAGGGAGGAAGAAGAGAAACCTTGATCTCTTACTGGAGACTTCAGAATGTGGACATGGAAGGAAATCTGTGTATAGTGTGTGTGTGTGTGTTTAATCTCGTCATACACTCGTTACACAGGGGCTTATAAATCAGCCACAGTTTTAATTCCGTAGCCTTTTCAGGCTCTGTGACGTTTTTGCTTTCAGTTTCTTCCTCCCTTGGCTCATCTGACGAGACCTTCGAGCGCACAGAGGTAGACTCCTTCTGGTCGCCTCTTTCTCTGCCTCACTCACAGTCTCTCATGAGGAGGCCCTTCATTTCAATCACAGGCCTCAAAGGCAAGAGGGGGAAAGAGCCCACGTCGCTTTTGTGTAAGAGTGCACTCTTTGAACACTGTCGTAATTGGAGAATTTGACTAAAGAGGAGAGGAGCAAAAACTCGGGGGACTTTCCAGCCTCTTGATGTAAATTGGAGACAGGATTGTGTGACAGTGCGGAGCAGACGGACGGGGCTTTGCTGAACAAGGCAGTTCAGCTGTAGGTGCCGAAGAGGTTGGGCTGGACGACATGGGGAAGTGTGGAGCGTGCTGATGTAACTGCAATGGGCAAACTTTTAATTATTCTGTTTGTGGTATTGCCGTATGCCCTTAAGTTGTGTATGTTAGGACAGGGGTGGGTTTAACACACACACACACACACACACACACACACACACACATACACACATACACACACCATCTGAAACCGCTTGTCCCAAGCGGGTCGCGGCGAACCGAAGCCTAACCCGGCAACACAGGGTGCAAGGCTGGAGGGGGAGGGGACACACCCAGAATGGGACGCCAGTCCATCCCAAGGCACCCCAAGCGGGACTCGAACCCCAGACTCACCAGAGAGCAGGACTCAGTCAAAGGGTGGATTTAAGAGGTTCTTTTTTTATCAGTGTTATCTAATATACACAATTTCAACAACTGAACATGTGCAAATGACCCTTTGGACTCAGAAACCAGAGTGTATGGCCAGCAAACCTCAGAGAAAACAATAAGGCATCTAGGGATATATATATATTTTACATTTTATATATATATATATCTTCAGTCCACCCAGCACATTCCACAAATGTGACCCTTGCTGGTACCAAGGGTAATCCTTGGCAGCTAGAATTACTATTAGTAATAAACTATGCCTTCATACTGTTATCCCAGTGTAGCTGAAGAGCCTCTGGCCCATTAACAGTGAGCTATGAGATAAAAGTGGTCCTCAAATATAAATGTTCTTGAGCGAAACAGTTCAACATGTCAGATCTATCCATATAATGAAAAAGATAAAAAATAAAGATGTCAGCGGTAGAAGTGGTACCATTATATTATACACTGGGCTGTGTATAGATGCGGGGAAGGATGCAAAATCGTGAAATTACCATGAAATATACAGTATGCACAACATCTTTAGTAGACATAATTATATAAATAGCATGTTGAACATTATATAATCATCCTTAGTAGTCATTAATTCTGTGGTGTTGTGTGTTCCGTTTTGAGTTTTGTTTTTACTTTAGGAAAAAATCATGTGTTATACCAAATACTTGACCGTGTCTTTCCAGTATTTACCAGAAATGTAGAGAATTTGTTCAGATGTGTTATTGGTGCGCTGACTGATATTTTTAATTGAGAAAATGTGATGTCGGGTCAACGGGAGTAAGTAGTTGGTCGGTATGAAATGAGGTCACTGTAGAATACTCCCAGTTATTAGGTTTTTTGGAAATATGTAATGAAATTTTGGAAAACTTCCTCCATCTTTTTGGCAGTGTAGGCTCAGTGTTCCCTTTACTCTGTAAAGTGCTAATGCTGAGTTATCCACTTGAGTTGCCCACTAAAATAATGTGGGTGCCATGGTGAAATTACAGCAATGGGGCCATTTTTATCGTGATTTAACTTCAATAATAGAGTGACCCTTTCCTCAGGACAGCAGGCAGTACTAAAAAACCAAAGCGGGGGAAAACTCCACGAACGACGGAACGAAGAGGTAGTGAGGAAAGATAAAGGGGAGGAAGCCTGGAGAGGCGGATATGAGAAAGAAAGAAAGATAAAGACGAGATGAAGGAGACGAGCTCAGGGGCGGCTGGGATGCGGGTGGGGGAGGCAGCTCTGGTCTCTCCCTCCAGGAAGTCATACCGCTGCTTTGCTCCATCTGAAGGAGGCTGCGTCACCATGGCAACTGCAGAGACTGTGCGTTTGACTTCTGCTTCTGCGGCTCCGTGCGTGTGCGTGCACGAATGCGTGTGCATGTGTGTGTGTCCGAGTGTGCATGTGTGTCACGGTTTTTTTTAAGCGCGTGTAGGTGTTAGTGTGTGCGTTCGTACATCGGTGTACGCGGTTTTTTTTCTGTCGATCATACGCACAAACTCACACACCCTCATCATTTGTATGCTGGCTTTATTTTTAGCTTGTAGCCCTTATATAATCAGGGTGACACCGGGAAAAAAATTCTCCTCTTTTCGTCTCGTCTCTCTCACGTTCATTTTTCTGTTCCTCTTTTTCCTTCGCTCACTTGTATGATACTTAATTAGTACCTTGCTTTGTTATTGACTTATGTTTCAGAATTATTATGAAACATTCGTCTGATTTTTTTTTTTTTTTTTCCTTCTCGAGACCAAATTTTTTGCAACCGTCACATCCCTAGCATCCCTACCTGGTGCAGCTCCACTCTCGAATACTTGGGTTCAAGTGAATGATTAAGTCTTAGTTTTGCTCCCAGGTGACCCTGGAAAGGCGATGTCCATTTTGTTGTTTTTATGATGTGTGTCACAAATTAAGATTAAAATGTTCTGTTGTGAGATCGGGGGATTAACCACAAATGTAAACCAGGAAATGCAATAAAACAAAAATAATGTCAGTAAGAAGCAAAATAATTCGAATGTATTCATCCTCCAACCTTGGCAGTGAGGTGGTGATGACCGTGAAATGTAATAGAAATAAAGAGAGAATAAAAGCTAACCCCATTTTGGGGTACAGCCTATTCCCTGTTTTCTTCAATAGCTCTGGGCTACAAAACTGCTTACCAGGCTGACACACAAAACAACAAAGCTATTTGCAATGTCCAAGTCCAATTCCAATTTCGTAAGCCTACCAGCTCCTCAGACGATTTGCGTGTCGTCTTTCAAAGAGGTAATCCAGAGTCACTCAAACCGAAGTCAATATTTCTCGTATATACAGAACATCAGATTTGAAAGTCTTGTAAAGAATTACAAAACCACATTTAAAACTGCACAAGTGGGGAAAGGATAAAGTACAACTTGAAAGCATGGTGTCGGGTATAATCTTAACCTGTCAAGTATTCTACAAAGAAAACTTTTGTTTGGGCAATTCCACGTCCAGAGCATCCTTCGATTGTCATAGAGTCTCGGAGCTTTACCCTAGAAGCGTCTCTAGGCAATCGCACGCACGCACTCGTTCGGTCACACACTTCGAGCAATTTAGAGTCAGCAATTGACCTGGAACACATGTCAGGGAGGGAGAGAACGTTCAAACTCGGCACAAACTTGAGCCTGAAATTGCACCGCATACGCATAGCCGTTCGTCTTAAATGTGTCACTTTTCCGCAGTTTCGCAGAGGAAGAGGCTGTCTCGAACGTTCACCGAAATCCAACACACCCTGCGACAGGCAGGTGTCAGCGCTGGAAAGGATTACCTTTAGATCAATGCATTCTTGTTGAACATAAAATGATGACAGCAAGAAATACTTTCCAAGAGCCTTTTGCGCAACCGGTACCCTATAAGATGATTTAGACAGATTGTGCTCTGATTATGATATTGCATTTCTTGGCTGGGCAAATTTAGAGGTACTAATGAAGAGAGCGCTACTGAATGTGTTATAGCAATTAACATTGATATTTTTGTGTAAAACTACTGAACACTGTCAAAAAGATTGCATGGATACGTAGTCCTGGAGACTTCATCACAAGGCAATTATGATTTCTATTTTTTTACTATTATTTAAGGCCCTGCCATTCAAATAAAGATTATATATAAGCACATGTATATTATTGTTACAGATATATATATATTATATATATTTAAAAAATGGGGCAGAGCTTATGAAGCTGTGCTTTTTGGGAAAAACGACACCCCTCCACTGGAAGGGCTTTTTTCAGTTGCAGTTTTGCAGATGACAGCTTGGTGACACATCATTACATTTTGCTTTGGGCAGCACAAGCCGCAATGACCTTTTATGCTAGTTTGTTGTGTATGTGTGTCTCTGTATGTGTGTATGTGAGCATGTGTGTGCGGTACTCTAACCTCCCTGTTTCCACTTAGGGTATCAACTACTGCTGGAGTTGGAACATCCGAGTTCTCCTTCAGCTTCACGCACAGTTCATGGGTCACGTGAGCCTTGAGCTGATTCCAAAGCACACACAAACCTTGAGCTGCCAGTAAGCACTGCACCTCGGGCCAGAAGCATGTCATGTGTTCTCTACTAATTTCTCAACCTAAATAGCATTCATGGCTGCTGACAGTAGAATAACAGGAGTTTACTATTGTAGCACCAGCAAATGGTATATTCAAAAAACAGTTGTGAAATGAACACAGGTAATATTCACCTTACGACATACACAACTCGCCATGACCCGTACCTACAGCAGCTGTCCCGTTAACCAAATTGTATTATTTTCGAGTCCCGAGGTTTGGTGGGAACGTCTAATGATGGCCACTCCATCTGCTGTACGATAACACTGGTTGGTTGCGCTGCCTCAAGGCACTCATATTTCTTATTGACTCAGTCAATGTGTCTATCAGCCACTGCGTTTTGGTTACAAAAGCGTTTCGTTTTTGATTCTGTTCAATTTACGATGAGTAGCAAGCGAAAACATGAGTATTGTGACAGTGCAGGAAAAAAAAATGCAAGAAAGCAGATTTAGCAATGAAAGTGAAAATACTAGAGCCACATTTAAAATATAATACTGTGCTGTATTTATATTATTATTAAATTATATTAGTTTAAGTTTAGCATGAATAATGTGTCAAAACTAGTGAAAAATTATACATTATTTAGACACTGATTTGTAAAATTAAGCTATTGTACAACACAGCTTTCATGCATCTTAGTTGTTTATATATCCTTGTAGTTAATATAATACAGTCAAAGGTTATTTGCAACTGACAACAAAGTTCACTTATGACAAGGGTGTCAGAATGGAACCCGTTGTTAATTGAGGACAACCTGTAGTCCGTTCACTAGAGACAATCACATGCTCCTTGTCAGTTTGGTCAGTTTTCTTTCTGTGTCATTGAATAACATCAGGAAAGACAATCACATTTAGAAAGTCTTTTGCAGGGAGAAAATCTGATTTTACTGTAATCTCAGTCTGATATGAATGTGAATTCCAGAAACAAGTGCAGAGTAACCCTAATGGTCTCTGCTGTTGACAGTATTTGTTTTGTAACTAAGGATATGATTTCAGCTTTCCCTGTATTATTGTGGGTTTTTTTTTTGTTTTGTTTTGTTTTGTTTTGACTGTCTGCGAGGCACCCCCAGGGTTTGCACTTCTTGTATGTACTCTCTGCCAGGCTGATTGCTTTCCTTAACACTGGTCACATGGTGCCGAGCAGAATAACACAGTCACGTTGTTTTGGTAGAAAAATTGCCGTCCCCTGTTAGTCTTTATGCTGGGAGTGGCCTGCTAGGGCAGTTCCTGCACTAAAATAATTGATAAAGTCACAATTGGAGCAGAGAATACTCTCACCTGATTTTTGCAAGTGTAGATAATTTAGAGACTGGGCAGTTTTTCAGTCTGCCGTTAATTTTTCCTTGCAAATGCTAGGAAAGATATATTCTATTCAAGTGTCGTACACACACTGGCCGAAGCCGCTTGTCCCAAGCGGGGTCACGGCGGGCCGGAGCCTAACCCAGCAACGCAGGGCGTAAGGCTGGAGGAGGAGGGGACACACCCAGAATGGGATGCCAGTCCGGCACAAGGCACCCCAAGCGGGACTCGAACCCCAGACCCACCGGAAAGCAGGGCCCGGCCAAACCTGCTGCACCACCGTGCCCCCTAAAGTGTTGTCTTTTGAGCTAAAGAAACGCAGATCAGCGCACAGACCCTGCAGCTCTCATGCGGCATGATTGCCACCGCAACCCCAGAACTGTAGTTTTTCACTGAACGTTGAGCTTTTGGTGGTGTCTAGTGCAGCCGTTGCTTGCACCACCAGGCAGAGTGTGTGCAGCACATTAATACAACTTGAAGTCTCACCTTAATTTTAGACTCTGTTTGATTCCTGGGGATAAGTTCAGGGGTGCTAGCTCAACATGCTTGTTCCGCTGCACTGTTAAAAGAAAGTGACAGCTCGGCCTCAGATGTTTTTTTGGAAAAGCCAAATGTTTGTTTAAAAAAATCAAAAAAAAAAAAAATGGAGATTAACACATTAAGATTCTTATTTATTTGTGTATTCTATGGAATACATCCGAAAATTTGTTTTCCACATTTTATGTGTTCCTAAAGTGTTCCCAAAGCCCAGCTGGTGTTGCGGCACCGCTCTTGCTGCCTTTATAAAGGTTTCGTCCGAACTATGCATGATCCACAGCCGTGCACAACCGTGGAAATACCTGCAGTGTTTGCAAACTCCTCACTGGAGGACGAGCGGTTCTTGTGCACTTGAGAAACGCATGGAGTCTCTACACCTCAGACAGGCTTTTTACTCTTTGCCGTGGCTTGGGGGAAGATTAAAATAAAGCTGTCTGGCTTTTGAAATTTTGGGTCCAACTCGAGTCGCTTCTGATGCTGTCATTCGTCAGCATTGAGCCACTTTAATCTGAAGGCTGTGTGTTTTTTCTGTGAGGCGAGACAATATCGAGTGCTGAAACTGTTGACTCGAGGGAGAGAAGAGTGTTAGATTAATAAGAAAGATAAGACACGAGTGTCAGTGGAGGAAGTGTTGAAATTAGACAAGAGGACGGACTGAGAGGAACATCAGAGGGAGTTTGGAAGGTAGAAGGTGCGCACCAGTTATACACGGAGAATGTCCAATTTAGTAACTCCTGAAATTCGTAGAGCTCTGAAAAGATTTTGCCGGCTTTCAGCTTCCGCAACATCTGATGGTCATCGGTGGCACGTTAGTATTGCTGTGTCGGCGCCACTGTGTATCTCCTTGGGTTCGCAAATACAGCAGGTTATCCGACACGCCTCGAACCCAGGTCTACACTACGTAACGCTCCTTATTGTTCTTCTCTTCCCAAGGCGACTTTCAGCTGTTTCGCGGTTCCCCTTCGCCCAGGATTTGTAAAAACAAATGACTGTTATTACAGCATTCGTAACTTTTCAATAAAAGGGAATGAAATTTGAGGATCTTCCTTGCTTTACATAACATGCATATGCAGCTTTCTTCCCAGCAGGTTCCTGCTACAGAAGGGATTGCGTTATTAAGTTGTCCCAGCATGTCGACACCCATTTGCGCAAAATTAGACTCCTATTCTACATCGCAAGCTGTTGGCGGGAGGTCACGAGAACATAGAAACGTGTGAATATCTTGCACCTTTTACCAGCGTCTGCTTGGAACTCGGCGTAGAGCGGTAGAACCTCATCGGAGAGGGGGGCGGTTTGCTGTGGGGCGCTGTGGCCGCGACCGATGTTTGCGCAGCTGGCTGATGTCTCACGCGTGCACCGTAATCTCCTGCGCACCAGCGCAAGCAGCACGGGCCAGCGGTGACCCCTACGAAATAAAACAGCCCAGAAGAGGATGAGGCGCACCGCAAAAGCCTGAGCCGAAATGAGATTGTCCGGGCGGGATCCTCGCATTCGCATCGTGCCGTGTTTTATTTGCGATCCACATTCGTACATATTTTATACGCTCTCACCGCCAGGAGTAGCTGACATAAATATGGATGGAAGGGAAGGGACATTCTGTGCACAGGGAATCCAGGAGAAACACATTAGTTTGTGCGCGCGTAATTACGGGCGTTCGGCAAATATGCAGGAGAGGAATGAGAACGTTTGGGTTTTTGGGGGGTTGTGACATGCAGGGCAAGCAAGGCCTGCAGTTCAGTAAGTGTGTTCGCAACAAAACAGGGCGGACTTGTTTTCACCACATCCGGCACTTTCCGGCGTTCACGCACGCTGATGAGTTAATGGCCGTAGTTTGCCATTACATTATTTTTGCAGTGTAGACATGAAATCAGTTTTTGTGTCCCATTAATAGCCTGAAATGTGTTGCGCAAAGAAACACTGCTCGTTATATGATACTCATTTACAGTATAATATTTCAAGGCGCATTTCACCAGCGGCCATGCATTAATTTGATGCGTTTTTTTTTGTTTTGTTTTGTTTTTTTTTTTTCCCTGTCAGCCTTGTTTCTCCTCATTTACATCAGTCTGTATCTTGAGGGCTTTCCAGAGCTGGGATGATGGAAATGATAGTAACGCAAAAGGCCTGGATATTTCTGAACTGAGGGTAGCTGCGGCGTATGTGCCAGCCAGTTCCAGCAGAAGTGACCCATTAAGGCCATGAATCCATCTCTGTATGTATGTATGTACAGTGCAGGTTTCTGGCCCTGATGAGAACCAGACGGAGGTCAGAGGTCACTGGGGAGGAGTCTAACAGAGACTCGTACCAGAGTAAACAGAGGAGCCTACTGTGCATCTGAGATCATTTTATTACGGTTGTCGCACATTTTAAGTCCCATAAGACTGCGGTAAAAGTACAAAGGAAGAAAAAAAGTATTTCTGAGATTCCTGTTTTTACCTGGTTGCCGGGTTCCAGGTTTACTGCCATGTCTATAGCCCTCGAGTTTTTTCCACATTTGAGACGGATGCTGTACAGTCTCTACGCTACCTGGCAGAGAGCAGAAATCAGGCCAGATTGCTCTAAAGTGAACATTTCATATGCAGCTGACCTACCGATGAAAAATAAAAGCAGAGGAAGATAATGAAAATAAAAGGTAAATCTGCGGCCATGCCGGCGAGGAGCAGCAGTTGTCAGGGGACACGGAGAGAGGACCGCTCTCACCGTGATCGTCTGATTAAGGCGGCGCATTCGTACCCCGCAGGCGCTGACACGCTGCGTTCGCTCGGAACACACGCGAAGGGAGCCGTGGAGGGGACGATGCCCTCTTATTGTGGGACCTGAGCCAGAGAACGGAGCAAGGGAGAGCAGTCTCGCAGCCATCTTGGCCGAACATTCGTACACACCGCAGCACAGGGCTTTCGGTAAGGTCCAAAATATTTCGCATCCGTTCAGCGGACACTTTTCTCCACGGCAACTCACTGCAGTGTTAAGCTGCTTCTGTTTATTTTCCCCATTTATGGAGCTAAGAAAATATTTTTTTATTGGAGCACTTTTGGGTACATACGTTGCTCAAGGGTACTAGCTGGGATTCAAATCCATCACCTCTGGGTTCAGGAGCACCATCACCATACCATAATCGCAAGTATTTATTTTTGATTTACCCAAGATATGGCATGGCTTTGTGTTTTTTGGAGCCTTTAGCCCCAGACTGACGTTTGACAGACGAGAACGATGGTCTCCTGATAGGCACCTGACAGAATGTGCAATATAAATTCGTTGCTATGAGACACCAGTTCCAGTCCATTTTCCTGTAAGAAGCTAATGTAACATTCCTCACTTGGAAGCACCTTGAATTAGTGCTGATCCCCAAGCTGCACTAACATTTCCATTTCCTTTGCACTGTCACCGAGAAGCACTCTGCAAGGTTCACTTGTTGCTCTGTTCTCACTCACATTATCGGTGGTAAAAATCACGGTGTTTTGTGTCTGCTGTCTTGAGAAGGGAAACGCATCCGGGCGAACGCTTAGGAACGTCTTAATTTGATCCGATTTAATGAAAAGGAAGGAGTTCGAAAACTGAGTCGCTGAGTGAGCGGAGCATGGCAGAACCAGCCGATATGATTCATTGCTGTGTGAAACGTTACTGCGAAGCCTTCGTTTACTCCCCGAGTCCCCCGACGCCGAGACGCTTGGCGTTAGTCTCTTTCCTGGCAACGCGGCAACACGTGTGTGGAGACGGAGCACGGCGATCTGAGCGGAAGCGAGGAGCTCTGCTTTGCCGGCGGAGTTCCGGCGAACGGGGGTTCCTTCGCTTGCCCTAGAATCCTGGGTGTCGAGGCACGGGGAGCGCGGTGGAGAACGTGGGCTCCCTGCCGCACGGAGGAGCTGGCCCGCTGCTCCCGTGTGTGGCTGGGGAAGGGAGCAAGGAGAACGCCCTCCTGCCCCCTGCCATACAGCCTCCACGTGCCAAACTATTTATAGAGCAGGCATCTTCTGCGTGCCATCCGCTCCTCGCTTGGTGCAGCGTTTTTGCATTTGCGGCGAGTACCTGTCACCGTGTCTTTAGTCTCACGGCGTTCCTACGCAGACACACTCATGCGTAAGCACGTGTTTTATTCATGTGTGTTTTTCCTGCTCGAGCAGCTGCGTGGATCTTTTTTGTCTCTGTGTCAGCATGGAAATACATTTTCGGTATGAGATAATCAAACGAAACGATCGCTTGTAAGTACGTTCATATCGAACACGTAGACGTTACCATTGGTTCCGGGGTGTTTGTCGTACCCTGGTCCGATGATCGGCGGCATGTGACGTCGGCGGCGAGAAGCGGGTGGCGCACGACGGGTCGATCGACGTAGCGGTGCGTGCGTGGCCGCAGCCGATGAGAACCCGCGAAGGCCCGAGGAAGATCCCCCCTCGTGCCGCGCTTTGCGGGAGCCCGTCGGAAACATACGGGCTCGGGGCGCAGCTCCTCAAATGAGCAGTACGACCGCCGGCCGTGTTGCCGCTCGGTTTTTCAACATTTAGTCGGTTCCGCCTGAAGATGCCCTCCTTCTCCCTTCTCATTAATTTGTGACACCGTTAGATCTCTTGCCGGAGGCACGCTGACTCGTGTCCCCTTCAGCTCACAGCTGTCAGGGCACAGCGCACAGCCTAAATATAGAGGCTGGCCGGGGGTACGCCGCTTCCCCTATACAGCAAGTGGCAGTCTTGGGCTCCCTTTGATCTATTTCCTTACGGACCAGCGCGCGCGCTCTCTCGGTCGGGGACGTCCGGCTTTAGGTCGCTACAATGTCACCTCAGCCTAGCACTCAGCACCTGTTCTTTTAGTCCAAAGTGCTTGAAAATAGGAAGGGTGTCTCCACATAAACATGCACAGCTCCTCTGGTACATAACCGCCTATAGGAAACAGACAGCGACACGCCGAGGGGAAACGAGGCACGTCATGCTCTGCGCGCATTCACAGCACAGTACTTTTGCTAAACTGTCCTTTGCGACAGGACCATTCAGGCTGACACCAGCTTCCTTCTGGAAATGTACCACTGGGTTTAGGATAATTCTGTCAAAGTTTTTAAGTTAGAAGAGAGTGGTGGGGGGTGGTGGTGCAGCGGGTTTGACCGGGTCCTGCTCTCTAGTAGGTCCGGGGTTCAAGTCCTGGTTGAGGTGCCTTGCGATGGACTGGCGTCCCATCCTGGGTGCGTCCCGTCCCCCTCCAGCCTTGCACCCTGCGTTACGGGGTTGGGCTCCGGTTCACCGCAACCCGTCTCGGGACAAGCGGTTTCAGACAGTGTGTGTGGAACAAGGTGCAAACACAGTTAGTTGCTTTGGAAAGATAAACGGAAAGATGACAACAGTTATACTATGAAATCATAGTACACTGGGTCCCGTTATGTAGGTTTGAGTTACAAATTTTTCAAAGGTACCGTTATTTTCCATTTATTTATTTTTGTAATTTTGTCAGTATTTCTGTTGCGGAGAAAGTGAACGTTTTATTCACTTCACAGATGCTCCTATCCCAGTCCTTTGAGACAAGACAAAGTACACGAACTTGGGCGAAATGTCTTACGCGCTCAGCGTTTACTCGCAGTATCATTAATGCAAATTTACTCAATATCGTGAGCATTAAATCATCAACCACGTTCATATCGTAATTCTTTCTCAATAATATTATGGATTTTAATGGAAGAAAGCTGGTTTTCAGAAATTGCCCATAATTAGTTGTATTGAAGTGTGCATGAAACACTGAAGGCACAATTAAGCAAAGCATAACTGGTGTACTTAGCGCTGAGTGGAATGTTAAGCAACAGCAACAGAATTTGCAGGTTTAACATTCCATATTAATCCAGTTATATGTCATATCAATGGAGTAAATAACTATTCATGACCGCTTTGTCACAGTCCATACTCGCTGGAGTAGTCCTGAAAAATGTCCAACATCTCTTCTGTATTTAATGGGACAGTGTGCTGTTGAGGTGTGGACCCATAAAGGCAGTTTTAACCGCTTCTTAATAAAGCCGTTCGAGGTGCGTGAAAAGCCCTTGCTAGACCCAGCTTTAGCTTTTGTTTATGCTTTCAATATAAAGAGTACAATACATTTTCACTGGTATGATGTACAAGTTAATAAGAAATGAGGCCTTTATAGTCATACTATATAGGCTCCCTGCTTCCAGTAAGCACTCAGTAATTCACTTTGAGGCAAGAAGAGCAAATAAAATAATAAATGCCTTTATTTTTAGATAGCAAGCGGAAGATTCTAGCAAAAGTTTAATTGTGCTGAAAATAAATTAGAGGAGCTACAATAAAATTATTCCTTTAAAATTTCACGTTTCTGGAAAAAATTACATTTTGAATTCCACAATTTCTCTCCAAGTGATCATTAGCCTAATGAAGCCTTGTTTTGAAAACTAATGTGAATATTACAATATTAACCTATAGGTTTAAAGTTGGAATATACTACGCAATACAAATGATTGTGTTAACAACCGCTGTGCTGAACAACTTGGCCATCGGAATCTCTTATGGTTATCTGTGAGGCGTACGAGATATTTTAGCACCTATAGTATTATGAACTTGTTGAGGTTATTACCAATACTTAGCATGATCGAGAGGTTTCTTACATTTATATTTATTCATTTCTCCAAAGCGACTCACAATGTTAACATTACAACTGCTTACCCATTCATACAGCTGGGTAATTTTACTGGAGCAATTTAGGGTAAGTACCTTGCTCAAGAGTACTACATTCAGAGGTGGGGACCAAACTTGCAACCTTTGGGTCCAAAGGCAGTAGCGCTAACCACTAGGGTACCAGCCGTCCCTATACATACCTGTATTCTTACATACCTGCCCACTGATGTGAATATTTAGAAAAAGTACACCTGGTTCTGAGCACAACAGAAACAAAATACAAAGTATCTTTGTTTTGTACATTGTCTGGAAGGAATGGATGAGAAGGTATTTCTCTTAATACTTGTTAGTGCTTCTGGATCCGAAAAGTAAGTAGTACACTTTCATTGTAGAAATGTAATCCGTCCAAATGCGGAAGATTAGGGCTTCTTAACACTGTTTTCCAGAACTGGTTTTCACATGCTGCTTTCAAAATACATTTTTAATGTGTGTTTGTTCAAAAACCTTCGTCAACAATATGTCTTGCTACTCAAGTTTGCGCTGATTTTTTCGGAATTGCACCGGAGTGCGGCGTGGGAAGGTAGTTGAAGCCCTCTTCAGGGATCACTTGTCCATGTAGGCATCGAGGAGGGAGAGGAGACTCCTCAGTGGCAGTGTGTGGACACAACCTGGTCCCCAAACGCCAGAATTGTCGTTTCTTCCGTTTGTGCGCTTCCTGTATTTAAGAGATAACCTGTACTGGAGCAAGTACAGTACATGGACAACTTTGTTTTTTGAGCTTCCCCTAGAAGGCTGTGCAGTCCCACATGTTAGAATGGATCAGGTTTCTGGTGGATGAGGTCAGAGGGGGTGGGGGCAGTAAGGGGGGGCTGCATGTCCGGTAGGGGACCAGAGGAGCTGAAAGTGACGTGTATCCATGGAGACAGGAGAATCCAAGAATACTCTGATATCTTTAGATAGCTGAACCTCAGAGAGTGAGAGAGAGAGCGAGCGAGCGGGCAAGAGGGGTATAAGGGTATACCTTACAATGGCACATTCCTCACGGCCACCTCGGCACAGCCAGAGCACGTGGCGGCGCGCAGCTGTAAAGGCACATGTGAGCGATCCCTTTACCTTTCTGTACAGGTTCTGGGTCGGTCTATCTGAACCCTCGGTGCGAAGTGAGAAAAACACTGTCTTCGCTCATAATTTTCCAAAGCGCACAAATTGTTCCAACAAGGAAGCAAAGAGCTTACACCGTCGGTCCCAGACGGTAATAGATTTGTGGCACGAATTCCGTATTGTGCAGGTCTACGAAACCTTCGGTATTGTCTCGTTTCCAGCCTTATCAACAAGTGCTTCGTTTCCAAATCGTTTTGTTTGTGGGGGTTTTAGTTATGCTTTCACCTTTGTCGTTTGGCATATTTCAATACGTTTGCAACTGTCACAAAATGGACATAGAGCGTAACAGTCAATTTGCTTTTGTTATTAGATTCCCAGAAGTAAGTGACAAATGTGTTTACTGCCTTTTTTCAATTGTTGCTGGGAAAAAAGTAATAATCAGGGAAATAACAAGGGGCGGGTGGGAGGCACATAATTCTACCGCTCTGTGACAGAAAGCAGCCTTGCTTAATTAAAGGAGTGATTTCCCTTGGGGATCTGGCTCTTTTCCCTTCCCTTTTCGTCTTTATGGGCCTCAATTTATTGGAGTTTTTGAGAATCAGGATCGCGAGGCGCAGAAGAAATGCAGGTATAGATGCTTGAGTCGCGGGAGCTGCTAAGGGGCACTTTCTCAGTCTTGTCGCTCATGCATCTGGCACAAGCTTCCATTCTTTTCCCGCAGGGGCTTCGTCTGCAGCGCAACGCGACGGTCGTCCCTGCTCCTCGGAGGAGGATGCTGCACGCATTCCATGGGTATGCGAGGCATCCCGCGGCCCTAGCTGCCAATGCATCTGTACCCGCGTGAGGGATTGAGGGCAAGGGGAGGGGCCCTCCGAATTTGGAAATACCCAGTTGCAAATTACTAAACACTAGAGATCACTATTAAATCGAGTTTACTGTTATTTATCCTAAGTGATCTCGGTGCGTTAGATGTAGTGCAAAGGGCTCATGCTAGAGACGTGCAGAATGTGTAACGTAAAGGTCGAGGCTTTGAAAAACAACATGTCAAGCAGCAGAAGGTGTTGTCTCCATTTTCGAGGAGTTCACCTTTCAGACCTGGTGCCTGTCCTCATTGCCCAGGAGCGAACGGCAGAAAGGACTTTGCAGCTTCATTTTTGGCATTTTCCGACATCACCTAAATGTCTCTTACATCCATGTGTCTGAAAAGCGGGAAAACGGTGGCGGCCAACAGGTATGGAAGTTAGCTTCAGTACGTATTCTCGTATTTTTGCTTATCGTAGCCCTCTCGTGTAACCATGTAACTCCCTTTGAATACGAGTGTTAGCTAAATGGGTAGAATGTAAAGCAGAGTACGTGCGGTGCTCTAATCCCATCAGTCCTTAAAAAGGCCTGTCCGTTTTGGTGCTTAAAGGAGAACAAATTTCAAGCGTGTTTCCTTCGCTGGATCGGAAACGGAGCGGAGAGGGAGGAGGAGGGGAGACGAGGAGAGGAGAGAGGAGAGAGCTGAGCTCGGAAGACTGCGCACTTTAAATAGAGGGGTGGTGGGCACAGGGCTAAATTGGGCTCCAGCTTCAGCTTTTTGTCCGTTTCCAGCTTTTCCCTCGATCTGTCTCTCCTGCTCGCTCCCTTCTCCCTCTTGCATCCTCCTCCCCGTCACCCTGCATCCCGAAAATGCGAGGAGAAGCTGCTGCCTGCAGTGTTTTTATTTTCAGGATGTGCAAAGTCTTAAATTGTCCGCTATTATTGCAATGCACGGCATGCCTCTGCAGGATTCCTGACACCGTCTTGCTCTGAGCTCTGTCCCCTTCTGGGTATCTCTGCTGTAGGCTGGCTTATGTTTCACATTTAACCTTCATCGCTGCCTTGTACAGTGCTTGGTAAACACGTTCCCGGAAATTTCCAAGTGTTCCGCTCACAGCCGTTGAGGAACTCCCTTTGGAAGCTAAATACCCTGTATGGATCTTTTTAAAGAAATTAATTGTCCCTTGCGAGCATCACACGGTTTAGTGTCCTTCATCCAGGTGGCTTCAGTGTTAAAGGAATGAGTTCGTGGTCAGTGGAGGTGGTTGCGTCACGGAGACGGACACTGACACTGACTCGGTGTGTGCATAGGTTCTTCATCGTGTGCGTTAGAGGTGCAAGTGACCTCTGCTGCCGAAAGGCTCTTTCTTTTTTTGCGCTGTGGTGGTAAGACTACCGTGGTGTTAATCTGACAGCACAGCACAAGCACCGGTCCGACGAAACAAATGCATCAGGCATCGGAGCAAAGCCCCGCTGGGCTCGGGTATTGGAGAGATGGATCGCTTTCCTGCCTCTTCTGTGGTAACAGGATTTAAATTGCAGAGACATCCTCATGGTTGTCATGGCACGGAGACAGACAGAAATGGGAAAATATTCTATTTTCAGAGATCACTGGATTCTTGTAAGACTCAGTGCCTGTACTGTGGTTGACATGATGCGTGCTCTATAGAATGTAATTTAGTGGTATATTTCATCAAGCTGAGACACTGCTTACGTGATGCGGTTTCAGCTCAGTTTATGGTAATACTGTGCTATCTTCAATATTGTTCCCTCAAAGCACCTCACATAAAATCTGCAAATACTTATAAGCAGACCTGAAACAATTAAAATTAGTGAGGAAACTCAGAGATAAACACAAAAGCAATTAATGGAAAATTCCGAAGTCTTCAAATTTAATGAGAATGTCAGTCACAGGAATTTGATTTCTGCTTTTGAGATAATCGGATACCTGTTGAGGTATTACATATCGGTGGCTATTCATCTTTCCTGTTGAATGAACGCGTAAAATCTTCACCGGCTTAGTAGGATTTAAAAGACACATGAAGCTTATAACCGGGGCACAGTCGAAAAAACATTGCCTTTAGCCTCAACCACAAATACGGTACATACTGTTATTATTGTTTTTAAAGTATTATGTTTTCAGCTGAAACTCCCGTTAATGCAGCTTTACAGTTTTACCCAGGCAGATGTTCATTGAAGCAATTCACATCAAGTCCCTTGCTCAAGGGTACACTTTCTGGGTGCATCCTGGGATTAAAACCAAGAGGCTCATGTTCAGAGATCAGTGTGTTCAGCCACTGCCTGACTAAATACATAATACGTGTGTATGTCCACGATCCATGCCAGACTTGAAAAAGTGTTTTAATGACCATCTTTGATTAATTTAGTCATTTAATAAAGGTCATTGTTCATGCATATTTTTTTCTTCCTGTTATGCTGTATTGATAGCATAGCTAAAATGTTAATCCTGCTGCAGAAATCAAGAATGCAACGATGGGCATCCAGAGCCGTATATCTTCGTTCTGCTGTCTCACTATTGTACCTCCTCAGGGTGATCCGTTAATGTGATCAGTGCAGTTGAAACCGAATGGATCCTAAGGGTGTGATATTGAACTGTTTATTGCAGTAATATTGGAAAACATTGTTCTAGAACCTTACTTATACTGTTAATTTTACAGAATATACGTAGTGTAACCCTCGTATTAAGCGCTTCTGGTTATGGCATCTTCTCCTCTTTGTTGCCTCTTTGCAGTACATATATTAGTATAGTGCACCTATAAAACTTACACATTCATAATTCATTAGTACTTCAAGTAATACCATTGCGGGGGGCACGGTGGTGCAGCGGGCTTGACCGGGTCCTACTCTCCAGTGGGTCTGGGGTTCGAGTCCTGCTTGGGGTGCCTTGCGATGGACTGGCGTCCCGTCCTGGGTGTGTCCCCTCCCCCCTCCAGCCTTGTGCCCTGAGTTGCTGGGTTAGGCTCTGGCTTGCCGAGATCCTGCTTGGATCAAGCGGTTTCAGAGAGTGTGTGTGTGTGTGTGTGTGTGTGTGTGTGTGTGTGTGTAATGCCATTGTGCTATTCGTACGCTTCAGTTTCATGTAATATCTTTTATTATGAAATGAGGACCCGTTCACATACTTCATACTTGGTTGTTTCTGCGTTGCTTTGCTTGGCGGTAAGTTGTCAGGCCAGACCTTTTCTGTGTATGATTTATGTATTTGACATCCCTAGGAATGAACGGGCCTCTCTGAAGCAGTGGTGTACTGATGTGGTGACAGACAGGTCATTGAATTAAATACTGAAGAGTAAATTGTCCTTTTGCCTTTTCACTTTTTCACCCCAACAGCAACTACATTTATTGCGCACCGTTTTTCCTTGTAATAACCTTTTCCCTCTTCTTTTCTCTCCTCTTCCCCCTTTCTGTCTGCCTTTCCCTTCTTTGCAACCTTCTTTTTCTGCTCTACTTCTTTCCTCTCGCAGCAAATCGATTCAGGTGAAAATCATAGACGACGAGGAGTATGAGAAAAACAAGAATTTCTTCCTGGAGCTTGCTGAACCACGCATGGTGGATATGAGTCTGCAGAAAGGTGCAGTACTGAGCTTCACTCCACTGCTTCCCTAACCCACCTCACCTGTCTTACCCCACCCTGTATCACCTTGCTCCCAACCTCCTTGCCTTGTGTCAGAGGTTACTTGTACATCCTTCTTGTCTCGCCTTGCTATTTCCTTTACTTGCTGCCTTCTGCCTCCTTTCACACCCTACTCCTCATACAGTTCTTCCAGCCTTAACATTTACCATCTTCTGCAACGGTCCCATAACCCTTAATTAGAATGGTAGCGGAAGGTGCACTTTCAATCCACGTTTCAATGTTTCACAGTCACCTTGTATGTGTGGGACTTGAGCCTCAAGTCATTTCTTTTGTTTTGGTGAAATCCTTAGATATTTCTGAGTATCAGCTGTTTGTATTTGAAGTGGCCTTGATACTAAAGTGCAGCAGCAGTAAGTGCGGTCAGGGTCCTGTAGTTACAGCCATGGTTTTACCCTCGTATTTTTGCGATCGCGTGTTCTGCAGCAGCGCAACATGCTTGGCGTCTACCGTCGTCCGAGGAGGATTTAAATCGGCCCTGTTATTTCACCTGGTGTTTACGTTAGCGTCTCCATCTGGCTAGGCAGGTCCAAGCAGGGGCATTTCGGCGCAAAAACAGGTAATATTTATTTGATTGAACTTTTGTCTCCAATTCCAGTGACTGCGCTTGGCTGCACACAATGGCCTTGTGTCTGACAGGAAATGAAGTGCAGCTGACATGTGCTTCTTCGGTTCACATCCCCGCCTCCTCCGCTCTCCTTTCGTGCTGCGAATGGGCCGGCTCCTGCGGAAGGGCTATCTGCCGATATGAGCAGCAATGCCACCTCGCTACTGGCTGCCACAGGTGCCTGACAGACTTGATAAATCCACATGCTGCTGGTTCCCGAGGAATAAATCCCAGCCGATTCCCTCCCTCGGCAGAACGAATCCAATTTATTCTGCAACTAGGGGCCCCTGATCACAATCGGCGAGTGACACAGCCCAGATTGGAACCGCGAGCCAAGCTGCTGGGCTCGTTGTGCGCTCAGGGAGAACTCCTTAACCAGCTAGGCCACTCCGAAGCCTTCACCGTACGCCTTGTTGTTCATGTTGTTTTGTGTGATATGAGGTTTTTTATGGCTTTGCTCTGTGCACTTTGAAAGATGCAACAGTGACAGAAGAAAACAAAGCAGCTTCTCAGAGGAGTTTTGTTATGGTTTCTAAGCCTACTCTTGGCAACTTTTGCTGAAGGAGGCCAAGAGGGTTTTTTTTCAAGAAGCACACCGCTATCTAATGTTCTGTTACCTAACCGTGCTCTAGGCTGGATCAAAAAGACACACAAGCTGGTGTGCGGTGTGTGAAACGACATGCATTATTGCCTTTAAAAAGCTGCAGCTCATTATGGTACATGTGTTAAATGAGGATGCTTCTGTTGTGAATAGGATTTGCAAGTATTTCATTGTGTGTCGCAAGCTGCTGTTTTACTTCTTGGTCTTCAGGAGCAGCGTGTCTTCCCTGCTCACAGTCGGGTTCTCGCTATAGCCGTGTTCTGTGACAGTGCTCCACGACGGTGGCACCTCCAGGGTGCCACGTTGACTTCTCGGCACTGAAAAAGGAAGGAAGGCCAAGTGCTCATTGATTTTGATGCTGTGGTAGAAGCCTTCGCAGAAGGTGAGATGCAAGAGGCAGCAAGCAAGCTTTCTTGGATTCTCCAAGGGTTCAATGGGACCAGACCAATTCCACATCTGTGCCCGAACTGAGAAGTTCATGTCAGCTTACGCTGTCCAACCCTCCATTTTATTTGGCTGCTTCAATCATCCATCCTTATTTCAACCTTATCAGCACTATTAGTATCTTTTGCCTTCTATAACCTTACTTCTCATATCCGGCTTCAGTGGATTTTGGAAGTCACAGTTGACATACTCCGTGGTGTCACTGTGAGGAATCGCACGGATGCTCTGCATTGTGACACCTGTCATGTGAACCTCGACTGAGTTTTCATGAACTCTGCAGCAAGGCTTGACACACTGTCATGGCGTTCATGTCCTCTAGGCCTGCCACCAGTTTTCCAGAAGTGGTGCTGACTTCCCGACTGATTTCATTTGTGTTATTTTGATAGTTTAATGAGATTTCCCTTAGAGAGCTTGTTTTCAGACTGTGGGATTTCATCTGTTTAGCGTATTTCCAAATACACCGAGACCTAAACTCATTACAGACAAGTCAGAGGAAACTTCCCTGTCGTGACACCAAACCCTCCTGTGTCTCATCCACGTTCAAAACGAATCTGGGAAGGGGACTGAGGGAACAAGACGAGTCGACTTCAGACACCGTGAGTAATGTCCGGGTTGTAAAGCAGGCGCTCGGCAGTCAGCCTGGAGTTGTTTACTGTGTCCTTCACGAGTGCCCTTCCCTGAATCACGTCGACTTGGTCAATACCATCATTACCTCCGGAAGGCCGGCCAGATGCGTTGCATCAGACAGCCAGCGCTTCCAGATGTTTCAGGTGACACAGAAGAGCAGCAGCAGAGGCTTCTGAAACATAGGAAGTACAAGGAGATACCCTTTGCAAACCCAATAATGGCCAAATGCTGAAAACTGTGGGTGATCCATGTCCATGCTGCCAGTTTTAATCCATATCATTCCTTTCCTAACAGCCTGGGGGGGGCTGATATGTAGTGTGCACCAGCCAGCTTTAAGTCCTAACTGGAGTGCGAGGCCTTCCTACTGCTCTTCTGTTAGAGGGTATCTGTTGATATTAGAGGACTCTGCCTCGCTCCCACACATAAACACACCTTGAGCGCAGACTATGAGTCACACGCTTAAGTGGGGCTATGCATTTATGGACGCTGTTTGTTTGATGCGAGAAGCAGCGCGTCGGGACTCTATAGCGCCAAGAGGCACGGTGCATGGGGCTCCTAAATGAGAGAACAGCACGAGAGGCTGGAAGTCAGACAGATTTATTTGCATACATGTCACAGCGCACAGCCATTTACACTCGATCCGTTTCGAAACGTGTCTTTCGGTCAACGTGTTTGGAAGGCACCCATCTTGGAAACTGCTTGCCGAGCTTAAAAGCGATTTCATTTCCCTGGGAGCTAGAGTAGTTACGTTCCAGCTACATCGTGCCTTCGCTGGAAGGAGTCCTTGCTCTGTTGACTCAATATTTGTGTCAAGTCCGCAGACTTCTGTTTGTGCGGGAAGATGCATGCACTCGCAGTAAAGACCGAAAAGTGACACGTGCGACGCTGCTGTCAGTTTGCGTAACCCCCAGAGGCCCAGCGTCCTGTCCGGGTTGGCAACGCTTAATCTTACCTCCGGAGGAAGTGCGGTCGCTGTATTGAATCAATTAGCTGCCTCAGTTCCCTCATCATTATCCATTAAGGGTGGTCTCCCCGTAAACGGGGCGAGGGTGTACATTAGGTTAGTATTAGGGCTGTCAGCTGGGGATTAAGGCTGCAGACGCCAGTCCTGTGTCAGCACCCCAGCGTGTGCTTTCTCTCTGGGTGTGATAGGAGGTCCTTGGCGAAAACAGCAAAGCAGCCAGCGGTTTCCCTCCTCCCAGGTCGCCAACACCTGCTGGGGCGTTCACGCTTTAAGCATGCGTTGGTTCCTCTCACGGGCAGAGATAGCGTGTCCTGCGATGCCCCCTTTGGCTTCGGAGACAAAAACCTCCCTCTTTCCGCTGGACCAAATACTAATCTGTAGGACTGCGTGATCTCTGACCCCCATTCCATTCGCATTTCCGGATTGAAAGGATGTCCTTTTTCGATCCAGGTTATATCTTTACCCTTTTCCTTTCTTTGAGAGAGTGAGAATATGAAGAGACCAATGAAGTCCAGCAGCTGTAGTAGACTGGCAATGTGATTGCGGTATGTTCTGGGTTTCTTAAATACTTTCCAGGAGAAATGTCAGTGTGGATGTATCGAGGTATGCCTTACTGTCCCGTCTACATGTACTTGTGTCTACGTGGTACAGGTAGTAAATGCTGGCGTATCTCCCAGTGCATATGACGAGATATTAAGGTGTCACAGAAGGCGATTCGAAATGTTCAAATTTGATAAATATTAATTCTTCTTAAAAGCGTGCAAGAGCTCTCAGAAATATAGATTTTTTTTCCGGAGATTGGACATCCCTTACCAGCTTCCTGAAACTTGCATCAATAGCAGCATGAACAAAGATTTCTTTTTTCTCTCTGTTTTCTCCTGTTACCCGGAAACCACCCAGGTCCCCTGTTCAGGCACGCTGGGCTGGTACTTGTCAAATTTTCAAAGTGCACCAGCTCCTCTGTGAATACAAATGACACAATTAATATTGAAATCTAGCACGGATTACTTTAATACGCCCAGAGACTTCTCAAGTTAGAATCGCACACTTCCAGATGCTGCTTCCCAGTCTGAAATGAAGCTCATGAGAAGATTATTTTGTGAACATCAAAGGTGTTTCAGGCCATGTATTACTGGTGATTTGCGGGCCATCGGAGGGAGAGAAGGAGCAAGTCAACTCGGCGATGCTCCCTCTCACATTGTGGAAGGCAGAAGTCATTACAGTCATCAGGCAGAGGAAGAGTGAACACAATCAGGTGTAAGAGGAATGACATGTAGGGCATCGCGTCTGGCTCTGAGGTTGACCGCCGATCGCCGTTTACGTCAGTGTAGCCGAGGACGTACTTTAGGTTCCTCTCGTCAACTCGAGCAACTCAAGTAGCGTGTGTTTTAATGACAAGATGAGTGCATTCCTTCACCTTAGGAATGGAAAGAGGCTGACATGCTGATGAAGACGTGCTGGCTTCGGTTTGTGTTCCTGCTGTGCGTTGAGAGGCGTTATAAATAACTCAGCCTGCGTCAGTTGATGGGAGAGATGAGTCCTTCAGCTGGGTCATATCTGTCCCCAAAGCCCCTCCTACACCAGCCACACCTCAAAAGAAAAAACGGAGAGAAGAGAAATGTCGAGAGCTGATCGCTCTGAGCACCAGCAGACAGACCTAGATGAGACACAAGGCTTACTAAAAATGTTTAATCTGGCGCAGCTGCAGCGCTTAGATATACAGCCGCATTTGTTTGGGTTTTGGCCGAAAGGAGTTTACAGTCCTTACGCGTTCGTTAAATGTGAACTTCTTATGACTGAAACGATCCATTAGATTTCTTAAACGTTTACACGCGAAAGTGAAAACGAACCGAAAAAATTCCGCGGAGCCGTATGTCGCAAAGCCCGCTTTCGCCACGGATACGTTACTGGAAAGTGGTGGCGGGTAGCGCTGGATGCAACGTGCTTTTCTTTTGCTCGGAATGATGGATGACTTTCACAGGCCACGTATTTCACTGTCTAGACATGTTCAAGGCGTTAGCGAGGGGCATCTTAAAGGTCACCCGGCGTGGCGTGGCGAACCGATGCGCGACGTATTATCTCGACTTCTTCCCGTGTCACAAAAACAGTTTGTTGGGGCCACGTAAACGCTGACACCTCTCATAATGTAGAGTGAACGCGGTGACATGGGGTCACGGTGGAGGAAATTAACGGAGCCCTTGCTAAAAAGCACAGCTGCTTACGTCAGAACGCCCCATTCCTGCACTCCGCAATCCCGCTAAAGGGACGAGGAACGCGTAGTGGAGGTTGTTGTCTGGTTACCGTTTCCATGGAGGCAGCTGTCTGCCGGGCCTCAGCGCAGCGGACTTCGGCAAAACTTAAATTTCAAGCCCCGATGAGCCGGAAGGGGGTTTGAAAAGAGTGAGCGGAGGGGAGATAGAAACGGCGCGTGAGGCGGGAGCTGGGGAGTGTGGCAGGACTGAGGGAGCGAGAGAGAAACGGAGGGTAAGGAGCTCGGGTGGCGAGGTCTGCGAGGCGTCACCCCGATAGGACCTGAGGTCTGAAAGCAGCGCATGCTGCTGGGAGATCGATGTGGCCTTTCTCTCCATAGCTCGCGACGCAAAGCCATCGGAGGGCGGTCGAGTTTGCACACGGCTGGAGGGAGACCCTGCTCAGAGCCCTCTCAGACACAACAGGAAAGGCATAACGCTGATCCCATGCTCTCCTTCCTAAACCGCCAGTACACCGCAAGGCCTCGGTACCATTCCTCTATGTCCTTTCCGTTATTGGGCTTTACCACACCTTTACCTCATGCAACAGCCTTTGTTAACCGAACGGCTGCCAAATGATGGCCCATTTGGGGATATGCACTGTCCAAGATGATCGGAACTCTTCTCGAGAATCAAGACGGTAATCTGGTGAACGTTTTGCAGTCGACGCTCAATAAGGCGGAGCTTAAATGCGCTGTGTAAATTGCTCCCCGTTTAACGCTGCAAATGCTAAGCCTGCCGCTCGTCGCACCTTTATTTTACCGTTCAAACTATGTGCATGGCACTGCTTTTTCAACAGCGCGGCACAAGAACATTGTGTAGAGAATAGAATACTGGTTGAGAACACACGGGAGAATCACACTGGAGGTTTTGATTCGATCTGCTCTGCACCGTGACAACTGGAATCGGAACGGAAGCAGGAATCGCAAAAATGACCAGCCTGAATATGAAGTTTGCAGTCTGCACCTGGAGTTGAAACACCTGCTTCCATCTGTACTTACGTAGGACCCACCAGAAGCTCGCTCAGACTAATGCTGTCCCTTGGTCGCCTTTCGGTAGTCATTGCTGAACTTAAAGCTCGGACAGTTTCTTTATGATTACTCCCTCTTCGTTTTGCTGGCACTTTTCCCCAGCAATTCTACAATGTTGGGTTTGTGTACTATGCTACTTCCAATGGCTTAACTTTTTATGCAGCTGTATAATTTTTACTGGGGCGATTCAGCAGAAGTCAGTACCTTGCTCAGGGCTACTACAGTGCAGGGAGTTGAACCCAGGACCTTTGATTCCAACCGCCACACTACCTGGCGCCCCAAGTTTATGAGTGGAAATTAATAGATCGTTCGCTACGCTCCGTGACTTGAGCTCATAGCACGGCAGTGTCCCTCTTGGGCAGACATCCCCGCCGCTACCATTGTACGTTTGGCTGCTTAGTGTACCTTTCATGGGCCCTTTTCAGAAAACTTGAGTGGAGGATCGCAGGCTCTGCTGGGTGCTCTCTCTAAAGTTGCCCTTGCTCTGCTGCTGGGCTTTGCGTCTCCCCGGACTGTTTTCTCGCAGTCATGCTTTTTACACCCTGCTGTAAATTTAAGAGCAGTTTTGAGCAACAGAGAAGCTCGTTGCTGTGATGGTGAATTTTGGTAGTCTGTGCTGTGGGCGTACGAAACAGGCCGCCTGCTAGAGTATGAATCATTCTAATATTACAGGACACGCCTCCTGCACAAATACAGTCCACTCTGTCCACGAGAAGCACCCAAAGCGCTTACATCAATGGACATGCCTCCGAAATGTCTCACGGCTGCGATCGTTACCGCTATAATGATCACCAAAAAGGAACGATGCTTACGTGATTCAGATTGTAGATGCAAAAATGTGCACTCGATGAAGACGTCCCTTTGCGTTATAGATACATGATAGATATCTCATTTGCTTATTTGATTCAGCACGTATTTTACGATTAATCTTTAAAATGAAACTCCTCTTCAGCTGGATCCCTTCGCTTAATTTCTCGCTTTGATGTATTGCCCTGCAAATGCAAACCCGCTAGATTTGCCAAGGACACCTCAGAGGGAAAGGCATCCCTTGAAATGAGGTCATATGCCTGCCCCGATGGTTTCCGTGGGTGGCCTGTGGAGTATGACATATTGTTATTACGGGCAGGGTTACGGACAATCATTCTTATCACAGCTGGGTTTTAAATCAGAGTTGGCCTCCAAACAGCACGGCTTAAATAATAATGATCGTAACGAAGCACATCGGCTACGGCTATTACAGCCATTTCTAATGATGATTAACAGGTCATTATATTTGATTTAGAGGGCTTGAAACTAGCAACATTGTCCTAATGGGTGCCTGTTGAGAGAGGAACAGGTTGGTTACCCTGTAATCATGGCGTGATTTTCAAATAACAGCAGCAATGTTTTCATTTCTTTTGAAAGTATTTTTAGTGTTATTGTTGTTATTAGTGTTGTTTGAAGATTCAAGAGTTTATTGTCATGCGTACAGTAAACAGTTCGTTACACCATGCAATGAAATTCTTACTCTTTGAATCCTCTCAGCAGCCTATGACATAAATTATAAGGAGGTAAGGAAAGAAAAACACAAGGCGTAAATCACAGTAATTTTTCTAAATTTATTAGTGCAAAAATCCAAGAAACTAAATTATATACGTATATAAAATGTGCAGTGCGCAATGTGAACATGGAAGATGTACGTGTGCAAAGTCCTGCAGAGGTAGATTGGGTCCATTCGCAGTCGAAAGGGGGTGTGTGTTTGTGTGCGCAAGGTATGCGGAGGTAGTCTGTGGTCTCTGATGTTATTGGCGTTGTGGATGTGTGTGCGTAGGACGGATGGGGTAGTTGACACCTCTCAGGCTCAGAGGGTAATCTGCGTCTGCCGCGATGGGTGGAGAGGCAGCGGATGGGTGTCGTTCACAAGCCTGATGGCCTCTGGGTAAAAATTGTTTTTCAGCCTTGAATTTCTGGCTTTAGCACTCCTGTAGTGTCTGCCTGATGGTAAGGGTGTGAAAAGGCTGTGCTGGGGATGACTATTGTCCTTGATGATGTTAATGGCTCTCCTGATGGTTCTGGCCTTGGTATAGGCTCTCCAGTGATGGGAAGGACGTTCCAGAGATGGTTTGAGCAGCTTTCGCCACTCGCTGTAGCGCCTTACGATCCTGTACTGTGCAGCTTCCAAACCACACTGTGATAGAGCTGCTGAGGATGCGCTCAGTTGCACACCTAGAAGCTTCTGTTATTGTTATTATTATGTGATTTGGGTTTATTCTTCTTCCTTATCGGTAAGAGCATCATTAGGTATCCAGATCTTACTGCATTTTGACTGTGTGTCCAGTTCAGAGGCAGGTGAAATCTAATGAAATGCTTGCTGGAAAACAATGAGGATTGTAAGTGTCAGGTTGGACTCCTGAAAGCCCGAAGGCCTGAGTGGTTCCCTTTCTGAAAGCCCAACTTTGTGCTGATTCCTTTCATCTAATCATCTGCTCCATTGGACGAGTTAAACACCTTTTTTTCTTCCTCTTGATCTCCGCTTGCTTTTGTTTTGTTTAAGGTTTGTGCCTGATTGAGGGCATGGGGATGCTTATCTGTGTGATACCAGGGTCAGTCAATTAAGAACACTCAATTAGGCAAAAAATTAGAACATAATTCAATTTACAGCTTAAATGATGTAAATGGAAGACAAGATCTCGGAGGGGTGTGCATTGCTGGTTCTTGGATGGCTGCAGCTCTTATAGGGATTATTATTTCTCCTGTTTTTGGGTACAGGGACAAGGAATTGTTTCTCGCTTACATAGATAATTGATTTAACTGGATAATTAATGAAAGTGGGAACCTTCCCAGTGACTCATATGAAGAGTTTTAGAATGTAGCAAGACAAAAAAAAAAAAAACAAAAGGAAGGGTTTGAGGTCTGTCAGTCTCCTCTGTGGTACCCAGAACTCCCCTGCATCCCATGCTCCAACCTGGCCTTGGATGAAAACGGAGTCTGCTTCTGTGCAGTAGTTGCTGGATTTTGGACATACAGCAGAGCATCTGGGGAAAAAAAATCATCTTGAGCCCAGCCAAGTCCACAGCACAGAGCCTTTGGTCAGAGTTTCTGATGCTCTCTGGCCAGAAAGATGCTGGGTGTGTAATGCTTCAGTCGCCACCAGGGGGAGCTTTTGATGAGGTCTTGCTGCATACCAGGTCCTCCTGCTCTGATGACCTGTTTCTTACAAAGTTTCTCCAGTTATTGGTAACCCCACCCCCCCCCCCCAGCTACTCCAACAATAGCAACACTCAGTGTACAAGACAGGATGACCATGTCCAAACAGGGCCTCGGTTTGTTCAGTAACCACAGTGTCCTAATCCATTGTCCACAGTGGAACATCACACATCTTACTGCTCATTGACCATACTCTGTATCTCTGACTGTTTTTTTTCTTTTTTCTTCCTTTCTCATTCCCTCCACACTCCTCCTCATCCCACCCATATTTTTTCTTCTGTTCTCTTCTTCTCCCTGCTGTCCTTTTTCTTTTCCCCTCCTCTCTCTTCCAAACAGCTCTTTTGCTAGCAGAAGGTAAGATAACGCCTCTTGTTCTGCACCTGCGGTGATTCTGTGTGTCGAAGTCTGTGTCTTTATGAGTGGTTTGCTGTGATTTGCTCCTACATACTACATTTCCAGAGTGATCAGTCATCAATAACCCTGTATCGTCCTTACTGCCTTTTCCCTTAGCCATTGACTGAGTCCTAATATTTTTATTCATCAGTTCGGAACTCAGATTAAGTGCTAATATGTAGAAGACTTTCAAGCCTTTGTCACCCATAAAGCTGAAAGTTTATAAACTAGGCTGTGAATCGCTTTTATAGGAGATGATTCCAGTGAAATAGCAGGACATGGGAAGTTAATGCAACCGTTATTCATGCTACCGCAGACCACAGCGACCTGGGAATCGAGGCTTTGGGTGTTCTGTAACTATCTAGCTGTTGCTTTCATATTAAGTAAGAGCTTGGACCTCAACCGTGGTGCATCGCTAAATTGCTGTGCACCCTGCGGTGGGCTCTGGGTTTGGATCCGGGAACAGAAATTGGCCTGTGATCCCTTGGGCATTGGGGAAGGCTGGGGTTCCATCCTCCTCATTGTTCACAGTGACACCTGGAGTCGGTGGGGGATCGGGGATCAGGTAAACAGCGCTCCGAAAGGAAGTGCAAGGTGTGTGCCTGTGTTCACTTCTCCTGGGATGGTGTGGACGATTTGAGAATTGGCTGAAAAGGGGTACAAATGTAGGGAGGGGAATACAAGCATAAGTTTCCAGACTAGATGTGATCCAAGGGCTGAGGAGTAGGTGGGCCTTTGGGACCCAGCGCAAGGAATCATCGCAAGCAGGACTGCCCGCTCCACTTGGGTATTTGTATGGAGAACACATACAGAAAAAAAATGTTAGT
Organism: Scleropages formosus; assembly: GCF_900964775.1. NCBI lineage: Eukaryota > Metazoa > Chordata > Actinopteri > Osteoglossiformes > Osteoglossidae > Scleropages > Scleropages formosus. The sequence continues at coordinate 14,019,127 of NC_041820.1, read as the reverse complement.
GTGGAGCTGGAAGCGCTGATGTCGTGGTGCCTGCTGACACATGGGCTTCCTTGACCGCCTGGCGCTGAAAGGCTTCCCTGTTCCTCGTGATGCTGCCCCTGCCTGAGTCAGCAGCTTGTTCAAATCCTCTCGCTTCGCCTCGACGTACGCGCCGACCGCACGAAAGAACCGAATTCGCTGCTCTTCCTTCACGATTGCGCGAGCATGCCAATTTGATAAATTAATTTTCAGTTCGCTGGAACATATTATGACAAGATTACTTGTTAGCTAAAGGGTTTTAGGTGGCAGATGAAGAGATGTGATGATTCAGTAGTCAAAGCATTGCCATGATTCTAACCACAAGAGGCCCAAAGTAAATTTAAATGGAAATTGGTGCCACCGCCCACCAGCGGGAATCTTCAGCTTCTCATCATCTGCTTTATAGTGTCATCTAGTGGTGGGGGGACACCTTACAGCAGCTGTCCTCCTCTTGGTCCCGGGTTCAACTCTCTCTCTTACATGTCCTTCAATCACAGCTCATTGGGCTTCATTATGCCGCTTTATTTTTCACTGCTTTCTGTTCTCTCTTTTTTTTTTTTTTTCCCCCTCATTTTCTCAGGGAGAATTTTTGTACATCTCTTCTGCTTTCTTACTTCAGACTTTCATGTTGAAATATTCTTGCAAGATAGCGTTAAATTATTTGTGTATTACGTTATAGCTCCTGCTCCCTTAAAATTAAGTAAAAGAAACCGAGTAGCAATAATAATAATTAAATTATTTTAAATTCTAATGAAGCCTTTTTAATTCGGACTTGAAATCTTTCAAATAAAGATAAGGAGTCATTTCACTCTCAGACTGTAAAAATGCACCATGTTTTTATTTTGGAAGGAGTACACTTTGTCGCAGTAGGCACTTTACTTTAGTAGGTGTAACGTATAGATTGAAATTTTTGACAGCCAGATCAATCCTAATCGGTTATAGATTAGTTTAAACCATAAGTAGCATTTCACACAAGACCAAGGGAGACACAACCACTGTTTTACACCACTGCAGTGGCCCTGAAGTGTCGCTGTTAACATTCAAGCGACTACCACAAACACGTTGCTCTTCAAGCCAAGGCCTCAGTGCCCCGTGTTCCTGTTTTTTCCCTCCTCTTGTCCGCAGAAGTGCCTGAAAGGAAGCTGTCAGCTGAAGAAGAGGAAGCTAAGAGGATTGCGGAGATGGGCAAACCTGTGCTGGGGCAGCACCGCAAGCTGGAGGTCATCATCGAGGAGTCCTATGAGTTTAAGGTGAATTTCATGTTGTGTGCAACCGGAGAAACGCGAGAAGGTTGACGACGCTGTTCTTCGGTAGTTGACCATTCTGTGTCTTGCAGAGCACAGTGGACAAGCTAATCAAGAAGACCAATCTGGCTCTTGTTGTGGGCACTCATTCTTGGAGAGACCAGTTCATGGAGGCGATCACAGTCAGTGCAGGTATAAGACAAACATCATTTTGCTGCCTGGACTGGAGATTGCAGTACTGCAGACAATATTAGGCTAACTTTTTCAAGGAGGTGGGGAAGAATTCTGAAGACTTCTTAGATGCCTGTGAAAGGCTAAGTAGCTGGGACAAATTGCCATTTGTGCAACATCAACTGATGGAAAGTGTACGTATACTGGGTGGGAGTCAGAATGGCTCTTTGCCACTGGGAAACAAAAGCTTGTGACCGATCAGCTCAATATTTGTAGAGCAGGAAACGGGTTGAATGATGAAGGGAAACCTGCCGATGCATTTTGCCAGCGTCTGCTTTCAGTGTGAACTGTCGTAGTTTCCCTGGCAGCACGTAGTGGTTTGTAATGTGAAAGTTGCCAGCTCAAGTCCCACAAGGGGCCCTGCAGTACCCTTGAGCAAGGTGCTTGACTCAGTGTCTGGCTGTATGAATGTGAAAAAACTGTCACTTAAGCAACATTATGATGATAGGGTGGAATTTTCCATCTGGGAATTTTCCGAGGGATCACAGTCTGATTGGGAAAGCCCTCATTTTGCCAGTCTGCAGCGAATTTACCACGGTAGGAGGTACAGACTCAGTAATCTGCTGCCCCACCTCTATGAAATGAGACTTTCTGTCTATGAGAAAATGTGCAATTTTGTTTCCTTGATCTTTGTGTTCAAAAAAGGAAACCTGTGGTAATGAAATATAGAAAAGCTTCAGTATAGCCTCCTTCCCTCTGCTGCGAAAGTCCAGTTTCCGTTCATTTAGCTTTCAGCCAGAACAATTCCTGTTGCTGGCAAGCTTCTTTCAGAGTTTGAAATATTAAATGTAATGGTAGTTTTTACTTTTTAATGAGCCTTACTGAAAAATACATGTCCTTCATATGGGCTGACACTTGGAATCACACCATTGCTGTGGCCCACAGAACCGCGTTGAGATGCCCTCAGCTGGAAGAGTCGCATGAACCGATTTTGTGTGCGCGTGTGTGTGTGTGCGTGAGATTTTTTTTTCATTTGTTTCATCACTGGGTCTCTGAGGTACAGTACTTGTGAAGGAGTGTTTTCACAGTTTAGTCTGATAGTTTTCGCAAGCGGGAATTGTGTTACTTTAGATGAATATTAAAAAAAAAAAAAAAAAATCAAAACTAGTTGTCACAAGTGATTCTCCCAGCAGGCAGTACATAAGAAGCAGTTTACCAACAACAGAAACACCAAACGTATATATAACTTACAGCGCAGTAGCATGCATGACGTATGTGCGATACATAATCGTATTTTAATCTCATTCTTTTCATCTTTTACCTGTTATCTGTTACCTGCTTCGCTTGTCTGTCCCGTCTCCCGCTTTCTGTTGCCCTGTCGTATTATCTGTGCCCCACATTGTTTTTGTGTTTGGCGTGTCTGCTCTCCGTGTGTCTACCTCTTCCCTAACTTTCCCCCAGGAGATGAGGACGAGGAAGACTCGGGGGACGAACGCCTGCCCTCCTGCTTCGACTACGTCATGCACTTCCTGACGGTCTTCTGGAAGGTTCTGTTTGCTTGTGTTCCGCCCACGGAGTACTGGAACGGTTGGGCCTGTTTCACTGTGTCCATCGTCATCGTCGGCCTGCTGACGGCGATCATCGGGGACTTGGCGTCCCACTTCGGCTGCACCATCGGTCTGAAGGACTCTGTTACTGCCGTGGTGTTCGTGGCCCTCGGCACCTCGGTCCCTGGTGAGTTTGGTACAGGGAGTGCACAGCGTGTTGACCGGGTCTGCCCTGTGAGGGCTGCAGGGTCTGCGGTGTCTGTCGTTTACCAGCACCTCAGAGTATTTAATTTAATTTAATTTAATTTAATTTAAATCGCTGCTGGGATGAAGAGTAACATCACCTGGATTTTGCAGGTGTAAACCAGTGTTGACTGTGAAGAATCCCAATCTCCAAACAATTACCACCCGCAGCAGGCGAGGGATTTTGATGACATGAGTGCTGGAGACGAAAGAATCGTGCAGCTCCCTCTAGCCCTTAGAGAGCACGAGTGCTCACCTCTAGTCCAACATCACATAAATGTCAGTTAAGCCATATAACACTAACTCCCTTCTCCGACTCACCTTTTGCTCCGCTGTCCTTCCCCGAAGACACCTTTGCCAGTAAGGTTGCCGCAGTGCAGGATACGTATGCGGACGCCTCCATCGGGAACGTGACGGGCAGCAACGCCGTGAACGTGTTCCTGGGCATCGGCGTGGCCTGGTCGGTGGCAGCCATCTACTGGCACATGCAAGGAAAGGAGTTTGTGGTGCCGGCCGGATCGTTGGCCTTCTCCGTCACGCTCTTCACCATCTTCGCCTTCCTGGCGGTGACCGTTCTCTTATATCGGCGCCGCGCCCACATCGGGGGGGAGCTGGGCGGTCCCCGTGGACACAGACTAGCCACCACTGGCTTCTTCTTCAGCCTCTGGCTGCTCTACATCCTCTTCTCTGGCCTGGAGGCATACTGTCATATACAAGGCTTCTAGCCACTGGGAACAGCGGTCCTTTGAGACAGAGGTTCAAAGTACAACATAGAAAAAATACGAAGGAGGATTTTCAACGTGGAAAGAGCTTGGGGGTGGAGCTGGGTTGTAAAGAGAGGGTGCTGGGTGGAGACTAGGAGCCTCTCCTCTCCGACAACCCCATCGACACCCAGCACCGCGGAGGCCATCGTTGGCAGGAGCCGGACGGACAGGGAGGAGCGTGCAGCAGCGAGCGGTGAGGCAGTGCCTTTCTCCCCCCGCGATGAGGCATGGGGAGGGCGGGGGGCTAGCTGTTCCAACTCGTGCCAAGTGTGGAGGAGAAACGGATATCGAGAAAACGGCAAAAACTGGTTCCATCTGAAGAGCGGAACTCGACGCGTTGGAGATATCAGATATCTATTTTTTTTTTCTCAGCACCTGACCAGAATGACTTTTTTAATGAAGTATTTTGGGAAAAAAAAAAGGTATAAAAAAACACAAAAAGAGGAATTGAACTATTTTCTGAGCTGTGTAAAAGGAAAAAAAGAATAATATTTCAGCAAAAAAACAATTTAAAATATAAACAAAATGCTGAGTGACATCAGAAGATGACTTCTTGCATAGTCTTTATTTTTGTTTTCTTTAATTTCTAATGGAACCATTACATGGTTCTCCGATTTTTACAAAGGCAGAGAAGAACTGGGGACAAAATTTTCCTCGTCAAGCAGAAACCATGAAAACGGAGAGGAGAGAACATTAACAAACTGCCCGGAACATTACTTCCTTTATACATCTAAATATATATATATTTCCATATTTTCTGTATATTTTGAATATTTGTTTTAGTGTGGTCACATATAGTTCTGGTATTTAGAGGATCATCGTGGCTTTGGCTCAAACGTCTGAGCTCGTCTGCATAATAGGATGGAGAGGGTGGCTGGGTGGGTGGGTGGGTGACCGAGCACAGGCTCTACCGGGGGGGAAAGCGGCCAGCGTTCACTTTGGATGAGTTTCATGCTGCTGAGCACTGTGGAACGGAGCATTGGATAATAGAACGATGGCTGGTTTATCGTCCTCTTCCGGAGAGGGGAATCAAGGAAGCTTTTTGCTCAGGCTGATATTCGAAATGCATCACTCTAGAAAAATGAGAGATGTTCTCTACGGTCTTCACCACGCACTTTCGTCTATACGTCAAAAGCTGTATACAGTCTTAATGGGAGAATTCTACCTGTCCGTGATACTTCCCGCAGGGTGGGGCGCTTGCGTTGAGTCTGTCCCAAGTTCACACGGAGTAACAACTCTGAGTGGAACTAGTGTTTACGACTACACGTTTCAGGTGCGCCGGTGCAGCGTGTGTTGGATTATCCCTGAACACACCTCAGAGTCTGACAGTGAGAAATGCTCTAGAGAATTGAGGTGGGTTGTATGACACCGGTTGCGTGCTCATTTGGGACGGAGCTGATGATCAGGGCAGCAGAGGCTGGCACTTTGACCACTTGAGAGGGGACAGGAGGTTAGGCTAAGAATAATCTCATTTTAGGTGCTGTGAGCATAAAGGCCTGGGGAAGAAAGCCAAAGAACCATGTTTTACAGGCTGTGGGAGGAAGTCAAAGAACCGGGTTCGCAAGGATGATGCGAATGACTCGAAAGGTGACCCGGAAGCCGCGGTGACGCTCCGGTCCGCCTCGGGGTGCTGTATTCCCGGTGGGCTTCTTTCCAGCTCCTGGCTCTTTTGTGTCTCTCTCCATCCCCGCCCCCCCCCCCCCCCCACCATACTTCTTGGGTGTACACTGCTGTAAATACATCCTCCCTGACTTCCCTTGGAGAGTTTAGGAACGCGAGGTTCGTCCTGCTGGTGGATCACGCCAGGTCACCCTGTCCTCAAGTGCTGAAGACACTCGTTTGTGGGGCCACCAACAAAGGCCAGAGAGATATAAGGGCAAAAGCTTCATGCAGAGGTAACAAACATGTATATGTACATATTTCAAGACGTATGTTTACATACAAACACCTGCATACACGTGTGCGAGTGTGTGTGTGCATTAAGTGTGTACGTGTGATGTGCGTTTCGAACACCATGTCAGCCCCAAGTCCACGTCTGTGCAGTCTGGTAATGGAAATATGCCTCCACACCCCTCGCTCTTGGATGTTTCACAAAAAAGGGGGGGGGGGGGGGGGGGGGGGGGAAATGTAAAATGTATCCAGGTGAACACAAAATGCATTATTTTCTTAAAAAAAAAAAAAGAAAAATGAAAAAAAAAAAAAAACGTTCAGCATTGTTATGGATCAACTTGCCAGTCTTACCAGAAACTGATTCAGCTTTTCGGTTTGTTGATTTGGTCACTTAGATGCAGAGCAACGGTTTATTTTGGGCAGGAGGGCACAGGAACATGTGCCTGAGAGTAGCCAGTGGGTGTAAAGCGTGGCGTCGCCTGGGTTTCCACCTCCGATTGCTGCTGTCTGTGCGCGTGGCATCCCTCGGCTTCCGTTGCCACTGCTCTCTCTACTTCTCTTAACACAAAGAAAAAGCGCAACCAACTTGGGGCAAAATGTGCCGTGAAACCGTGGCGCGAGTGATCGGGGATGGCAGAGTTCTGGAAAGGATGCGGGGCAGGAAGTGATGCTCGTTGCAAAAACGTGCTTATAACCATTGGATCCATGTTTTCGTAGTTTTTATTATTAGAAATGGTTGGAAATCAGTGTTTCACCCATGTTCGTTCGTTAACTTGTCAGAGCATCGCAATATACCTTCGGCGGGAAACTTTTTAGCTAAATGAAAACAGTTCTGTCGCACAAAGTGTCTTTCAGAACATAACAGCACACACTGTTGTCCATTCGGGGGAAAAAGGTGATCTTAAAGGACATGCTCTTTCTGTACGTGACTCCGAATTGTTAAGGTTTGTCAGCGTTTAAGCACATTTCACCACAGTACAGTCAGCGTCACTGCAAACGGAAAGTAGGAACTGTATTCGGTGTCTGAAAGCGATTCAGTTTGCGAAACGCAGTCCCAGAGTTGTGGCCAAAGTGTCTTTGAGATCCTTTCGGTTAATTCGGAGGAAAATGCTAAAAATGCAGGGTGAAAATCAGAAGTCAGCAGGCCGTGCAATGATGATTATGCTGGGAGCTTTATGATCAGTATGAAGTGTGCGTACTGAGCGTGAAGCCCCATTGCGATCCGTGCAAACCGGTCCCTCGGTGAGACGTTTCACAGGAACGTGGCCATCGTTCATTTAACTGACTCCCAGCTGTACGTGTATTATTTTATAGTCTTGGACTCAGTAACATTTGGAGAAGGTAAACTTGCTCGACATAATTCTCAAGGATGGAAAGTAAGGTAAAAGTTTTAGAAAACTGCGTGCGAGCTACTAATGAAACAGTCCAGTGGTTGGATCTGATTTTCAGCGACTACATTGTACCATAATACTCTAAACACATATCTCGGTTACGGTCGTGGGACTGGAACACAATTATGAGACACTATAGCCTTCCTTCCATGTTGGCTGACATCACGGGATTGTTATTTTCTTTCTTCATTTGTTTATTTGTATTTACATGGAAGATGGACGATTTTTTTTTCTTTTCAGGGAATTATGCATGATGTGAACCTTAATTTCTTTAAGTTATTTCAATTTATTTATTTCAGATTTTTTGTCAACAAAAATAAAGAAAACTATTTGGAAAAATCAATGCAGATTTATGGAGTTTTTTTTTTTTTTTTTTGCAATACTTGAACAGTTTTATGTATTTGTGTTCATATATATAAAACTTCATAGACCAATTCTGAAATTTTGAATAAAGTTTGTTAAAATTCCAAAGTTCTCTTACAGTCTTGGAGCATGTAGGTGGTAAAGACTGAATAGTTTTGAGCTTTTTTCTGAAGTTCTCAGTTCTGATTTTCTTTGTAAGCTGGGTTTTGGTCCAGTTGTCCTCGTATGTCATTGAAATTGACTCTACACATTACGGAACAAGATATGTGAACAAATGCACCTATGATGCAAAATGTATCCCCTTTGTTGACTGTGACCTGTAAAATTGAATGGAATGTCTTGATTTTTAAATAATTAATTTATTTTTTCAAATTTTCTTTTGTCAGACAAATTAATAGAATGAAAATTATAATGCTGAAGAAAATTCTTGCGCTGAAATTCATTTCACATGGCTGCACAGAGAATTCACAATCTTTTTACTATTTTTAGTAAAGCTCCTAAACATCTGTAGATGTAGAAGAAATGTAGAAACATCAAGATGTCAGATTACAACTAGAATTAATGAGCAGTTTAATGAAGAATAATTTAGAAGGCAAACAGAAGAAAAACCAGCGAGTCCCCTGAACAAAGGTGACGAATCAATGATTTAGGAGACCTGCTTGCAGTGATGGATTGATGTTGAGTCAAAGTTGGATTGGGATATTCTGCAAAAAGGAGAATTACTATGTCATAATCAGCTGTTCTGCAGCCTGAAATAATGAGTATAGTACTTTCCCTATAGAAACAAATGTTTATATGTTAGGGATTTTTTCAATACGCTAAATGTTTCCTGTTTAATTATATTTTATTTCTTTAATTAGAACTTATTTTCTAAAATTTCAGTCTGTTGTGAAGAGGAATCAGTCTATGTTTATGCATCCAGCTGATGTTATTAAAACGCACCCAAGCAGAATAGGAGCATGGATCTCATTAATTCAACTGGCCCCCTCAGTGTTTACAGCTGCTGTTCCTGACTATTTTTAATCGATAACAGGATGATGAATGTAGCTCAAGTTTATTGGCCAAACACTGACACTCAATAGGACTTTGTACAGACAATGTGCTTAAGTCATTTCAAAGTTTTCAGTTACAGTTTCATGTAGCTCAAAGTTAATAGATTTAAATAAAATGTATAAAATAACACCTTTATATTTAGCCTTGCAATTTGCTATTTGTTACAGTTACGTTAAAAACAGTCCAATAATATGCATTGAAAGTTTAAACACATAACAATGTAATATATATGTAATGCAGTACATATTTCTGCACTGCAATTCTGCATTGGACAAGCAGTTATTAATAATGGATGGACAGACACACTGAGGCAGGGCTGCTCTTGGTACACAACTCTCTGATGGCTGCCCCACATCAACTTGTCCAGATAATATGTTTCGTTTCATCCATCCATCCATCCATCCATCCATTTAGCTGACACTTTTCTCCAAAACATCTTTCAGAGATTTGACTAATTTCACAACTAGGTAACTTTTACTGGAGAAGTTTGAAGTACCCTGCTGAAGAGTACAACGGGAGGAGGTAGGATTTAAACATGCATCCTCTGAGTGGATAAAGATACACAGCTGTACCCAATAAGACGGCTGAGACATACTCTATAAGGTGACCTGTCATAGAGCAAAATGAAGAGAGAACTGGGAAGCTACAGAGTATATGATGTAGGCTTGGTGTTGATTTTGGTGGTATTTTGCTTATTTTGGGTCTTACTGGGTTTTTTGGTCATGTTACAGTTGCATACTCTGTGTAATCAAGCAATACTCAAGCAAGAGGATGAGGGGTTAACTCAGACTCCAGCCAATGTTGGCAAGAGTTGCTGCCCTGAGCTCCTCTGGGTCTTGCTCAATGGCAGGAACATTGAGGGACACAGACGAAGGAGGAAGGGTGGAAGGACACTGACATGAAGTCTGTATGGTTTGAGCTCCAGTAATCAGAGAAGCTGAAGATGAGAAGGTCAGGATGTGACTACCCTGATCTCAACTGCTTTTTTTTGGGTCTCTGCAGTGCTGCCAATTGTAGGTTTATTGCTGGGGGTATTTCTGAATCTTTCTCTTACCAGCCTCATCTGTAGGTGTCACTAGGGCAGCTCTTTTTCAGTGTTTCATATTCATGAAGGAATGAAGAAGGCAATGGTGCTGCTTCAACCTTCTCTGGAGGATTCTTGCTCCATACTGCAACCTGTCCCAAAGATTAATCCCAGTTGAAAAGGCTATGGCTAGGAAGAGGAAAAGAAGGTCAAAGTCCTGGAAGATGACAGGATACCTGCACTTTCCTGGGCCCTAGCCCACCACTGCCCTGAAGCCAATCCATTGTGAGCAGATGATTGCAAATCAGATTATTTCAACCTGTTCTAAAAGAGGGGTAGAGAACATGAAACCATGGCCACCAGGAAGGTGGTCTGCCAGCCTGCAGGAGGGGCTGAGGGACATCAGAATTGAAGGTGGTCTTACGCTCATTAATATTGATTCAGTCCTGGAGGTGGAAAGGTATTCAGAGTACAGGTGAGAGGCAGGAAGACTTGCCAGATTCTGCTCTGCGGTCCTACCATTTCTATAATGCGTATGGACTTCCGGCACAGTCTGCTGTCCCTCTGGCCCACATGGGTGCCCATACACATCTAATGCTAACCCTGTCATCAGTCAAGTGAGCGGTCCACCTACTTCTGCAACTTGGGCAGCTTCCCCTACATTTCCATCCAGTCCTCAGGAAGTTCATAGCCCAGTGCTACCTGTTCTGACCACAAGTCCGTGGCCAGCCAAATCAGGGATAGATTAGCCTGCCAGCCCTCACATGTATTTAAGCCAGGAACCAATGACTGTCCCTGTAGCCTGCATGAGCCTCCTTTATTGCTTGGTCCCAGGAGGACAGGTGCAGGTGGAACCATGGAATAGAGTTGAAGCTACACTTGATAGACAATAAATGACCAGAGCAAACTGATTCTCAACTGCCTGTAATGAAACAAAAACCTAAGGCAGCTGATAAAACAAGTGCAACGGGAAGGACTAGAGAGACTGCAGCTCCCGGTGGACAATAGTGCCGATGTGGTTTCGTAGAGATATTGCAGTTATTTGTGCACTGATATTGGTTTTTGGTTTAAAGGGAGTATGTCTTTTAGGTTCACGAAGCCTTAGCTTTTGGGTAGCTGCCTCCACTCAACAACTAGCTATAATTTTTGCCATCATGAAATAATGCCTTTATACTCACTTTTGCATTTTAGGTGAATGTAAGTATTGATGCTACTGGTGGATGAGTATAAACTGGCTATTTCTGTCAGAGTGCATGTTTGAGATATTACATCACAGTGCAGTGAGAGAAGCCACTCATGCAGATGCAGAAAGAAAGGAATTGAGTCAAAATCAGCTGTGTTTCATATCCATCCATGCAAACTGTAGTGCATATTCTCTGGGCAGGATGCCAATGTATAAGTGGGCACCCACACATGCACAGAAAAACAGCAATTTAGAATAATCAAATTAACTTTAACATGAATTCTTTGGAATATGGGAGGAAACAGGAGTTGCGGAAGAAGTCATATGTTAAAATCAGAAGAACACGTGAGCACAGAGTTGGGGCCAAATGGTGGCGACGTCACTATGGTGATGTCACTGTTTTTGGAGCCATTTCTCTGTGACAGCATCATCTGACTGCTAATCTAAAATATCTTCAGAAAAACAACTATGCTACTTAGCAACAACCAAGCCCGCCAATGAAAACAAGCACAGCTGATGACATAAAAAGATTTAAGGAACTCCAAAACCTCAGTCAATGACATTTCCAGCAATGCCCACAGTTAGAGCTGGGCTACGACAATCTTCATTCCGCAGACTTTCAGGGGGAAAGAGAAACACTGATTTAAATCTAGGGGGAAGAGAGAAGTTATTCATCATTATCTTAACCTACTGTCGTATGTCTGAAACCTGACTGAGGTGGTCTCATGGCCATGTGTCTCTTGGCTTGTTTGTGCAAGTGCCCCAGTGGACCTGGCTCATTAGTCTCCGTACGACACATTTACATCTGGTGTTCTCGGCTGTGCTTCACTATGTACCAAGACAAGGACACAGAAAATAATCAGAGGCTGAGAAAGGGAGTATATATCAAGCATTTTGGCAACCATACAGGTGGGAGGTAAGTCTAACAATCACAGGCTCCAATCTCCGCAGTCTAGTGCCCAAGGCTGTAGCTCTAGCCACACAGACTGTGCAGCAAGGATATGAGCACTTAAACATAGTGAAAAGTAGTAAGTTACGCACTGAATGACACCTGAATGGCCCTTGTCCTCTGTAGTGTAATAGTGGAACGACGTCCCGCTGTCACTCAGAACTGCTGTGTCCCTCCCTACATAAGGGTCTCAGAACTCACCTTTTTTGGACTCGCTTCTAATGTTTGTTTAATAACTTCGAAAACTATTCACTAACCGATTATTTCAACATATTAGCGTAGCGGTTAGAGCTCCTGGCTTTGGATCCAAAAGTCATAAGTTCGATCTCCGGCTGTGTAGTACCTTTGAGCAAGGTACTTAGTACTCTAAATTGTTCCAGTAAAAAAATGAGCCCGCTGTGTAAATGGATAATAAAGTGTAGGTGGATTAACACTGGAAGTCACTTAAAGCGTGCGCTAAATGAAAAAATGTATTTTATTTAAGATAACTTCGAGCGTCAGTCATGCTGGATCATGGCATAGAGATGCACTATATATACGTCGACATTTTATTCCTGGGAAAGAAGAAGACGTGCAGAAAATTCCCCAGAAACCCGGCCGTGAAGATGCTGCGGTCCGTCGCGGCTCCGGGCGGCCGCGGGTCCGGCGGACGAGAGCGCGATCGAGGCGAAACTTAAGGCGTGTGAATGATGCGCAGGAGATCCTATCAGAAGGCGCGGGCGGGCGGCTTGCGGGGCTCCGGCAGCCACTGAGGGCCACGCAGGGGTGGGTCTGCTGGCGAGGGCCGGGCGGGAGCGATGGATGCGTGCGGGACATGGTGATCGAGAAGGAGCAGCGGTTCCCGTGCCGCCAAGAAGAGCCGCGCCAGATTCCTCCAGGAGGGACATGACAGCGGCTCGCGACTGAAGCGCGCGGACGTGGAGCGCCACGCGGAGGCTGTAACCGCCCGTTCGCAGCGTCCCGTTGCAGCTGCGGCGGCGGCGGCAGCTTTGTTACCGCTCCAGGTGTGCATGAGCCTCCGCGGTGCTCCCGGCTGCCCCTATGGATCGCCTCTATGGATCCCTTCAAATCCCCCTTTAAAAACACGCCGAGCGCCTCCGCCGGGGCCGCCGGCCAGCAGCAGTCGAGTCCGAGAGCGGAGAGGGACGCGTCCCGGCGGGAGGCGCCGCGGAGCCCCGGCGATGGCAGCAGCGCAGCCGTGGCGCCCTCGCGGCCGCAGCCGGTCACCGGCGGCGGCTACTGGACGGCCGTGTTCGACTACGACGCCGGAGCGGAGGACGAGCTGAGCCTGCGGAAGGGCGACCTGGTGGAGGTGCTCTCCAAGGACTCGCTCGTGTCGGGGGACGAGGGCTGGTGGACGGGCAGGATCGAGGACCGGGTGGGCATCTTCCCCAGCAGCTACGTGTGCGGCAGCGGCAGCGGCGGCGGCGGCGACAGCCCGGAGAAGAGCGGCGACGCGGCGCTGCAGGAGGGTCTCTGCGGCTACTCGGTCCCCCCGCTGCGGCGTAAGTTGTCCGCCGACGGTCCGCTCGGCTCCCGCGTGGTCTTTTCTGCACCGTCACCGACGTCGGCAGTGAGTCGGCCGGGTCGCACACTTTCCTCGCTCGGAGGCTCGTCCTTTTTTGTTCTCGTCTCTTCCAGCAGCAGGCCGTAAAGCCTCTGCGCTCATGTGCAGCTCCACACAGACAGAGGCTCAGACACCGAGGACCGTTTCTTACAGTCAGTCATTGTGCGTCTTCATGTCACCGTGTTTGTCTTCGTTCGTGTCTCATGTCGAGCGATTCATTCATTCCACACGATGATTCCCCTCGTTGTCCGGCGCGGCTTAATTTCGCCCACCAGCAATATATATTATTATATATCCACGCAATTTATCCACACACGATCGTGTTCCAGCGGACAGCGCAACGCAAGTGCGGCTGAATTGATTGATATAATGAATGATCAATGAAAAGAACGAAGCACACGAGTGTTTTTCCACGCCGAGCACAGTGAGTGACAGAGGACACGGACGACAGGCTCCAAGGGTCGCTTTTTGCCGGTTTCTGCATGAAACCCTCATCATGGTCCGGGATGTTATGATGCGATGGCGTTTCGCAAACTTCTCTTTTTTTGCGTGAGAAATCGTGGTGATTCCACAGCGTGTCAGACATGTCGCTGTTTTAAAGTCACTCGGTGAATCTGGAACGGGAGACCTGTCATTGTGTCACTCTGCGTTTTTCTTCATCATGTTCAGGCACTTTTATTCACACATTTGTTCTATAAGCTCAGTACTCTGTCCAGCCTGGAATCAATGTGTCTTCAAACTCTGTGGGTTTGTCACCCAGCCTGTGGTTTACCAGAATTTACACTCATTTATTTAGCAGATGCTTTTCTCCACAGCAACTGCCAATGAACTCTATGTAGTGTTACCAGCCCACACACCTTATTCACCACAGTGACTTACACTGCTAGATACACTGCTTACACTGGGTCACTCATCCATAGATCAGTGGAACACACACACACACTCTCTCTCTGCCACTCACACACTATGGGGAAACCTGAACCGCATGTCTTTGGACTGTGGGAGGAAACCAGAGCACCTGGAGGAAACCCATGCAGACGGGGAGAACATGCAAACTCCACACAGACTGAGCAGGAATCAAACCCCCATCCTCTCACACTACCCAGGTACTGTGAGACAGCAGCACTACTTGCTGTGCCACCATCCCAGACATTAGAAACATAAATGTCTACAGAAATAAGCATGACTAAAAATCTCCTGCTAAAATTTCTTCGTAAAAGACCAAAAGTCATGTGTAAAATTAGTTATTTGAAAGTGAGACAAATAAAATGCATCAGCTGTTCTGCTAACAGTTTTACTCGCATTTGCTGCGGAGATTCCCATACAATTGATCAGCGCTGTTTCGATGTCATCATTAGAACTGAGTCAAGATTTTTTGAGTGAATAGAATGGAATCGTTAATCTGATCAGTTTAAAAATTTTTTTTTTTTGCTATTTGAATAACCTTTTTTTGTATGAACATGCTAATGATATGGACAGAACTGTGCTCGGCAGATGTTTGTTCGGGATCTTCCCCTCGAGTTGTTTTCAATGCATAGTTTCCTGTCTTCTATGGCTGCTGGCCTAGTTTTACCTACAACCCCCTACATGAAATATTTATCTAGTGCAGACTGCTTGATGAATGGTTTGTAATTCACACAGTGAATTGTCTCCAGCTCGGATCTTCGGTCTCTTAAGCAATTCTCTCTTGTATCCATTCTGGCATGAGTGCTTTATTCCAGTCGTCTGAATCTCTCATTGATATCTGACATATCAGAATGACGATAATTAACTCGTCTAATGAGGTAAATGCAGCAGACCTTGCTTAAACTGGGCTTTCAAGGTGTGATCTTGTTTCGGGTAGTATGAGGACAGTTTTACCTTGGGTGACGACCAGTTTTTGGTCGGATGATCAGACATTCATTTTGTAAATGTTTCAAAACTCTAAACTTGCTGTTGAAAGTCCTTTCTGTATACTTGATAACTGGAAGGACTCAGGAACTGGAAACATTACTATTAAATGTATTCCCTGCAAACACCATCCTTTCTCTAATGGTTTCTCCTTCTGTCTCCTTTATTTCTCTAACCCAAGTCTGTCTCCCTCTCCTTGACCTACCCCCTCTCTCAACCCCTGTCCTCGCAGTGCTGGAAATTGATTTCTCGGAGCTGGTGCTCGAGGAGATCATTGGGGTCGGGGGCTTCGGGAAGGTATACAGGGCACTGTGGAGGGGCGCGGAGGTGGCGGTGAAGGCGGCACGGAGAGACCCCGATGAGGACGCGGGCCAGACGGTGGAGAGTGTGCGACAGGAGGCCAAACTGTTCGCCATGCTTCGTCACCCCAACATCATGGCCCTGGTGGGGGTGTGCCTGCAGGAGCCGAACCTCTGTCTGGTGATGGAGTTCGCCCGTGGGGGCTCCCTCAACCGCGCCCTCTCGAGGAAGCGCATCCCTCCCCACACGCTGGTGGATTGGGCCGTACAGATAGCCCGCGCCATGCACTACCTGCACTGCCAGGTCATCGTCCCCATTATACACCGGGACCTCAAGTCCAGCAACAGTGAGTAACACTCCTTCTCCGTGTCGTTCGTAGGGGCTCTTTAATGTCTGGTTTAATAACTAGCCCATGTTAGTTCAGTCTGATTGTTGTTTAATATTTTACATTTACTCATTTAGCAGACACTTTTCTCCAAGGCACTTCCAATGAACTCTATGTAGTGTTATCAGTCCACATACCTTATTCACCAAGGTGAGTTACACAGCTAGATACACTACTTGCAAAGGGTCACTCATCCATACATCAGTGGAACACACTCTTTCTCTCACTCACACACTATAGGGTACATTTTGGGTCTTGACTTTTAACATTCCACCTACATTCATTGACTTGCAAAACTTATACGTAGAAGAGGGTAGAGGAACTGTGGATATTATGAAAGTGAATGTAAGGGACTATCGAAGGTCTCACTGTTTCTCAAACCGAGAACATGAAGTTAGGACGACTCCATCGGTTTTCATCAGTTTTTCGAATTCTCTCCGGACACACAGAAAGATGAGTTATGGTTTGTCATCTTATTGCAGTCGTTCCAAATTAGTCTTTCAATTTGTATTCCTGGAAGGAGTTGATGCTGGAAAGCTGCAACGGTCCGGGGTCCTCAGCCCCGAAATAGGTTTGAGGCCAAAACCCAAATGCTATCTGTAAGGATCTGAAGTACAGCATCCCAGCTGTTTTCAGTTCAAACTCTTGTTGGATAGTAGGGGTTTTTTTTTTTTTTTTTTTTTTTTTTCCTCGTCTGTCTGAATAATGCACTGTTTATCACTTGCTTATGCTTGTTGCAAGTGATTTTGTGAAGAATCTATGAAGACTTGCCACTTTTGCCAATTGTGCTGAAGTTCCGAGTTCCTTCATTTTGCTTGAAATGTCGGCCCTCGCGATGACAAGCCATCTGACGAGTTTCTGTGCTCTTGTAGCCCAGAATCATTCCCACAATCGCACACGTACGGTGGGAAAAAACACGGGGCAACACTTCGAGACACAACCTGGACTCGCGTTGTTTTTAACAGCTGGTTCCGTTTCAGATGATTCTCGTTTCCCACGTTCGTGATGTTTGCCTGGTGACTAGCGGTAGGTAGTACGGCGCCTCAGGTAAAGCTGCAACTTTTGGAGGGCGGTCGGAAGTAGCGTGAAGGCACGTGACGTTGTGTAGGTTGCGCGGTAATCCCGTGCTCTGGAGTACATTTAGTCTGTTGGATCCAGCAAAGCACAAGCCTATTACAGGGGATTTAGTTCTGGGATGTGGCGTTCGGGCCATTGCGTTTCGCTGCAGAGCCTGAGGTGATTAGCAGAGCTCCCTACATCCTATTGGCCGCTCCGCTGTGATTAAATTAGAACCTTGAATCCCATTGGCTGCCGCCTAATGATTAGCTCCCGCTCTGCGGCGATTAGCCCCTTTCCGCTGTTGGCATCACGTGCTCGGTGGGGGTAGAACTGCAGCCACACCTCCTGCGCGCACGGGCGCGACACGCGTGTCGCTTGCCACGCGCCAGTAAGCGGTCGCTCGGTGCCGTCCTGCAGGGATGCCGCGTACGTTCGCCGATGTTTCATCTTAGCCGTCGGCAATTCCCGTTTAGCTTACGCTCACTGACGCGCTGACACGCCTGCCTGGTTATTGGACTAATCTGCACTGGTTCGCATGTAGACACTTGGTGTTAGCCATAATTATCTCCTCATTTCTCTCTCTCTCTCTTTTTTTTTTTTTTTTTTTTTTTTTTTTTTTTTTTTTTTTTTTTTTTTATTAAAAACTCATAAGTAAATTGGGGTGAGCTGGATAAATACTGCTCTCCTACAAGTGCGTTACATCTCCCAGCGATAGCTTCCAGCTTGTGTGGAGCGAGAAGAAGCTGGCCCATCGGAGAAGGGGTGTCCCTACTGCCCTACTGTATATGTTCACCCTTCCAAAGCTGCTGTTGGCGCGATGCTTCTACGGGGAGATGAGCATCTATTAAGTGTGACGTGTGTATGAGTTAGCTGTGCCGGTTGTACCCCGTCAGCATGTTTATTTCGCTTTACTGTACTTTGTGTAGAGTGCAGCTGTGCTTTCCATCATGGCACTGAAAGGAACCCATGTGGTTTGCCTTGGAAAGTCTACAGCAGGTCAACAGATCTTTGATTCCCTCAGATTTTTTTTTTTTTCTGTTCGATTCCATTTAACCACAAAGAACCTTATATGTATATTAAACTTTTTTTTTTGTCTTCCGTTGTTCGATGCATTGGTAATATATACTGTAATCAAAGGAAAATGCTAAAAATACTGTAGTATTGAAAACTTCCAGCCGAAAGTAAAGGATCTGGAACGGTTTCTTGTAAGATGTTAAGATTCAGACTTTAGGGGGAATTGTGGGTAATTCTGAGAAACATACACGCGTCGTCTGAAGCCGCTTGTCCCGTATGGGGTCGCAGGGAGCCGGAGCCTAACCCGGCAACACGGGGTTAGGCCGGAGGGGGAGGGGACGCACCCAGGACGGGACGCCAGTCCATCGCAAGGCACGCCAAGCGGCACTCGAACCCCAGACCAACCGTAGAGCGGGACCCGGTCCGACCCGCTGCGCCACCGTGCCCCCCGTTAGTTTGAGAAACAGAATGTGAAAATGGACAGAAAATCACAAGTTCATAGTTTAGATCAAATCTTGAGCAGCCTACAGGTCTTTAAGACAGTTTTGTGAACACCCTTGGAGAAGAGCTGAAAGTATCCGTGCTGTACATACTGTATGGCTACAGTGAAAATGTATACCTAGATATAGTGATATAATGTGACAGTGGTTGATAACACTCCTGTACAGACTGTCCCCCACTCTGTGTGGGATTTGCATGTTGTCAGCTTACCTATTTTCTTCTCAGAAGTCCAATTTTCTCTCTTTCGCTCTTTTTCTCTGCTTCATGTTTCCAAGTGTTTCCGTGTTGGTGCGTCCCGAAATACCCTGGTATCCCGTGGAGGCTGTGGTCCTGATACCTACTCCTTATTTTGTGCTGCAGAGTTAGGGTTCAGCCCCAAGACAGATTCCGTAGTTAATGATACATTTTAATTAGTTTTTGTAAATAACTACAAGTAAATAAATGTAGTTATTTATATTGTTTTTAGGGCAAAAGTGCTATAAAGTTGGCAAAAGTCAGCCTGTCAAAATTTTGAGTACATTTGGGGAGAATTTTTTATTTATTTTTTTTATTTTTTATATACAACCCAAGTCCTTCCATTTAAGTTTTCTGAGCAGGAAATGAGCGAACACATCTTTCCAACTCTTCTGCAGTAATTCCCAGAGATGCAGGATGTTTGTGGGTTGCTTTGTTTTCACTCTTTTTGTCCTGTATTGGCCAGGTTGCCCAAGTTTGTGCAGACTTTTGACTTTTACTGTAATTATTCATGTCATTCACACGAAATTTTTACAGTCCTCTCCTTGAAGTCATGAAAACCAAGATTTTTTTTTTTTTTTTTTCCATTATGTGGGTTTCTTGCTTTAGGAAACCAACCGAAAATTCAAAATACTAAAATAATTCTTGATGATGTGGACAAACCTATCAAAATAACATTATTATTACATTGTAAGGATGCATCTGAACTTGAAACGTCAAAAACGCGCCAGGAATAATTAAAGTGGGGAAAAATTAAAGTTGTAGTAGATTCTTTTGTGTTGCATCCAGATTGTCACATTTATTTCCTTAAAATAGCAGCTGTTCATCATAATTGCAGGCCTTTTAAATGTGGGGGCCCTCCATGTGTCTGGCACACCTCTACTACACGCCCCTCTAATAGGAAGGACTATGACAGATGGCTTTGAATTGTGTTGGTTTCCTTTACAGACACACAGCGCAGCTCAATGGAGAGGGCTGGACCGGGGAGGCAGAGCTGTGCTGCTGGAGTAGGGGGCAGTTTGGAACGTGTAAAATAGCATTGGTACTCTGTGTGTGTGTGTGTGTGTGTGTGTGTGTGTGTGTGTGTGTGTGTGTGTGTGTGGATGCGGAATCCGAAGGGACCAGCTGGCTTCTGTTGTCATGGTATCCAGTTGGCATGGTAAGTATGCAAGGGCTCTTCAAATGCAAAGGGGGTGCTATTTTGAAAAAGAGTCGGACCATGTCTTTGATTAATAGAGGACTTGTGATTGTAATATTTCATTAAATTGATTTTTATTTCTGGGGGTGCGGTGGCGCAGTGGGTTGGACCACAGTCCTGCTTTCCTGTGGGTCTGGGGTTCGAGTCCCGCGGCTTGGGGTGCCTTGAGACGAACTGGTGTCCCGTCCTGGGTGTGTCCCCTCCCCCTCCAGCCTTACGCCCTGTGTTGCCGGGTTAGGCTCTGGCTCCCCGCGACCCCGTATGGGACAAGCGGTTCTGAAAGTGTGTGTGTGTGATTTTTATTTCTTTGTTTTGGTATATAATTTATATTGTGTGTGTTTTTGTGTGTCGATATTGTTTAAAAATAGGGGAAGAAAATGACGGCTTGGTATTTGATCACACTGCATATCAAACTAAATTGACAGCCAGTGTTGTTACAGTTTAAAACAAATTCCCTGTCGCATGACACCGGTTTCTGTAGTTTGACACAGTAGCGCGCTGCGAACGTTGTTGGCCAACAAAGCATGCCGATGAATTTGATTAATAAGAGCAGAGCGCTTTTTCCGTTTCCAGAGCTGGGTATTTTTTGTGGACGCGGTCAGGGTTAGGAGTTTTGCACGGGACTTCACGAGAAAGGTCCTCCCTGCGCTGGACGTCCTTCGTTTATAAGTTAACGTTGTTGTCCTTTACGCTACGCTGTGTCCTAATATTAGCCAGAAATTTAGCACAGTTAAGACTGCTCCACATTCCGGAAGCCTGACTGAAATATTAACATAATGTGGAACTAATTAAAGAAATTCGGCTCATGGTACCTGCTGCTAATTACTGAAAAAATGCGGTCAGACCACAGCTGTACGTGTACAGTGACAAGGAGTGCATTTAACATTATTGGAAACGAAATACCAGTGTACGTGATCGGCATCTTTTCACAGTTCCGTGCGTCTTGAACTATATACTACGCGCACTTCAGGAACATGCAGGCCCTATGTAGGCATTAATGACGAATTAAGTCCTTTCTTTGAAAAATGACGCATCGTCGATTTGGACGGACAGCGAGCAGGTGGTTGATATTTTACCGAAATTTTTATTGTTGCTTTATTTCGTATTTATTGTATGTTACGGAGTGTATTGTTTTATGCGAGTCCAATGTGGCTCGCTGGCCGTGTCGTGGTTGTCCGAGACAAATTTCCCAGAAATGGGACAATAAAGTATGTTCTATTCTATTCTAAACTGTAGTTACTGTAAATTTACTTTTTTGTCTCAGTAAGATGTTAATGATTAATGGCATTACATGGTAAAAGCTAAACCTAAGGACGCTTGTACGGTCCCATCCTGCTTCTGTTTTTTTCCGACATACAGTCTGTGACCCCTTGTTTAGGCCGCACGTGTTTGCGGGCGGAGTCCGGGTTGGTATTTAACACCCTGGATAGCTGCCGCACACTGAGATCTTCTTTAGAATAGCCAGTCAATGTCCTGTTGCGATGTTTCGTGTTGCCTGGGATTAAAAAAAAAAATAAAAATGATGTGCTGCGTGGCTGGTTTACGCTGACTCGCCTTCCGTGCTTTTAGCACAGGCCTGGATCTCTGAAAGCTGGCAGTTCCTGAAAGAGTGAGACGGCATCAGATCTGTTGAGAAGTATTTCACGTTCCGTACAATACGGTCACAGCCCTGATATGTTATAGGAATGTTGTTTTCCGCTGCTCTGCCGTGGGTTTATCATGCTCTGTAATATGAGGTGGGAAATGTGTGTTGGAGGGTTTCGTAGTGACAGATTGCACTGCATCTGAGGGCCTGGTGCAGAAGGGTGTTTGAGAAATGCACGTCCTCTCCGGAGTCGTATCTGTAAGGAGCTGGGCGAGTCGAGCGCAGCGTAAGCTCTCGCTGGACACCCTCGTGCTGACGCTTCCGTCACGTGCGGCACGGAGGGGGCGCTTCTGTCGGCGGCTCCTGGCACTCTTGGCGCTCACCCCGCCATCCTCCTGACCCTGCACCTTCTTACTTTCGCCTGCTCTCTTTCCTAAGACTTGTGGTAGCTGAGCACAATGGAGGGGGAACTTCTCCGAATGTACTGCACAGATCTAAGGGAAGTGGAATGTACTAAAATGAAAAGGCATTGATTTAAAACATAAGTATTAACAAATCCTTTGTTTCCTCTTCCCTGTTTCTCATTCAACTCATTTCAATGTTCTCCTGTGTCTCATTTGATCCTTTTCCCCCTGTTTTCTCCCCACGTCCGCTTCCACATAATCTCCTCCTCCTGCTTCTTGTAACTGATATTTATTTAATTTTCTTTCTTCCGTAACCGTTTTGAAATGGATTTGCCGTATTCCCGTAATCCGAACTCCACCTCCACGTCACCATCGTAACACCATCGCTTTGAACGCACATGGAAATGATCCCTCTGTGTGCGTTTTTAACACCTCTCTTCCACATCATTCGTGCCACCCTTGACTTCTTTCTACTTCCAAAAACAACACTACCTCTACCCCCACCCCCCCACCCCCCGCTGCCCCGCTCCCGCTCCCAACGTTCCCGCTTCAATTCCTCTGGGTCCCGTATGCCACATCCACTGCAGTCCTGATCCTGGAGAAGGTGGAGAACGAGGACTTGACCAATAAGACACTGAAGATCACCGACTTTGGCCTTGCACGGGAATGGCACCGCACCACCAAGATGAGCGCTGCAGGAACCTATGCCTGGATGGCCCCCGAGGTCATCCGTTCCTCCACATTTTCCAAGGGCAGCGATGTTTGGAGGTGGGCCCCTGGAAGGGAGGAGCAGCAATCGATGCCTCAAGTTGCATAAATGGACAGCAGCATTTATAGCTCATTCGCACATGTAGTTTTCACAACTTTATGGCAATACCCGGTTTGCAGCAGAACGGCATCTTCCGTGTTGACGCTAGCCTCTCGTATCCGACAAGAGGGGAGCAGCACTGGCTTTGTTTTACTCCCAGGATCTTGTCTCGGCGTTTAAGGTGCTAGTTAAATGTCGATAACTGTACTCTATTTAAATGCTGATAAGTTATTGCGGTGACGGTGTGATCGCCGCTCTGAGCGTTAAGAGGCTGCCGTGTGCTATTGCTGTCCGAATGAAGGGCTTCTCCTTCCGTAGGCGATAGTGGCACGGAGGCTCGGAGGCAGAAGCCAGCGTTTGTGGCGGTGCTCCAGGACTTTTGGCTGCGTGTCGGTAGTCGGACTAGACAACGGCTCAACGACTCAATCTGCAGCCGTGCTATTATCAGTCGGAGGCCCCCCGGAACAGGGCTTAGTGCCCAGAACTCCCCCCTTAGGTAGCATCTGTGCTGTTTGCGGGTGAAAGGTTAATAAGCGCTTCTTTCACAGCTGGTCAGTGGAACAGAAGAATAGCTGATCTCGGACAAATAGTTCTTTGGAAGCGATTTCTTACGGTGAGGTTGACCTTTTTCAATCTATTCAGCTGAACCGGCGTGGCCGTCGCTGCTGGCCTCTGTGGACCATGCTTTATGCTGCTGGGTCACATGTTCATTAGGAAAGTTTGCCATTTTTTTCTTTGCCAGAGAGCTGAAGCCAGGAATGGTTAAAAAAAAAAAAAAAAAACCTATAAATTGCTTTCATTCACACACACACACACACACACACACACTCTTCCTTTACGCGTCTCTCAATTTTCCATTTTAAATGAATCGCTCTGTCTCCTTTTTTGTAGTTACGGGGTGCTTCTCTGGGAGCTGTTGACTGGCGAGGTGCCGTTCCGAGGGATCGACGGCCTGGCCGTGGCATATGGAGTGGCTATGAACAAGTTGGCACTACCTATTCCCTCCACGTGTCCCGAACCCTTTGCTCGATTAATGGAGGGTAAATTTCTTTCTAGCTTTCTTCACTTCTGTGGTAGATAGCAGCAACTTTCGTTCTTCTAATTTATTACTCTATCTGCTTGATTTGCCCCAAATTCAAGATTTGTTAAATTTCTGGCAGGCTTCTCATATGACTGTTCATTCACTCCACTTGGGTTTTCAGTAGTTTCTACAGGAGGGCCCTGTTCAGAGACATCCATCTAATGATTTCTGGTCTTCCACTAGACTGCTGGAACCCGGACCCCCATGCTCGGCCATCATTCACCAGCATCCTTGACCAACTGACCGCCATTGAGGAGTCTGGATTCTTTGAGATGCCCGCTGAATCGTTCCACTCGCTCCAAGATGACTGGAAGTTGGAGGTCCAAGAGATGTTTGACCAGCTGAGGGCTAAGGAGAAGGTGTGTCCGTTCAAGCCGTGTTTGTTTCTCAAAATCGAACTGGACGTTACGGCTCACCCGTTTTCTCAGCAGATCACCGGTACTCTCTCTCCGCTCATGTTAAAACGCACCCCTGCGGTCCTCGCTCCTGTATCCAGGAGCTGCGGTCATGGGAAGAGGAGCTGTGCCGGGCCGCTTTGCAGCAGAAGAGCCAAGAGGAAGCACTGCGGCGGCGGGAGCAGGAGTTGGCTGAGCGAGAGATCCACATCCTAGAGCGGGAGCTTAACCTCATCATCCACCAGTTGTACCAGGAGAAACCACGGGTCGAGAGCCGGCAGGGCAAATTTCGCCGCAGCCGACTCAAGCTGAGGGACGGTAACCGGATCAGTCTGCCCTCAGGTGACCTCACGGAGCCGGTGTCTCCGAGTGCTTCCAAACAGGCTTGTTTTTCAGAGAATGGCAGAATTTCAATGTAAAGTGTGCTCTGCAGCACAGTGTAAAGCTGCAACGGTGCGGTGAGAAGTGCATTGCGATTAAATTACCTTAGTATAATGGTTAACGGAACGAAAAACCTTGCGATAACTCAAAAGACTATTAACTACAGTATGAGACTTCTTAACGTGTCAAAAAGTAGTTACAAGTTTGTGGCAGTGTTATCAGTTGGCTTTAAACCAAAGTGAGCACCGGTGGCCGAAGCAGCATCGTTGTCAGCCCCTAAAACGTTTCTTTTCATTTGCATTTTCAACCATATCCACACCAGTCCTCATTTCCTTTTAGGTGTAATAATAAAGTGCATGTGACTAATTTGCAGCCTCATGTGTGCCCTATGGGTGGCTCTGACTGTGCACAGATTTGTAAAGAAGGCTGCATATGCAGTCTGTTGGTCTGTACGCTGATGTAACGAATTAGACCTGGTTATGGTTTAAGGACTGCAGGAATACAACTGAAAACGTCCACAAGAAGCTGACTTGCATTGGTTTTAAGTCATAAATGTTACTGTGGATAAATAAATGAATGGCCAGCTTTCACTCAACATTACTTCATGTTAATTTGTTGCTTTACTGCTAGGTTTCCAGTGGTTTGATGAGGATTCATTTATTGCTGAAGTGCTTCCATTTTTTTTTTTCTTTTTTCCCCCCAACTATAGATTTCCAACACAAGATCACAGTACAGGCTTCACCCTCAGTGGACCGGCGCCGGAGTTTGATTGGTAGCAGCTCCAGCCCACCAACCAGCCCCCCGCTGCTGCCCCGCCTAAGAGCGATACAGCGTAACTGAGCCTCTTACTATTATTATTAATTTAGTGCTGAGCTGATGGTTTTTTGTAAAGCAGCTTAATTATCAATCTAGTTTATACAACTGTGTTTCATACCTGAACTTAAGTACCATGCTCGGCGAAACGACAGCGGTAGTGGGGAATAGGAATTTAATGAACAAGTCCAGGTCCTTAGACTGGACACTGTCTGCTGGCCCATCACATCACAAAACTGATTTTTCATGCATTTTTACATTAAATGTTCAGAAACCTTTAAAAGAATGTGGAATCAATATATTTCTAGAGCAACTGACTACATGCGGCGTAGCATCCGGTTCATATAGCATGTTCTTGATAATAGTTTGGTCCGTTGTTTGTCCGTTTCTTAAATAGTATTTTAAAATATGTAATTTTAATATCTGAAGGTGTGATTGTACCCTGATGCATTGCAGTCACGCCCGGAGACAGTGGCAAAGCATGGGGACGGAATGCAGTTTTCCAGCTGGATGAGGAGGACGAGAGGAAAGGCTTCCGAAGGAAAAGTCGTGCTTGGGGCAGCAGAGAGCAGCAGAGCACTGAGGACAGGTGAGGGGGGGCAGAAATAAAGGAGGGGATAGTTAGCATGGGTCACAGTTTTCCTGTCCGTCTTTAGTGTTATACCTCCTTTGTGTGTCTCTTGCATGATCAGCGGAAAGGCTTTGCTGGAGGGCAACAGGCAGAGGTCAAGCAGTGCCCCGAACCTACGCCGGTCACCCCGGCATAGTCCGGCTGTGCCAGGGGTGCCCAGTCTGGCAGAAATGGGTAAGGATTAGCGTAAGCCGTAACGATGAAACGTCTTGTTAGGATATATGCATGCGCCCAAACTTTTGAAGCTGCCTTCCATTCACTGTGATATTTGTAATGTGCATTAATACAACTGCAGTTACCAAAAAAAAAAAAAAAAAAACGTACAGAACATTCCATAACATCTGCCATATTTTGCTGTATTAATGAATAAACATGCATTTATTTGTTCTGTGAATCTTATGGTCAGTCCTGTTAAAAATGATATGGATGTAAACGTTAATAACTAGCGTTCACGCATTTTAGTCTGCATGTGAAACGAGAAGTGTCGATAAACAAATGTGACCTGGAGGATGTCGTTTTTTACAGAAAACGAAGACAGCTGTTGCTCTACTGAGGCGGTGGAGTCACCCAGCAGTTCCTACCTCTGCATCCCCTTCCACAGGGAGGGGCACATTTCGGAGGCCGCTAGCGGGGAGCATGCCGTCGCCGGCCATGCCCCGGACTCCGGTAGTGCGAGGAGGAGTCCGAGCGGGGGACGTCGCTCGGAGCTCGTTCTCTTGGGCTGCGGGGCCCTGCTGGCCGCAGTAGGACTAGGGTTTGATCTGCTGGGTCTCAGCAAGCCGGAGGAGAGCAGCAAACCTCGTTGGGAGGGCTTCTTCCACAGGACTGGGGGCCAGAGGCGCAGCACCAGCCCTCCCACACGAAAGCTGTTTCGACGGGAAAGCCCGCTGAAGCCTCCTGCGCCGCTCCCTGAACGGGGCTTCCCTGCGTCCCTCACCCTGCTGTCCCTGTCCTCTGTATCGGACTGCAACTCTACTCGTTCCCTGCTACGCTCTGATAGCGAGGAGCTCCTGGTCTACAGACCTGCGTCCCCCCCGCTGCCCCCTCCTGTCGTGCCGCTCAACCCCCTGGTCAATACACACCTGGAAAGCTTCAAGCGGCATCCCCGGCAATCGCTCACCCCCACCCACCTCCCCTCTGGTCCCGGCGGTTCGCGTAATCTGCGTCGGACCCCATCGGATGGAGCCATCAAGAGAGGGTGTCCTCCAAATAATACCCTCACACCCCCTGTCAAAGGGACTCCTGAAACTACAGGTAAAAAGGAGGAACTAATGGCACGAAATGAGACAAACTGTTATGAGTGAGGAAATAATTTATGTTAGTAGAGAAGACATTTGTTCAAGCACAGGTATAATGAGAGCTACATTTTTGAAATGGCTTGGGTCTGGCCAGTGATGTCTCAATCACAAACGGATCCCAACTCTGGCTTTAAGTCAGACGAGATGAAATGTGTGTCAGTCGTGTTTATGAATTTTGGTTGAGTTTAATGAATAACAAAGTACTAATTTTTTCCAAGTTGAAAGCGTCTTAATCTCGATTAACATTTATGAAATAGCATTATTGTACCTTGCTTAATCTGGGTTTTGTTTAGGACTGTATTCTGCAGGTAGAGAAAGGCATTGTAGTAATACAATAGTATTAATACATTTGGGGACCAAATAATAGGTGTTTAAACAGAGTGCAGCAATACTTTTAAATTAAACAACACAACTTAAGTAGTTTAAGGAATTTTTTTAAATTGTTAAATTTCAGAGGTGCACAGAGTGGTATTTTACCAGCATAGCCATGGTAAATAACACTGTGTCTGTTTATAATATGCCCAATGAGTGGAATACACAAGTAGACCCAACAGTCAGCACAGTACTTTCAATTTTGTAGTGAAAAAGAGTTGGGTGACATCAAGTCATTTAGTACTTTGGGGAATGCTTTTTTTTCCTGTAGCAAGTGATGTCTAAATCCAAATTGGACCAACTTTCAACTAAAATCAATGTAATAAGAATGCAGAATTTAATTCCGACTTCTACGTGGGTCATTATAAGACAGATTATGCTTCCGGAGCGGCTGTTTAATTGAAGGCTTTTGCAAGAGACTTCCGTAACATATGCAGAGGATAGCAGTGAATATGTAATGTCTACTATAAGCTTGCCAGTTACAGACAGAAGCTTCTTCACTAGCTTTTTGTGGTTTACAAGTAAACAAATGAATGATTCAGAGGTTTGATGAATTTGAACGCCTCGCTGAATGTGAGGAAATCAAATGATTAACACCTTCATGTGGCTTGTTGTCAAAGCCTCACAGTGATACTTTGGATCTTGTCTCTAACCAGAAGAATTTTGTGTTGGGAGCAATGTACACTCGCATGCCACTTTTTAACACACATCTGTTCGTTCCTGCTGTCAGTCAGCTCCTCATGACAGCAAAGCATGTGGTTGCAGCTCAGTGTGTATAAACCAGGGTGTAGGGTCGACAAGTTTGCTCACTGTTGGACTGAGCGTTGGAACGGGCAAGATGTGTGATCTGAAATTTTCATGCCAAGTGTGATAAACGGCCGCATTCCTTGCGTTATAGTGCACTGCTGTTTGAGATTTTAGGAAATGGCGCAATAAACAAAAATCATTTATTCACCAGCACTTCTGTTGAGAAAAAACTGCTCCTTAATGAGATGACAGAGGAGAATGGCCAGACTGGTTAAAGCTAAGAGGAAGGCCACAAATACAAAAATGACAGCTCAGTGGAGCAGTTATGTGCAGAAAAGCATCTCTGAATGCAGAACTCATCATGCCTTTAAGTGGCTGTGCTACAGCAGCAGAAGACCTTGTTGGGTTCATCTCCTGTGAGCACAGAACAAGATGAAATTTCAGGGACATGCAGTGACCAAAACTAGACAACTGAAGAGTGGAAAACCTTTGTCTGATCTGTCAAATTTTTTTTTCTTCTTTTTTTCATAACATGGTCATGGTAGGGTATTGGTATGAAAAATGAATCCATGGACCATCTTTTCTGGTGTCAAGGGTACAGCCAGGAGGTAGTAGTGTATCTGTGTGCAGAATGTGGTCAAAAAGATAGTCGTTGCAATTCTTCATGGCCAGTCTAGTCATTCTGAATTTGATACTTACAGCAGGATAATGTGGCATGTCACCAAACATACTTCATCTGAGGATAGCTGTACAAACATGACAGCGCCTTTACACAAATGACCTGCAAAGTCCCCACCTCTCAAGCCACTAGAGCATGTCAAGGATGAAGGGGAATGAAGTATTAACAGAATAAATGTGAATCAAAAAATCTGCAGAAACTGTGAAGCTGTCAACCCAGTATGGATGGACCAGCAACCCTGTGGAATGTGTCTAGCTCCTTGTCCTGGAATTCATGGTGTTCTGAAGGAACCATCTACTAGCTAGGTGCATACATCACAATTTCTAGAAAAGTTTCAGCATTTGCATATATGAGCTGCTGAGAGGCAGAACAGAGCCATGCGTAATGAACAACTCCCAATACATCTTCCATGCCAGTTTACACAGCAAATGGTGAGAAGCTGACTTGAGATACCAAGTTATGAAAGGCAGCTTGTCTGAGACAAGAAGACAAGAAGAATGTGGAGAATAACTGCTGGTCAGCTGGTTTTCTGCAGATACTTTCGTACTTAGTTTAGATGCCGATCTATTTCATTTTGCTTTTTAGTTGACCTCTTTCACATGAGCCTCAAACCTCTTCTGTCAAACACCTTGATCCTGCCAACTAATGATTTTCAAGCCAGTTCAATGTCCTTAGTGAACGGTTGGTTTTAGACTTTTGAATTAGATTGAGATGAGACGTTGACCTGACCACAAGCATTGTCTGAGCTGAGTCTGAGCGATTGTCGTAGTATACAATTTAGTATCTAAAATCTTTGAAAATGCTCATTCACAGGAATTTAACTTCATTCCTACGGGGCTCATACCCCTTGATTGGGGTACTTCAGGTTCACGAGATACAGTTTTGAAAAGCAAGGTTTTTAGCGCACTGCTATTGGAGTCATGCACTTGATGGCCAAGTCCAGAAAGTTTCATGGAAAGCTGTAAAACTTTTGGGTGACAATAGCAGTGGAGCAAAATTGTGTACCTTTAAAATAATCTTTCATTTAGTAAAAACAGAAAAAGCTCAGTCAAGTGGTAAAAACTGTCAGTCAAGTGTTTTCTTACTCTGGTGAAAACTCGTTAATCAAAATAATTGATCCCCAATCTGTACTTACTTAGTGTGTTATGTTGTTGGTGGGCCCATACTGAAAGGAGTTAACTTCTGTGGTTGGAACTCACAAATTCAACTATTGAGTGTTAATCACTTTAAAGGTAAATGGCCAGTTACTGTGGTCTCCTGACACCACTGCTCCTTGAGACACTAAGAGCTCAGACAGGAGGTTAAATGGGTTTAGTCCAGATCGTTCGTCCATTGCTTGGCTAGAACAAAGTCCTTGGACCTCCATACCCCCTGTGCCTCTCAGCTCTTTCTCACAGTTACCATGTCCTTTTCCAGCCAGGAGCCCTAAGGGGATGAAAACTGATGGTGCTGAGGTCCCCCGCTTGCCAGACCCCAATGTGGTGTTCCCTCCAACACCCCGCCGCCGATGCCCACCCGAGCGTCCGAAAACCCTAGACTTCTTGGCCCGGCCTCGCCCCTCGCCACGTGCCCTCCGTGAGGCCTGCTGGGGTGACTCCCCCGGGGGAAGGGGCAGAGGCGGAGGGCAGTGGAGTGGAGAGTCTCCGTCACACACCTCCAGTACAGAGACCCCACCCACGATGGAGTTTGGTGGGGACGTGGCGGTCTTGCCCACACCCATGGAGCCCCCCACCCCCTGTTCTCCACGGAAGTGCAGCAGTTTGCTGGATCACAGAGATGAAGGGCAGCTGCGAGATGGAACCCTGCCCCTGTGCATGCCTGAGCCAAGCCTGCCCAAAGACTCCCCCTACCGGCTCCGGCCTGGCTTCTGGTCCTAGCTCGCTTCCAGCCCTTCCTGGACATCTGTGGAAGCATCCCCCGGTATAATATACACCTTTGGCAGAAGGCAAGAGAAAGGGCAAAAGATGTGTGTGTTCTTTTATGTACACTTACACTAATGGAACATACTTTTGGGGGGTGATTTCACTACTTAGAATCTCATTCTGGAAACGTGTGGCTTTGGTACAATATGAAAAGGGCAAGAAGGATGACTTTCATCCTTTGCATAGTGTTGTGTGTTTTTTTTTTTTTTTTTTTTTTTTTTTTTTCCCCCCCACCTGTCCCTAATTGAAAACTTTTTCCTTCTGGTGTTTTCAAGGTGCTCTACGTAGAAAGAGTTCAGTTTCTTTTTACCTGCTGACCATCTGAAAAACAAGAAAACTGATCAACACTTGATAATTAAATAGGCTTTAACCAGTTTCCTCATCTTCATTTATGTTCAAGGCCCTCTTGTTTCACCAAGAGCATCTTTGAACATGATTCATGAAGAGCTTCATGAATGTAAAGCTTGATTCATAAACTTTTTTTTTTTTTAAAGTGCTTTGCGTTCAGAGTGAAGCGAGGTAAGTGTTTTGTGCCTGTAAACCTCGCTGCTCTGTTACACTAACGCGTTCTACATGTCTGTCTCTCTCTCTCGCGCGCGCGCACCAACTCTGACTCTCTCTCTCTCTCACTCACACTCGAATGTGAACAGATTTCATGGCTTTTCCTGGAGCGCCAGTGTGAGCCAGGCCTTCCGATGCGGAATCGCAGTTGCGTGTGCGTTATTTCGGCTGCCGTTCGTGTGACCTGCGGTCTCGCTCTCTGTGTCTTAGATCACTTTGGCACCTGTTCGCTTTTTCTTGCGTTTGCATCCAGGCGCAGGCACAAGCCCCTGTTTATGGCGAATGTGATGCGAATTACAAATGGGCTCTTAATGAGGGGAAAATGTACAAAGATTTTGGGAACGCAAAATGTCACACTTGAGCAGTTTAATCTCCGGCCCGGTGAAACGGTATAAAAGGCTGATCAACGTCTGCAATATAACTATACTTGTTTTAAAAATGTCTAGGAGAGACCCAGAGTCTGTGCAGCTATAGATACCTTGTTGTCAGAGCTCTAATCGGCTGTGAAAATTTAAAGTAGATGACTTATTTGTAGTAGTAGGATCCTTCTGAAGCTGAGCATGCATCTTGCTTAAAGAGCAATGGAAACAGGCCCTGGTGGCATGTGTTTTTATTTATTTATTTATTTATTTATTTATTTATTTATTGATTGATTTGTATTTTTTTTTTTCTGATTTACTTTTTAATGTATTTGCTCAAATGCTTGTATGAAAATGTTCACACTTTATTTTCTTGTCACAACAATCATGTGTGAAGTACAGTGCTCCGGAACAACATTTGTACAGTAAATCTCCTGTTGTATTTAATATATCCAGGACTCCTCTTGCAACAGGGAGTAGTGTCTTCCAGGTAACCCTGCTTGTTATCCATGTCCTTTGTTTCCAGAAAATGGTTATTGTATTCAAATGGAACCCAGCGATAAAGGTTTGGCATTGTCCCTTTGATGTTTTGCATTATGCAGGATTATCCAAACAGTGTTTAAAAATAATAAAACATTGCCATTCCAGCCCTTAAAGTAAACATTATTGACTTGGTGTCACTGTGCTGCTGATCAATGACAATAACTTGTAAGACATTGTGTTCGTTGCTTTCACGTTACGCATTACGGTTCGCGTAAAGAAGACTATGAATGTGGTAACTTCCATTGTGAGCCTTCATGCCGTCTCTTTACCACGAGCAGGACCCTGAATCGCAGGATGGTAAATATGCTGCAAATGTGTAAAAGTAATTTTTCCATTTATGCATG
Source organism: Scleropages formosus (assembly GCF_900964775.1). Classification (NCBI taxonomy): domain Eukaryota; kingdom Metazoa; phylum Chordata; class Actinopteri; order Osteoglossiformes; family Osteoglossidae; genus Scleropages; species Scleropages formosus. Next base: position 13,986,216 of record NC_041820.1, on the reverse strand, counting down.
ATAGTTTCCACATTCACTGTAGTTATCAATGTCTGGCGTTTTGAGTAAACAGCCTTTCTTCACTGCAGTCTCAGGACGATATTCATGAAACTCTCATTCTTAAGCAGATAGAAGGGTTTAAAAAAACTCCCACTGGGACAGTTGAGCCTTGTGAACAATGACTATGTACTAAATGAGGAACTTTGATCACTTGCAGGATTGGTAGGAGTTAACCGGTGGCACAGATAATATGCATCCCTGAACAATATATAGAATATTTACTCAGCGTCCAGTTTTGGCAGCCTTTAATAAAAATGTTGGTTAAAAATGGACTGTCTCATTTAGAGTTCAGATTTTTGTCGTTTTTGTAATTTTACATTTTGAGAGACAGTAGGGCCTCTCTCAATACTGCAAATGATCATAATATACACGCATACATTGTCTGAAGCCGCTTATCCTGAGCGGGGTCACCGCATGCCAGAGCCTAACCCGGCAAAACAGGGCGTAAGGATGGGACGCCGGTCCGCTGCAGGGCACCCCGAACGGGACTCGGATCCGAGACCCCCCAGAGATCAGGACCCGGCCAAACCCCCCACACCACTGCGGCCCCCTTGACGCTATACGGTATCCACTTTATGGTGTTGAAAGTTCTGAACCGTTTTGAAATAATTATTCCTGTAGACTTATCGGTCCGGCATGGTCCTGTGAAGTGAAAACTTTCACTTGTAATTTTTCCTGGATATTTGCATAAAATAATCTCCCGCACTGAGGAGAGAATGGCCCACTTCAGCTAGCTAGAGATTTCAGGTGTACTGTATTTGATAAGTATGCTGTGCATATTTAGCACAATAATTTCAAATGTAAATAATATTTACATAACGTTTAAAACAAGATCGTCATCACTAAAATACTACAAAGGAACCGGAAAGGGTAAACTTTGACAACGTGGAAAAAGTCATGCACATCTTGGCCAAACAATAATTTCAGCGGTAAAATATTTCACCCTCCAGCGAGGTACAATTAAGTTTTGTATCTTTATTACATTTCAGTAAGAAATATCCAGTTATTGTTAAAGTATTACACAGCAAGAGGTGACAGGCATGTAATGGAACAATCAATGTAAAAATCCTCACTCAGACTGATCTTTGCAACTGAGCCTTGCAACGTGACATTACTGTACAATTAATTTTCTTTTGCGTTACAACAGCCATAATAGCAGGAAGAGCAGTGAAAGATGTGCGTGTTTGTTACAGCGAAAGCTTAGCTCTTACCAAAGATTCAGCAGGATGCAGGTAAATGTTGTACACATAACAATAATACACTAAAACATTAAATCAGATGTCTGGCAACCGGTGACATTTCTGTTCCTGTACGATACGCGAAATTCGATCCCAGCCGTTCTCTTCCGTTCCATTCCACTGCAACGCTCGGTGACAGCATATCTATAAACCCATTCACTGTGCCATATAATAATCTGAAGTACAATGAAACAATCGAAACGTACGTGAATGAACTGTAAGGCGATTACACCAGCAGTTAAGTGCAAATGACAGTGCTGAATAGAATGAGGCGGGAAGATAAACTCAATCTCTATCCGAATGCCAAATGACAATTACAAAAACAATTATTCAAAACCATATGCCGTATTACCGTTTATAGCAAATCTTGCAGAACAACCATATATGTGAAAAAACCTGTAGTGTTTTTTGAAATTTTTCTGATGATGCAGACGCAAATCTGTCGCTCATGCAAAAAAACAATATTACTTAAAAGGATTTTAACTACCAATTAATTATATACACTGAAACCCACCCCATTGTGGTGCCTGCAATCACATGTGTATCGAACATAAACTGGGTTCGTTCTTATGAAAATATGTTTGTAGGTGATAAAAATATCAAGAATATCTGAGCAATAAATTGACTTCCACAGCATACTAAATTCATGCTTACAAAATTATGTGATGCACGTGATTGTCCAGTCAGTTCATATATGCATATTACAAAATTTGCTTAACATACTCACCTGTGCAAATGTACCTGTACTACAAAACCACTGTGATCAAGCATATCTGAGACGTGACCTATGTGCAAACGACACCGTTAAATGACAAAGAGAAAAGTTCATGGCTTTATGACACTACACTCGCTTATCCGTTTAGCAGAGCAGCTGATTCCTACGGCAGTATTATCTGAAAGGGACAAGTACGATGAAGGGATTACGCAACACAACGATGGCTTGAGGCACGATCCTGCTGTATGTATGTGAGGGTGCTGAACGAAATAGCGGCACGCCTGCAGGCACATATGTGACAAGTGTTAGCTTCCGTTCGCACCTTGAACTAGTAATGTCTGGGATGACCGCATAATCACCGGCGATCCCTCCGAGACCCCTTTGTTAAAGGGTTATGGAAAAGAGCGCAGAACCAGCTGAAAGAAAAACTGTATCCATATGACTATTTATGTTTTGTAAATCGAAAATTGTAGCGTCTGCAGTGGTGGGGCTTACAAAATAGCCATCGTGGATTTCAGGAAGTCATAAAATGGTGAGGGCATTACAGTGTCAGTGCACAGCTTTGTAACAGTGTTTCCTTGGAAACAACAAGCTCTGTTTATGAAGCCTCTTTCTCTTTCTGGGTGCTACGGCGGATCTTCATCTCTGTCAGCTGGATGTAGCGGATTACGTTGGTGTCTGGAGCACAGGAAAGACAGGAAAGAGCTGCTTATCATATCCCGAAGCAGCAAAGGAAAATGCGTTCATTTCTACACACTCTTTCCATTAAAGCAATATTTTTTCATTCAAAAATGCTGCTATAACTAAAAAGGTGACAACCACATTTGAGGCAAACTGTACTTCTGTCTGTCTTTAAAGGTCAGACGTACAAAAGCCTTCAGGTGAACCTTTAACTGCAGTTTTTATGAGATCAGACGGCCTTCTTTGCAGAAACTGGCAGTGAAACTGCACTATGATGCCAAAGAGTCCTTTCAGTAGAATGGAGGCTGTCATAAATGGTGTAATGAGAAAGTGAAAAGTGGTGTAAACTTTAGAAAGGACTGAGATAAAGAGTAACACACACCAGACGGCTGCTGCTTGTGTGACTCTTTCAGGTAATGCAGGGCCTTCTGGAAGTCCCCCAGGTGGTAGTAGGCGACGCCGGAGCGGTACAGCGCCTTGAAGTTCTCCCCTTCCTTGCGGAGCACCTTCAGACAGTACTCCTTGACACGCTCGTAGTTCACCAGCTCCATCTGCAGCAGGCAGGCTGAGGAGGTGCAGGGTCGGCGGTGAGCCACTTCAGCACATGACACGTCACAATGGCTATGTGCGCCGTTTTTTCAGCTGCAATAACATTCCTGGACTAAAGAGAATTAACTTCTCAATTGCAATTTTCAATATATTTTGTGCAGCATCTTTCAGAACAGTGCACCTTTGCGTGCCTGATAGAGAATAATATGAAAATAATATGAACAGACGAGAGAAATGCGACATAATGCTCAACTACAACAACTACTATTATTATTATTATTCTTATTCTTATTATTATTATTATTATATGCTCAGTGATGAACTGACATCTACCCAGGGTATACCCTGCCTTGTCCTCTATGGCTCCATTATAGACTCTGGGCCACATTCAACAAGCGGTTGATGGTAAAGGAAACATTATTATTATTATTATTATTATTATTATGTCACCATGCTGGAGTTATACATAAATAAGATATTCCAGACACAGAGCTCTGATTTCAGTGTGGGCTTCGCGCTGTGTCTCCTCCGGGAACCCGGCCGGCCCGGGTCTCGGTGAAGTGCAGGGCACGAGCCACCACGGCACGAGCCACCACCAGCACGGCACGAGCCCACGACGACGCACGGCGATCACCTGCCAGACTGTTGTAGCACTCGAGCTCGGCGTTCTCCACAGCCCCTCTCTGCTCGTCCGTGAGCGTGGACTTGCCCCCCGTGGGCAGCGCCGACGACGGCGATTTGGTGGAGCTCGCCTCGGGGTCTCCCAGCACCCTGCACAAGCCCTTCAGCTCGAGCAGCGCCCGGTGGTACTTGCCGATCGCCTCTCTGTATTTCTTATCCTTGTAGCACTGCGTGCCCTGCGTCTTGAAGTCGAGAGCGCGCTTCACCAGGTCGGCGGCTTCAGAATGCGGCGGCGGCTGCCGGACGGCGGAGCCCCCGTGAGGGTGGCCGTGCTGCTGCTGCTGCTGCTGCTGCTGGTGCTGCTGCTGCTGCTGCTGGTGCTGCTGGGAGCGCGCGTCCCTCGCGCGGCCGCACGCGGGCTGGATGCTCGACTGCAGCCTCGAGGCGGCAGCGACGCCGCTGCAACCGACACCGCCGCCGGTGACACCATCCTCCGCCCTTTTGTAATTTCCACCACCGTCGCTCACAATCTGGCTTTGGCTCATTTTCTTACATGAAAAACACGGAGACGTCGCACGTCTTGATATAGACACTTACACGAGGTACGAGCTTCTTCGGTGCTGTTTTGAAAAAATGTGAGTGAAACGCGGGGCAGAGCGGCGCAGTCCACATACCCAGCCAGCAGCGTTCTCCGACTCCGTCCGTGCCGTAGCGTCGCTTCCCGTCAGCGCGTCTTACTGGTGCCCGCTTTGGTCATTATTATTGTGCTCCCTCGGTAAGAGATACTAGATCAGATGGATGTGCCCACTTCGCATGCATCATACATGATGACAGTCGTGTCTTCCTTTCCTCCGTTCGCCTCCACCCGCCGCTCTACCGCGCACAGCGCAGTCCGCGCTTCGCCTCGTTTTAAAGCGCGACGAGCTCACGCGCGGATGACGGACAGGAGCGCTGCAGACACAGCCTGAAAAAATGAAAGTACGGTGCAGCGCGAGTGTCTCCGACAGAGCGCTTTCGGCGGACGCTCGCTTTTACCCCCAGCGACACATAACGATGCGTATCCGGAAAAAAAAAAAAAAGAAAAAAAAAAAAGAAATACCGTCCCACTATTCCAGTGTTACATACAAAGATACAAAGAACTGATCTTTTTTTTTTTTTTTTTAACGCGAGGGCTGCGTCTAATCTCAATCCCTGTGCGGTGGCCGTGCTGTGAAAAACATCCTTCAGGTATATGATTAATTATTTATTCATGTAGCCGACGGGTTCCTCCAGGGACATGCGATGCTAGTTTTGTATGCCACGATGAAACCTATAATGATACGAAAAAGGCACAGTGACAGTTTACTTATCGAAAGCCGAAGATGATGAAGATGCTTAGTTAGTCGACGAGCCTGCAGGGTTTTCGGCTTTCCGCATGCAATCGTTCGCATAAACGTAGATTTTACATGGCTCGAGCCAATCATACCTTTATATATTAGCTAGGCACATTTTTAATTGTAACCCTCTCTAAGAGACCGGGCCCTAGTACTTCTGCCCACGAAGTGCCCCCCAGCGCCCAGTGCGAAGGGACCAAAGGCAGCGCAGGCAGCGCGCGCAGCCTCCACGTGCCGCCCATCTCGCGCAGCTGTCTGGGTGGGACCGCGTCTCTTTATTATAGATGAAACTAGGATATAGATGTCAGAAGCTCGTAGCCTACATGACTGTGTAGTTAGAGCGTGTTGACATTTTACAACAGCCGCGCTACAAACATCGCCCAGTCTCCTAATTAACAATCCCGTTCTTCCGAAAATTCATTTTTTGGCTCCTATCATCTGCATTTCGCAGTTTACCAGCACCACCACTGTGTTTCTCAGTTTGTCATCCTGGAATTGCACAACCAAGAAGAACAGAGTGTCTGTGTAATGTGAAGACAAGCAGAGCAGCTGATACAAAAAACATTGTTAAAAAATACTGTAACGGCGCTGAGGGGAGCTGATAGTTCAGTATAAATAGTTGGTATTAGAGTCTATTTCTGTCGTTTGTTCTGTTTTGATCGGTTGTTGTATTGTTTATGCATAGTTTGCCACGGGGATGGGGGGGATTCTGGGAAGTTCAGGGGGTGACCCTCTAACCATTGTGTGGGGAAGGGGGGCTTAGAGTGATCTGGGGAAACTCTCCAGTATTCTGGGCTGTGTGGTACTATCCGGAGCATCTTTATTGAGACTACTATGTTGCCTGGTCTCCTGAGACTGTCTTTTGTATAGCTCCATGGTATGGGGGAATGCTACAATACATCTATGCAGAATTTTGGAATATTTTAGTGGTATTTGTGAGTTCTGTTATGTCTGAACTAGTGTTCGGTGTATATTGCTTTTTTTGTCCTTCTGTGTTGAAAATCATAATTTTGTATATTACATACAGTATTCACGGGGCACGGTGGCACTGCGGGCTTAGGTCCTGCTCTCTGGTGGGTCTGGGGTTCAAGTCTTGCTTGGGGTGCCTTGTGATGGACTGGCATCCTGTCCTGGGTGTGTCCCCTCCCCTCCAGCCTTGCGCCCTGTGTTGCCAGGTTAGGCTCCAGCTTGCCGTGACCCTACTTGGGACAAGTGGCTTCAGCCAATGTGTGTGTGTGTGTGTGTGTGTGTGCATACAGTATTCAGTGGACATCCTTTGCTAATATGTCCTCAGCTTTTCTCACTCAAAATCATCATTTTCCTTGTAAAAGTACTTTCCTAATTTACAGTTGCCAAACTACAGGAGTGTGGAAGCTTCCATCAATTCTGCCTTAATCATTTCAGTTCAAGGAGTTCTGGGGCTTCCTAACGGTCATTTCTGGGAAAGCTAAGGCTGTGGTGCTTAACTCTGGCAAGCTGTGTTTTGAAAAGCTCTGTGTTTAAGTACATTTAAAATTTATATGCAATTAAAATACTGCAAATAAGTAAACAAATGTGTTTAACAGGAAAAATGTTTTATGAAGGTTTTACCTTCAGTCCAAAAGATCATCTCAAATGTAACCACATCCTCAACACGATTGCATCATGTAATGTAAGTTTATGTAGGGAAAAGCCACTGAAATTGTAATATTCAAGATTGAACATATGGCTAATATTCACTGTATATTACAATATCACTGAACATCTTTAATAATAATGCAAAAAGAAAATAACAGAATGTTGGGACCGCTACTGGAGCGATATAAGTATGTCCACCGGGATGAAGGGTGAAGGTACAACATTTTATCCACTGCACAAAGTGAGGATCGGTGCGGCATGTGCAGAAGAAACAACTGTAAGTTATGTTGATAGCTCAATGTGGCCAAAGGTGTACAGTTACCTACAATGCTTTTTACACATTCTTTTGCATAACATGATACTGGGTAGATATCAGACATCAGAAATCAGACATCAGAAGATTGCAGCAGATAGTTTGGATCGCTGGAAGAATCATCGGCGCACCCCCCCAGCTCTCCAAGAACTGTATTCATCCAGAGTCAGAAAAAGCCCTAGCAAAATCATTCTAGACCCCTCGCATCCAGGCCATTTCCTCTTCGAACCTTTGCCATCTGGCCAGCGCTACAGAGCACTGAGCACCAGGACAGCCAGGCACAAGAAAAGTTTCTTTTCTCAGGCCATCTACCTCATGAACAGCTAAATCCCCCCTAGAGAGTAAACCAGTGCAATACACAATGCTATTTACATTTATAATTATATCTATCACATAAAATCTCTTACTCACATTCCCTTGCATTTGTATAGAACATACCTGTACATACATATAATGTCTAGTGACTATTTTTGTATATTGTGTACTTTATATATATATTTTTTATCCTTTATTCACATATTCTATCTTCTCATCTGTGTCTTGTCACTATCATTCTGTCTGTGCTGTGGAAGTTTCTGTCACCAAGACAAATTCCTTGCATGTGTGAACATACTTGGCAATAAAGCTCGTTCTGATTCTGATTCTGATATGTTCTTGTACTCAACAGCCCTACTTTCAATTATCAAGTGGGCAACTGTAAAAAAACAGTTAAGCTAAAGTAGGTGATAAATTATAAAAAAAAATGACGGAGAGAGCAAGGACTTAATTTATTCACAACATATGAGTTAAGCACTGTTTAACGTAACAAGAAAACAACAGTAGAAATTCTCAGGGTAACAAATGTTATTTAAATATGAGTATGTACAATTACACAGGTGCTGTGTGTTTTGGGTTGACAAAGAAATATATTTGAAATTATTTAAGAAAGACAAATTTCTAAGAAAATGATACACGGTCATTTTTTTAGTTTTTGCTTAAATATCTTATTGAAATGACAGGCAAACGTTCATCTATTGCCGCTCAAATAGAGTTTTGCTTGTGTTTGGGTCATCTAAAAATGTAAACATTCAACTTTAAACACTAATATCAACGTTCTGTCGTTGACGGAACCTGTGACGTCATCTTTGTACGACGGCTGTAACAAAACGTCACAACGGCGACCGTCCAGAGTTAGTGGTCAAAATGGCGTCGGTTGATATTAGAGGTGGGTGTTTTGTTCGTGTTATTAATTGTAGACGAATTATTTATTATTTATTTTCGGCCGCACGAGTTGAATCGCCCTTAATTTCCTTTTAACTTTTGCACTGTTTAGTATATCATTGGTGTACTGTTTTCTTAAAAATACTCTGTTGCTGTCAAACAAGCAAGCAGGTGTCGCAGGTTAATCCGCCGACACACACACACAACACCTCATACAGCCTTTACATATCACATGTCATAAGCCTTATGTATCTTATTTCCAGTAAGTATACTCTGATATAACGTTGTATTGAGGCCATTGATCTTTTATATATATGGCATTGTGTCAGGATAAGCTTGCCGGTGCTTCCAGAGAGAATAAATGTAAAATAAACTTAACTGGCGTGTGTGTGTGTGCGTACCCGTGTGTGTAGACAACCCACTGGGCATCTCATGGGTGGACAGCGGCTGGGTGCCCATCCTAAACCCTGGCAACGTACTCGACTACTTCTCTGAGAGGAGTAACCCCTTCTATGACCGCCAGTGCAACAACGAATTAGTAAAGATGCAGCGTCTCACGCTTGACCATCTAAAGTAAGTGTTCTTTGTTTGTACGCGTTTAACTGCTTTATCTATATTCATGCTGAGAGGTGTGTTGTATGTCAGAATCAGAACGAGCTTTATTGCCAGGTATGTTCACACATTCAAGGAATTTGTGACAGAAACTTATATGACATTCCATACAGAAAGAAATGTGAAAAAATGCCCTAATTGGCAGCAGTACTGTAGATTGTCCAGTGTAATAGTAATAGCAATTACTAGTCTCTAGGAAGTATTTAAAAAGTGTTGTGTAATGCAGTCTGTAAATGCACTCATTTTTCTGTGAGATGTCGCTTTGGAGAAGAGCATCTGCTAAATGAATAAATGTAAATGTGTAAAATTGTTTTGTTGGGAAGCCAGTTATACGAATAAATGTTATGCTTTTCAGATGTTAAGTGGTTTTCAGTGTTGTCCTAATAATTAGTCAGGCTCTGTTTTTTTTAGCTTATACAGACAGGTGTGATTGATGATGAAAGTGTCTCTCTTGGTTCAGTGGAATTTTTTCTTTTGTTTTTCTTTGTTCTCCATTGATATCAGTTTGAAGTGCAGCACTGAGGCCATTTATGTCTGTCTTTCAGTCAGATGGTGGGTGTGGAGTATATCCTCCTTCATGCCCAGGAGCCGATTCTCTACATCATTCGCAAGCAGCAGAGGCAGTCTCCTGCACAAGGTGAGATGAGCATAATTCTAAGATAGATTTCAGCATATTGAAACATGCACTCTGTTGGATTTGAAATAAAAGTGTGTTATTCCCAATCACATTCTTTTGTTAACTGGCTATTCTCTTGTCTTTGTTCCCCAGTCATTCCCCTCTCTGATTACTACATCATCGCAGGAGTAGTCTATCAAGCTCCAGACTTGGGCTCTGTGATTGGCTCCAGAGTGGTCAGTGTTTGTTGTTTTTATTTGTTATCATTGTTATGTTGATTTGTTTTTGGAGTAATATTACTTTTTCAAAATGATTGTAGTGGACTTCTGTCTTATCACAAGGCTGCACTGAATAATGTTGTGAACTTTAAAGTGTGCTTATATTGAATGTTTGGTTTTGTTTCAAGTTGTCTGCTGTTCATGGGATACAGTCTGCCTTTGATGAGGCCATGTCTTACTGCCGCTACCACCCTTCCAAAGGGTACTGGTGGCACTTTAAAGACCAGGAGGAAAGAGGTCAGTAATTGGATATTATTTACTATATTTCTAATAAGGCATTTCAAGTACAGGCAGTCCTCGAATTACGAATGTCCAAATTATGTACAACCGGTACTTACGAACCACCCCCTACTGACCGGAAGTTGATTTTTTTGGGGCGGGGGGTCACACTTAAGTGACAATCAAATGAAAACTTCATAATTAAGCCTATTATGTTGAAAATTAAAGTTACTGTACATACAATGGGCGCTACTTTGTGAAGCCCATCAAAACATTGTGCGTCTGTAGCGGTTTGTTGGCTCATGGGTAGGGCGCGTGAGCCCAAGGTAGGATAGACTTCCTTCTTTTCCCGTTAACATAGTCTTATGTTACTGTATTTGGCTTTAATTTTTTTTTGTTTTTACCTTCCTAACGCTGGCACCAAAGTGAAAATGTGATGCAAGTGATGGTGATGCATCCAAGAAAAAGGAAACGATCATGATTGAAACGAAAGAGTAAATAATAAAACGAAAGGTGAAACGCCAATGAACAATTGGAGAGTGAACGTTAAAGTTCCCGTATGTTTTGCATGCACACACGCACGCAGTCTCTCTCTCTTGCACTTGGCTACAAAAGATGCTTCTTCCCAGTTGTGGAATCTCACTCCTGACAACACCGGGGTCCTCAAACTTCCCTCGTTGTGCTCTTCCAAGTCCTGTTCCTCATCGTTTCCCAGTCCCGTTCAGCGTCTCTTTGATAATGACCAACTGCCTTGTCCCTCGACCATGATTTTGTATCCTCACCTCTATTCAGTTTGCTGATCGAGTGACCAATCGCCCATCCCCGAGCACGAGAACAGCTAGTCCTTTGATTCTGAATAAACGATCCTGCACTTGGGTCCAGCCTCCTCTGTGTCCTCTGTTCATTTATTTTCTTTTTCTATGTCTCTCTCTATTATAAATACTGTCGTTACATTTATTATTATAATCATTATTATTATTACTACTACATTCTTATATTAAAGATGTCATCGTGTATCCTGGAAGTGTTTATTCAATGTTTTTTTTATGCATAGAAAGGTATATGATACACTAAGTCAGACATTTGAAAAACTGACAGATACCCACCATACTTAACTCTTCTGACTTACGTCAAAATCTGACTTAGAGAGACTGGGGACAAGGAACTCCTTTGTAATTCGGGGACTGCCTGTACATATATTAGGAAAAGTGCTAACCACAGGGAAATTTTGCTGTATCAAAGACTTACATTGAGATATGCAATATTAACAATTTTTTTGCAAAAAAATTTCCAGAAAAAGCAAAGCCGAAGTCCAAGAAGAAAGAGGAGCCCAGTTCCCTGTTTCAGAGGCAGAGGGTTGATGCGCTGCTTCTTGACCTCAGACAGAAGTTCCCTCCTATCTACTATCAGGTATTACAGAATCATTACGTCAATGCCGCTGTGAAGCCCCAAGATCTTAAATGAGTAAAGATCCAAAACCCTGAATCACTTCTTACCTTTATGCATATATTAACATGGCTGAATGTAATTAAGTTATTCGGTGCAAATAAAATTGTGGTAATAGAATCAGTTTTTTTTAAATGTATTTTGAAAATAAATTTTAATAATGTATTTTTGGTATGTTTTTAGCCAAAACCTGGAGAGAAGCCTATTCCTGGTGAGTTTTTACAGTTTTCAAAACACTTCATAAAATGTTAGTTGAGGTAAAAATTAAGCTACATAGAGAAAAAATTATACAGTCCAACAGGCACATCATTGCTCTTAGAAATGTTAACGATGCTCTAGCAGTATTAAATATTGTCTCTGTGGTTTTCGCATGTCCGCGATCCTGCAGTAGAAGTCAAGAAGGAGCCGGAGCCCCCAACAGAGACAGTGAAGCAAGAGGAGAGAGAGCCAGCAGCTAAGACCCCTGCCCCCACACCTCCCAACAAGGCCCCACCTGAGAAACGGGCCCGGCTACAGTGATGACAGGATCTGCGGACCTCCCACAACACAACCAAACCCGAGGAAGTGAAATGAAGCGCTGGAAAGGAGCAGTTGTGCCTGTTGGTCTGTCATGGGGAGGGGAAATTACTAAAATCACTACTGGTTCTTCAGTCTTGGGGCTGATGAAAATTTTTCATTGTTTTTTACCTGCCTGACTGGCCATTTTTTCGTAGCTTTTACAGTTGTTTGATAAAAAAATTTCCAGGAACAGAACATCTTGTGCACACCAGTAGTCTAGATATACCCGAGGAACGTTTACAAATATCTCTCCTAGGTGCTTTCCTGCGTTTGATTTGCTCTTTAACACACACAAAGACTTACCTGTGCATAAATATGGCTTTCTTGGCACAATCTGGTCACTACATGAAATGTAGTCCAGATTTGTTGCTTGGACTTAGAGCAGTGTGTTTTAAAAAAAAAAAAAAAATTCCAGAAGGAGGATATGAGAGAAATTAAACCAGGGGATTCTCTGTGGGAATGGAATGAAATACTATGCCTTTGTGCTTTGAGATTCCTAACATAAACTGTATATTTTAAAGTGTTTTTTATTATAATAGGCTTTTTATAATTTTAATTTTGTTCTTATATCCATGAGTTCTTTTTGTAAAATGTTTAAAGATAATAAAATTGTGATATTGAACTATATAAGCACGATTAAGTATTATATTAATTCAATTTGATTTTTGTAATACTGTTCTTTATAAATAAAACAAAAAAATTTTACAAAATTAATGTTTAGATGAATCACTGCCTTAATATAGAGGGAATCTGATGGTACATGTAGACAAATTGTACAGTATGTATTGCATATTTACACAGTACATTAAATAATACATATGTAGAGTGCCTGTAAACATACTGAAAAGCTTTTAAGAAACGAAGTTGCTTGTTTGGATCCTACTCCTCCTGCGATACCCTTGATGAGTTAACAAGTGAAACGTATCAATCTCAGAGGGGAGGGAACTGTATAAAAATAGAGAAGAACGTTTCTAGAAACAATTTTCGTAACGTGTTGGCGACACTAGAGGGCGCCATCGCAGCGTTCGCCACTTGACAAAAGGCTCTTTGACGCTCCGCCTACACCGTTTCGCCAACACAAGGTGGCGACACCGAGCAACGGCGCATCTTTTTGGCTTCGCCGCCCCTCTTTGCCGTGAAAAAAACAAGGCGCAGGGCGTGGCGGGATAGGTCGCTCTTCCGCGGAGGACCCGGAGCAGTCCTCCAGCGAAGTGCAAAGAGAAGAAGATGGCTGCAGCGGGGATTTTCAGGCCAGTGTCTGGAAACGGGGCGGCCGTCGTCATGTTCGGGGACGGTTAACTTAAGCGCGGCGTCGCCGCATTCCCGTTTCTCCGCTTGCTCAAAGATCCGAACCGGCGGGCGGGGTACTAGTACGGGGAAAAAAAAAAAAAAAAAAAAAAAAAATCATGGGCTCTCAGACGCTGCAAATCCTGAGGCAGGGCGTGTGGGCTTCCATCACGGGCGGCTGGTACTACGACCCGCACCAGAACACGTTCGTGAACGCGCTGCACCTCTACCTGTGGCTCTTCTTGCTCTGCTTCCCCTTCACGCTCTACATGGTGAGAGGCGCCCCGTACACTGACTGACTCGCACTCCTGTGTGTGTGTGTGTGTGTGTGTGTGTGTGTGTGTGTGTGTGTGTGTGTGTGTGTAGTACAGAGAACAAGTCTTCAAGTTCAAGTCAACCGTCTAGTCTAGAGAGCAGAGCAGGCGCCTCAGCTTTCGGACCAGCAGCACTTCATACTTATTCTTCTTGCCAGCCGTTCCCGCGCGAGCAGCTCTGTGTGTGTGTGTGTGTGTCACTGTGGCTCATCTTTGGCAACTCAACACTGTCTCTTATTTGTTCAGCTGACGCTCGTCATCATCGCCACCACAGCTTCTTCTTATCCTCATTAAAACACTTCTGCGCCTGCGTGTTTGTTTACTCGAATAATTGGGCAAGTACCTTCCTCTCTGGGCTCTAGTGGGATTCGAACCCGGCTCCTTCCGGTGCAGGGCTGCGGTTCGAAGCACTGTCGTGTCGCTGTGCTGCCAGGTTGCCCCCCACCCACCTACCTAAATGTGACTATTTGTGTTTTGCTCCGGGGTACAAACGAAGACGACTCCTGGGACTCGAACCCTAACCTCCCGTAGAGATGTGAAGAGCAGCACAAGGGGGCCGTGTGCACTTTCTAAGCTCGCTGGACACCCCGGTGGATTAAACCCCTGTGTTACACTTTACGATGACAGGGGAGCTTCAGGACTTAATCAAACTGAACCGAACACCTGCTTTGTGGGCCTTGACTAACAATATCAGTTCATCATGCAGGGGTTCGAAACAAGCTCGGCCATCATCGGGGGCTGGCGGGTGACGCATCGCTTAAGGGCATGCGCCCACGAGAGTGGGATTCAAACCAGCAACCTTCTGATTCCGTCCTGAAGGTTGCTGGTTTGAATCCCACTCTCGTTGCGGTACCCTTGGCTCACGTACTTTACCCTGAGCTGCCCCAGTAGAGTTTCTTGCTCTGAAAAAGGGTCGCATACTGTCGAGTTGTCTTGGATAAGAGAATCAGCTGATCAGCAAATAGACGTGTCATCCGTTCACTGACTCCATTGGAGCAGGTGGCTGAGCGCCGTCAAGCATCTCCTCAGTTATACGTGTTATAGATGTTTATTAGTGCCACTTTGACCTTTGTGCCCTGAGAAACGTGCCAGTGATGTGGGGGCAAACACAGTGTGGTGCCGCTGAGCACTGGTGGACAGGGGAATATCCGTCTTGCTGAGTTTGCGCTGTCTGGTGTGCGCGTGTGTGTGCGTGTGCATGCATGGATGCATACATGCACCCTATTCAGATGTTTTTCCCGAAAGGTACTGTACTGAAAGGTAACAGCGTTTACCTTCCAGAACGTGGTGAACATCCTGCTCTTGGTCTAAGGTGAACAGTGCTGGGTGAACTGCTTATTGCTGCTCGCACTTTCTTTCCGGAAGCTGCCGCCGAGCCTTTGGTCCCCTTGACCGCTTGTCTGTGGTCACTGGGGGATGTGGCTGGGCGGAAGGAATGATGCCCCGATGACTCCGTCGTCACAAAACATCTCCACACTTTTTTCATCCACGGAACATCAGAGAATTCCTAAAATGGCCTCGATCTGCATGTCAGCTGTTGTGCTTCAGCATTATCTCGTTGTTGTCAAGTTTAATCACGAATACCACTGATGTATCATCCGACTAGATAAAACAAAATCATTTACCTTTAATAGCCTCAGCACGCCAATTTCAAACCGCTCCTCTGTGTTTCCGTTGCAGAGTGAAAACTGCGACATCGGCCTTGCCTCCTCTTTTTGACCTTTGGATCAAATTAATGATGAGCTTTTCTAATTTCTGTTTTTCTGCAGTAAGGCAGAAAGCCTTCAATGAGGATGCAGGCAATAGCGGTCCTTTCCAAAGAAACGTCGCGCTCTTTTCTCCCCCTGACAAGCGGAGCGAGAAGAAACGCTTTCACGATCGCTTCCCATTAGGAGATGTCATTTATAACCCTGCTATGCGTACGGCGAGCGCAGCGTGCCAGAGCCGTGTTTGTGGACGCGGTGCTGTCACTCCCGCTTTCACGGGTACTGGCGAGGGATGTCTGGCATCGAGAGCATCATTAGAAAAAGTGACGGATACAATTAGCTGAAATCCCTGAGCAAGTGGGAGGTGGGATGTGGATCTGCATATTTTCTTGATATTTACACTGCCACTGTCTTCGTGCCTCCGTGGCCCACGCCCCGAGGCTGCCTGTTATCCTCGTGCCGCAGCTTTGGAAGCATCCGTCGAACTTCTCGCTTGTAACTTCCTCATTTTGTAACGTGGCGTTGCAGCTACAGGTGTCGTTTTGTGGCCACTCCTCTGAGACCGCTCAGCCACATGGCATCGTGTTGGTGGATATTGGAAACTGCATCGTAAAAGTTTACGTTTGAATTACAAGGTAAGCAGCGCAGGGTGGTGTACTTGTTAAGATAATAATAATAATAAACTTTGAAGAGGGTTTTCTTTGGGGGTGCATGGTGGCCCAGTGGGTTGCACTGGTCCCTCCCTCCTTGGCTGTAGGTTTGGATGTAGGTTTGAATCCAGGTCAGTCTGTGTGGAGTTTGCCTGCTCTGTGTTCATGTGGTTTGCCCTCAATGTTCCAAAGACATGTTTCAGGTTAAGTGTGTGTGTGTGTGAGAGCACGCACCTTCCTCTGCTGTTTAAATGCGTGAATGGTGTAAGGGTGTCCAGAATTGTAAGTCACCTTGGACAGAGATGCGAATCAACCACTGGTTGGTTCACACATCTTCTGTACGCTGCTCCACTGTGCCTCTGAACGAGAAACTTGTGTGTCTTTAAACAATTGAACCTTTATTGCATTTTTGCAGTGAGCGCAAGCTTGTTTTTCCACTGACCACATCTGTGGCGGTGCCAAGGATTGCAACATTCCTGCCTCATATTTGGAAGCAGCCACTCTGTTTGTGTGAATTTCGGCACGGATTCCGCAGGGCTCTATAATTACCGTGCTATTTCCATTTGAGTTGGGGTTTCCTTGTGCATTTTTGTCTCATGCATGCTAGTGTGATTTCAGCGTTGCTTTACTCTCTCCTACACGGTTCTCCTGGTTCAGGGTTTTACGTACAGCTTTGGTTTGCCTGCTTTCTCTGCGCACCCGTTCCATAGCTCACTCTCGAAATCCCGTGATTGAGCAGTGGTGATAATGTTCAGTATGGAATCCATTTTGGAGCAAGTCTGAGTTAACTGTGGCTGATTTGCTATTTTGAGCGAAAGGTGTTACACTCTGTGTTATGTGGTGCCTTTTCACCCATTAATAGTAGTAAAGAACAATGATGACTGATGAAAATGTTGGTATGCTTTTCTTTTTACAAGATCAACAACTGGATTGATGCCGAATCAAAAAAACTATTTCTTTTAGGTTTTTTTTTATTAAATGTGTTGTATTTTATAGTTCCAAAGGAAACTTGATATTTAAACACCTGAGGGCTTTGAAATGATATCAGAAGTTTGCCAGAGCTTGTAGTGTTTGAACACAACAATGTAAATGCAGGAGGTGTCAATGCCAGTGAGAGGATTTTTACTAGGATTCCTCTGTCTGCTGGGATTGCTGCAATGTTTGCTGTTTTTTTTTTTTTTTTTATTTCCCAGGATCTCATTTGAGTGCTGTTTAGTAAAGCTGTTATAACTCAGATACGTGGAATTTTACTGAAGTAAGCTAAAGTCACACCTCCGTTGGTGACACGTTAATTGTCAGTTCTCAATATCATAGTAAACGTGGTGCTTCGGTTTAATCAGAACATGGCCTGTTAAATATATGTCACGTCCGAAAATGACAGAAGCTTGGGCTGGAACGTTTTTTTAAAAAAAAAAAAAAAAAAAAAAAAATTATTGCTACCATACATTTTGTGGAATCATACTCTAAAAATGATGTAAACGTTCAAAACGATGAACTTTAACCCCTGAAGAGTTGCAGAGTCAAGGAATTGCTGCAGAATAAGGGGGTGGGGGATTCATTTTTGCAAGATGTGCACACCTTACTGCTTTCTGCCCCCAATCTGTTGATCTCCACACAGGCCCTTCCCCCCACCATGGTGATTGTAGGCATCTACTGTGGGGTTATTGCTCTCATGTTCCTCCTGCTGAAGACTGTGAATTACCGGCTGCACCACGCCCTGGATGAGGGAGAGGTGGTGGAACGCTGGGCAGCACAGACCGGGGGCAGCAGGGCCAACACCAGGGGAGCTAATGACGGCAGCGCTACCCGCCAGGAAGACAGCAATGGACCAGGGTAAGTGTTGACTGTGCGTGCATGCGTGCATGTGTGTGTTCTCTTTAAATTGCCTTGAACTGGGTGTTACAACCATCACCGTGAGTCACAGTCACATTCTTTTGAGAGTGTGAAGCAGGAGACTAAAAACAAGCGAACCCACCAAGTGGTAAGCACATGGGTAGCAGTAGAGTGGAGCCCACACATCTGTCGTCACATTCCTCTTAGTCTGGCTGTTTACTGCGCTGGACTGTTCCAGTTAGGAGCCTTTTTCCACTTCAGTTTTTACTCACTTTGCTTTATGAGCATTTCAGGTTTGACAGCCCAGGTTGCACCGTTTTTCTGCTCTGATTTCTGTGACGTTTGCATTAGCAATGGCAGAAATACATGAGCCGCAAGGATTTCCCTCCCAGTGCCTGCTGTATCCATTCATACTCTTGTCTTCAGGGTAGGGCTCGTTGCTGTGTTGCCATGGAAACAAACGGTCTCTGTGCTGCATGTTGTGCCTGTTTCAGGGACCCAGGAGGGGGGATGGAGATGGCTGACTTTGTCCGTGAGGAGACCCCGCCAGTGGACTGCAGCTCCCGGAATTCCTTTGCCGGTGTAGACTCCAGTCACCAGGTTGGCCATGGATAGGGCCATTGCCATGACAGCAGCTGGTTCTCCTGGATTTGTGCAAACAGCTGTTAATGGATGATGGCAAATCCTGTAGCTATTTTGTAACAAGGACCTTGACTGATTGTGTTTTTTTTTTTTTTTTTTATTTTTTATTTTATTTATTTAAATGTAGACCAGTTCCTGAGAAACACTAAGGCTATCTGTGTCACATATAGATTGACCCTGTTACAGTAACAGAATAAAGAAAAAAAATTGTATGAACTTTTATTTAGGAGGCTATACGTTATAAATGACTTTTCATCTCTGTTGAACCTGTTGCCTTACCTAATATACCAGTAAATACCCTGAAATGAAATGATTAAGTATAAAATGTACCACTTGCATCCATGTAAATAGGGCAGTTCTTTAAGAGCTGGCTCCTTGGTGTGACGGGACAAGGTGCCTCTGCATCTGTGAAATCTGGACCGTGTCTTTACACAACCATTTCTTCCCCATCTACCTCTAGTCCCTTGGCTGACTTCCTCTCTAAGAATTCAGGTCACTTTTGCCCTTTTCCAGTAGTGCCACTAGCTGTGTAGCGAGGTGGCCTGGTAGATAGCTCCTGAGAAAAGTGTATAATGTAGACGTGACACCCTCTGCGGAGATTCTGCCGCAGGTTATATAAGTCCTGTCTCTCAGGCAGGTTGTGAAGGCTGTTACATCCAAGCCCACAAACCTGATGAAATATTCACATCCCCCATCTATCAGGAGTGGGTGACTTGGCCCCTTCACACCCTACTGGGTGTCATCATGTCAGTAGCCTTTCTCTGTCCCTCCTATCTCCTGTTTCACTTTTTTTTTTTTTTTGAAGTGTTCCTAACTTCTAAGTCTCAAGGTAAATTTGTCCATTTGGGAAGAATCTTTAAATTCATTTTTCAGAGTGTGAAAGAATAAGGGGCTTTCTAAATGTACTTTGGTTCACCCTGACTCTTCATGCCATGCTGGAATAACAGTGCACATCTGGGCTACCCTGTGTCAGAAGACTGTGCTGGAAATTCCAGAGCTGACCCATTTAAAGGAGTGGTTTTAGTTTTTTCTTGCTATGCTTTCATGTCTCTTATGTTTGCTCCCCCCCCCCCTTCTCTCTCTGTGTCAGATTGCATCCACTCACGGCGGTTTGACCACAGCCAAAGGTGAGAGCCCGCATCTGCCTTTCTGTGTTCGTCCTTCTTCGTTACGCCTCTGCCTTCACTTTCCAATGCCCCTTCCACCCACACGTGCACTGTCCTCAGCCTGCACACACTCCCCTCGCTCCGGGTTCCGGACCATAAACTGCTCCCTCGTGATATTGACCATTGCGGTCTGCATTCACCTGCAGGCTGTGCCCTGACTCAGCATTCCCGTGACCTACAGGCTGACTCGATGTGGGCGAGCTTGAGAACAGAGCTGTGGACTTTGAAGAACCAGGAAATTTGCATAAAAGTGCATATAACACAAGTGCCATGTGGGTTTTTCCTCCTTTACAGTTAAAGAATATAGCTGTATTAGCACTGAAGTTCTGTAGAACTCTTGAGAAAGCAGTGCAGTGTTATTACTGAATTAGATCAATATTGTTTGTTGCTTAAAGTATGCTTTTTCCAAAGTAACTGAGAAGGTATAACCTATGTACACAGCTACTTTACTAGACCAATTCAGAGATAGACCTTAGACCATGGATGCAGCAGCAGTAGGGGAGAGGCTTGAACCAGCAACTTTCACATTATAAATTCATGTCTTTATCCACTGCACTACTTGCTTTCTGCTGAAAAAAATGTTGTTTCATGTTGTTTCATGTTGTTTCAAGGGAAGATATAACAAAGCACGGTAATGGAACGCAATTCATCAAAATGTTGATTACCTGCCAGTATTGTACAAGTAACTAATTCATAAGTGACAACAGTCATTTCTTTTTCTGATCTACTTGATGCGTATGTAGAAAGTCTGGCAAGAGGGGTGATGCAGATCTGGGTTTTAGTGTTTGTTTGCTGTGCACTTTGGAAAAGAGTGGTCCTCCTGTCTCACTTGTATTGTGCTGTTTATTTTCTTAAAGGGAGGTGACTAGCAATCGGTAAATTAGCGGGTCCAGTATTGAACAGGCTGCTCCACGTAGACAGTCATTAGCTTTTCGCTGTCTGTAAGAAGGGAGTCATGGCCTGCTTCAAAGAGCTGGCACATCTCAGACAGGGAGACGTTGACATGACTTAAAGAAATGTAAGTGGCAGTGCAGTAGTACCTGCTGCTCTCTTCCAAACATAAACACACCTGTATGCCCCCCCGCAGGCTGGGGTCCACAGAGAGCATGGTAGGAATGAATGAATGAATAAGTGATGAATTGTTTCTCCACAGGGGGAGATGTGGGGAAAACCTCAGATGACATTAGCTTGAGTCTTGCTCAGAGCTGCAGCCTGTGCAAGGAAGGTAGCCAGGACCAAGGTGAGAGGTCCACCAGCTATATTCTTATCCAAAACTTTTATCCCTTTAAATATAGACTTTCATGGAAACTCGCTCCTTCATACAGCTTTAATATGAAACTGAATCAGTTAAGCATATCAGCGGTCAGCTTTCCATCGGGGTAGCTCCTTTAGGGTGAGTGCCCTAACTGTGTTAGAGGAGCTTTCCCTGGCCCTTCAGGTGTGAACAGTGACCTTTTTGATTTGTAATTTATGAAGAATCAGAGGCTCCTTCATGTTTCCTTTCTCCTCTTTCTAGACTTGATGTCCGATCCAAAGATGTACTGCCTCGTCTCCAATGATTCTTTTGCCTCCATGCAGCCCTCCACTTCTCTTGGCCCCCCAGATCTGGCCAGAGACCCGGTGGAAACCGAGGGCATGACCCCTCTCACACAGTCACTGTCATCTGCCTGTGACGTAGATTCCAACTCCCTTGGCCCACTGCACTCTCAGTCGTTCCGGAAAGAGCCACGGCCTCGGGGCCTGCCTCGGACCTCCAGCTCAGCTGGTCCAGCATTTCCTGATCCCTCCTTACCTGATTTTAGCCTGTACCCCCCACCTCGCAGGGGTGGGCTGTATCCAGTCTGTGAGCTGGAGGCAGCCAGGCCTTCACGAGGTGGAGAGGGCGAGGGGAATGCAGAAGGGGGTGGAGGCAGTGAGGCCGTGGCTTCCACCTCAGGGACGGACTGCTGCAGGATCCAGGAGTCTTGCAAGCTGTCGAGCTCTGCCTCACGTGAAGCTGGGGTGGATGGTGGGGCGGGGCTATACCAGGGTGAAATGGGTGGGGGACATGTCTCGGGGAGCAAGTCACTGATGGGCGAGCGCAGTGCAGACAGCCTGCGTAGTCTCAGCACACGTAGCAGTGGTTCCACGGAAAGCTACTGTAGCGGTACGGACCGCGACACCAACAGCACAGTGAGCAGCTTCCACAGTGAGCAGACCAGCTCCACACATGTGGAGAGCCTCCTGTCACTCTCAGGCGATGAACGGGCTGTGCGTGAGCGTGGGGATGGTGGTGCTGACAGCAGGACTTCCAGTCACAGCTGCGGTCCCCGGGGGCCCAGTGGTCTCCCGTCTGGAGAGGCCAATAAGAACCCCCATGCCAATGAGCTGATGGCCAAGCAGCCATCTGATGGCACAACACCTGTGCCCCAGGAAATAGCTGAGCCCTGCACCTGCGTGGACGACCCTCTGTCCAGAGCAGCTGCTGAGGGTTCTGCACGCCTGGTGCTTCGTGATCAGGAGCAGGACAAGGAGGATGTTCGGCCCAAGTCGGCCAGCCTGATCCAGCGGGCCTCGTCCTCAGCGGGCCGGAGTGGGCGTCGGAGGACGGGCAAGAAGCGTGCCAGCAGTTTTGATGCCAGCCGCCACCGTGACTATGTGTCATTGCGGGGCGTGGCCAAGCCACGCAGTGCCGCCTTTGCTGGGGAGGAAGACTCAAGTGACCAGAGTGAACTGAGCTGCGCCTCCAGCTTGCATTCTGCACACCACTTCAGCACGGACAGCTCCTCCAGCACCACCTCCCACTCCTGCCACTCGCCCGAGGGCCGTTACGGCGTGCTCAAGGCCAAGCACGCTGCCGCTGTGGCTGCTGCCCTGTCCTCGGGGAAGGGTGCCACTGGGCCCGAGAGGCGCCGTTCCTCCCGCCGCACCCCCAGCACAGGCAGCGCTAAGACTCACGCGCGTGTTCTGAGCTTGGACAGCGGCACAGCCGCCTGCCTTAATGACCCCAACCGATTGGGTGCCCCTCCTGGCCCGCGTCCACTCACCACCTCCAAATCGGACCTGGAGGCTAAAGAGGGTGAGGTTCTTGACGCTGTGTGCCTGCTGGGCCGGGCCTCGCAGCTGGAGTCTGTCACACGCTCCAGAAACAGCCTCCCTAGCCACACCGCCTTTTCAGAATCCCAAGAAACCACCAGCTCTTCGCGTGGTAAGTGTGCAGACCCCTCGATCATACCTGCAAAGGCTAGTCAGATAGTCACATGTGCATGTGAGCGCTTTGTATTTCTATGTTTCCAGTGTGTGCTCTCTTTAAGGTGCACAGAAAGGGGCAAGTGCATCTGGACGGCATGGTGGCATAGCGAGTAGTGCTGCTATGAGGACATGGGTTTGAGCTGTGCTCAGTCTGTGGTGTCTGCATGTTTTTCCTGTGTGTGCGTGGGTTTCCTTCCACAGTCCAAAGACATGCTTTTCTGGTTCCCCTATAGTGTGTGAGTGACAGTGTGTTCCACTGATGTATGGATGAGTGACCCAGTGTAAGTAGTGTATCTAACAGTGTAAGTAACCTTGTTGAATAAGGTGTGTGGGCTCATAACACTACACAGAGCTCATTGGAAATTGCTTTGGAGAAAAGCATCTGCTGAATAAATAAATGTGAATCAGTGTCTTACATTTCAGAAAAAGTAGCAGATGACCATGACCTATAGTATTATGGATACTTTTTGTCCACTGCCAATGTCTTTCTGCTTGGGGGGGGCTAAAGCTTCTCCTAACTTTGATTTAGTGATGCTAAATGTCATATCCCACCAGCAAGAGGAAGCGGCAGCTTTCCTGGCAGCTCTATAGCTTTCTCATAGAGCCACTGTTTGTGTCCAGGGCATAAAGGTGATAGCACTAGCCCCCAGGAGTGCGTTCTGTTATGGTGGTCCCATATTGATGCCATTACGTAGCTCTGCGTGTGCACACTAACAGTAACTTGATGGTAATGCTGACTATTGGGTTTCTGCGACATTGAACAGTTTTTATTATATATGAGGACTCTCAAGCCCTGTGCAAAACTGAATAAAGCAGAGACACGGTGGCCTTTGAGAAGGGTTTACCTGCCTCAAAGATTAGGCACTGCTGAATCATGTTGTCTTAACAGATGATGTGTGGGTCAGCGCTGCCCACTTTTTGTCAGAACTTGAAAGAAGCAAACGAATCTACTTGCACCATATGGCTTGTAGAACCGATTTAAACAGCATGTCTGAAAACTGAACATTTAACTGCAGTAGAACAAATGGTAGCCTTGTTGCTGTCATCTCAGTGTGTACTGATGGTGTCACAGCCCATTTCATACACAACACCTGTTCCATCTAGAGAGTGAACAGCAGGTTCTCTGTGAAGATGATTCGGTTTGGACAATTGTTGGCCTTTTCGATATGACTGTCCATAGAGGTATACCTGCCTGGGTCTTATATGACAATTTTAACATCAGGAAGCTATAGATGAAGGGATGTTGTACACTTTAGCTTTCTTTTCATGCCTTTGTTGCCATGTGGGATTGAAGAGACAGTGATCTTTGTCGATGTTTACGTAATGGCCATTTGTGTCTTCATTGTTCCAAGAGCTGTTTATCTTTTTTCTTTTTTTTTGGACTTGCGGAGTAATTTAGTTCGCAGTGGCATCAATCAGGACCTGTAATTGGCAGTCCATGCTGAAGCTAGGCTGTCCATCAAAGTGTTAGGATCCACCTTGCGGAGCTGTCAGACTCTGCTGGCCGGGTTGCTTGCCCATCCATGCTGGACAGCCTAGTGAAGGGTTGCCAAGTGTTAGATGAGGAAAGTAGCTTCTGTTCTGTGTGTAGGTGTCTGTGAAAATGTTTGTTTCTCCTGGCTTTCCTGTAAGAAAGTGTTTTTTTTTTTTTTTTTTTTTTTTTTTTTTTTGTTTTTTTGTTTTTTTGTTACCATGTAAGGCAATTGAGAAGGGAGAACAAATGAATCAAAAACATGTTAAAAGCAGCTAGAATTCAACCCACAGCTTGGTGCTGACCTTGTGGTTCATTGTTGTGGTAAATCTTAAAGGAATCGGCATTTCAGACAAACGTTACTGGAGAGAATTAGATTAGCATATTCTTTTTATATACTTTACTATTTGCAGTAAAACTACAGCTGTGCTACATAGTTATTTTAGATTGATTGTCGTCAGTATGACTGACCTGGTGCACATCAAGTCTTTGCACTTTATGGTGATATTGGTATGATTGTTGAGCAAATACGGGTATTATTTCACATTATTATTGTGCTCAATATTGCATCTCTGCATTGCCACCTTTTCCCATAACCTCATTACTTCCTGCTCGGTGTCTGTAGAAATTAGGGGAATAGATTTGTGAATGTGTTGGTTAGCCCCTGGAAAGGCAGGAAAAAGCTTTCTTGTAGACTGGCAGTTGAA
Source organism: Scleropages formosus (assembly GCF_900964775.1). Lineage (NCBI taxonomy): Eukaryota > Metazoa > Chordata > Actinopteri > Osteoglossiformes > Osteoglossidae > Scleropages > Scleropages formosus. Next base: position 13,961,134 of record NC_041820.1, on the reverse strand, counting down.
TGTCTTTCTGCTGCCAGTAAGGCGGAGAAGCAGAATCACACTCCAGTATACCGGCACCCTTTTTCTCTGCTGCAGCCCTGGGGAGTGAAGAGGCCGTCACGTTCCGCCGTGAGCGAAGTACGTTCCGCCGTCAGGCCGTGCGGCGACGCCACAACGCAGGCAGTAACCCCACACCCCCCACGTCCCTCATTGGATCACCTCTCAGGTATGCCTTGTGTGGGACAGCAAGCTGGGGGATCGTATGTCTGCATCTGCTGTCTTCCCTGTGTCATCGTCATCGTCATCATCATCGCCATCCCTTCAGTGTGTCACCTAACTCTCCCTCTGGCCTTGTGGACTTCTGTGGGTTCATATGGTGCTGTTTGCGTGCCTCCATTATGAAAACATGCGAATCTCCAAATCTGTTCCTGTGGAACTTTGAGGTTTACTTTTCCCCACATTAAAATGCTCATTGTGGCCTGCATTGTCTTTTAGTACAAATGACATTTGGACCCGAATCAGCAGTTGCAAAGCTTTGAACTCAAGATGACTCTGGGGAACAGCCTATGATGACAGACAGATCAGTGGTATCATCTTTGTGGGGCGGCGGGGGGACTGTGGTCTCTTTAACGTTCATCTTTAGCTTTAATCTCTTTATCTCAACTTGCCGAAGGCACATTAAATGTGTCCTCCATTAAGTTAGCCCGTGTCCGTCTCTTCAATGTGAGGGTTGAGTGAATGGACTTTTTAAAGCCATTATTTAAATCTGCTTTCCTAGATTACCAGTGCATTTTATGGAGGGCGGAAGCAAACAGTACTCTGCACCACAGCAGTGAGCTTCTCAGTGGCTTGCGGTTCGTAATCAGAGCCAATTCCGTCCGCTTACAGCCATTAATTTATAGCGCTGCCGCCCTGGACTATCGATTCTGTATTAAGTTGTTTCAGAAAGGCAACAGATGGGATCACCTTACTGGCACACAGACAGCTCCTCGCTGTCCTCTTGTCATACTAAATTATCTGGGTAAATGTGCAAACAAGCTTGTTCCAGCTCCTTGTTGCCCCACTTTATTGGATCCATTTGTTGTGTGATTTTTCCCACCTTTGAGTTTATGGCTGTTATATCTTTGGCACAAAACTTACCTGGGATTTTTTTTTTTTTTTTTAAATGGAGAACATAAATCCTAAGTCAGGCGCTCAGGAGACCCTGGGATTTGGTCTTTGTTAGGCGTCCATTTACTTCACACTCCGTGAAAGGTGTTTTCATACTTGACACCCTCAATCAGGTAGCTCCCCATGGGCTCACTGAATCTCTGTCTGACACTCTAAATTCGAATGGATCTGGTTCAGAGCTAGCAAATTCTGTTGCTGTGTCATCGTGATGATGGCGATGACACACCAGTTACCAGCTGGTGAGTTCCCGGATCTCGGCCAAGAGAGTCGTTCTGTGGGAGGGATTGAGGTTAAATGTTCTGGCAGTTCTGTGTGAGACGCTGTGTAAAGAGACTGTGTTGGAACAGGAGCAGATACCCAGCAGGGTCAATAAAGCCAAGCTCTCCCTTAGGGCTGCAACCCCACGGGACAAAGAATATGCTACAGCAACCGGCAGGACACCAGGTGAAGTGAATTGCTGCCTAAACGTTTGCTTCGGTAAAGCTAGTAAGAACTGAAGTTGAGCGAACACAGGCAGACCCTGCAGCAGGGGTGCTGTCGGCAGATCTTGAGCGTGAAGGCATTATACTGTATATCTGTTGGGTGCACCATGTCAATCCTGCACCTCTGCTCTCCGGGGTGCACAAGCACTGTGAGGTGTCCGGGTGAATGTCACACAGGCATCTGTCCTCTCGCACTTGTTTGCCATCACATCCTGTACCACTGGAGAGTCCTTCGTCGTACCCTGTTTTCCACCAGTAATATAGACAGCCTGACCTCGGGCAACTAGTCCCACCCCACCGTTACCTTGGAGATGACCCTCGCTGGCGCTTTGCAAGATGTTATGCAGCGCAAACAAATGGCACAAATATGCCACCTCAGTTCAGTTCCTGCCTCAACATTTTCATGTGTTGTTTTTTTTTTTTTTTTTTTTGCATCACTGGAAACTTAAATGTAATGCAGATGTTGGGCATACGTATTTTTCTAAGAATAGGTGCTCATGGCCTTCTTATTAAAACTGCATGCAGAAAAAATTAAATTCCCATTATTTTCCCAAAGCCAAGAAACAGAGCCAAAAAAATGCTGAAAAAGAAAGACTACCTTATATTAGTAAGCATCTAAAATGGAGTGTGTCTGCTTTCCAGGCCCTTAGCAAGTCCAGCCCTTCACTTTGCTGAGTTCAGTGTTTGGCTGCCCTGTAAATTGAAATTACAAGGAGTTGTTTTTGAGATGTCTGGGCTTCCATTGTTGTTTTTTTATTTTTTTTATTTTTATACTGTGTACTATAATTTATTCTAGTGATCAGTTGATGCTTTTGTGCCTTTGAGATGTCAGTTGATAAGTAGCTTTCCATGAGAATTTCCACTGTTTTACTTGACTTACTGTAATATTTGTTTACTGCTTTCAGCCTTAGAGCTTACCAGTGGTATTTCCTGCAGTCTTTATCTCTCACCTGCTTTATTGACTTATCTCCTTTCTTCTTTCCTCTTGTTTTTCCTCCCTTTCACGGTGCTTAAAAAAATCCTGCTTTTGTCACCTGTTCTTTCTTACTCTCTCACAAACATTTCTGATCTACCTCTGTTCATTGTTCTGCTAACCATACATTCTCCCTGCTGCTCACACCCACACAAAATCCACTGTTGCTGTGTCAAACCCTCTGTAACCATGTGTGGCTTTCCCCCCTCTCCCACATGACCCCGCCCCTCTCTCTGTCAGTCTTCAGGAAGCTCTGAGCCAGGTATCCCAGCCTTCTACTACCCAGGTGAAAGGGCAGCCGTCCCGTACCCCATCCCAGGTGACCGTGCTGAGCGCGAGCGCCTCCCTGCTGGCCAGGAACGGAAGTGTGCACCTGGAGGGCTCTCAGGACAAGGCCTCAACTGCAGGCACCACTAGCCTGCAGGATGACTTTGGTATGAGAGCTGGGTGCAGGAGGCTGTAGAAAAGGATGGGAGACAGCAGTGGTTACAAAGACAGATTTAGGTGAAAAGAAAGAGCTGAATGTTTGACGCAGACTTGTCCTCCGTGTGGTGGTGGGTATTACCATGAACTATGTCCAGTCTGGTGTGCATTCTGAGATGGTATGTCACAGTTGGAATTCATAATTAATAAGATGCGTTCAAGTTCACAATTCCCTAGATGAGATGAAACGGTACCAAATATGTAGAACATCCTGCATGACTAGTGACACATTCAGTGCGAACTCCTGATGATCAAATGTGCTGATTTAGTAGAGGGCAGCTAAAAAAAAGTAGTAGTGCAGAATGTAAAGCTGAAATAACATCTGCTCAAATTTCTGTTTGACACAGTTTTTCGTGTTTTTTTTTTTTCTTTTTTTTTTTTTTTTTAGCTGTTTGTTTTTTACTTGTACATTTCAGGCTCCATACTTTTAAAACGGCACATGCTTCAGCAGCACTACAGTGTGACTCCTTCGGGGACATGAATCGGCATAATAACTGGAATACGATGTCTTGTAATGGAAGTAATGAGCTCGTGTGCATGCTAGTCAAACTGTGGTGTTGCGTGACAAGTATGCATACAGTGATTACCGGAGGCCTTTCGAGTGGGTCTCCACCTGTTGGCTAGGGTGTATTCGCACCTTTCCATGCAAGGCTGTTTCTGACACAGGTACCTGGCTTACCTTACCGATTTATGCATCTGTACCTTTGCTTTAATGTCATGTGTTTTCATCTTGATGTTGATGTCAGACGTCAGAACTGATACATTGTGCTAACTGATCTTTCACAAATACTTTCTGTGCTCGTGAAGATTTAGTACAGCGTTCTGCGGTTTGGCAGTGTAAAATTCTGTTATTTTATCTATTTTACGCTACCTGTGTAGGCAAGGTTTGGTGGCTGCATTTGCCCTTGTCAGAGCAGTATAAAATGATGTTTGACAATAAAGAATGTGAATTCAGCAGGAAAGGACAGTGGTGTGTTATCTGTCAAGTTGGGGTTGTCATCTCGTCGTTTACTTGATGGGTTTGCCAAATAAATGCAGTAGCTCTGTAAAACTGAGTTGCCAGTAAAATGGAATGGTGTCACGCAGTAGACGGGCAGATGGAATGAAACAGTTTGACCTTGATACGCTGTGCTCTGTACTGCGACATGCATAGCTGGAGCAATGGTGAGGTCTGATTCAGAGTTTGTATTTACACCCCAGGTTGTCTCCAGACATGTACCACTGCATGTATGGCTGCCATCCTTTGAAAATATTATAAGAATGTATATCTGCTAAGGCATCTTGAGATACGCATATATGTATATACATATATACACACACACACACACACACACACACACACACACACACACACACACACACACACAGTCGGCTAACATGGCACAGTAAATAAACAGCCAGAACAGTTGTTGATGATCAGTGTCAAGAAGTGTCTATAATAATGTGTTACTGCTTTAGCTGCTCGTTTGTTTACGTTTTTTTGAGGTGGATAGCCGGTGCTGTGCAGTGCATTGTGGGATAGTACAGAAAACCAGTGACGTTTATGAAATCAGGCCACGCCTCCTTGGGATTATATTGAAATGGGAGTTCAGAACCCGGAAACGCGGCTTGTTTATCCACAATGAGCGGCATCGAGGTCCACGGCTGCCCCCTGGAGGATGAGGGCCAACATTAGTTTATGCTTTGTGTGGCCTTTTACATGTGTAACTGAGGTCCGGACACATGATATATTATTTTTACTTACAAATTTTGAGGACGCATTGCTGCATTTATCTTTAATATTAAAGCATGTCTGTCACACTCAACTCGGCTGCACACATTTTGCTAGCTATGGATATCTGAACTTGTTTGAGGGTAAAATTTCATATGTGTTTCTTCACTTTAGCTTCATGAAAAGTTTTCTTTTAAGTATACAGTTCTGCATGATCCTCATGTATGTTGCTCTGGGTTTAAACGTGTTAAGTGTTGTAAGTACGAAAGCCAGTATTTGAACAAAATGAACAAAAGACTGGAACAGTGGTTTGGAAAGCAGTACTGAGTCATGGGTGAGGGAAAAACACAGGAATGGTTCTGGCAGAGTTTTAACTGTGGAACGTTACTTAGCGGTCTTTACTCCAGACTGAGAGACTGTGTTGTGGTGATTTTGGACAAGGTAATGAATATGTCCAGCATAAAATGAAAATTATAATTTGAACTTCACCACTTTATACTGACGGCTGGGTTTGTATTTTTAATTTTTTTATTATTATTTTTTTAATATATTGAGCTGTTTCTCCTGGAGACTGCTCGTAACATTGCCATTTCAACCTTGGTGGTGTCAGCACTCATTTTGATTGCGATTTATTTTTAAATTATTAATTTTACTTAAACACTTTGTTGTTTAATCCTTTGGAATATAATTGGAAGCATTTTGCCTGCATGTTACAAATTTTCCAGTGATTCTCTGGTAAGGTATTAATGCATCAACCGAACTAGAGTAGGTAATATATGAACTTTGACATTTGTTGTTCTATAATGGGATTCCCAGTGTGAATCCTGTACAAATTAAGAAGTAGTCATTGTTTAATAGATGATCACAGCTCTTAGTGAATGAGTGAAGACACTTGGATTTTGTACTGTCCTGTGTGTTCAATGTGTGCCGAATGCCAGTGTTGCTGTTATTGCAGGAAAGCTCACCCCTTCCCTGTACGAAGCTGGCGGCTGTGATATGTCCCTAGTTAACTTTGAACCCGCAACCAGACGAGCCTCAAACAATATCTGGTGAGTTGGAACAGCTGTACCTTTTTGTGCTCAGTTCTACTGAGTTCACAAGCCCCAGGGTTAGACAGCTGAGGTTTATAGTTGTACCTACTGTTTTATTCCCCTCTTCTTCTCCAGGGACACAGACTCCCATCTTTCCAGTTCTACCTCAGTTCGTTTTTACCCTCATGACCTGGTGAGTTCTGGGCTGCTGGGTGTGAGTGTATGGCACGTGTGCATGTGTACAGTGGGGTCCTGACCTTGGGACAGCTCTCTCTTCCTCAGATCCGTCTGAACCGTCTCTTGACGATGGACCCAGAGTTGCTGGAGCAACCAGATGCTGACCTGAGTCCTGAGCTCCAGGATGCCCCACTGGGCCCAGAAGACTCTTCTGCCACTGCAGCGGCAGCTCGCAAGGCCAAGCAGTACTACCGCTTGTGGCTTCTCCCCTATCTGTGGGTGGGCCTCCACTTTGACCGGCTGACACTGCTGGCACTGTTCGACAGGTGGGGGTGCAAACTCAGCCTGCTGTTCCAATTTTATTCTTACAGCCACATGGACCATTTAAATTTGCAAATCCAGTCAAGCATCTTGCATTTGATACGGGGAACATACCATGCTCAGCCTTAATCTGTGGTGTTGCATTAAGTGAACTCAACTTGGTCATTGCAAGTAGTTGCTAGATCATTTCCAACAGGAGGAATTCTTAAAGGTCGTAAAGTTCTCCAGGAAATTCCCAAAACTAAATATAATATCAACAAGTAACTGAAGTATGAACGCTGTGGAAAAAGTACTTAAATAGAATGGCTGTTGTTCGATCTTGTCTGTCTCTTTGCAGGAATCGGGAGGTTCTGGAGAATGTGCTTGCGGTCATGCTGGCTGTCCTTGTGGCCTTTCTGGGCTCAGTTCTGCTGGTGCATGGCTTTTTTACAGACATTTGGGTCTTTCAGTTCTGCCTGGTCATCGCCAGCTGCCAGTACTCTCTCCTTAAGGTCAGTGTGTCCTTCACTACCTTGGTGTGAATTGCTTTGGCTGAAATGTGTGTTCAATAAATAACCAACTTACACCTAGTCTTTGTGTTTGTCTGCACTGGTTTCAGAGCGTTCAGCCAGACTCCTCCTCTCCTCGACACGTACGTAAAACTTCTTGTTGTACCATTCCGTCCTGAGGAAAGGTAGTTGTTTACGCTTTCAGTCGTGAACACTGAAAGGGTTTCAGGATGCCGGAATAGCAGGGAGGTTTTGGAAACCCCACCGTCCTTCCACTCCTGTTGCATTCTCCGAGTCTGAGAATGCAACACTGCTGCGCAGATAGACTGTGTCACTCCTTTGAGCTGATGTGCCGAACCACTCGTCCTGCTCTCTTCCTCTGTGCTGTCCTTGCTTTGTTGTCTTACTGGCACCAGATGGCCAGCGAAGGACAGAATTCTAGGGGTTCTTCAGAGTAGGAAGCTTGTGAACAATATGTATACAATGTAGAACAAATGTGCTTTTGCTGGGAATGTGACATTACATTAACTCATTTAGTTGACACTTTTCTCTTACAATATTAAGCTACTTTACCCATTAATGCAGCTGAGTAATTTTACCAGAGCAATTTAGTGTAAGTACCTTGTTCAAGGGTACTACAGCTGGAGGTGAAAATCAAACCTGCAATCTTTTGTCCAAAGGCAGCAACTCTAACCACTACGCTACCAGCTGGCCATGTCTGAGTTTTGTATGGTAGCTTTTTGCTTTTAGGTGTTTGATTTGTAGCAATTTTTTAATACCTGACTGAAAAGAAATGTCTGCACTTAACCATTATTTCACTTAATGTTGTTTAAGTCTTATTATCACAAAGTGACCTATTTGGATAATACCGGCAATGTGGTCAGTGTCAGTTCTTTGAGCTTTAAAGTATGTTTTAAGATTTTGGAATGGACTCATTCCTCTTTATTTCTCTGTGTTCCTCTCTAGGGCCATAACCGGATTATTGCGTACAGCCGACCTGTGTACTTCTGCTTGTGCTGTGGTCTGATCTGGACTCTGGACTACTGCAGTGGGAGGACAAACTCAAACAACTTCACCCTGTACGGCGTGGCGCTGACCAGCTCCCTGGTGCTGGCCTCTGCCCGTGACTTAATCATAGGTGAGCTCCATCTTCAAGTGTGCCTCCTGAGTCACACTAATGTTTCCAGCAGTCCCAGCTTTTTTGTTTCCTCTTGCTGGATGTTTGCCATTTTTCCGTGAAGCCGTTCAGTGTGCTCATCACTTCAGTTTAAAAGGCATTTTGACAGTTTTACTCAACTAATATTTTGGTTTCCTTTGAATACTTGTATGACTTTGTTTCTGATCCATGCTCACGCATCTACTACGTTTGCATGCCTGACTGCTCAACTATGTTTTCTCTCACTGCAGCGTTTGGTCTGAGTGTGCTGTTCCAAAACAAGCTCCCTGTGTTCTCTCTTCACAGTGTTTACTCTATGTTTCCCCATCGTGTTCTTTGTGGGGCTCCTGCCACAGGTGAACACATTCCTCATGTACCTGTCCGAACAGCTTGACATCCACATATTTGGGGGCAATGGTAAGTTCAGGTGCCAAATGTGATCAACCACTTTGTAGTAAAATGGTCTGTTTTGAATTGTAAACACAGTATCTCTGAATTGTTCATAAAATCTCTAAGACAAAGAAATTTTCCACGCATGACTTTCTGAATCAGGGTCTTTGGGCCAGACTGTTGCTTTGTGATTTCACTTGGCCTTGAGCTTCAGTTATGCATCAGCAGCCATAATTCTAAAATAATAGCATGGGTTATTTAATAGTAGAAGTGTCCATGTGGCTGAAGGAGTCCTTGTTGTGACAGTGCTGACAACGAGTCATCTTCTCCCACAGCCTGCACCAGTCTGCCCTCTGCCATCTACAGCGTGGCCCGCAGCATCGTCACAGTTGCGCTGCTTTATGGACTGTGCTACGGAGCCTTGAAGGTGAGCCCTTCAGGATCTTGTCCCGCCGGCGATCTCCAGTGAAAAGCCTCAGTTTTGTGGTAGTGTGGTGACTTAGGTTTTGGAAACTGACCAACATTCTGCATTGCAGGAATCATGGGATGCTCAGCACATCCCTGTACTTTTCTCTGTGTTCTGTGGCCTACTGGTGGCTGTATCGTATCACTTGAGCCGGCAGAGCAGTGACCCTTCTGTTCTCATGTGAGTGCACACATGTATCAACACATACTTCTTATGTAGGCTGGTGTCAGCACATGGGTGCTATTGATTTTTGCATGATGACCTTTATTGGGCCATGTAGTGCTCACAATGAGGGCTTACAGTATCCATCGCGCTCTCTCTCTCTCTATTTATACGTGTATGTGTATATACACACACACACACAAAAGCCAGTGTAAGAAATAAAATGAGGAAAACTCCTTAATATATGAAATGATCATGTTACTGCACACTATGTCTCTCCACAGTTCACTAGTTCAGTCTAAGATATTTCCCAGCCTGAAAGAGAAGAACCCAGAGGACCCCTTATCTGAAGTGCAGGACCCCTTGCCAGAAAAGCTTAGGAACTGTGTTGTAAGTATTAATGTCTCTGAGCAACTGTCCTTCTCTTATGTGTTTGTGGGTCGAAGGGTGGAAATACCAGTCAGTTGAATCTGACTCTTGGCAACTACTTGTGTGGGTTTTATAGGCAAGGGAGGAACGGAAGTGGTTTGCTGTTGCCTTCGTCAGTGCATGTCTATAGGGTGTAAACACAGAGAGGTACATGTAAACTCCACACACCTTGAGCTGGATTTGAATGTATACACACCAGTCAACTCAGGAGGTGTGAAGCACCAGCTTTACCCACTGTGACACTGTCCTGCACATTTTTCACTTAGACCCACAGAATTGTTACGTATCTTTACTTGCATTACCATTGTTGTTTAAAAGAATTTTGATGTTGGTGTTTATGAATATTCTTTGTCTGTTTGGATAAGTTTAATGTTTTCTCAATATAAATATTTAATTTTTTCTACTCTTGGTGGCACAGTGGCTAGCGATGCCACCTCACAGTACCTGTGGTGTTCGGATGTAGGATTGAGTCCAGCTCAGTCTGCATGGAGTTTGAATGTTTTCCCCGTCTCTGTGTGCTCCAGTTTCCTCCTACAGTCTAGACATGCAGCTCAGGTGAACTGAGGACAATAAATTGCCCTGTGTGTGTGTACGGGTATGTGGCTACCTTGCAATGTACTGGCATCCTATCCAGGATGTAGCACCCTCAGCCTTGCATCCAGTGATTCTGGCCAAAGCTCTGGACCACTGTAAGCCTGCTCAGGGCAAGCGCTTAATGAAAATGGATGGATTTTCTTCCCTTGCCTATTTTCTAGAAGTCTGTCAGCGACAGAGCAAAGGCAACCTGTCTGCCTGCTTAGGCAGTAGATGGCAGAAAAGCACACCCAAACCTCATAGCAATGTAAGGTTGCATTCAACTCACTCCTGCAGTGGAGACAGAACCAGAGAAGATGATAAAAGTTCAAAGGAGCCAGAAGATGAAGAACATTGTACAGGATTATTGGATAAATCAGTCAACAGATGACACTAAATAGAAGTTTGTGGAGATGTCATTTTCAGCCATTGAGTTCCGTGTTAATCTAGCTGGAAGTTAATACAAATAAGTGTTACAAAGAATTTGTTTGTTTATGATGGCTGTATCTGAAGTATTTATTGAACCAAACTGGCCTTGAGCTACATAGAGCTTAAAATTTCAGTCTGTTAAAGATTTTTTTGTTTGTTTTAGTAGAATTCACTAATGCATTAAGACCTTTAAAATCACACACAGTACTGCTCCCCTGCCCCCGCTGCTGAATACCACTCAAATATTTTTGGAGAGGTTATTTTTCACATCACATCCTTTCCTTATTCCCTTTACCCTTGCAGAATGAGCGGCTGCAGTCGGACCTGATAGTGTGTGTACTCATTGCTGTCCTGTACTTCGCCATTCACGTCAGCACAGTATTCATCGCACTGCAGGTAGGCAGAGCTCTCCTTTGGAACCACGTGTGTGGAGTGACAGGGTTACCTTTTAAAATTCTATTAGTCTAATTTTAAAGTGATGTATCAAAGTTTTTAATCACCTTTGATACTGTCCAAAATCTAGGACTTGCCCAGGGGTATGTGTATGGTCTCAATTGTGTGTGAATTGCTCTGATTTTGTTTCCTCCAGCCATTCCTGAGCTATGTTTTGTATACACTGCTGGGAACAGTGGGCCTGTTCAACCATTACCTACTGCCCCAAGTCCGCAAACAGTTGCCCTGGTACTGTTTCTCTCATCCTTTGCTCAAGTCCAAGGAATACTACCAGTTTGAGGTCAGAGGTAAGTTGGTCAATAAAGACATTTTTTTTCTGTTCTACTTTAGGTCTTTATGATATACTTTAAGAACAGATGCGTATCTTACCCTTAGTTTTGCTTTAGAATGTTTTCTGTGTCTGTCTGTTGGAATGGTGACTACAGTTTTCCTCCACTTTATGGGGGGAAAAAAATGCATTCCTGAAAAATCATTCTTAAGGTGAATTCTCAGACATAATTGCTGTTTGGTTTGAAGGTAAAATATGTATGATCCTGAGCCCAAAAACTGATATCACCATCATTTTATCGTCATCATTATATCACCAAATCCCATTAAAATGGGCAGTTCTGTATTTAACATGACACAACATACTAAACTACTTTCCTTTCATTAATTCCTCTGTAACATTGTGCGGCTGTATGCCTGCGCTTGTTCAGCTCTTCCGTAGCATTGACATACCACACACTTCTACTGTACGTAGTACAAAACGTGGGTTTCCTCAAGGTGCTCCCATTTACTCCCACAGTCCAAAGACTCATTTCACTGGTGACTACTGGTTGTCTGTGTGTTATGTTCCTTTACTGCTGAGACCTTGTGTAAATGAAAAAAACTTTGTCTAACCCCATCACCACATAAACCTTACACGATATGCTGCAATGAAGTTGCCCTTGCAAAAGTCAATGAAACATATCTTAAACATTTGTAGAAATGTACTGTAATTATAAAAAAGAAACTGCACAACATGAACATGCACAGAATAAATGTAAATGTTGCTTGCAAATACCCCTCCGGTGTCTCTCCGTGTTGAGGTTGATTTCCTCTTACAATCCAAAGGCACGTATTTCAAGTGAACTGTTGAATCTAAATTGCAAATAGTGTTAACTTTGCAGGGGGGCGCGGTGATGCAGTGGGTTTGACCTGTGCCTGCTCTCTGGTGGGTCTGGGGTTCGAGTCCTACTTGGGGTGCCTTGGGACGGACTGGCGTCCCGTCCTGGGTGTGTCCCCTCCCTCTCAAGCCTTGCGCCCTGTGTTGCCGGGTTAGGCTCCGGTTTACCGTGACCCCGCTTGGAACAAGCGGTTTCAGACTGTGTGTGTGTGTTAGTTACATTGCAATACTGTATAAATGTGTGAATGTTTATAGGCTGTAAAACGCAGTATATCTAGCATTGTAAGTCACCTTAGATAAATACTTAATCATTGTACTGTATGTTGTTTTTGAGACAAGCTCCTGTTAAATAAATGAATGTGTGCTACTCGGGTGTCAGGAGATGAGTTAAATCCAAGTTTGTTACTTGTAAATGTGACGTACCCTGTAAGTTGAAGTAGGAATATTCAATAAAACGTCTTGCAAAGTTGTATTCTTGTAACTTGAATGGGTGTGTCTTGTGGGATGACTCCTGTTTTTCTCCTTTCTATTCTGAATACTTTTTCCCACTCCAGGGGCAGCCCACGTGATGTGGTTTGAGAAGCTGCATGTATGGTTGCTCTTTGCTGAGAAAAATGTTCTCTACCCACTGGTTGTCTTGAATGAGCTCAGCGGCAGTGCGCGTGAGCTGGCCAGCCCCAAAAAGCTGGATACAGAGTGAGTGCCTTGGTCCATCCTTCCATAGATTCTTCCTTTGTTTTCCTTGAGAGACCTCCACAGTTGTTCTCAGCAGCTCCTTGTAGCGTTTGCTCAAGTCAGGAGCTGTTGCTTCTGTTATCCTACCACGTGCCTTAATTTCCCTCAGGGTGGGTGCTTTGATGATTACGGTGGCTGGTCTCAAGCTGCTGCGCTCCTCCTACAGCAGCCCCACATATCAATATGTAACGGTGCTCTTCACCGTCCTCTTCTTCACCTTCGATTACCATGCCCTGTCAGAGACCTTGTTGCTCGACCTCTTCCTCATGTCCATCGTCTTCAGCAAGGTGAGGGGCCGGGTGTTCAGGGGGTTGCGCTTGCGGATGCTGGGTGTTTCCTGAGGGTTTAAATCATATTTTTCAATAACTTCCAGGGGGTACTAGTTTGGGAGTGGTTCTTATGATTTTGTTTTTCATACCATAGCTATGGGAGCTCTTCTACAAACTGCACTTTGTCTACACCTACATTGCCCCCTGGCAGATCACCTGGGGGTCTGCCTTCCATGCCTTTGCCCAGCCGTTCGCCGTGCCTCGTATCCTTTTGCACTGTAGATGAAGCAAGTACAACTGACATCCTCTGCTCTCCAGTTATAACACCCAAACACTAAAAGTGCCACTTCACAACAGTTTTCCATTATGTCAAGGCCGCATGTACTAAGGAGATAAAAGAAAAAAAAAAAAAACCCTGGTTTGTAACCTAAAGCTTTCAGGTTCGAGATTCTAGAAGGACCTCTGGGACAGTTGAGCTGAGTAATTAACCTGAGTAACTCCAGTTAAATACCCAGGTGTGTTACTGGATACAGCTGTCAGTCCTTTGGATGACTTCGGATGAGAGCTAAGCAATGAAATCGTTTTTACTTGAGTTCCAGTTACACAAAATACAGCAGTTCAGTTCTAGTGTAACTTTGAAGCATTTCTTCCATGTGTATGTCATTAATTTCTCATATTGTGCTTTATTTTCTGAGACTTATTTATTCTTGACACATTCACCCTAAATAGACTCTGCCATGCTCTTCGTTCAAGCAGTTGTGTCCGCCATCTTCTCCACACCCCTCAACCCTTTTCTGGGCAGTGCCATCTTCATCACCTCCTATGTTCGCCCTGTCAAGTTCTGGGAGAGAGACTACAAGTAAAGGACTTACCTCCATTACGTTCTAAATTTAAATCTGCCAGAACTGTGAGTCATACTATAATTATATACGTATATGAGGAGAGTAGACTTTATTTCACACTATGTGATTGTCTGTCTTTTGCAGTACAAAGAGAGTGGACCATTCCAACACCAGACTGGCTTCCCAACTGGACAGGAACCCAGGTGGACTGTTTATATTGCCACATAGATTTTATATGAGGGGATTCAATGGAAACAGCAAATCCTATTGTAAATATTCAGATTCCAAACAGATGCCTTCAAGTCCTGTGATGAACAGCAGCTGCAACACTTTTATACAGCTGCATGCACTTGTAGTCAGAGAATGTACAATGCACTAGTTTATCCTCATGTTCAATACTGTTGTGGTTATATCACCCACACAAAGATACTACTACTGCAACAGTGTGAAGCAAGCAGAGCAAGTAGTGTGACTGCTAGTCTTAAAGGTTGGTCATCCAAAGGTAGGGTCAAAGCATCCCATCTCGTCAATGTTGCACAAGGACAGCTGGAGGAGAGTGTGATGAAATCGTCCAAAATCCTGAGGCGCACGGATCAGGTCACCAAGGAGTACAGTTTTACTACTGATTCAGAAAATGAGGGCACAAACAAAATAAGGGCAGCAGTTCAGATGGGAACAAATAAGTGTTCTTGACGAAACTTTCCAGTAGTGTGTTTGAGGAAACCCGTTGCGTTGAAGTCAGTACTAGATGATGTTGTTTTCTAATATTTTTACATTAATTTTACTGTTGTGCAATTGTTCAAAGTGGCCATTCAGAAGTACTTTAAAATTGTAGTATAGCTGCCATTGTGAAATTGTGTACTTTGCAGTATTAAGCTTTTTGCTTTCTTCAGTGCTGTTGTAACTGGCATGCAGTTTTTTTTTTTTTTTTTTTCCCTTTTAAATTTATGGGCCTGGTATAAATCTGTAAAATTCAGTCTTTGTGGACCACCATACATCAGAAGTGTCAAGAATCCTGCTTGTGTGTGAATGATCTCCTAAAGTCAATACCTATATGTATGAGAGAAAGGCACAGCCTGTAGTAGGCTTTTTGCCTTTAAGTGAAATTGACTTCATTTATTGGTAGCTTATGATTTTAGTAAAGATGTAAGAGTGTTTTTTATTATGTGCTCTTGCACCACAGCAGTTCATTACATCTTTGTTCTGGATTTCAGGCTCAGATGACAACAACCTGAATTCAATATTCTATGAGCATCTCACCCGCTCCTTGCAACATAGTCTCTGTGGAGACTTGCAGCTGGGCCGCTGGGGAAACTACGGAACAGGTGACTGCTTCATCCTGGCCTCTGACTACCTCAATGCCCTGGTGCATCTGGTTGAAATTGGGAATGGCCTGGTCACCTTCCAGCTGCGAGGACTTGAGTTCAGGGGTAAGGACATTGGTATTTGAAGGCATGCCTTGAGTTGTGTGTGAATGACAAACATGTGTAGGATGTGCTTATTTACCACATTATGGACATGGTGTTGAATACATTAGTTATTAATAAGTCTTATTAAATAGCCACTATATTTTTTCCACTGATACTGATGAAAGAGGTATGAAATATGTGAAATATCAAAATAACTGGATGTATAACAGCATTTGCTATGAGTGTACATTTTCTTGTAGCCCTCTGGAAGAGGAAATCTTTAAATTTTGTGCAATCTGGCTCCGTGCTTTCATAGGAACATACTGCCAACAGCGGGAGGTGGAGGCCATCACAGAAGGTGTGGAGGAGGATGAGGGCTGCTGCTGCTGTGAGCCAGGCCACCTACCGCACGTGCTCTCCTTCAATGCTGCCTTTGGACAGCGATGGCTGGCCTGGGAAGTGCTTGTCACAAAATACGTGCTGGAAGGCTACAGTATCACTGATAACAGTGCAGGCTCCATGCTGCAGATGTTTGACCTGCGCCGCATCCTCACCACCTACTATGTCAAGGTGAGAGGGCATCAGGAAGTAAGAGAGTAGGATTGTAGATATGAATTCGTCTCCCGCCATGGGCTCTGATCACAAACATCTTTCGAGCAGAAAGTTGCTACATTTATGCATATGTGCTATGCATCCACATTTAAGTACACAACAAGAAATGCTCTGCTCAAAACAATGTCTGTGTTCTTGCCTTTGGGTTAGAAATGCTACCCCTCAGGGAGACCGCCAATTCGGATGTCTTTTTTTTTTTTTTTTTTTTTGAGTACTGGGTAACTTATAGTTACCATCTTCTGCTACCCAAATTTCAGGGTATCATTTACTATGTAACGGCCTCACCCAAGCTAGAGGAGTGGCTGGCCAATGATACCATGCAGGAGGGCCTGCGCTGCTGCATTGAGCGCAACTATGTGGACCTGGACCCAACCTTTAACCCCAACATTGATGAGGACTACGACCACCGCTTAGCAGGCATCTCTAGGGACAGCTTCTGTGGGGTCTATCTCAATTGGATACAGTACTGCAACAGCCGCAGGCAGAAGGTGAACTGATCTCCATGTGGAAAATGTGCTTTTCCAACATTATAATCTCTTGCTGATGTAGCGCAATGCAACCTTGTTGAAAATGTCAGTTTCTATCTGTTACTGCTTAATCTTTTCACCTATTTAATACCCATCCTAACATTGTCACACATTGCCTGTGTGTCTTCCCACAGCCTCTGGACTGTGAGAAGGATTCTGCCCTGGTCACTCTTTGTTATGGACTGTGTGTACTGGGCCGGAGAGCACTGGGCACTGCTTCGCACCACATGTCCAGGTCAGTCAGCCTATGAGCCAGGGGAAAAAATGTTCACCACTCAACATATATCTCTATTACATTTTTGTGCTATTCCTGACTATATCTAGGTGCTTTTGAATTGATGGCCTTGTGAATTTTCTCTTCCATTTCTGTCTGTAGTAACCTGGAGTCCTTCCTGTATGGACTGCATGCACTCTTCAAGGGAGACTTTCGTATTTCTTCCGTTCGGGACGAGTGGATCTTTGCTGACATGGAGCTGCTGAGGAAAGTTGTTGTTCCAGGAATTCGCATGTCGCTAAAGCTGCACCAGGTTTCAGGCTTTTCCTTATTCAACTTATTTGTCTCTTCAATGCTTTTCCATGGTTATGGGTGTGAGTGTCTGTGACAGAGAGACAGTGTAAATAGAGAATATGATTTTTCCAAGTGTTTGAAAACTTTGTGTATGTATGTGTTTGGTCTTCCTAACTTTTGCGATCACTTATACTTCCCCAGGACCACTTCACATCCCCAGATGAGTATGATGAACCAGCTGTTCTGTTTGAGGCCATCTCCTCCCACCAACAGAACCTCGTGATTGCTCATGAGGGTGACCCAGCCTGGCGTAGCGCAGTGCTCTCCAATTCACCCTCCCTCCTTGCCCTGCGACATGTCCTTGACGAGGGCACCAATGAGTACAAGATCATCATGCTCAATCGCCGCTACCTCAGCTTTCGTGTCATTAAGGTTTGTTATGAAACTGTGAGGTCTAAAGACATAGATAGGAAAATAAAGGTGGGGGACTAATTGGACAAGATTTATATACTACATACACTAAGACAAGATATGGATCTGAGAAAGAGGACAGTGAATTGGAGGAAAGATCAAATCAGAAAAGGATGTCAGGCCTTAACCATTATGGTATGAAAAACAAGTGGTATATGAAAAACTTCATTTGTGCAAAAAAAAAATAACTGCAGTAAATAGCTTATTTATTTCAACCTGTTTCAGATATTGATAATATGGCATTGCCTAATTTATGAATATCTGACCAGTTTCTCTCTGCTCTCCACCACAGGTAAACAAAGAGTGTGTGCGTGGCCTGTGGGCGGGGCAGCAACAAGAGCTTGTCTTTTTGCGGAATAGGAACCCTGAGCGTGGCAGCATTCAGAATGCAAAGCAGGCACTGCGCAACATGATCAACTCATCATGCGACCAGCCGATCGGTTACCCCATCTATGTCTCTCCGCTGACCACTTCATACTGCAACTCTCATGCTCAGCTTGGCCATATCCTGGGAGGCCCGATTAGCATTGGTAACATCCGCAACTTCATCGTCAGCACCTGGCACAGGTGAGCGTGTGGGGAAAACCGTTCACGTGATTGTTTTGCGTACTTTTCCAAATAATGATTTTGAGATGTATAATATAGAAGTTCATTACTTAGTTTGAATTAAAACAAGCTAGGTTAGATGATGGAACCTTTAACATGCCCACATCAGATTACTACATTTCACCAGAAGACTTTGTTTTAATATGCTGTACAGTAAAAATGGAAAATTCAAACACAAATTTCCCATTACTTGTTCCTCTTTAGGGTCATTATCCCTAATTCGGTGCCTCTCAGCATTATCGCAGTACCCCATGATTCACGTTGAATGTGTATGACGTAGTTGCGATCTCTCTTCCTGCCAGGCTACGAAAGGGCTGTGGGGCAGGCTGCAACAGCGGTGGGAATATTGAGGATTCGGATGCAAATGGGGGCATGTCCTGTGCCAGTGGGAATGGGACAGGGGTGAGTGACTCCCAGCAGAGCTCTGTCTCTCATACTGGAGTTCAAGGACCTGCAGCTCCACTGCCCTACCAGCCACACTCCCTGGGTAAGTTCTGTTTAAAGCCATGGCTGTGCTATAATAAGAAGGAACCTTCTTAATATGTCAAGCTACTTGAAGCTAAATTTTTTTTTTATTATTATTTTTTATATTTCTTATAAAAAACCCCTCTGCTGTTACTTTGACACCAGGCACCAGCCACAGCTCTCAGTCGGTGCAGTCTGGCCTGGTCCGTCAGTCCCCAGCTCGGGCCTCTGTTGCAAGCCAGTCTTCCTCCTACCGCTACAGTAGCAGTCGGCACTCATCCTTGCGTACCTCCGCTACGGGCCTGGAGCCTTGCCGCCGATCCTCTACAAGCCAGCTTTCCTTGCGCACACTGCCCACTTCCCTGCAGTTGCGTCTGGGACCGGACCCTGCAGGGCCTTCTGCCTCACTGTCTAGCCACAGCATCCCACCCTGCAAACGCCATACTCTGGTAGGCCTGCTGGGTAGCGAGGGGTTGTGCCACACCGACCCAGCTAGCCACCACCACCCAACACTTTCGGCTGTCCGCCGGGATGACATCTCCTACAGGGTGCAGGTGAGGCCATGATGCTCAGCAGTACCAGACCAGGTCCTCACAAGGAAGAATTTTCCATCAAGAATTTTGGAAAAAAAAAACATAAGTCATCTAAGGCCTGAAGCTAATTTCAAAGCCATATAGTCTTGTGATACCTTGATGTGCTGTTGCTCTTTCAGATTGTGGATGCCAGTCAAGTACTGGAGATGATCAATGTGTCAAAACGCAAAGAGCTTCAGTGGCCTGACGAGGCCATGAGACTGAAAGCTGGACGCAGCTATTGGAAGGACTGGAGCCCCCAAGAGGGCATGGAGGGACATGTAAGTAAACTATTTTTACTGTAACACTGGTATTACAAAATGCTGCGATAGTCAGGTAACATAGGCATTGCATTAAAACAATGTGAAATGATGACAAAGATTTGTTTATACTGTTAAACTGTCAGGTCCAAGGTCATGTTTATCGTACACACTGGGCTCTGGCCATATCTCCCGTTTACTACAATGACACATGTCTTGGCAGATGTCCTGGCACACAATGCTCTTTCAATTTTCCTTCATCCTGGCGTTACCTGTTTCAGGTGATTCACCGATGGGTGCCTTGTAGCCGAGACCCAGGCAGCCGCTCCCATATTGACAAAACCATCCTGCTGGTACAGGTGGAGGACAAGCTGGTGCCCATCCTAGAAGCTGGGGTCATTGAGCTGGGTGCAGAGGTGTAAGTGTACTTGCACAGAAGATGATACAGTCAGAGTTCCACCTAGACTGCAGGAAGTCTGCCTGTGCAGAGAACAGAAAATGGGTAACGCCCCCCCCCCCCCAATCCCCGAACTCCCACCTTTCAGATGTCTAGGGGCAAAAAGCAGGGAAAGGTGTGAGTAGATGCAGAACACACTTCACAAGACTGCTTTGCTCTGCGTCACACAAATATGCTGCATGACAGTTGGACTCCTGTTAAACATCTTGCATCTTAAGTTGACCATTACTGAATTTTCTATGCACCTCATGATGACGTTGACTGACAGCACAGATGGGTGGATTTAAGGTTCTGAAAATATGGAGAGAGGAGAACCAAAAAATCCAGTGTGATTTCAGATGACTTGCCAAAAACGGTCACAAACCAGAAAACCATGATTTCCACATAAAGCATGTTTATAATTTTATTTTGAATTTATTTATTTATTTAATTTTCTTTTCTTTATTTGCCATGACTTTAAAGAGTTTAATAATATAGTATATCAGGTGAATGGAATGCAGGTGCTGTAGATTTAAAAACACTATCCGATTTGCTTTCATTGTCATTCCTATTTGTTTGAAAAGTTGGAAAATCATTTGGAGAGAACTTGCACTATTTTTTTTAATTATTATTTACAGCAATGCACTATGACTTTAAAGCAACATCTCATTATTTATTATAAACAGGAAATGACTCTTGAATCTGTGGTTTACTGATGCCTTGGGAATGAAAACATGCAATCATTTTTGTTATTTTGCCATCTGTGTTTATCAAGTTTTTCTTTAACTTGAAGTTTTTACCATATATTATTATATATAAATATACATATATTATGTCATTATAAAAAAAAGATTTGAGTATTTATTACTGTGAACATGCTATTTACATTTTGTTACATCCTTTTATTTCATTAATGCGACAAACAAATGTATCAAGGACCACTGGTTAGAACAGTAAGACTAACTTCTGGTGGACTGTTTCTCAATTTAACTTAATTCTTTTATAAGTGGGGAAAAATAAAGAACGAACATTTTGATTTATTGCTGCTGCCTGGTATATTTTTAAAACTCAGTTCCTTGCAACACTTTTCAATAAGGTAAAATATTGGTCTTTGTTCCCTATGGTTACAATGGGTTCATGATTTAATGCCGAAATAAACCACCCAAACCTTTTCCTGGTACAGCAGGAACAGTAGAATCTGATCTGTGTATGCAAGTGTTTTACATGTTAACACACTTATACAGATCAGGAACTGTCAGAAAATCCTGAGCAGCAGTAGGGTTGTGACTCAAGTCCCAGAAGGTGGCTGCTGGACTTTATCAAGCACTGCTCATCATGTTTTATACCGAGAGGCATAACTTTTGGTACACTGAAGTAAAAGTGGTTATTTTTGTTGCATAAGCTATCAGATTTGCATTTCAGATCAAAAGGCGAATATGCATCTGAGCTACAGAATGTCTTTCCTGGGTAATGTTTAACCTGGATGAAAAACCATGCTGGGGCAATGCTTTCTCTTACTCTATATTATGAGGAAGTGGTAGAGTGAAGTCAGTTTTCAACTGTGTTTTTTGTGAATGAATAACATGGCCAGATTAATTAACAGAGCAAGTCCTTGTATATGTCGTCTTGAAATTAGCAGGACTGATGCTGTAGTTATCAGTGTAACTCTTGCGTTGGTCACACGCTGTCCTCTTCTACAGTGAGCTCAGTCTCAGAACAAAATAGTTATATATCCACTTTCTCTAGAATTACAGAATAACCAAAATAAACCACTATTTGCGTAGTCTAAATTGTATAACTAATCCTACGTGAGATCTATTAGGAGCGCAAACATTGCAGTAACAGAGGAAGTGAGAAAAGTTATTCAGCTATTAAACATGATGATGGAAGCGTGCGAGAAGTCTTGCTTTTGAATCATGTTCATATTGTAGCGCGCTGCTCTCTGGATTTGGATGAGGCGGATAATAAGGAGGCAAGGAAGGACAGCATTCGTTACGAATGTTTATGGGAACACCCACCAGCAGACAAGGAAATGATGTTCTCGGACTGAGGGCCGCTCATCCTCAGGCACTGTGACTGTGTGATTCACTGTCCCTGAACCCAGCCTACCTGACGCCCCTCAGACCCTACCTTCCCCCCTGGCAAACACTCGCCCCATGATCCCCGTGAGTCTCCACAGCGGTTACAGAATCCGATTTTATCCACAATTCAACCGTTTACAATGAACACATTTTCCTGCCCAAAGTTACGGTAATGCGGGTCATTACAATATTTATTGATATCCTAACAGGCACCTTAACCATTCTCGTTTCAAAGCAATCGCTATCAATACCATTGACCAATAAACTGTAACGGTTTTTTTTTTTTTTTGTTTTTTGCAGAAAAGGAACAACACTGCATTGAAATACAAAAACATACAATAAAAGGAAAAGGAAGGGGGGAAAAAAAAAAACAGCATCTCATTCAATATAAAAAATGTGGTCACAATTCTTAAACTTGTTCTTATTGTTATGAGTTTGAGAGTTTACAATAAGGGAAATTTCAGCAAGAAAGTCATCGAATTCAGGCAAAGTCTTGAGAAATTTGTTTTTGTGAATAAAAAAATTTAGTGCAACACGAGAAAATTAAGATCAACAGCATGATCATGATGATGATCACTACCATAAAAATAAATATCTTTCAATGAAAACTTAAAATCAAATTTTGTATCAGAAAAATAACTTCAACTTGTGTCCTCCCAAAGTTTTAACCTTTACTCACTGCAATGGTAGAATTTCAAAGTTTCTTCCTCAACTTTGCAGAAAACACATAAGTTTGAGGGGTCAACAAAAGTAGCAATCTGGGAGTTGGTTGGATAGACATTATGAAGAATCTTAAAATGTAAATTGTAACATTATATACAGTTCATCGGACGAGTCTTCCGACATTTCCGGTGATTGGGCCAGAGGTTAGTTCGCATGCGCAGTTCGTGTAACGAAACGTTTCGTCTTCGATGACGTCACGAAAAGCCCCTCCCCCTTCGTTGCGACTAGGAAGGTGTATCGGGGAAGTGCGAGTAGACCTCTGTTCAGCTTAACACGGTTGCCGCTTTGGAACGAGCCGCAGGAGTAGTAAAAAATTGGTTAATAAACGTCTAAATATAATTTTTACTCTTCTAGTTTGGAGAGGAAGTTGTTGTCCGTCAGTGAAGTACGGAAGGGGTTTCTAAGCAGCACAGCAGTGACTGTGTGTGGCAAACCCGACGCGAGGAAAGAAAGACGAAGAAGAGCGAGTGTGTGGTGAGACAGGAGGACGAAGAACAGTTCGACTGAATAAAATAATCAGTGAATACTAAATCAGAGGATGGGCTCAAGAGCGTCGACGTTGTTGAGAGAGGAGGAGATTGAGGAGATCAAGAAAGAGACGGGCTGTGAGTGTTGCCATCCGTCGGGGTGTTCGTGGGCTCCGTGTCCGAGACAAGAGCTGTGGGACAGGAGGTGGTCAGCAGCAGTAACGTGTGAAACATCGCCGCAGTTTACACGCAACGCTGTCGTTGCGGACGCGTTTTGAACTTGTAGTGTAGAATAAGAAACCACCGCCTTAAGTTCGGAATAATAATAAGCCAGCGACGACTAGTTGAGCTAATTAGTACAGCCGCGGTCGGTGTTGTTAACCATCTTGAAGATCTTCTCTGAGTGCCATTCAGTGCTACATATTAACTTTGTGTTTGAATCTCTGCAGCAGAGCAGTGTGAGGTGGGTTTCTCACTTGGCAGTACTGTAGTACAGTGTATTGTACTGTACTGTATTTCCGAGCGACCGAATGGATCATCTCCAGTGTGACAGACAGACAGGCAGGACAGGACAAGGGTGTGTGTGTGTGTGTGTGTGTGTGTGTGTGTGTGTGTGACTGTGGCTGTGCCCTCATGTTTGTTTGTCATTGCTCGGTTAGTAATGCTCCGTTGACAGCTTGACCACCTGGTGACACATGTTCCAGAAGGGCGCTGTGTGTCTTTCCAGACCAGTCCTGGCACTTTGTCATCCATTGCCTGGTTTAAGTTGCACCGCGGTCTCGGTGACCAAAGGTGCACTTTGCCCCCCAACCCCCGACCCAGGGGTTTGTGCACACTGCGTTCCGAAGGGCCCCTTTAATGGCTGGGTGGAAGGGAGGCACCGCAGTGCCCTCTTTCCTGCTGGGCCACAGTGATAATTCATCCCAAACAGCAGTGAGATAAACCCCAGTTACTATACATGCACCATGTTTACTTTAGCATAAGCATTTCTGAAGTGTGCCCTGAAAATAAATGTGGTGAATAACCGCTCTATGCCGAGTACTTATTGCTGTGGCCGTGCAGGCTGAAACATTTTCGGCGCGCTGTAGCGTTTCATCGTTTCATTTTTTTCCCCCCTTTTGTCTCGACAGTCTCGCACAGTCAGATCACCCGACTCTACAGTCGCTTCACCAGCTTGGACAAGGGAGAGAACGGCACCCTCAGGTACCCAGTGTTTTATGCAACGGGGACGCTCTGGAGTTCACTGTGACACAGGCGTGTGAGCGCACGCACACAGATTGAGAAATGGGATTTAGGAATCCACTGATGTGGGGTAAAGGCACACAAATGGTAGTCACTAGATTTTAAGGTGGTAATTTTTATGTAAAGGGATGCAATTCTGATTTATGATCACAGTAACAGGTCCAGATCTAAATGTATTGCGTGAACGGTTCACATTTGTAATGATACGAAGTTGTTAGAATCAGAATGAGCTTTCTTGCCAAGTATGTTCACACATATCTTGTATTTCTGTACTTCAGCTATCTTGTTTAATATAAAAGGAATAACGTCAGGACATGTTTGACAAAGTTTCCTCATCGGCTGAACAACAGTGCTAAATATAGTAGGGGTACGTCCGTGAGCTTTGTTCACTCCACACCACATGGTTGGATAAGGGCAGAATCTTCACTGTGGACGCCTCTGGGTATGAGCTGTCTTTGTAACACAGTAGAAGAGTGGTGTTTTCATTAACAATACCTGGTGTGCCCTTGACTAATCTTGCAGTGAATCCCTTCCATTATCTTTATCTGGTGACTTATCATATGCTTGTTTGAGGAAAGCTTTTGTTATACATGAAAGCTTTGTGATGTTTTCACTGTAAGCAAATACAGTATGTCAACATTCATCTGTATTTTACTGTGCTCTGCTTTCCCTAAAATATGATGTACCATCGTTGCAGCTTTGCCGTTCAGATTAATCACGTACCATCCTCTTAATTTAAACATCGCTCTTTAAACTACCAGTTTGCTGACAATGTCTGTTAGACCTTGAAATGGGCTACAGGTAGATACTAGTTATGAAACTGAACTTGTAACTTGCAAAAAAACATGTACTTGCCTGTAACTGCCCAGATTCAGCGTTACCTGTCTGTGTGAGTAAAAATATGTAAGTCACTTTGGATAAAACTAACAATTATATTATTAGTATTTTTCAGTCATTTGTTTATATTGCCAAAGCACTGATGTCTTTCAAACAACAGTTAAGCAGTAAAAACTCAGTGAAATTTCTGATTTTGATGAGGGTGTTCTATTTCTCATAAAAGTCCTGTAGAAAACAGTATGTGCTGATGTTACCTTTATTTACAATGAGATATTTAGTTGAATAACGCTGTAAAAGAAGCTGGCAAATGTTATTGGTGCAAACAACTTGAGTGAGATTACGCTGTTCTGCCTGAGAATTGGGAAAGGGTCAAATTGCACTTTGTCCTGCGCTACTCAAGGTGACTCTAAGGAATCATACTTCAGTTGCCACAACATCTAGCAGATGCTGGTTCTTCTGTCATCTTGTGACTGAACGTTACCAGCTTTGATCACCCAGCTTTATAATGTGTAGGTTGTCAAGAGCAGTACCTCTTGGGTCTGCATCAGTGCCACATCCATATACATAAATGGCTTGGCCAGCACTTCCTTTATTAAAGCTTGTACTATTATTAAAACTGAAAATAGGAACGTCTGTGAAGACGTGACGGCCTTTTATTGAATTATACTTTTCTTTATGTGACATCAACTTCATAAAGTGTCTCTGCTTCCAGCAGATTGTGAAAGGTTACTTCATGGTTAAGAAACACTCCGTTTTGTAAATGACTGAGCTTAGACTCTTCTGCTCTACGTGTAGCCGGGAAGATTTCCAAAGAATTCCAGAGCTGGCCATCAATCCTCTAGGAGACAGAATTATCAATGCCTTTTTCCCAGAAGGGTAAGTATGTTTTCTTTTGAAATATGAGCCATATTATTGTTAAAGCCACCTTTTCTCCTTCATGGTCCGGTGGGGAAATGCAACTTAAAAGTATCCTGTGCCAAGTGATGTTGTTATGGGGAAGTAATTTTTAATCAGTATTTAGGGTTTTAACAAGTTACTGCCATGTTTGCCACTGCCAGTTAAAAATTATGAAAATGTGTGTATGCAAATATATTTTATTTATTATATTGACTAATATTGCAGTATACATATTAAAGCAATGCCTTACAAATAAGTTGTTTTAAGCTTAATGAGTATATAATATCTGTGTGATATATGCGGGTTCCATTGAACCCCCAGGCCTACAAAATTATATTCAGTTTAAAGAACTTGATCAAACCTTATGTGTGCTTCTCTTAATATCAGACAGCTGTGAGCACTCCAGCAGTCTTTCTGCCACATTTGTTCCATATATTTTGTTTGGTTGCCTGAAGCAGAGG
The DNA here is from genome assembly GCF_900964775.1 of Scleropages formosus. Taxonomy (NCBI): domain Eukaryota; kingdom Metazoa; phylum Chordata; class Actinopteri; order Osteoglossiformes; family Osteoglossidae; genus Scleropages; species Scleropages formosus. The sequence continues at coordinate 13,934,694 of NC_041820.1, read as the reverse complement.
TATGACAAAAGCTTGCGTACATATGATTGCACAAAAAAGTAGAACTTATTCCTGCAGGCTTCAAATATATCTCAATATATATGACATTTCTGAAAAGACCATTGGCTAGCCAGCTAAATTTTTGCTGAAGTTTTTAATAGTTTTTTTATGTATTTAGGGTATCCTTTTTGGTGTGTTTTGAAGTAGTTTACAAAGGATGCACGTCTACATTTACATTTATTCATTTAGCAGACGCTTTTGTCCAATGCAACATATATCTCAGCAAAAAGTACAATTTATGCATTACATTGAGAGAAGGAGACATAGCTGCAGATGTGAAAGTCTCAAGCAAACCTAGTTTGTTCCCTACCACTTGCTGCACCGAGGTTCATCGTTCAAGTAGGTACGTCTACGCTGAGGTGATGCACCAAATTGGTACTCTGAGTTTTCAGTGACATCAGCAGTCTTAAATAGGAAAGGTGTCATTTGCTCTTTAGGATTCCAGGAACATCAGTCTTTCCTTACAGGTTTATTTACATTCAGGATGCTTTGGCAACACATCTGTTCTTAGAATGTGTTTCCTGAGTATAGTTTTTGCTGCTTTTGATTGCACAGGGAGGACCAGGTGAACTTCCGAGGGTTCATGCGAACCTTGGCGCACTTCCGCCCAATTGAAGACAACGAGAAGAACAAGGACCCTTCTGGAACTGAGCCCCTCAATAGCAGGACCAACAAACTCCTGTGTTAGTCATATCTTTCATATTTTTTTTAAATGTTAACTTTAAATCCCTTTTTCCTTCTCTGCTTTGTCACATCTTATTCTAACCATGTTTGTCTTTGCCTTTCTTCATTTAATTTCTTAATTTGTTGTGACAAGAGCAATTTGTGGTGGTGGTCTAGTTTGTAAAAGGACAAGCATGTATCGAGAGCACAACAGTACTAACTTTGACCATGAATATTTACCAGAAGTTTCTTTTTTCATGTAAGCTGTTTTCTCTCAGTATCAGCTCAAAGGTGATGGTTTTCTTTTTTCTTTTTCTTTGTTCCTTGGCTACAGTTGCATTCCGACTATATGACTTGGACAGGGATGACAAAATTTCCCGCGATGAGCTTCTTCAGGTGGGTGTATAAAATTTTTGCCATGGTGGGTGTTTATCCGTATTTGTGAGACTAATACTCATTGGGAACAGACAGCAATTTGTGTGTCAGTCTGCTTTTATGTGGCAAAAAAGAAGGTGCCAGAATAAACGGGTCTGTTTTCTGCCAGCTGAGGAACTTAAACTGGGTTTGGCATGTACCTTCACATTCCTGCACCTCAGCTTGAATAGGGATTCAGATATATTACTGTTTAACAAATGCTGCACTACAAAAGTAGACATGAGGGAACAGAATGCTGTCTTCTAAGGTGACACATTCTTTTCTTGTACCAAGTTGCCTCAGATGCCTGCATTTCATATGAATCAAAAGTAGGTGCAGTTTTCTTTAATACAAAAGGGCTGTAAACAATACATTTTTATAATTCGGGTGTACCTGAAAATCCTAACGAATGATACTTTATTCTGCAGTCCGAATGATCTGGCTTTTTTGGAAGTGCATTTATAATAATAATTTACATTTACATTTATTCATTTAGCAGACGCTTTTGTCCAAAGCGACGTACATCTCAGCAAAAGTACAATTTATGCATTACATTAAGAGAAGGAGACATAGCTGCAAACATGAAAGTCTCAAGCAAACCTAGTTTGTTGCCTACCACTTGCTGCACCGAGGTAATAAGGGCTTTTTTGTGTTTGTCTCAAATCTTTTACAGTATCACTTAAATATTAATTATTGGCAACTTAATTGCGCTAAAGAATTGTTACTATGTCTGAATGATATTTAGTTTCAGTCCTAATGTAAGTTGTCTTGAAGTGAACAGTGCTGAACAGATGCTGAAAAAGTTAAAACATGTACCTTTTACATGCCTATATTTAGAAAGCTTTAGCTTGTGCAAACCAATCAGTGCAGAAGAATTTTACATAATGGGAATGGGTACCTTTATAATATTTTCAGGACATGTTGCTTTCAGCTTCTGTAAGATGTGACATGTAGCAGGACTTTGTAACCACTTACTCTGTAACAGTTTAGAGGAGAACATGTGATATGTTCCCAGGACCAATTTTATATGCATATATGGATTGAAAATATAGAATTTAGTCCATGTGTTGAAATTGGAATTACTTTGTGTCTCTATACTTATCTGCTGACCTGCTTTTTCCTCTGAATGTTGCTTCTCTCGGTGTGCCCAAAATTAGGTATTTTCCCCATGTTCACATAAAACTGAAATAAGTGTTTTGATTCTGAATGTATGCATTCAGTGTCATTTGAGAAGCGAACCTTTGACAAGATAATAGTATAGCACTGAGAGGAATAACTATTACGGTATAAAATGTTATTGTTAAACTAGGTTAACAGTGAATGTTTTAAGAATGTCTAATAATCCTTGCGTGTCTTGTCGTATTCAACAACTGTATTTTTATTGAATTAGTTTTATTTTGTGTCCTTAAGGTTTTGAGGATGATGGTGGGTGTTAACATCTCAGACGAACAGCTTGGTAGTATTGCTGACCGGACAATACAGGAGGCTGACCAGAATGGAGACAACTCCATCTCCTTCAATGAGTTCATCAAGGTTGGGGACGACTCACTGCCCACCATTGTGTTAATTCAGAAGTGTATCTGACCCTTCTTGACAACAGAATTGAAAATCTCTTCATTTATTACGACTGTCAAAAGTAACATGTTAATTTAGTACAAATTGGAAACGCTTAAAGAGGAAGAATCGTTTTGCCATCTCTGAACCCTTCGTTGATTACTTAGATAATGAGATGTAGAATTATAAATGTGGTAAAAGTAATTGCTCCTTCATAGTCATACGAGGAGCCAGTGGACACCAGTGTGGCAGATATTAAAATACACCTAGCAACACCAATTTACAAGTCATTCTATGGCAGAATCCTGTTATTTTTTTTTAAATCGGCAAATGCAAATCAAATTCAAACCAACCAGTGGCTCTGAATAATCTGGAATGTATTTGTTTTGTTTTCCTCTGCTGTTTTATGCTTGTACCAGCCGAGTAACTTGGGAGGCAGGAAAATTTGTTTATCATAACCTAATTGAGTATTTACTTAATCCTTAGGTACTGTGAATGTCTTCCTGCTGAGAGTGATTTTGCGATATGTTTAGGGGACATACTTGCTTTAGTGCTGTAACAGTATATTTAAGAGATTTGTTGTTATTCTTTGTCTTGAATCTTTAGGTTTTGGAGAAGGTGGATGTGGAGCAAAAAATGAGCATTCGCTTCCTACACTAGAGGTTCACAGGCCTCCAACTGGACTGCTCCATCTGTGACAAAACGCACCCGTTGTTTTCTTCATGTTCCATCAGTGTGGCCAAGGGAGCTCGCCACTTATACATTTTGACCAAGAATATGGTTGATACTGTTGACAAAATGTGTTTGTTCTAGTTGATGTGATTGTTTCAACCTTGCACCACTCTTACAGAAAGAATACTTTTGTGCCTTTTTTTTTTGTATTATCACTACTGCAGGTCCCCCAAAAAAGACACACTGGGAAAAAATGACCCTGTTTTCTAAGCTATGGTAAATGAAATGTGGAATGTTATCTCTTGAATTATACTTATGCATTAAAAGAACATTTCAGTGTAAAATTACAAACAGGTAGAAAAGTTGAATTAAACATGCAGAAAACCTTTCATAACTGAGAAGCCAAATTTAGTTTCTTTTTTTGTGAATCAACATAAATCCTGATTTTTCATGTTCATAATGAGTATTTGTATCAACACTTAGCATGCATTAGTTTGCATTTTGCCAATGTGTTTATGCTGTAATGATGACAATGTCTTAATTTATCCTTGGAAGTGAACCACATCCAAGTGCATATTTGTATAAATGAGAATAGTAGTGTTTATATTTCATGGCAAGTGCTGATTTTTACTCTTGGTGAACTGCCCATTGTGACTGATTTACTTTAATATAGCAAAAAAATAATCAGCCGCTGTTCTTTGAGCTTCTACTACCACAGTGTTTCACCTTGACTGCAATTGGTCCATAATGCTGCTTATCCTCAGAGGTAGTTGTCATGCAAATTTGGTGAGTACTGCACATTATATTTTTGATATCACCGTGCCCCCCCCCCCCCCCCCCCCATAATTCCTATCTGTGAAAGCATTTTGTATTTGTTTTTATTCAGAAACACTGCTTTCCCATTATGATCACATTCTAGCATTTGGAAAAAATGAAGATCCCTTTTACACCTTTCTGATTATTGTTGAATACTGTATTCCGTTAAACTGGTCTTTATTATAGGGAACAACAGAAAACCTGCAGGTAATTAAATGAATAGTCATATCAACTATCCAGATTTTTTTTTTTTTTTTAAATTGTAGGAAAGGTGATCAGATCAGTCACTATCACAAGGTTAAAACTAAGACTGATTTCTCTAGTAATCATTAGGTAAACTTGGACAACAGAAACACAAAGTGTTGAAAAAAGTACTGCATTTCACTTTATCTTTGGCTAATTTAAGGTACTTTAGAGCCTCTAATGTATTTCGCTATGGGTTTTTTTTCTGTATATTAGGTATCTGTTAAGAATTATAAAAAGGGTGAGATTGCCTATCAAGTAGATGATACATCTAATATAATAACCGCTCTGTTCTGACTCTGTTGGATTAAGTCATCTTGGTTTGAGTCCGAATGTGATTGTGAATTGTACACTATATAAGCTTAAACAAGTCTACACTCTGCAATAAAATAAATAGGATATATGAGTTTGATTAATAAAGTGCCATAGTTGTGACAGCCTGGTTTTCTTCCTTATTGTGATGCTAGTATGATAGAGGTGTGAGGGGGGAAAAGTCATGAAATGCAAAAAGTTATTTTTCCACAAACTTTCACGTCACTGACACTTTCTAGTGAATTTAAACCTTTGTGACAAGCACTACAGAAATGTTACTTGAATGCACTACTACTGGATGGAGACACGCCATAAAATAGCCAGAGTACTAACTTAGACCGGGGTCGAATGGTTAGTCTGGAAATGCTGCTTTCGCTACGATACTGATACATTATTATAAAACAGGACACTGTTACTGAAACACCATGTTTATCACTGATACAGTCAAAGAAGTGTCGTCGTTTCCAATTTAATTTTTGTTTGTCTTCTTGATCAGATAAGTTAGAAGTACTGATGTTTTTAGCTCTAGCAAATGTCTAAAAGCGCCAGCTGCGCCTCCTCCTTGTACTGCTAATGAATTATGAATATGGGGCAATATATCTCCCAGTGATGAGGACATTTCTAATACTGTGGTATCACCCGGATTCGTAGCCGTACGGGCGCGTGCTGCGGCACACTCCTCTATTCTATTCCAGCGCTGCGCTCCAGTTCATTAGTAACCTTCTCCTCCCGACAGCGTTGGGCAGAATTCGGGGCGGGCAAAGCGCGTGATTGACAGCTACATGGACCAATGGGAATACGGGAAATGCTGACAGGTTCCGAGACGAAGCGGCTCCAGCGTTTCGCCCGGACACAATGCGGGTGTAAAATGGCGCAGAGAGGGATGTGAACGCGCCGAGGCAAATGGAGCACCGAGCGGAAGGTCTGTAGTTGTGTTTAAAATACCCGAAGCGGTTTCGAGGCGAACCAGGATGCCGGTGAGCACAGGTTTCGAAGCCGTGTTCAGCTGCACTGCAGTGCGTTGCGAGCGGCTGTGTGTGTGGGAAACCGACGAGTCGGTGGCCGCGTTCCGTTCTTTCCTCCCGTGTGTTTTTTTTTTGTTTTTTTTTTTGTGCGGTGGCGGCCACGCGCTAACGATGCGGCGGCGCTTTGTTGACCGAGTCACGTGTCCGTGCGGGAATATTCAATAGCGCCACTGCACTGTTTACCGAACGGGACAGAGAACTGGAGCAAAACTGGGACAAAAAGTGTGCGCGAAGCCGCCGGGCAACTCCGTCGTCCGCGTAAAGGCGACTGTTGTCAGTCTTTCTTTCAATCTTTGCAGAAAATTGATCCGTCTGTGTGAGAACTAAATGTTGACAGTTAATCATAATGTCGTTAAATGATCAATGAGGCGATGCAGCGCTAAATTTGGCGATAAATACTTTTTAAGCTTCTCATTTCCCGAAATGATTTCCAGTTTTTAAGAGAATCGGCTGCCGTCTCCACACTTGGTGACGCCGGTGTGTGTGGAGCAGAATCAAGCGCCGTGTCCTCAGCCGTTTGCTGTGTGTGGAAACAAAATAGTACATTATTATTATTATATATTTGTGTTTAACAAACGAGTTTCTAGTCACAGGCTGGCAGCGGGGAAATGAGTGTAGCAGTGAAACTCAGTCGAAACAAGATCCTCTCAGTAATTTACACTTGATGAAATGACGCCTAGCGACGTGGTAAGTTTTTGACCGAACGCTGCAGAATAGTAGAGCAAAACATGGTGTATTTCACAGTGTTTGCGCCTGTTTTATTTCTTCTTCTCCCTCAGAGCCGCAGATGTTTGCGAGGGTTGAACACAGACGTGATGATGATGATGATGATGTCCACCGAACGTCCCGGAGCCCAGAGCTGCACGACCGGGTCGGTGTCGACTCTCATGTGAGTTCATGACACACTTGATCATGTCGCCTTTTGCTCGAAAGGAAGACGCTGCGTCTTAGATGAAGGCGCCCAGGCTGCGGTCGCCTCTCTTGCCTTGAGCTCGGATGGACACGGGTTCGAATGCCTGCTCTCCTGTGGCGTCTCGGCGCTTTGCGTCAGGAAAATGAATTAAAAAAAGGGGCATTTTATAGATCTTTTCCCCTCCACTTGCTGTTTTGTTATGTTCTAACTTGATTTCTGCCTGGTTTTCTCCAGACGCCGGGAAGCAGAGTACAGCGGTTTCAGGATGCGACGTGTTTTCGGACGCCCGGGGTGCTGTGAGCTACACCCCACCCCCCCGCGCAATTCCCAAACTGGAGGAATGGAGTTTGGGAGGTCAGTGATGAGACTGGTCTTTACCTTGCCCCCCTGATCAAGGGCAGACTGCTTGGAAAATGTGGTTCTGTCGCTGGAAAGGTGGGCGGTAACATCCAGCCCAGCGCGGGACAAAAGCCGCCCCACCCCTTCAAACAATATGCATCCCATTCTTCTCATTCCTTGTGTTAATGAAAAGGTTAACCAGCAATATCAACGGTACGGTTTCTCACGGTGAAAAGCATCCTGATGTCGAGCTGTCCACCATATATAAATCCAGATATTGTATATTCTCTAGATAAACCCATTTAGCTTGCCTTCTTTATGGGGGGGGGGGAATCAACTTGAAAACTCCACCCTTTCTTAAAAAAATAAAACTTTTATTAAATTAGGTCAGTTTTACTGGGTTAGAGCAATGCTTCAAAAGTGTTAAAGTTGCAAGGACTGTCAGATTTTGGGAAGACTCAACATGAAACCATTAATTCTGTGCCTTAACCAAGAGAAAGTGGTACAGAACATATCACATCTAGTGAGACTACACAACTCATCAGTCTCTTTAGTTTGGGGGAAAGTTCTAAAAATCTTTAAGGTTATTGTAAAGATGTACCTAGCAAAACTGTGTAGGTCTGTTTGGCCACATTACCGACTGGGTACGTGACGGCAGTCTGCGGTTACAACCCACGATGGTGGTCAATAGATTAGCTGTTTTAATTAGTTCTTTTCAAATTGTTTCATCGATGATACATGTCAGTTCATATGTGTAACTTTAGAAAGGCAAAAATTTTAACATCCAATATGTTTTCTGTGTAAATGCAAGTCTTAATTTTTCATTTTCGGAGACAAAATACTGTCAAAAGTTCAACGTACGCAACATGGAGAGCAAGGCTAGCTGTTGTACCAATGAGGAGGCTGGTTGGTGGGTGTCTTTTGTCTGCTGTTGGACCAATTCCAGATGCAGCACTCTAATCTGGTCTTATTAAGGGCATGTGCAATGTTTTCTTTGCTAATATAAATATGTAAAAATATGATTGTGAAACAAGTGACAAGTTGTTTGAGAACAACAAAATCACCAATGTCTTCCATTAAGAGATGTATAGTCCCATGTGCATTAGCTTACTAGCAGGACCGTAGCACCAATATTAAAAATGGCCATGCATGAGGTAGTTATGCTTGCTAGATAAAGTAATCATAGTTTTTTTATTTTGTAAAAAAAAAAAGAAAAAAAAAATGAAACTTTAGATTCTGCTGTGACTGATCACGTACTAACCAGGATGCAACATTTATTCTTCCGGCAATCTGAGACCAGATTTCAAGGAGCAAATTCACAGATCTGCAGATTCCCCCCCACCCCCACCCCCCCTCCTTTTTCCATTAAGTAGTTTAACAGTATTGGATAGGATAATGAAAGTACAGCATCTGGTTATGTTCATCTTGTGTCCCACGAGATGTAATTTACATAAACAACTCATTACTTCCATATTTTGTTTAAATTTTCAGTAATTTCTGTGTATATTGTAAAACCCAGTATCAATTTGAAAAGTAAATTTTGGATCTTTTTAAGCCTCCATAGGGCCTCTAAATATGAGACATGCTTTAGAGTAGAAATTTTTTAAAAAAAATGCAAGTTATAGTAGAGCCTCATGAATGAGATGACAGTGCATGAAACCTGTTTATTGAAAGCACAGAAGACCCAGACCCAGAGCAGCAACAGTGAATGCCAGTAAGTCCCTGATACTCTGAAAAGTAGTAACGCTATGAAAGTGTAAAACTAAAGTTAGTTCTCACCAGCGGCCTCTTTAAAACCCAGAAATGCCTCTATTTTTTTTCCCGTTCTCTGTGACAAACCTGTGTAGCTCATCCTCATTTAGCTGATTGCAAATGAAAGTCACTCAGTGGCAGAATATAAATGCTGTCAAAGTAGTGTCCACAATGGTGAGAGCGTAGGTGGCCTTCTCCTGGCAGGTGAGGCAGCTGAGCGTTGCTGTTTGCCTTCAGCGCGAGATGCTCCTGTGCAGCACCATGCCTTTCACTGTACAAGAAGGGGAACCGAAGGAGCTCAGATATAAATCACAACAGCTGAATCTGATACCGAAGAAAATAGAGCTTCAAATCAGATGAAGGAAATTCACATGAAAAATGGCATGGGGAAAGGGAGACTTCAGGGATCAAACATGGTGGAAAAAACTGTAAATCCGAACATGAAAATTAGTAAACCTGTGAACATCTCAGCCCTACACTATAACTGAAAATAGTTCTCCATGACACAGGAGTCTCAGATGTTAGATAGATGTGTCCTGTGTTGGTGGGTTATAACTGTTCCTTTACCGGTAGGCTGTAGGACTGACACCATACAGTAACACACAGAATGAGTATGTTTACGTAGCAGCGTTAAACTTCATCTATATATTGTAATGTAGATAAATACCTCAGAACATTTGGAGCGAAGAACATTTTAATAGAATACCTTGAATACAAATCAAGCCATAATGCAAGTTCTGTTAGAAATGTAGAAGCAATAATGTTTGTGCATGATATTAGTGCCAGATAGTTTTCGTAGCAGCGGCGAAAGGCTTGTGGGGCAGAAGTAGTGCTGTGTATATTCACCATTAGAGAAGGCTGAAGAAAGAAAAGCTTTGAGAGGGTTCATACTGGGGCTTACTGTGTGAGAGCTGTTTAGTTCAACATCTGTATTCTTGGAAAAATCACATTGCCCAAGATGATAAATTTTCATAGTTATAGGAGTGATTAGTCAGTCTACCAGTCCATCCAGTTAAGGGTTAGAGGGGCGTACAAATTCCATGATCATAACATTTTCCTTTTCTTTGTAAGTTACTGTAATTACTGAGAATATGTATTTCAGCAAAATTCTTCTAGATACCTTTGGATTTGTCTCCTATCTAGATGTACTGTACAGCCTACGATACAAGTAGTCAGCTCTCCTTTCTGCAGGGTATAGTGTATGCAAGGTTTTGATGAAACCAATGTTTGCAGAAATACTCCACTAAGTTATGTTTTGCACAACGGATATGAAGTGATTTTACTTTTATGAAGCCACAGTTATCGGCTTAATTGATTTCCTTATCTGCTGTCATCGTTTCTGTGAAGGTTGGAGAACATGCACAGTAGCCTGCAGGAAGCAGAGCAGGGTACTTTGGGGCATGCGTGCCGTGTGATCCAATTGCTGAAATTTCGAGCAGTTGGAAAACGACACGGTTTTTTCATCATTTCAGTCATCCTGAGTCAGACGAGTAAACTGAGCAGGGGGATATGAGACTACAGATAATGTGAGGAAATGGAAAAGAGCAATGCCCTAATGTCATGTCTGCATGTCTAAATTGTATTTAGCAAAATATAATGTGTACACATGCACATATATGCATCTTGTGATTGAAAGCAATAGAATGTATAGTAATCTTCTCCTGACACAAAACTGTATATCACCATAAAAAATGAGGACTTCAACAGCTAGAGAAACAAATGATAAAAGTCTCTTTTAAAAGAAAACTATTGGTGGTGAAATCGCACAATTTTTTTTTTTTTTTCCTTCTTTTCATGTAAGCATTTCAGTAGTCTCTTTTTCACACTTTTTAAAGTTGTGTATAAGGGTTGGGTATACATTAGTTTCGTATGACTAGAATTTATGCACTTAATATGCTAAAGAATGCAGGGTGACATCCCTACTTAATGCATGAGAGAATAGGAAACATACAGTAATGCATGCAATAATACAGTTTTTAGAAATAATTGTTAATATAAAATCGATTTTGTGAAAATTAAGTGTAGACTGTGATAAGAAATGTTTAATAATAGGAAATTAAGTGCTTAGTAGTTTGAAAATATACATGTTGTATTTCATTGCAGTGTACTGCAGGTGAAAAATTAATAGCCCAGAGCACTGTATTAACGATATAAGAAAGACAAATTTAGCCATGATTTCGAGTGAGCTTTGATTGAAAGAAAGTACCAAATTGTATTTTGACAACAGGGTGTGTATCGATCCGAAATGAGGTGTACTGTCCTAATTTCCACAAAATCCTTTTTGCTTACATTTTGTATTAGCAGATGACTAATGTGATGAAATGGCACCCACTATAGATTATCCAAGTGTGATGGGATTGGGGAAAACAGCGGCCTTCAGTTGGTGGTTACATCTGTGTGCGCGGGATGCTGCAGTACTGCTTTTAAATGAGTGCTATTCCAGTTTGATTTAGTCCACGTGTGTGCCATTAGCGTGTAAAGGCGTATTTAATTCTTTACTGCTGTTGAGGTAAAATTGTCCACAGACAACACTTCGTTTTATGAAACAAAGATGTTCTGCTACTTGGAAGACACTATTGCTTGGCAACAATCTCTTTTTGGGGTATTTTTTGCATAGTATACCTAAAACTGAGCATTAATGAATTGGCTTTTTTAAGCTGTTTAAACAGATTCCATTGTTTGTATTAAGCAAAATGCAATGTTGACAACTTCTTTTGCCAATTCAGCATTCTGTTCGCTTTTACTTTGGTTTGGTTCCATTGATGTAAAATTGACAATGAAAAGCTCTCTTGTAGTCAGTTGCTTATACTAAATTCACTGTTAAAATGTTACATTCTCCTTAAAAATCTGGGTGTAAGTTTGGGTTAACTATGCACAGTGAGAGACAAGGCATCTTGTGTGGAGTCTCTCTCTGATTTTGGAAAACTGCAAACTCTGCACCAGAAATTCAGCAATAAAGGCAGCATGGTGCCAACTGCACAACACATTGTTGGTGGTGTTGTTTTACTTCAACAAAACTGCAATTTTCTGCTGAATGTCTAGCAAAACTAATAATAAGCAGCAAGACTCAGATTCTCTTTCCAGACTTCTGTTCATGCAGTGTGTGGTTCCTTGAAAGATTCACAACTCTTCCCAAACCCAATGGGCAGTATGCAAAACAGCCAATCTTTGCATACCCCTGCATTAATATTTAAAAGTGGGAGCACATTGATACAGTCAGCAATGGCTTTTATCAAATTGCTCTCCATGAAAGGTAAGACAAAGGCATGATAACCACATCCAAATATTTAACATCAAGTACTTTATTTAGGTTCATGCTCTACCAAAAAAATACTTGAAAGTTGAATGTATGTACAAAACAATGTAAAGAGGACATCTTTTATAGCTGTGTTTTAGTATTCGTCTTTGGAAAAAAACTGCTCTTGCACTGCCCTGGTCTGTGCAGAAACTGGCAGTGTATATAAATGGTTTCAACTATAAAAGAAATTAGGGGAATATTTATTTTGACCTATACTTTGTAAATTCACATAGCCAGGGGATGGGAGAATCAGTCATGGTGCACTTCACATAATGATTAAGAGCACAAACTTTTCCATCTTTCTCTCCCAAAGGAATGGCAACAGCTGGACTATGAAGCACTCGAAACACAAATGCTACATCCAGCCTTTTTACCAAGCTGGTAACATATTGTACCACACAATCCAAGAGTCCTAGATACTGAAGTGTGTTTTCCTGGACTTATCCATCGCTGTAGCTCTTCCCTCTTTTTAGCTTCCTCTCTATCCGTGACATTTGCTCTGCAATACTGTCCATTTCCTGCTTCAGCTGTGAGAAATCAAAAGTAGAAAGGAAACTCATGAAATTAGACTTAACCTGTAACAGTCTGAAAAATTGCCTTCTACCTTACAGAAATGCAAATTTGGCTTTGAGAAAATGTATTAATTTCATACAGTACTATATTATACCCTAATATATCCTAATTGGTTGCTGGTAAGTTTTGCATAACTAGTCATCTTACCTCGTCGAGATTTGTTCCAGTGTTTCTTGATTTAAAGGTTACACTAGAAGCTTTTACAATTGCACCGGTCTTTAAAACATAGCTGGGAAGGAAAGGAACAAAGGTTGTAAAAGGCCATTTTCAGATACCGATATAGCTCCTTAAACAAAAAAAAGTGCCCACCAGTAATCACAGCAATCATCCCTTTAGGAGGACATGGCACAGCAACTGTAGATACAAGAAGCATTCAAATACAGAACAAGCTGGGCCATTAGTTGGAGGAGGAGACATAGACCTTCCACAGCCAGGCAACCAAAAACAGGAGGGAAAAGATCACAAAGACAAATCAGAAACAAAGGAGGCACGCATGCATTCACATGAGAAAGGGTACAAAAATGGATCTGTAAGCTGCTAAGATCTTGCGACAGCAGCATGAGTGTTACAAAAAAGCGCAGGTACACTGATGACAAGTATTTATGCACTGCTCTCATTAGGACTGATCTTCAGTACTCCATCTGCAGCAGGCTTGTTGCTAGGCAACTTCCACATGCTTCCGCTAGAGTTGGTGAACGCAAGAACAAAGCAGCCACTGTGATCCAGTGAATTACACTCACCTTAGCTGAGACACTCTCCTCAGAATACACACAAATAAGACATGTTGTTCAATAAATAAAACACAAGTTAAAAAGATGACTGAAAGACTATCCTGAAGAGCAGCAGAAGATATTTCTGCTTTCTCAGTTACAGCTTCAGCATCTCTTGAAGCTTCCTGATTTCCTGTATAACTGTACTGGGTAGCAGAATTCCCCCCCCCCCCCCCCTTCCGTAAATACAAAGTGGGACTCCTAAATCATTTTCCAGTTCATGGCAATCACTGTCAAATATTAAAAATTTCTAGTGCCGTCACCTTGTAACTTAAATCTTCCTAGTTCAAATGCCCCTCCTGCTATAATATCCTTGACCAAAGTACTTGCCCGGAATTAATACGGTAAAATAGACTGCTGAGTAAAATGGTAAATCATTGTATTGTAATTCACCATTGACAAAGGTGTCAACTAAATAAAGATAACACTGCAACCCTCTCCAGGACAAATGGGTGGAAAGTGAATAGCACTGAATTATAATAATCATCTATCCATTCATCTATTATCAATAACTATTTCCACTGCTGGGTTGCACTGATCCAGTCCCCCTCCAGTACACCCATTCCCAACAGTACAGCCAAGGGGGGGGGGGGGGGGTGAAGAAACAGGCCTGTGGTGATAATACTCACCAGTTAATGTTTTCTTTTTGCAAAAGGAAAAGACTCCGAAGTGCAGACAGATGCTTGGGGGTAGAGTTGAGGACAACACCCACAAAACACTGACAGCCTGAGCAATGAAGAGCATTGTAAGTACTGTAGAGGGAGATGAGAAGAACATTACTAGTCCTGAACACATCATGATGTCATGGTGGTACTTCAGTAACCATAGCAACTGCCTCCCCCCCCACTACTACTTCTGCGCTTACCACCCTTCCAATCGACCCTCTAGCCGGAACTCGAGCTCCTCCTTCACCACAACGTCTTTAGTTACCCCTGTTGAGAGAAGCATATCGTGCAGCAGGGGGCGTAGTAGTTAGGGCCGTTTCCTTGTCAGTAACTTAGAGGTTTCGGGTTCGAATCCCAGTGACTGATCAGGCTCTAACACAGGTGACACAGCGAGGGAGGGAAGCCGGCGCTACTCACGGAGACACACTATGGAGTTGAGCTGCTCGTGCTCGCCGCACACCTCCAGCGAGTCGCTCCACACGGCGCTGCACACGGCACAGTAGAGCACCACGGCCCGTCGGTAGTCGGTTCGCAGCGCCTCTTCGCCCGAGCTGAGCACGCTGTTAATGAGCTCACTACACTGAGACGTGTCCGCCTCGCATTTAGCCTTATATGTAACGCTGGCATTCGGAGAGCCGTTACTTTTCTTCTTTCCGTAGCGTTCGTGCGCCATTGTGATTGTGTTGGTTAGGAAGGGAGGGGTGTTTAGTGTAAATGAACGTTCGCAAAACTGTTGCGACTGCTATACCTTTTCAAAGTGACCCGCGATTAACTGAATCCCGGACCCCACGCCCCTCCTCCGTCATTTGACCAATGAGGACGCAGAGCTGAGAGACGGCGACAATAACAAAGCAACGGCACTACAATTTTATTGGTCAATGAGAGTGACGTCACCAGACGCTGTACGGTTTTAATTACGGATTGGTTAAAGACTATATGCGTCATATAGGTGCTGCGAATCAAATGGCTCGGATGTGAAATTTGAAATCTGGGGTGGAGAGCGCCAAGCGCGAGTTTGGTGCTCTGCGAAGTGTTTGACGTGGTTTTGTCATCTTTTGCATTTCGGATTTTAAAATTTATCTTTGCTGCCTAAAAAAAATGAATATGTCGATGGATCTGGATGCAGTGAAGTATACGGATTTGCAGCGACTTGCAAAGGATGTTGGGCTTAAGGCGAATATGAAGGTTCGTTGTTTGAATGAGTGTCGCGGTGCGGGGTCATGCATGATGATGATCATCAGTCATCACTCACTAGCTTGGTGTCTAGGTTTGGCTCATTGTGTCATATATTAGCTTTCAATTCCCATAACCATGCATGCGCAAAGCGATATAAAGCAATGCCATGGCATGATACGCTAAAAACTTGCTAATGAAAAGTTTGGTAACGTATGATCATGGAACTGCGTTATGCGGCAATAGAGACTAACCCCGTCCGTTGATCACCTCCTACCAGGCTGATAAGCTGCTGAAAGCGCTGAAAGAGTTCTACCAACAACAGCAAGAAGAAAACAAGGGAGCAAACGTAAGTCCTGTCTCACTGTCCGGAAACACGGGGACAACAAACATTCCTTCATTCGTTAAGCTTGCGACGTAGAAAATGAGTTCATTCATCGGGAGAAACAAAAGACGATGCAGAGAGTGACGTGATTCTAGACTAAAGACTACAATGTTGAATGTGACATTCCATATGAACCAATGAATCAGTGCATCAGTCAGTATCCACTTGACAACTCAACTGTGTCACATCATGACTGAACATAAACATGTAGACGTTTACACACACATGATCATGCAAAACCAAGTCCGGTCTCTCGCTGTCCGACTCGGAACACTGAAGCGTTACAAACAGACGCACGCACTCTCGCGTGAGTGAGGAAACGGTATTGGAGATAAACAAGTTGTAAAAAATGTTTGTGTTCTCGGAAATTCCTGACACGAGGAGCCAATACACGTAGAGATACAGCTTAACTTTCCACCTGGTGGCAGAACTGTCTGGGGCGGAAGTGACGACACTTCCGTGTGACGCTCTTCTCCGGCACGGGACTCGCCGGAAAGCGCAGTGCGGCGGTGCCCCCATTAAAGGGCTCGTGTCGCGCGTTTCTACATATTTTTGGGACCGAATCTGTTAGCGGTCCGTGCCGAACTGACGTTCCTGGTGGGAATGGGTTCAGTTTTCAGTCACTTTCTTTAAATTCCTCAAATTGTATAGTATCTCGAGTTGAATAAATGTGAAAGGAAACATGATACTGGGACAACTCATCTGGTAGCATAGTAGTGGGTAGAGCTGCTGACCCACAGGTTGCAGGTTCGAGCCCCACCTCCGGCTGTAGTACCCTTGAGTAAGGTACTTAGTCTAAAT
The DNA here is from genome assembly GCF_900964775.1 of Scleropages formosus. NCBI lineage: Eukaryota > Metazoa > Chordata > Actinopteri > Osteoglossiformes > Osteoglossidae > Scleropages > Scleropages formosus. The sequence continues at coordinate 13,918,287 of NC_041820.1, read as the reverse complement.
TACTCCTAAAGTTACGCATCTGCGTAAATAACTAAGTGGCGTAACATGGTTAGTCACTGTGGAGAAAAGCATGAGCTAAATGAATACTGTATGTGTAAAGTCTTACCAGGTGCTTTTGATTATTGCTTAAACTTAAGCAACCTGTAAATAAATTGAGGGATTACTACTAACCCTTTTATTGATTGTGTTGATGTTGCTATTTTCTGGATTCTTAAGAACTCTGGAAGTGCTAATTTGTCAGTTGAATACTAACAACGAGAGGATGTAGAGAAGAGGTATGTATGTTTTATGTTTGTTTTTTATTTTCAGTAATTCTCAGTGAGTTTGTAATGTTAGTTTGGAGTTACAAACAAATAGATTCACAGGCTTATTTTCCTAGATGTATTTGTAGGCTACGAAGTTGTGTGTGGGAAGTACCTGATGGCAGCAATGTCTCCACCACCAGTTTGTTAGCAAATACATGTGTCCCGGCTTTTCTCGGGGTTCCCCTTTCTACAGTCCAACTCTTTGAAACGCGGCACGATCTTCTAGAAAATATGAATTGGTGTGGTTACGATCGGTGCTTCGTTGCCGAGATCTTGTCGTGAGATCTTGTGGCTGCGCTGCGGCGTTTGAGAGTTTGTGGCCTCAATGAATGACCGAACCCTTATTCCTGTAGGCAGATGAAGTCGACCCTGTTAAAGCTGAGCTTCGGGAGGTAAACGCCCGCTCACCGGTTGTTGCGAGCTCTGCGTTTATCACCAAGCGTCGCGGTCGAGGCCAGAAGGCCAAGAGGAAGCAACCAGAAGATGAGGAGGACGGTGCTGAAGCTGAATTTAACACCGCTGAGGACATCGCACAGGTTGCTGCTGTTGGCAACTCTTAAAAGATCAAATTCCTTCATAATATTTAGGGTTATGCTGAAATCACTTTTGTTTAATGGAAGCTGATCTTGAAATTTGATTACTGTATGCTGAGTGAATTAAGATATGGAATAATCAAATGAACGTGAGGCTTGTATGTAAAGCCCTGTGCATGAACTGTCATTTTCCTGTTTCAGTCTGAAGAAAAGATTGAAGAGGGCAGCAATAAGAAGAGAAGGCTGTCTGAAGGGCAGGGATCTGAGTCAGGTACCCAGGAAGAGAAGCACACAAAGTCCACAGAAAAGACTGAAGTAAAAGCTGGAAAAGGTAGGTATATTCCCACATGCCCCTAGACAATAGACAGCTTGGCGTAAACTTTTTCCAGACATCCATAAACAGAATGCGTATGCTTCTATTTTCATTGTCAGTAAAGGTGTCCCATGTGCAGCAGGCATCTTACTGCTTTCTTATTAATGATTAAATTTGGGACGTTCCTAATGTGTATACAATTTTTCCTTTTTAAATAAACAAAAAGACTATACTGTTATAGATCTGTGCTTTCGGATTCTAAACTCAGACCAAGAATCAGTGTATGACTGACTTATTTGAATTCTTGATCTGAACTGAATATAATGCCTCTGAAACCTTACATTTTATTGCATTCATTAAAAATGTGTAGTGATCATATTTTGCAATGTATTATCATAATTATAGAACATTTTCTTACTTTTAGTAACACGTTATGATGTATACACATCATCATTGATGTAACTTGGGGTAACTGGATGTTTTGTGCCTTGCAGTATCAGACACTCCCACCCAGGTGACTCAGCCAAGGTTGATCAGACCCCAGTCTGCATCCAGGTGGCATCACCTTGAACCCGCAGCTCATTTCTCATTAAAATTTAGAATTGATTCAAGCTCATTTTTTGTATACAGAAGCTGGTCGGAAGTCAGTGAAGCCCAGTAAAATTCCGCGCCATGATGGCTTTAGAAAGACAGAAAGCCGACTGAAGCCTACAACACCAAGTAAGATGACACTTGTTCCTCTGGTTATGTATAGTCATGTAACCATTTATTTATGTATTTATTTTTTATTCCTCCTCACACTTTCTAAGGTTTGCCTTTGAAAAGGAGCGGCACAACCCGTGTTTGATAATACCTGTAGAAAACAACTCACTTCCGCAGTATATACAACTTATTTTAGTCTTTAATGTACTACAGGTATAGCTATGATTATTTGTATATTTCAAGAATGAATTACACATTTTTCAGATTTCAAAAAACTCCATGAAGCACACTTTAGCAAGATGGAGTCCATTGATTCATATGTTCAGAGGAAAGCCAAACAGATGGCGGTCTTCAGGAACTCTGTGAAGGAGTTAAAGGTGACTTTATTTTTCTTTTCATAAATTTTACTTAAATTATTTAAGAGTAGGTTTTACAACCTGCTGCAATATCACATTCCTCTTCTAGTCATGTACTGTCTCTTAAAAAGTATGTCAATCTGTTCTACACATTTTTTTCCTTTCAGTTGCTCTCAGAGAAAGCCATTCCCAAATCATTGGATAAAAAACCCATGGTCTGTATATCAAATTGGCTTAAAAATGTTTTTTCCAATATACTGTAAAGAGAAGTTTTTAATTTCCTATGGGGTTTGTCTGTGGAAAAACTAGAATGACACATGCATCCCAAAACAGTGGTATTAACACGGGCAGGTCATGGTACAAACAGTTCTATGTGTTCCCCAGAAGCCAAACGTGAGTCGTGCCTCCCTGTTCAGCCCGGTGGCAAATGGAAAAAGACAGAGTTCTGAGAATCGCAAACTCACTCGATCATCCACCAGCAAACCTGTCCTGAAAGACACCAGTGCCTTCAAACCCACCGTGCTGTCCACATGCAAGATGAACGTCAGGTTCACAACCGTCTTAATTTTCCTCAGCATCTTTTAAACATCAGCACAGACACTTGCCCTATTGAATAGCTCTATGTAATGCCACTTAATGCTTTTTTTTTTTTTTTTTAAATCTTTGAGAAACTCCCCAGTAGGATTAGTGTAACTAGACAGGTTGTCCAAGACATTTCTTCCTAAATTGACCAAAAATGACAAAGATGGACTTCATTGTAGGATATTAACAACTTTGTTTTTCTGTGAAAGGTTTTCTCAGACCACTCAAGATAATGAGCATAAACGCTCCCTGATAAAGACGCCCGCACGTATGTCTCCTCATGTGGCATTAACTTCTACTCCTGGGACTCGACCTAATTCTCAGATCAAGCCTGCAGTCAGTTCCAACAATCTCAGGACACCAGGTACCCAAACACACCGACACCGAATCCTTATATTAAACAGTCAAGTAACAAATTTACCCTTTTTTTTTTTTAACATTTTCTAGAAGATTTTAATCCATATTGTATTCCTTTCTGTTTTGCAATACTTCAGTTTGTAGCAAACTCAAACTGTATTCATGCAACTAGCCAGTAGATGGCAGTAAAACAAACCCAAAGACAGGAATGTGGGGTAGTATTAAACTCACTTCTACATTGTCTACAGCTCATGTGATATTTGAGTGCTGGATTAGAGGAGAGTTAACCAATTCGCTCTATAAACATGAACAACTCTTACAGAATGAGTTCATTTTTAAAATAATTTTTAGTCCTGTTAACTGAAATTGCATACATATGCATGCAGTATTGTCTGTGCTATATAGGACTCCTAAGATGTCTTTTTTTTAAAGGAACATTTGTTTTCAATGGAAATGCCAGTTCTTCTACCACTCCTGGAACTAACAAGAAAAATGCTTTTGATTTGAAGGCTAGTCTTTCTCGACCTCTTACCTATCAACCACACAAGGGTGAGCTGTCTGTATTCTGAGATTAGTTGAGCACCGCTCGTGCTAAGCTTCATACACCTAATTCCTTTTGGACTGTGTTCATTCAGGAAAGCTGAAGCCATTTGGGATGACTCAGGAAAACACCAGCTTAAACAAATCTCAGACCACTCTGTCACAGCAGAAGAACTACAAGCAGCACCAGGTTCAAACAAGGTAAGTTTGCTAACTGACTTGTACGCAAGTCCTTTTACAATATTACTTTAGGTGCAACAAGGCATGCCATTCTTACTTGTTTGACTTGATGGAATCCAAAATCAGGAGCTAAGGCTAAGTGCTACTCCCAGATAGTTGGGGGAATTAAATGACTTGTGCAGACAGATTTTTGTTCTTGTCATTCAAGGGAAGACAGAAGAGTAAAACATAAGGAGGACAGGAAGCAGAAGAAGGAGAAGATGCTCCGTGCAAGACGAGGCCTGGTCATGGCATAAGATCATTTGGGATCTGTTCTTTGTACATAAAAAGTTTGTACAGCTTTTTGTTGCTTTTAGATAAAGAAATGCTTATGTTGAGGGCTCTTTAATTCCATTTAAAAGCTTTGACCATTTAAAAATGTTGTAGAAAATTTTAGGTAGTGTTCCTTTAAACTGAATTGTACCAGTAGTACGTGTGCTTCAGTGTATTTTATTCATCCTGTAACAGACCAGTTTCATTGTTCTTTGCATAGATAGTAATGGTTTCTTAAACCTCAGGGTTCCTTTTGTACATCTCATAGGCAAACTCTTCGGTGTGGGCTCGGTCATTACAAACAGCAATAAAATCAATTTCCAACTGGAAAGGACCGTCAGCTTTGTCACCTAGGGTAAATCCAATTGTGCTCACCTGAGAATAAAAAAAAATATATAATTGACAAGGACAGAACAGCAGGTTGGAATATGCAACATAAATATTGGTGTTCCGTGAATATATGGTAATTATAGTTTGGAAGCTGTAATAATTGAATTGTTATGGAACATCTGATCTCTGTAGTGCACATGTGGCTGATGAGGGATTTTTTTCAGATGCACATTAAAATCCCTCTTGATTTGTTTCCAGTATGAATGAAATATTCCAACTTGCCTTGTCCAGCCATAATGGGTGTTGATTATCTTGTATTCTTCCTCGGCTGGAAAGGAAAAACTTTGAAAATGGAATCTGTAAAACATAATATGTTAATTTTACAAACCTTTTTAAAATCACTGGGTAATGGCAATATGTACTGCATGTTAATTCATGAGTGTAGCCTTAAAATGACTACAATTAGTTTCAGGGCAATACTTTTACTAGAGAACAGTAAAGCTATTGATGTATGATTATGGACTCAGAAATGCCAATGCAGAATACATCCTAGCTGAGTAAATAACTTATATGAGGATAAGTCAAAGTATGTACAGTAACATTCGTAAACAAAATGTTACTGCAGATACTGTGGCTTATTGACCCCGTCTACAAGGGTAATGCAAGCTTGTTACTTGGATATTTAATAAATGTTGTTGTAATCTTACGTAGTGCTAAGTGAAATATCTACATCTCATTGTGGCAAGAGGCATATTCCAAGTGCACATCCTGCAATTTAATTTGTATTGGTAAAAAGTAAGATGCTCATATACTTCATAGTATATCAAGTACACTTCAAAACATTATTTCTCTCTTACAGCAGGTTCAGATTCATGGTCATACAGGGTTTCTGTACAATAAGGTAAAAAACATCTCTACTCAAAAGAAAAGACAAGAGGGGAACAATCCCACTATATGTAATGCAGACATGACAAGAACAAAAGGGTACAAATATTACACTAGTTCAGGACTAGACTTAGGAACACATTTCTAGTAATAGTCTATTTATTCCACAAATAAGGCATAAATAGAGGTACCATTTTATTAACTTTGAGCTATATTAAAACATCTGAAATTATTGAAAATATAGCTCTACAGTCTCAATGAAGATTTTTGATTAATGAATGTACAACGTTCATGAGCTGTAAGTGGAAAGTGAATAACATTTTACTAATACACAACGTTTGTTTTATATAAAACATTAAAAAACATAACATTCAAATTATGTACTCTTAGTACTCTGAAAACATGCAACTGAAAATATTTTTCCATACCTTAATATGCTGACAAAGAAAAGGATGTTTTTGTAATCGTCTATAAGAACTAGCATAAATAAAGACCATGTACCTTGACATCCTGCCAGTATGGGCCGCCCCTTGTGTACAGAAAGTAATTGTACAGGTCATCCTTTTGATGGGAGAAGTAGGTCTCTGCTGCAATATTTATCATCCACGGTCGTCCATCACCACGTAAACGAATGTACAGAGTGTTAAAGGATGACCAGTCGATGTTCTTTTTCCTGTCAAATGAGCTCTAAAACAGAAATGAGTGTTTAGAAAACAATGTATTGCATATATACATACACATACAAAGGTTTTGCAAGCTTATATTTAAACTTTTATTCTTACTCTTTTACAAAAACACACACACAATGTCTGCAACCGCTCGTCCCAAGTGGGATCACAGCACACCAGAGTCCAGCCTGGCAATGCAGGACGCAGGGCCGGAGGGGGAGAGGACACATCGAGGACGGGACTCCAGTCCGCCACAAGGTACCCCAAGCAGGACTCGAACCCCAGACCCACCAGAGAGCAGGTCCCGGCCAAACCCGCTGCGCCACTGCACCGAATTTTTTTTTTTTTTTTTTGAACAAACAGGTGACCAAATATAATCTGAACATAAACATCCTGTCCGTCTTTTTTTTTTTTTTTTTTTTCTTTTGCTCTACAAAGTGTCGAGTATACTGACCAAAAGCTGCCTGGAGCGGAGCGTGCAGTAGCCGCTGTAACATGTCTCCCCATCTCTCGGAGGAGTGGAACACAGGGTGCCGTACAGCATGCAAGCGCTGTCGTTTCTGCCCAGCTTCAAATACGCCTCACTGCGGCCCCCGATTTCTCGGTCTGTGGAGACTAACCACTGTTCCAGGGACTCGGGGCCACGGAATTCCCACTGCACCCTGGTCTGTTCCAGCATGTGCTCTATGAGCGGGCGTCCCTGCGGGCCCACCCACCGCTCCATTGCCTCGTCCTTCAGCAAACCAAAATGCTTCCGGATGCCCTGCACGCCTTTGGCAAAGCTGAACCGAATCTTCTTCCAAGGCGGAGTCCGGTCCTGAGCTTGACCAGGGCGCCTGTACTCCCCATAGAAAGCTGCCTTATTGATGCACACCAAGGGCCTCAAAGTCAGCGAATGTGCACAAATCCACTTCTCATGAACAGTTCTTGTCAGTAATCTTGCCGAAGTCAAAGCCATTGTGTTTTTTCTTCTTCTTTTTTTGAACAGAAAATAAAAATATTGAAAAAAATCTAGTTACAAAAAAGTACAAGTTTAAATTTTACATTAATATTAATAACAAATATTTTATACATAGACTTCCTAAGAATCACCTGACTGAAGATACGTGTAGTTGTCTACATTATTATCATTTACACAGTTCACGCAACACTCACTCATGGATTATGAGGCTAATACTAATAAATGGCCATTACAGAAGCTCGGTAAACAATGCATTTAGTCAGTACATTACCGTTCGACAACGATAAAAGAACAGTACCTTCTGTTGGAGTGAAATGTAACGCTTAGAAGCGCAACTACACAAGACGTACAGGCTGCAGTGCAGCACCGCTCCACCAGTATTTCCACCACGGCTGTCACCGTCCAGCAGGGTCCGCTGGTTAAAAGTTTCCCCCGGAAACGGGTGAAACAATCATTTAGTTCCCAGATACTACCTTGTAACTGCTGCTCAGGTTATATTAGCAGCTACGGAAAGCGTTTATCTGAGATTTTTGCCAAGAAAGGAGGATCCAGCAGTTACTACATATAAGGGTTCATATACATTTTCCAACAATGACATTGATAGTTTGAACCATTAGTTCAGTAACGAGATACATGTAAAGTGTTCTGTGTGTTTATTAAAAAAAGACTATTATGACATATGAAGGTCAGACCACGTTTAGGAGTTGTTCTTGCAGCAATCCAGATAATTCCAAGGGGTTTACACAGGGCTCTTTTTTAACCATTGTATTAAAATACAGAGAAGTCATCAGTTTATCAGAGACCAGCGTGAGAAATTTGAATACAATGTAGAACAGAATAAGAAAACGGTTCTAGGGCACTTCATTATTATTACTCAGTAAGAGGATGGTGATGACGATTATTATTATTATTATTATTATTATTGTGTTCATGGCATGCCGATTTGGAAAAAATAAGTGTAAATGTAGATCTTCTACAATGTTAAACTACTAATTATACTTACTTTAACCATATAATTATTATATACGGCTGAATATCTTTTACTCGAGCAATTCCTACTACCCATCATCAAGGTCGCCTGACAATTTCGATTGACCTGGGGCATCGTCTTTATACTCTGGGCTGAGTGGTGCACATTACTGAAATACGTACATCGCTGCAATCTGAGCGAGACGATGTCCGAATATCCGGACAGTGGCGCACAGAATAACGCAAGGCTGCGCCTGTCTCTGCGGCTCCACTACAATAGGTGGCGTGTTGCTATTCGTTTGTTTACGCGCCTTTTATTTCACCATAGAGGAAAAATATCCGCGAGAGAATGTCGTCATATCCGCGCATGCTCGGTGAGCCCGCAGCGCCTTTGTGTGGAGGACTGCGGGTATAGTGCCGTTTCGTCTGTGCTAGCCAAACGCACTTAGCGCGCGGACAGGTAATCATGGTGAACGTAAAGAAGCGGAAAGGACGGGTCGTTATTGACTCAGACTCCGAGGACAGCGCCAGCGACGATAATTTAGATCAGGTAAGGGTTCGCGGGCTCCTATTTTTACGTGATGAGGTTCCGATGCGGCTGGACCGCGGTGTGGCGAAAAGAAGGCTGCTTTGTGAGTTGAGTGGGAAAACAGGGCGCCGCGCGCGGGCCTGCCTGTTTTGCCTCGAGCCGGGCGAGCTGCTCCTGCGCCGCGCGCTCCGGGCAACGAACCGGGCGGGCGCGGATTACGAGGCTACGTTCGCAACCTTGTTTTCATGACCGCATAACTGCTGCGTTCCGTTGTGTTTTAGAAATAATTTACAGCAGCATGCAATGCATGCAAACACAAACAGCGCCATTGCCATTGCTGCTGCTAGGTTCCACATTGCAGTGCGGTGTTTACTACCTGCTGCTAGTAGTTGTGGGCCGTGTGTAATAGCAGGCAGCTAGTCACAGTCACTGGCCCGCTGTTTGTTTACTACTTCTACTTGCTTGTTGGTTTCCAGCAGTAGGTTATGATGCGGTGTTTACGACGAGCAGCTGGACTAAAGCAGGACACGGCGCGGCCGAGTGTTTACATATTTCTAATTCTAGTCAGTCAGTGTTTGTCGCCTGTCCGTGTGTGACAGCACTGTTCACTACTGGCGCTTAGCCCTGTGTGTGTGTGTGTGTGTGTGTGTGTGTGTGTGGGGCACGTGGCTTAAGGATCGCGTTCACTAGTAGTTGTTTTATGAGCAGCACGTGAAACTGGAGCACTGAGCTGCTGCTGGCCTGTCTGTCACTGACACTAGCTCTGATCTTTATCTTTTCCTACCCCAGGCAGCTTTTTTTTTTTTTTTTTTTTTCTTCGACAGCATATCTGTGTTTATGTTTATTTCTAGCATTGCTGACAAGCGTCTTACATTAGGACAGTTTGACATCATGCTTTAGCTCGTTACTTTGCTTCCCATCAAGCATTTTTAATAGACTGCAAGAAAGGCCGGGTTCTGTGTGCGTCTCAGCGCAGTCACTCGCACATTCATTGATCGAGTTTCGCGTTTCACTGATTGAATCTCCAGAATTTGAACATTTTAAATTTATTTATTTAGCAGATGCTTTTCTCCAAAGCGACATACATCTCAGAGGACAATGCAAAAAAAAAAAAAAAAAGTAAAGCACATCAGAAGGGGAGACTCGGATGCACACACGTGCGATCTGTTGTCACTGTGTGACATTGTGATCATTGTGCAGAGCTTTTAATAAGCTCTATGTTTCAAAGGAATGGCTGGTAGCGTAGCGGTTAGAGCGACTGCCTTTGGACCCAAGGGTCACAGGTTCGAGCCTCACCTCCTGCTGTAGTACCCTTGAGCAAGGTACTTACCCTGAAATCCTGCTCCAGTAAAAATTGCAATTATGGTAAAATTGTAACTCGCTTTGGAGAAAAGCATCAGCTAAATGAATAAATGTCAATGTTTAAAGAGAAACATTAGAATATGAAGAAATTGACATGGTGAATGCAGAGTGGAGCTTGTAGTGGGTCATGTGATGAATCCACAGTGGAGAATCCAGCTAGGGATGCAGTGGTGGATGTACGACGGGGAATCTGGTGGGGGATGCAGTGGTGATGATGGTGGTGGTGGAAGGATGGCACAGGATGCGTGTATTTTGAGTATAGAAGACAAGGGCTGGTGTGTGTCTCACGTGTGAGGAGTTCAACTTGTTTTGTTTGCGTGTTCTTTGCTCTGGTATTTTCCGCTTAAGTCTAAATGAGTGCTATAAAGAATATTACTGCATTATTATTTCCAGCTTTCTGTGAACTCTAGTTTTATAGTTTCAAACTTTTGTTGAATTTTGTTCTTTTTTAATGAATATAGAAATTTGAAAAACTTTATTTCACACGAGCATAGGCAGATAACTATACGATCAAATCAGTGCAGCCAGTTACCTATATATTTTTTTGTATACTTAAATTTGACATGTAAACATAGTTGCTTAAGCCCCACATCACTTCAAAAAGCTGACATTTCCGTCCCAGAGTACACCAGGTAAAGGCCAAAGCCCAAAAGACTGAATTAATGCTTTGTCCAGTTATAACAATTTTTGTACAAATAACTATTATTTCAGAAATTACTGAACACATTTTGAATTGATTCAGATACATCAAATTGATATATTTGAATGATAGTGTAATAGCTGTCAGCTATTAGAAGTTTGAAGTCTTGCATAGATACTCTTAACCTGCACAGAAGTAACAGGGGTCCATGTGAAACTCTTGAACTTTAAGTAACGTGGGAATTGGACACACTGAATCAGGTTGAAAATTTAAGAGTGATTCAGAAGTCATTTTCAGGTGCTATCAAGGATGTTTGGATTGCACTGATTTAAAGAAAAATTGTAGTAATGCTTCTTATTTAGTCAAAGGGCAACAGGTAGCGTAATGACATAGACTTGTAATCTGAAATTTGCTGGTTCACTCTCTTATCCTTACTGCTACTCTAATTCTTCTGAGCAAGTTGTTTATCCGGATTTACTCTAGTAAAAATGTTGGCTGTAGAAATTTGTCCAGTTCCATAAATTGCCTTGAATAAAAATGCCAGTGTGAACTAAATAAATTAAATCAGAATTGAGAAAAGGAACCTAATAAAGCAAATTGCTCACAGACTTAATCAAATAGCATTTTTTGCTGGGCAAGAGTACCTGAAGTGGTGGTTTTCAGTCTCTCACATTTGCCTGCTTTGGAATTGCACATTTCTGCTGTATGTGCTGAACATATATTCATTCAAGGTGAATTTGATCTACTGTATGTTTTTTTTTCTTTTTTAGAAACTGAGTGGACATTTATTAGGACAAGGTGTTAATAGTTCAGAACAGTAATAGAAGTACTATAGTTGAATGCTTTGTACAATGAACACAATCTCAGGTTATCTCAAACAGTGGGTATGGGCCTATTCTGAACTTCAGTTGAATCCATCATTTTGACCTCCAGCCAAGTGTCTTGCTCTGAGTTGTAAACAGTTTCCTTGTATTGGACTTTTTTAATTTGGTACAGTTTTTGGACCAAAGCCATTCCATTCTTGTGTCTTTCAGGAGTTGTTGTCTTTGGCCAAGCGGAAGAGGGTGGATTCAGATGAGCAGGAAGAACCAGCCAGCAAGCCGACAGCCTCTACAGACTCGGAGACGTCTGACAGTGATGACGAGGTATTGGAATAATCAAACTTATCATAGTGTGATTACAATGCTTTGGTTACTGTGCTGTGCTGGCCTGTTTTGCCCTCCGTTCTTTGGTCCTATTGGCTATCATCATTGACAAGGTTTTCCAGGTGGTTATACAATTTCCAGATGAAATGGCCGACTTTCTGTGGAAAATACCTTAGTGGTGCAGGATTTTGAGTATAAAGTATACTTGGTATACTTTGAGTATAAAGTGGAGGGGCACTGCACAAAAACCTCAGCTTTAAAGCTTGTGTTGATCTAAGAGATATCATATGGAAGAAACGGAAAGTTCTAATTTAAACAAACTAATGAATATTTTAGCTTGTGCAACCTTATTTAAATCTGAGGGGAAGATGAAAAAGTTGACAAAAGACCGACTGTGAGATGTGTAAAATGTACAACTCTTGCACAAAGGGTCTGAAATTCCTTTTCCTGAAATGGCAAATTGCTTGCATTAGGAAATCTGTTCTTTGCTGTTTATTTGCTCAGTGGACTGTGGGTGGCACCAAGGCTAAGAAGAAAGTAAAGCCTGGCAAAGGGAGTGGTGAGAAGAAGGGTACTGCAAAAAAGCGCACAAACAAGGCTGCTTCCTCTGGAAGTTCAGATGGAGGCAGCTCTGCTGAGAGCTCTGCCCCAGAGGAAGGTGGGTTGAGGATGAGGAAGGATGGCATGAAGGCATGAGCCTGTTTGCTTTTTCTATGAACCCCTTCTTTGCTAGCATAGCTTAGCATAGTCACATAGATTGTCAGCGGGTAGCATAGCGGTTAAAGTCAATGCCTTGTACTGAAGACTGAAGTCAAGTTCCACCTGCTACTGTTGTACCCTTGAGTATGGTACTCAACCTGAGTTGCTCCCATGAACTATGCAGCATTGCATAAATTAGTAACTTGCTGTAAGTAGGTTAATATTATAAATTGCTTTGTAGAAAATAATCAGCTAAATTAATAAATTTTACAAAGTCCCGTTAAGGGCCCTACTCCTTTATCTATGATATTTAACCTGGATCGCTCTGGTTAAATAATCCAGCTACATACATGGATTTACTTGTCAATTGCTAAGTATAACCTATGAAGTAAAGTAAATATAATAAGAGGCAACATCACATCTGTCTCTTAACAGTGTGAGTTTATATGTCTTTATCCATGCCCGTTGTTTGACCTGCTAGGTGAGGTCTCTGATTCGGAGAGCAATAGCTCGTCCTCCAGCTCCGACTCCGACTCTTCCTCCGAGGATGATGTTTTTCGTGATGGTTATGATGACGACCTGATGGGGGATGAGGAGGACCGGGCACGGCTGGAGCAGATGACAGAGAAAGAGAGGGAACAGGAGCTCTTCAACAGAATTGAGAAGAGGGAGGTCCTGAAAAGGAGGTGAATGCCAAGTTTTTGTTTTTCAGGCAAAGATTCTTATCTAGAGTTTAGAAACCATTTTCCAAAGGGTCTGACAGTGGCTATTTTTTTACTCACTGTTATGGGTCTCTTACTGATTGGTCGGTGTTAGTGAAAACTTTAATTGGTCTTGAACACTACAGATTGCGTTACTTCATTTAGCAGACACTTTTGTCCAAAGTGACTTCCAGTGAACACTATAGTGTTATCAGCCCACACCTTATTCACCCAAGGTGACTTAGACTGTTACATATGCTACTTACATTGAGTTACTCATCCATACAACACTGAAACACTTCCTGTGCCACTCTAACACTATCGCTGACTTAAGTCACCAGTTCACCTGAACAGCATGTCTTTGGACTGTGGGAGGAAACCGGAGCACTCAGAGAAAACCCTTTTAGACACGGGGAGAGCATGCAAACTCCACACAGACTAAGCGGGTATTGAACTCACGTCCTCTTACACCAACCAGGCGCTTTGAGACAGCAGTGGTACTTGCTGTGCCCCTGTGCTGCCGATTTCAATATACCTACATTCAGACCTGTAAATCCACCATTTCACCAAGGGCATGTCTTTTGGGGAAACAGGCAGATAGACATACTTGCAGAACTTTTACAAACATCATTCCAAGTCTATGTTATGATCCCATGGATTGGCATTAAAATACAACATATTCCACTGAATATTTTATACTGGAAATCGAGAATCATTTCACCAAGCATGCTGGCTTCAGGTAATTCTTGGTCATTTTTATCAGTTGTCTGATTACCTTGCCAGGTTTGAGATTAAAAAGAAGCTGAAGACAGCTAAAAAGAAGGAAAAAGAGGAGAAGAAGAAGAAACAAGAGGAAGAGCAGGAGAAGAGAAAGCAGTCTCAGGTTCAGGACACACAGGTGGTAAGTTTTGAGGGGACTGTACATAGCCTGTGCTATACTGAACGATGCTGCTAAAATTATGGTAGTTGTTCAAAAAGCAACCTGATGCTTAAGCTGTAATTACGTGTCTTCCAGATATTTGCGTAGTTATTGCTGCTATACACAGATTGAATCGGGTCCAACACTTGGCAGTGTAAGCCAGGAATGAATAAATACCACTAATAATAGTAAACTGCATTTGCTTGGCTGGGTCATCTCACATCTTTAAGTTTATAATTTACTCAAACATGAATTCCAGACTTTAAGGTGAGCTCTAAGAATTGTACAAAAATCTGCTATTGATTATTGTGACGTACCGCTAAACCTGTCAGAGTCAAATGTAGCTCAGCAGCTGAGGCCTTTGTCTTGTTTGCACAGCACTCCTGCCACTACACTTTTTACAAATTCCCTTTCAGGTCATGTCTCACAACAAAGAGAGGCGGTCCAAACGAGATGAAAAGCTGGACAAGAAGTCCCAGGCAATGGAGGAACTCAAGGCAGAGCGAGAAAAAAAGAAAAACAGAACAGGTACATGGGCCACACTTTGAGTTTTGCCCTCTGCTCAAAACAAAGATGCAGGCAACTCATTGGGTCCCATTTGTCTGTTGACTCATGTAGGGTGCTATTGGTGATAGGCTGAGTGCCGTTAGATATTGTAACATTAGGTAATTAGAAGATAGTTGAGTATGGGTGGCCGTGTTAAAATCAAAGAAGGTTTTGTAGAGAGTGGAAGGGAATGGTGTGCTGTACTGGTGAATAAATGTGGCTCTTACCCATACACCAAATGGTATTTTTTGTATGATTCAGCGGAGCTTCTGGCAAAGCGTCAACCCCTCAAGACTAGTGAAGTGTACTCTGATGATGAGGAGGAAGAGGAGGAAGATGACGACAAATCCTCTGTCAAGAGCGACCACAGCTCTCGGTCCTCATCTTCTGGGGAACAGGAGGAGTAGGTGTCACAGCTGTGTGCCAGGGGTTTGTTTTTTGAGTTTACACACAGTTTATATCAGCTGCTTATTTTGGTAAATTTCCAAAGGTTAACATAACAGTGCAGGACGGGCCTTGCTGTTAAACCACTACTTTTTTTTTTTATACTCAGCATTACGTGATTTGCTCCAGTTAAATATTGGTCTGTATGAATGGGTAGTATTTTTTGTTGGAATGTGTAAAATAACCAGGCTCGTAAGAGTAATTGTTAATCAGATTATTAATTTGAATTCCCTTTTTGTGTTGTCGTGAAGTAAGCAGCCAACCCCTCCGAAGTCACAGCCTGTCTCCCTGCCCGAGGAGTTGAATCGAATTCGACTGTCCAGGCACAAGTTGGAGCGATGGTGCCATATGCCATTTTTCGCCAAGACTGTGACGGGTTGCTTTGTGCGCATTGGGATTGGCAACAGCAGTAGCAAGCCTGTCTACAGAGTAAGGATACCAGGGTTTAGCATAAAACATGTTCAGTGCTCGTAACACTGTAATGCCTGATGGAAAAATCAGTGGCATGTTGTTTTTTAGGCAGGTATCAGATGTCCAGTTCTGTCAGTCAGTTTAATTAATGGATCCAAAGTTCATCCGCTAACATTGTTTTTTTTTTTTTTTTTTTTTTTACACGGGTGTACCGTTAAAATGGCTTCTTAGCCTCCAAGTGCTGCAACAATCGTAAAAAAACAGCATTAAATAACTGCACATTTTTAACCAGTGCACAAAGCAATATATTTGACACTATTGACTACTTTTTTTAACAAGGTTGCTGAAATCGTTGATGTTGTTGAAACGGCAAAAGTCTATCAGCTGGGGTCTACCAGAACGAACAAAGGCTTGCAGCTGCGGTAAGTGAGCGTTTCTTTTTTTTGTTTTGTTTTGTTTTAAATTACGTTCTACCTTCCTCTCCAGAAACTTGACATGTCGTCTTCACTTTTCCACAGACATGGGAGTGACACACGAGTGTTCAGGCTGGAGTTTGTCTCTAACCAGGAATTCACAGACAATGAGTTCATGAAATGGAAAGAGGCTGTGAGTTGTGGAGTTTGGAATCATTTTTAAGGGATGAACAATGATAAAGAGACTGGGGATTCCATGTAATGAAGTTTTAAGAATTGCTTTAAATGCTATGGTTGTTCTACATTTAATGTATTTTTGTGTCTCCTTTCTGTTGCTGTTGACAAATTTTAAAAAAGATGTCTTGCTTCACTTTGCACAGATGATTGTTGCGGGAATGCAAATTCCAACTTTAGATGAAATCACCAAAAAGGAGCAAGCCATCAAAGAAGCTCTCAACTACAAATTCAATGACAAAGACATAGAGGATGTAAGCATATACAGTACTGTTTATGAGGATATTGCAGTGAATGCAATGTGTTAATTTTTTCTTGCATAAACCAACTTAATCTGACTTGGGTTACAGATAGTAAAAGAAAAGGACCGGTTCCGAAAGGCCCCTCCAAACTATGCCATGAAAAAAACTCAGCTTCTCAAAGAGAAGGTATTAATACAAGAAATTCTTTGTATAGTTTTTTTTATAAAGTTGTCATATGTACATATTTGATTCCTGCTGTGTGTTTCTCCAGGCCATGGCTGAGGAGTCTGGAGATGGGGAGAGGGTCAAGCAGATACAGGACCAGCTCAATGAATTGGAGGAACGAGCAGAGGCTCTGGATCGACAAAGGACCAAGAACATCTCTGCTATCAGGTGAGTCAGTGATCCCTGCTTAGTGTCACCTGGAACCTTTTAAACTGCTATATTAAAGGATTATCTTTCAGATGTGACTGCTGGCTTGAGTGAATCAGGGCTGTCTGTATAAGCAGCAGTCTTGTGTGAACTCATCCATAGCTGTCCATTCTGTATGTTTTGAATGCATGCACATTGCACGGTAAACAAAGTGCATATGATCTGTAGCTTTATGAAATGCTGTAATTGTCAAACTAGTAATTTTATTGTAGTGAGAGATGATTGACAGTAACAATTTTTGAAAATTGAAAACAAAATTAACACTCAAAATATTGAAAGCTCAAGGCACAATTATTGTGCTGCACTTATTTGAATGTGAGAAAAAAATACTTGTATTTACCTAGCAAGCAGCTTAAATTGACCAAATGTACCTATCTTAGCAACATTTGCATGTTGGCCTTTAGTGCATCACTGACAAACACTATCACTGCAGTAGTGTTGGGAAGTAGTTTTTTTTTTATTATTATTATAAAAATCTCCATTTTCACAAAGCCGAGACTTCAGTTTAAAAAAGGTAACTGATAAGATCTAAAACTAGACTCTTTATTTTGTACTATCTTTGCACTACTATATGACCAGTCCTCCACCTTTCCTCTTCTAGCTATATTAATCAAAGGAATCGGAGTTGGAATATCGTAGAATCTGAGAAAGCCCTAGTTGTAAGTTGGCACTTTCCTGTCTGATATTCATCTATACTCAATTTTTAAGTGCTTAAAAAGCAAAACTACTAAGTTTTAGTAAGAAAACTGAGGTACTGTTTTCTATTCAGGCGGAGGGGCAGAACTCCAAGAACCAACAGATGGATCCCTTTACCCGACGACAGTGCAAGCCAACCATGGTGTCCAATGTAAGGTTTCAACGTTTGGTTTTTATGATGTGCCTTATTTTCAAAATTCAAACTTCAGAATTGTTGCTGATTTTATTTTGTATGTTTTGCAATTACTGTGATTACAACATTTGAGATCTGATTATGGGATTTTTGTCCATCTTTTCTATCTTTTAACCTTCACAGGCTAGAGACCCTTCAGTCCATGCTGCTATCCTTGCTCACCTGAATCAGAAATACGGCTCAGGTTCAGGGCAGGACAATGTTCTTGATAAGAATAAACAGGTAAAAGCACAGTTCCAAAAGTTATATTAAGTGTACATCAATAAGGAAAATGTGGAATGGATCTTCAAATATAAATATTGTATTCATATTAATTGCTCCCGTGTCATCTTTGTGTTCACAGGGGCAGCCCAGTCAGAAAGACAAAGATGTCACCAAAACAACTAGTGACCTGTCAGAGGATCTTTTCAAAGTTCATGATTTTGATGTCAAAATTGACCTTCAAGTTCCTAATGCAGGTTAGTTTAAATACTTTACATCAGTGTGTCTGTAGTGAAATAAGCTGGCAGCTGTGGTTAGATGCACTTGCCTCAAATTTTAGATCATTTTATCCAAAAATAATGTTCATCAAGTTACTTTGTAAAGATTCAGACAATGCTATGGAAAATTCTTTATTAGCTCCTTCATCATGTCAAACATAAATGCTTCTGCTTTTGCACTGAAATTTAGAAGCGAAGTCTCTGTCTGTGAGTTCAAACGCTCTGCCTGTGAAGGATGGTGCCCCTCGACGATCACTCAACCTGGAGGACTACAAGAAGAGACGAGGCCTGATCTGAGTACAGCCCACCACCGGTTCTCCGTGCATGTGTTAGTCCGTCAGTAATGCAGGGGCCTGAGGTTTCGCCCTACCCTGGGGTGTGTTTGTGTGCGCGTGTGTGTGCACGCGTGTGTGTGTGCGCACGCGTGCCTGTGTGTAAGGTTTAAGAGTGTGTACAAGAACATGTGGCCCCCTCCAAAACCGACAGGAAGGAATTAATAGAAAACTACTTTTTTTTGTAAAAGATTGCTTTTTAAGAAAAAGTTGTCTAGTCCATTATTTGCGTTTATGTGCAGAATTGTACTTGGAATTGTGTTTTTTGTTATTCCTTTTTGTCATATACATATATACATATATATATATATTTCCCTGCTGGCTCCTCACAGTTTCATGGTTGTCTTTATTCTTATTCTTTTCTTTTTTTGAAAAGGACATTGCTCTGGATTATCTGGAAGGACTTTTTAATCTAGATTGTTTGGAGTACAGTACATAGAAACTTTGAAGAGATTACTAACACAAATAAAGAATGGTGATCAGATGAGATCATTTGCATTTACAACTTTTGTGACTGCTAGCATACAACTGCAGAAAGAGCGGGATACCCCTGCTACATTCTACCAACCATCAGTAGTTCTCTTTCAAAATGGAGGGAAGAGAAAAGTAACTTTTTCTTCATGGATTAAACAAAGAAAAAACACAAGGACAATAAAATTTAATCCAAAACAACTTGAAAAAATGTGTTCATTTCCATGGAAATTTTTCATGTTGTTTTAAAGTGTACCAAGGATTACCTTTTTAAATTTCCTGATCCTTCAACTTCCATTTTGTTCCCATTTTGTGTACCTGAGAACAGACTGTGTGATAATGAATGTGTCCTTAGTAAATTCTTGTATTGATGTGGCATGCCCTGTAAATATGCAATTTGGAGTGGGTGCTGCACAATAAAGAGGCACTGTTTCATATGTGCTGTGATTGGCGTCGTCAGTTCTTTGTGCCCTGTATTGCAGATCCACATCTTTCAGTACAAATATTGTCATTTAGCTGATGCGTTTCTCGAAAAACAACTGAAGTGTTAAGATACTTACAAGGATTTGCTCACTTATTATACAAGTGGGTAATTTCACCAAGGCGATTTAGGGTAAATCACTTGGGCAGGGGTACCAGAGTGGGATTCAAACCTGCAACCATGCGGTCTAAAGGCAGCAGCTCTAATCACTCTGTTCCCAACTGCTCCTAGAAAAACGAAACAGAAAACCAGGTGTGACAATGTGATTACTGTTTTAGTAAAGATGTACTATCGATAATTAAAATGAAGTCGGTGCAGTATTTTGAAGTTGTAGTGAAAACCACAAAGTACAGCTAAGTGCTTAGACAATTTGTGTCGTTTGTACGAGTTAAGTCAGCTAATGATTTGAAATTGTGTATAAATATTTTACGTGTACCACCTTATCTTGAAAAATTTGGTAGCTGCCTTTCTGTTACGCGGTGTTACGTATAGGGAAACCTGTACTTTTTTAACCATCAGTTAGTGCCTAGATGAAACAAGTGAGCATCAATTCAGTGGGCTTTTATTGCGGTAAAACTTGAGCACACAGCTACGTACCTGGTTTCTACCACATATATATATATATATATATATATTATTATATATTGTTCTATTACCACATG
This sequence comes from Scleropages formosus, assembly GCF_900964775.1. Lineage (NCBI taxonomy): Eukaryota > Metazoa > Chordata > Actinopteri > Osteoglossiformes > Osteoglossidae > Scleropages > Scleropages formosus. The sequence goes on along the minus strand of NC_041820.1, from coordinate 13,898,263 downwards.
TCATGATGCATCTTGCCCGCACCATTACGACATGGTTATCTGAAACGTTGACAATTAAGCCGCACTTCCCTGTGCGCAACATGCCTTATTATTATATAAAAGTGCAACTATACCAATGAGTTAAATTGTGTACAATTTTATGAACTTTTGAGTTCATCTGTTTTCGTTCAGGCAATACAGAAGACCGCCTTTTAGGGGTCACTGCAGCTCTGTATGCGGATGAACACCCGTGTTTACCGGATTGTACGTGACATCATTTGATTCAGGCATGACAGAAGGCAGTCTGTTTTGGGTCCTTTCTTTGGTTCCTGGTCCACGTCTTCAAGGAAGTATTTGACGACTATCGTGATGGAGGCGGGTTGATCGTGCGCCGACTGAAAAGACGGCATCTCTCTGTTCACCCCAGTTTTAAGAGAAACGGCCCTGAAGAGTACGCTGTTTTGAGCTATTTAAGAACACAATCGCCGTTAGAGTTCCCCCCCGAGACTGCCCGCAGCGCTGTAAGGTGAGTAACCGCGCAAAAAAGGTCACGGGTGAAGTTGCTGTTCTGTTCTAGATAGTTCTACTAGTTGGCGTAGGCTGTCAGTGAGTGACGAGGTTATTATTATTATTATTATTATTAAACTTTCTTAGTGGCAAATTAATTATGCACGTGCAGTGGTGATGCAGTTAGCCAGCCATGCCAGCAGCTACAAATAAAAGAAATGTAACTCAACTGCATTAGTAATTATTATATATTTTATTATTATATGTCGAGCTTGCAGGATGAAATTGTTAATACTAACTAATAAATTATTTAGTAGTTTTATGGGGTGCAGTTTGTGTGGTAACCTAAGTAAATAGTAATTTGTGACAGAGCAGAGCAGAGGAGGTGTTGTTCTGGGCCTGTGCTGTGCTCAACCTGAACGGCTCCTCCTGCCCTGTTTGTTTACATTCCGGTTTTACTACTGAGTCACCCGTCTGTCATGTCCCAAACGTTTGTCTTGGAAGGCTGACACCTTAAATCTGCTCCATTTGATCGAGCTCCTTTTCAGTGAATTAGAGCGCAGCAGTTTTCCAAAGTAGTGTGATGTGTGTGTTTCTGCTCTGCTTAGGTGTTTCACTGTGTATGTGCCACTTCACTGAGGATTTAAATGGGCATTGAATGATATTTAATGATGCGTTCATTGTTTTAGTTGTCTGGGATGTATATGGGGGGCGGCAAGAGTATGGGCCAGTCTGACATTACCCGAGTTATGTTGTCACAGTGTTTTGGTCCATGCTTGAACCCTAACCCTAACCCTCAGGGGCTGCAGGTTCCTTAGTCGTCGTTGAACGAGAGTTGATGTCACCTGCTGAAGTACTTATCCTGAATTGGAACTGTAGGAATTGCACAGATTTTGAAGGGGGTAAATTATTTTAGGTAGCTCAATATGGTAAACTGTTTTGGAGGGAAGTGTGAGCTACCTTAATAGCTAAATGTATGTGAATGGGGGGTGTGGTAGCGCAGTGGGTTTCACCGGGTCCTGCTCTCTGGTGGGTCTGGGGTTCGAGTCATGCTTGGGGTCCCTTGCGATGGACTGGCATCCCATCCTGGGTGTGTCCCCTCCCCCTCCAGCCCTATGCCCTGTCTTGCCATGTTAGGCTCCAGCTCCCTGCAACCCCGCTTGGGACAAGCGGTTTCAGACAATGTGTGTGTGTATTTAGCACAGAGCGCCTGTTGTGGGTCATACTTTGATTTGTAACAAGAGGTTTATGCCTGGTTTTGTATTGTAGGTTTATATCGTAAGCAATTTTCAGCTGTTTTCAACTGTTTATTCAGTGCAGGGTCCTGATGGTCTATTATTAGTTAGTTGTTTTAGTGTAATAATTTAATGGTGACAGGGGAACCAGCACTTTGTAAGTGGTGAGAGGTGGGGGAAAACTGTGTTATTTTTGCCAAGTCTAATGGCAGCTGAATTATTATTAACCTTTATTCACTATTGTCCAAGGTATTGGACAGTTCTTATAGTTTAACTAAATATACAGCATGGTGTTTTCACTCTGTCACAGGGAGAGTATTTTCATCAATGGTACTACAGCAGGAGTAAGTGTAAAAGGCTAACTTTCAGATTATAAAGGAAAAGCCCTAACCAGAACACTATTATGTAATAACCCAAATTTAAAGGAATTTTGAAGGTGAGGTGTTTCAAGTGAAATATCCAACTATGCATATTTGCAACTATATCTATTGTAATGCACAAATTGTATTTTCTATGAGATGTACGTCGCTTTGGAGAAAAGCGTCTGCTAAATGAATACATGTAAATGTATGGAAAATGTAAATACTGCAGTTGGTGGTGTCCATCTGTTACCATTGTCAGTATTTCTGATTCCTAATTTTCTTGTCCTGTATAGACCACCTTTAAATGACTACCTGGGGAGTTAAAGTATTATAAATTATGGTGTTTTTTGTATACTAAATGCAGTTAAATCTGTGTGCATTTTGACTGAATCATTTATCATAGCTGATGTGAGCCCAGCTTGTATTTGGTGCACCTCCATGATATGGAGGATGTACCAATTATATATAGATAAGAGGTTCCTTTTGCAATAATTTTCTCATTTGTACATGTGACATAGATGCTAATCTTTGTGGTTGAATGGTTTATGATCAATGGCTGTTCACTCAGTATTTAGCAATATTTATATTGTGACATTATGCTTGACAATTTTACAAAGAGTTGTATATAATTAATTTTTACAGTCTGCACACAGAAGTTCGATTTAATTTGAAATGTTTATTTTTTTATAGCAAGATAGGGTCTACTTCATTATACAGAGAATACTCAGTGTTGATATTCATTTTCAGTGATCACATTAGACAGGGATCCTTTCATTATGTAAGAGTTAGTTTTCACAACATAGCAAAGATGGTAATGGTTATTGTGCATTTTCAACCCTCCTTGACTTGAGTGCTTATTATTCCTTTGTCTCATATTTACATATACTCTTTTAGCTGATGATTTTCTCCAAAGCAGTTTAGAGTGTTAAGATGCCTATAATTATTTGCTCATTTAATATACAACAGGGTAATTTTCACTCAAGAAATTCGGATTAAGAACCTTATTAAGGGCACTATAAGGTGGGACTGGAACCTGCGACCTCCGAGTCCAGAGGTGGTGGTTTTGACCGCTGCACTATCTGCTTCCTCTTATATTGTTAAGCAGCAAAACTAAGTAGTTTTTTCTCCTGCAGGATGTCCTGGTTTGCTGACCTGGCCGGAAAAGCAGAAGACTTTCTGAATAAAGTGGACCAGGGAGCAGCTAGTGCTCTGACTAAACACCAGAATCGAGCTGCCATATCATATGACACCACAGATTCTTCTGTTGGCCCCTACAGCACTACACATACTCCTTCTCCCCCAGCACAGCAGCACAATTCCCAAGATGCACCTGGATTCATTACAGCTGCTGCAAGCAACATTAAAAGGTCCAAGGCCACACTTCTGGCAGGCACAGCAAACGTGTCTTCGGCAGGCACCATCAAGGCTTCCTCCAACTTTGTCCGACCCAAGAAGGCAGAACCAAATGATGACATTCTTTTTGACTTCCTGAACAGCACTGACCCGGCATCAAGCAGAAAGCGGGATACCAAGAAGGAACAGCCTAAAGTGGGGATTGGTAGCCAGATGGCTGTAGCGGAGGGAGCTCCCTCTACACCTTCTGGTGCTGGCCCTGCTCCTCCTTCTGCCCCTTCCACACCCCCCTCCAACCGGGGTCTGTCTCGGACTTCTAGCCTCAGTTCCTTATCCGCCAGCACTCACAGTGTCAAGACCTCAGAGGACGGTTCCTCCAAAGACCAAAGCCAAGGTATGACTTTGGGATGGAGTCTTATCACAGCCTGTTGCTTATACCTGCCGCCAGTCATTAATAATGGACGACTTTCGGTCACAGTACAATTTTGAGATGTGTATTGTTTGTGCCATCAGACACGGAAACTCAGTATATTTATTTTACTAAAGTGCATATGAACAATGAAAGTTATGAAATCAGATTGAAAAAGTACAAAAAAACTGGATATGAATGTATTGCATTAAGGTGAATTAATTAAGGTCAATCTTGATAAGCACAAGGATATTTTTTTGGTACTTCTCCTTCCCAGACACACCGGAGAGCTCAGATTCAGGGCTACCAGGGTCACAGGAACCTCATCAAGAAGACCAGATGCCTGTGGAAGAGGTGCCAGGTCAAGTGATGTCCAGCCTGCGCTTGGAAAACCAACTTCTACGCAGTGAAGTGGCATCACTTAATCAGGAGATGGCAGCACTCATCCAAAGAGCAAAAGATGCACAGGAGGGTAGAGGAATATTTTTGATGTAGATGCTAATACTAATATGTATTACTTTTTCTGGATTTTATATTGTTTCAGCTGTATCTTTCCATATTTACAATTGCATGCACTTCTGGTGTATAAAATCCTCTCTCCTTGTGAAAATGTGACAGAACTGACCTCAGTGACCCATTGTTCTCTGCTTTATACTTTGTCACAGAGCTGAATGTAGCCCAGGCTCGTACAGACAAGTGGAACTCGGACCAGTCGCGGACAGACCGCACTATCAGGGAGCTGAGGTCACAGGTTGATGACCTGAAGGAAGCCTTGTCCGCCAAAGATGGACAACTGGCAGTTCTGAAAGTCCGACTTGAAGAGGCAGACCATCTACTCTTATCCCACAACAAGGCCCTTGAGGCTGCTCAGACAGAGAGGTCCAGGTAGGTTTTAGTGCATCCATACGTAAGCAAATTACTATTGGAAGGCTCATCTATATCAGTTCAGCAGTCTTTCCTTCCCCCATTTTTTTAGTTATGTCACAGAAGTGTAGTATTTGAGATGAAGGCAAATTGCTATGTACTTACTACCTAGCTCCTCTTATGAAGAAGTACTTTTTTATAAAAAAGAATGTTTTGTGATGTTAATAAGTGTATGTATATGTGTGCATATGTATAAAATAACATGCAAATACAAACTGAAGTCATGTGACATTGTATGAAGACTTCTAGTCAAACAATGAAATTATTTTTGTTTTCATTTTTAAAAAATACTTGCTAGTTTCAGTGCTCACACACAGTAATTTTTTTTTTTCACTCTGGATTACGCTTTAGAATCCTGCAGGACCACACTGAAGGGAGTAAAATGCACTCACAGGCCCTGGAGACCCTGCAGGAGAGGTTACGAGAAGCTGAAACTGCACTTCGAAGGGAGCAGGACAACTGTCGACAAATGCAGGTCTAAAGTTAGAGATTATTTCTGTTTTCATCTTTACAGCCCTTTGTTTCTAGTCATATTTCTTCATACCTATTTCTGTAAATTCCTGTAAGATGGGTTAGCAGCCAGCATGATAGTAAATGTATGGGTTTGTAATGTGAATGAACAGTTGTTAGGTTTACACACAGCGCTCCCTATATTGGAAGTCACTTTCGACCGAGTTAAACAATTAGTAGCAGAGTACAGTATAAAACAGGCTCCAGGTCTCACTGATTATCTGTATCTTTTGTGTTACTTCAGAGTGAATTTTCAGAACGTTCCACCAAGATGGAGGGCGAGAAACAGGCCCTGGTGGAGGCAGTGACTGCTGCAGAGAGACGGGCCACGGAGGAGAGACGAAGGGCTGAAGAACAGCAGCAGCAGCTAAAAAGTGCACGCTCTGCTACTGAAATAGCCAAACAAGAGCTGCAGGACTACAAACACAAGGCCTCACGCATCCTGCAGGTGTGCTGCTCTCTGCGCGAACCCAAACTGTTAGGTCGCGTTGTACCTGACATGCAACATTTAGTAATATTTCATATCCTGAAATTAAAGCAGTGGAAGGAATGTAAGGGACACCAGATCTGATATAGTTGTTGCACCTATATACAAATAAATTTGAATAGAGCACATTTTGCAGGCTATTAGTTTAAAAATACTGGAGCAGCAGCAGTTTAAAATGTGTAAACCCTGGTATTGAATGCTCAGGGAAACTATTAAATAGAAACAAAACACTTTCTTTTGTACTTACCTGGCATTTGAATCAGTACTGAAAACTATAGAGGTATAAGTCTTTAAACCCTTGTTTTTTGTTGATGATTTTACATCTAACATGCAGGACTGCAGACTTTGGAATCACTGCAAAACTGATTTTAGGCACAAAAAGGTACTTAATGTACACCAGACAGGAAACAAGTGTTGAATAGGTGGGTTGATGAATGCAAGGGGCTGTACTTAATATATGGGTAAATATACTAAGTGATGCTGTGCTCTGATCCCACAGTCTAAGGAAAAACTGATCAGCAGCCTGAAGGAAGGTTCTGGGCTGGAGGTCCTGGAGGGTGGTGTGGCAGGAAGTCTGGAGCTAGAAGAGCTGCGGCATGAGAAGGAGCTGCAACGAGAAGAGATCCAGAAGCTCCAAGGCCAGATCCAATCGATTCGTGCAGAGATGCAGGTAAGCTAGTGTGTGAATTTTCCATTGCTTGTGGTGACAGTTTCTCCCAAACTCTCCCCACAACAATAGTAAACTCTTAAAAAAAAAAAAAAAAAAAACATATTTCTCATTGTAGTATTCTCACATTTTTAGTTAGCATTTTAGAAAAGTAGAAGTACCAATACTTTTCATTTGGCATTAGTTTTAATGTTATGATTTTTGTTGAAGTGGATTTATTAGCCATTCATTCTTATATTGAAATGAAAATGTAAAATCCCCACAATGAAATAATTCCTTCTTTTTGGAATTCTTACTTCATGCTTCAGTTCTTGTAATGGTACATGTACCTTTTTTTCATCACACCACAAATTATGTGCCCTCCCTCTCTAAGGACTTGGAGGTGCAGGCACTAGCTGAGGCAGAGACCTGGCGGGAGCAGCAGCAGGAGTTGCGGGAACAGCAGCTCCACCAGGCCCAAGCTAAACAGGAGGTGCAGGCTGAACTGGAACGCTGCAAGCAGGTCTGGCTGACACTGGCTTCATATCAAACGAGTTAGGGGGATGTCATTGTTCTGTGAAAATAATGTAGAGAAGTCTTTTTGTTAGCGTTACTGCTCTGGTGGCTGTGGTAACGTGTCTGCAACTTAATGTGTGTTGTAGGAATTGCAGTACATGGAGGAAGAACACCACCGGACCAAAAGCACTCTCCAAAGCAGGATCAAGGACCGTGAGGAAGAGATCCAGAAACTCAGGAACCAAGTGAGAATGGTTTCTTTTTAGACATTCCACTTTTATCAATATGCAAGATTATAATTTTTAACAAAAATTACATATTGATACTAAGTATTGATCAAACCTGCACAAAAGCCAAGCAATTACGTGATTACTGAACAATTAACAATTATTTACATATAAATAAATCAAACTTTCCTTTTATAAATTCTGTAAGTAATAACATAATCGGAAGGAAATAATATCAAGAACATACCACAGGGTGAAATTCTCTTCTGTATATGGAAATAATATATCTATGGAAACTATACAAACTTGAGTGTCCTTTTGTAAAGGAAATATCCTTTAACAGAACTTTTGAGCTCTTACTTGAGTAGCACAAACTAATAGATGTACAACTGTATAAAAATTGGATGGGTAGAAGTTATTTTACTTGATGTGCCTGTTGCTTTTCCAAGTGAAGAGCAGCATGGCAAAACTAGTACAAGTATAGTAACAGTCCCAGTTGCAAGATTATTATGTTGCCTTTTTTTTTTTTTTAATTTAATCTGTAAGATTACCAATAAGACGCTGAGCACCAGTAGTCAAGCAGAGCTGGAGAGCCGTCTCCATCAGCTGACAGAAACCTTGATCCAGAAGCAGACCATGCTGGAGGCTTTAGGCACAGAAAAGAGCTCATTGGTCTTCCAGCTGGAGCGTCTGGAGGAGCAAATGAAAAGAATGCAGGGAGGCCAGGTCAACGGGCCAGCCATCAACATGGGCAGCGTGGATGGACCGGGTGAGTGAACTGGGCAGCCTGTATATGTAACCCAGAGCCCTCCAGGTTTCAGTTAATTGCCCCACATAGTATTGATAATATAATAATGAGCTGATGTTAGAGTACATTAGTTGAGTAAAATATTTTAACCATTATAAATCCTCGTTTAAATTATTATAAATTTAACTTTAATAGGGTTGCTAATATTAGAACCATTGTAATATTTCATTAAGTGCTCCCAGTTGTGAGGATCAGATGATTTACAGCCTACAGCAGAGCTATTTGATTCTCTTCGTAGAGGGCTAAATTCACGATGCTTATGTTCCAGGCTGACAGTGAACTATCGTCTTCTGTGTTATAATAAAATGGTCTTCCTTCCTGTGTTTGGCCTACAGGTGTGCGCCCGCGGAATGTGCCGGTCCTCTTCAGTGATCAAGAAGGACCTGCTGCTGGGGTGTACGGCAAAGTGCGCAAGGCAGCCAGCACCATAGACAAATTCAGGTTAGCGTTTCTTTAATTATATTTATACATAACTGCTACAAGTCTGAATTTCATGCATTTGTTTTTTTCTTCTGAGTAAATGTATCTTATTACAGTAATATAAATACTCCTGACATTTTGTTCCCTGTTATGTTTTAAGTGGTCCTGCTATGTTTTTGTTAATATTATTTATTTAGGTGATGCCTTTAGCTGGCTTATAGGGATAGGTTAATACACCAAAAACAGTCAATAAAAGAAATAAGCAATCATTTAACACATGGAAATAAAAAGCAGTTAACATGTCTTTAAATGTATTAATCATTTTAATTTAACCTGAACTGAAACATGAGTGGTAGGTTTTGGTACATTTTCAGGATTGATTTATGTGGGCATAATGAAGCAATCATAACAAGTGCTAAATACAGTTTTATCTTTGACATAATTGAGCCCTTCTGCTCCCATTCAGCATTCGACTGGGTATATTTTTGCGGCGGTATCCTGTGGCCAGAGTCTTCGTAATACTCTATATGGTGAGTAGTGCAAATGGTTTTATTTAAATATATTAAAATCAGTGCTTTTTATCGTAAACTAATGCTTGGATGTGATGCAAGTGTTTTTTTTTAACCCAAGAGCCAGGATTCTTTTACTATTAGAATGTTTACATTATATTTTTCTTTTAGTATATGTTGTTTCTGCCAAGTGTGTTCCAAGTGCAGACAGTAATAACATTTTTCTAAAATATTTCAGGCATTGCTGCACTTATGGGTCATGATTGTCCTTCTAACATACACACCAGAAATGCACCGTGCTCATCCTGATGGAAGATAGGTTTGACAAATGGTTAGCTGATTAATGTAGGATCAGTAAATAAATAACCTGAGAGACTATCAAGCTGCTGAGCTCCAGTTTAAACCTTCCTTCAAGGAAGGGAAAACTTGTTCCTGCAAATTGCACAAACTTGGGACCCAGAGGTGAAGTTTCTCCCTCCAGCCTCTGTGCTCTAAAATGTCTCAAAAGTCATATAAACTTAACTAAAATTATACCCAGAGATGCTAATAAATTATCCTGAAGATCAGATTTTGTTTGTTCATTTTCTCTACATTTTTTTTTCCCCATTTGATTTTCATTTGTTTTCCCCTGTAGAAACTGAATTAACTGTATGAAATTTAACTTTTAATAAACATTACAGCACATGTAGTACTAAAGTGACTGGTCTCCTGGTGTTTGTTTTATCTGCCTATTTTTATTTATTTATTTTAGATGTTCTTTCCTGTTGACATGTTACAGCATACATTGTAAATTTGTTAATGGAATACAAAGATGTGAACTGGGCTATATTTCAGTAATTGTTACAAAGGCATCACCACAGGTTATAGAAATGTATCTAGTTTATCTGATTAGGAATTGTTGACAGTGCAAAACTGTGGCTGAGCTAGTGTATTTTAATCATTTGCTATGGTGGAAAAAGTCAGTCATATCAGGTGGTTTTCTCAGAAATAATCCAGCAAGAAATAAATTGTGGTAATGTTGGTTTTAATTACCAAAGCCAGTTCCTTTTTTTTTTTTTTTCCCATTCACTGAACTGAACTGCAAGGAAACCTAAATGATTATGATGTTAACTTTAAAAAAAGCAAACTCACATTGTAAGCTGTCAAAACTATTAAACAGAACATCTTTTCACAAGTTTCTGGAAGGGTGTGAATGTGAATATAGTTAGTTTTGCTGGGGGTTTGTACCAGTACCCTTCTCTTGGCCTTGTTGTGGCAACCTGCCCTTGATGGGGTGTGGGTGCGAGTCCCCTACAGAACTCTGCTCCTTTTCCCTCTGGGCTTCGGGGCAGCATCGTGGAGCTGAATAAGAAACCATTGGATCCCACACTTGCGAACTTTCCAGTAACAGACTTTTCACTGTAACGAACCTCTGGGAGAAATATTTACTGTTTCTTTTTTAATAAAGAACTACCATACTAACTTGTATGGAAGCTTCACCTGCAGTGGAGCAACAGGTGGCAGTGAGGAAGAGAAAGTGGTGCCTTGTGTTTTCCAGAAGAGTGGAGAAGCAGAGGGAAGTGAAGGAGCTCCAGATGATCCTGTCCGTCATCTGTCATCTCCCTCTCCGTGTAACAGCCCCGGGTCCGAGTCCATGCGCGCTTCATGACGAATAACATGCAACGTACATTATTTATTGGCAACTTCTCATAATTAAGCATGTATTTGTTATGATTATGCCAGTGTGGGGTATTAGCAATCTGTGAAATTATGAGTGATTGTGCGCAGATTTGGTGGCGTCCCGTCCAGACATGCGTGCCCAGTCCTAGCCGTGAGTACAGTGATTCTGCGACGGATGGTCGGTTGGTCGGTCTCAGTGTGAGGCGTGGAGTATGAGTAGGGATTGAGGAGCTGGAGGTGAGCAGCAACACACTATTAGGCCGGGGTCTCCCAAAACAAAAAAACTAAGAAAAAAAGTGACTCAGTCCCATTGTAGATGACCCAGTTGTGCTCGGCATAAGGATGATGTTGATGATAATAATAATAATAATACTGCTCTTATAAGATGAACAGTGTATGGCTCTGAAATTCTGCTTTGAGTCAAGTAGTTAACAGAACTGATCCAGAGTCGGTTGCTATCAGCTGTTAGCAGTTTCGGAGGGGGCGGGGCACTGTTGGTCCGCCGGTATCCCACAATGCCGCTGTACCTTCCACGTATTCCCTGTGAGTCAGTCGCATACGGGTCATGATGGCTGCGGTCGAGTTGGCGCAGGCGGTACCGTGGCTGAAGCCGGTTTACACAAACAAAGCAGAACTTTAGCAGCGAAAACACAACTTCTACGAAGGACAACAAATGAGCAAAAATATTCGGCTTCTCCCACTTGGACCGAGTCGGACCGTGACACCCCAGGAGGAACTGTTGAGCTGCTGTCAACTGGCGGTATTTTGGACGGTAACAGAATTGGAGAAGATTTGCAACGAATCGAAAGCCTTCCTGCGGTGTGGAGCCAAATCAGCGCCACGGCGCTATATCCCAGAATAATTTATTTAAATAAATCGGTGTGAGACTGAGTCTTTCCGGCGTTACCAGCCCGTGTTTCCTCTCGATTACGCGCAGCGGCTACGTCCGTCTCTCCGGTCTCACTCGGCTCTCTATCCGGAACGATCATCATCATCATCATGTCGTCCTGGTTCGGGGGACTCGGCTCCGGGTTCGGCCAGTCGCTTGGTCAGGTCGGGGGAAGCCTGTCCACCTTCACCGGGCAGATCTCCAACTTCACCAAAGACATGCTGCTGGAAGGGGCCGAGGAGGTGGGAGGTGAGTGCTGGATGGATGGATGCAGGAGCCGCCGGCCGCACAGAACACCCTGACCGGGCCTTATCATGAAGCACTGTCTGTGTCTGTCTGCCTGTCCGCCCTGCACCCGCTCGGGCGGCCTCGTGCTCGTGCTAGTCAATCCGACCGGCGCCGAGTGTCGCGTGTCCCCCTTTCGCGCTGCAGACCAGGCAGGCAGGCGGGCGGGCGGCGGCGAGCAGAGTCGGTCTCACCACTCTAGACTAGTCTGGACTTACCGCACCCCACAGTGTGTCTTTTTAAATTATTAAAGTGTTGCTTTAGTTTAAAAACAAACGGAAAAAAAATGCTTCGACGACATGCATCATGTCATGACTCGTGTGTACTTAAATTAGTTTGTATTGCGCTGAATTCACCAACATGCTATAAAAATGTAGTGTCTAAGTGTAATATTTGAAATCCGTGGTTAGTTTGCTTAACGTTTAAGTTAAGAGCAGTGAGTTCATTTGCAGATGGTTATTACTGGAGGCAGTTTTTAGGCTAAACTGGCAGAAATGGAGTCTCTCAGGCCAGTTTACAAGGATCCCCCTTCCACTCTGCCACTTCCTTTAGCTACAACTGCCTTCTTCTCCCACAAGAAAACAACTTTGTGCACTCACTCTTTTACCACCTTTTTCTACCTTACTCTGGCCTCCTCCATTTACATTTATTCATTTACCTGATGCTTTTCTCCAGAGACACCTACAGTGTTAAAGTTACAGTTGTATTAGAAGCTTACAATTGTTTACCCGTTTACATAGCTGGGTAAGTACGTTACTCAAAGGTACTAGAGCTGGAGGAGGGGCTCAGACCTGTGACCTTTGGATCCAAAGGCAGTAGCTCTAACCCCTACTGGCTGTCCCTGTCTCCTTCATCCTCTTTTACTGTTGACAGCTTTGCCTTGTTTAATTCTATCATGGCATTCCATCAGTTTGGCTATAACACTTGTTGCATTATGTTTTTAGATCAGACCGTAAAGTCGTGCCATCCATGTAACAACGGGTGCTCTGGTTTCCTCCCACAGTCCAATGACACGCTGTTCAGGTTCCCCCATAGTGTGTGAGTGGCAGAGAGTGTGTGTGTTCCACTGATGTATGGATGAGTGACCCAGTGTAAGTAGTGTATCTAGCAGTGTAAGTCACTGCGGTGAATAAGATGTGTGGACTGATAACACTATATAGTGATCATTGGAAGTGCTTTGGATAAAAGCATCTGCTAAATGATTAAATCCAATATAAGCTCAAATAACAAAAAATCATTTTGTTTGTAAGTCGTTTCCTAAATAAGTACAGTATTTGCTTATTGTCAAATACATATGAAGAGAGTAAACTGATGGTATAGATTAGTTAAAGGGAAATATTTTTAGTGAACTTTGGCAGCTCTATTCCAACTCACAAAAAGGTGCCGGCTATGGGTCGTGAAACACAGGTGCTGGGAAGAAATGACCAGTGAATTTTAATTTTGTATTAGAGAATAACACTTAAGTGGGTGATTAAATAGAAAGTTAGATTTTTATTCTTACTATTTAGAATTTGAATGTCTGTTTAGTTCCCTTTGAGAAGTGATGTCGATGTTTTTCTGCTGAGCAAACATTTACATTTTTTTGTTTAGCAGATCCTTTTCTCCAAAGTGATGTACATCTCAGAGAAAATACAATTTGTACATTACGTTAGGAGAAAGAGACATAGTTGCAGACGTGATTCTTAAGTAAACCCAGTTTGTTTCCACTTTATGCACCGATGTTCATCCCTCAAGTAGGTGCACAAAACTCAGGCTGAATTTTTCTTAATTTCTTTAACATTGTTAGGAAATAACTCCCTTTGGTTTGTATAGATTGTAGAAGTTAAACAGAACGGGTCTGATGCAGTTAGGACGCTCTCATTTTCCCTCATTCCTCTCCAATATAGTTCTGGCAGAGTTGGCATATCATACACAGTCACTCAACTTTTCATCTCTTAAATGTAAACTGTAATTCATGCTATTTGTGTGTACATATCACTCACCCCTCAGCATTGTTCACTTTCAGGTCTGGCAAAAGACTATATTGCATTAGTTCAAAGAGGTACTTATGAAAATAAGATTCTTCTTATGGATTTTAAGTTGTTTACAAACTGTATTTGCTATTTTAAGATATATGTTCATTCATCCTGCCCCATCCATTGGGCTTTTTGTTCTCATACAGTTAACTGTAACCTTATGAATACTTTGGGTGAGCGTTAGAATTTTTGCAGAAAATTTCCAGACATGTGAAAATATATTATGTGGTATTTGTAATGCACAGGATAAGTAAATTGTTGACTAGGACTGAAAATGTACACGCTCTTTTTGGTTTGATTTGTCGGTATGTAATATTATGTACCACAGTAAAGGAGATGTGCCAGTAATTTTCAGGTTAAGATTTTCTTGCAATAATGTTACACTTAAGTTTTTGAAACTGTTCTTTTAAAATTAAAAAGTCACACTTAAATGTTGAAGACTTCAAATTTGAAGGCTCTCCAAAACTTTTGTCTGTATTGAATGCTGATGTATTTGATTTAAAAAAAAAAAATCAAACTTAACCAAGTACAGATTTAGTTCACTGTGACTGTCCCAGATGATTAAAAATAATTTGTATACAATAATATACAATTAAAGCACCTTAAGAAATCCTTTTGAGGTGGTTGAAACTGCATTAAACAATTTTAGTTACATTTTCATAGTATTGTAACTGTATGGCCACAAGAGGACAGTGCAGTTTACTGTTTTACCACATCAAATCAGCAGGGTTACTAAAACAGACATTGCATTTAGCTGATGCACCTTACACTGTTAATTAATGTGCAGTAATTTACCACTTTATACAGCTCAATAGCTGTTAAAGAATTATAGTGTAAGTACCTGGGTCCTCTGAAAAACATTTCTAACCACTGCATCATGTGCTCTCCACCAATTTATATTATTCATTGACATCCTCATCCAATGCATGTTTAGGTATGCAAATTTCTTCCGTTAAGCTTCCCATTTACACAGTAGGGTATTCACACTGCATTAATTCAGAGTAAGTACTTTGATCGAAAGTATTAGAGCAGTAGCTGGATTTAGACCTGGAACCTTCAGACTGTGGGGCAGCAGTCTCAACAAAGACATTACCTGACACCTGCTAGACAAATACATAAATAGACATTTTTGCACCAAAACCCCAAATAACAAATATGGTTGCCTTGTGGCTGCACTGTTAGATGTCATAATCAAGTGCCAGGACTTGGAAAATAATGAGGTTAATGGGATGGCTGTTGTAAGTTCAGGTGGTAGCAAGTCGAATAAGTCATAACTCGAGGATTATCTGTTCTTTGAAATTGTAGATGTAATTACATGGGCTGTAATTTTATCATGACTATTAGACTTATTTAATTTAAGCGTTGTTTTTGTTTTCAAAATTTAATTATACTTAATATTTTATGGAGCAGTTCAGGCTGTGCACCTCTCAAACTAAATTGCTCTAGTAAAATTACCCAGCTGTATAAATGGTTAAATAGTTGTATTTTAAAATTAGTGTTTGTTCTTTCTGCTGCTGGTCTGAGGGCTGCCACACAAAATTTTGTTGTTGTATTGCATACAATAACAAAGTATCCTTTCTCCACAGCAGCTTACAGTGTTATGATACTTACAATTATTTACCCATTTATACAGCTCGTTAATGTTACTGGAACAATTTAGGGTAAATACCTTGCTCAAGGGTAGTACAGCTGGAGGGGGGGATCGAACCTGCAATCTTTGGTTCCAAAGGCAGCAGCTCTACCCACTACGCTACCAACTGTCCCTAACATCGGCTAAATGAATAAATGGAAATGGAGAGCTTCAGAACCACTACATCACCCGCTTCCCTTTGTTTCCCTAGATATTTCTACAGAACTGAAGGTGTCCAATTCGAAGCTGATGGAAGTGGAAGCTACCTATGCCATGCAAAAATCTGAGGTGAATGTACTGTAAATGCATGTACTATGCCAAGATCTACTATCCTTAGTATTATATACTGTACATCTGACAAAGTATTCACGTATGTGTAAAACATCACGGGTAAAATTCCAATTTGACAAAGCACTTTAGAATTAATTGTAATAGAGCTGCGTACAAAATCTAGTACTGTCCCATATGTTATGGACCTTGTTCTGCGTCCTTTTATGCGGTGGTCCTTGACTCTGCCCCTCTTTCTGAGAGACCTAGTGAATGACCTGTGTTTTGTTTGTGCTCGCTATCAGCGGTTGACTGTACTGTGTTTTGGTTGGAACAGCTGGTAATATGTTTGTTTTTGGACAGTGTGAGCGATTGAAGAGGATCTGTGCAGAGTTGGAGGAGAAGCTCGAAGCAGCTGAGATCCAGATTAAGCAGCAGTCGGCAGAATACAGGAGCCTCATACAGCAGAAAGAGGTACGGAGCTGTTTACACCAGGGGTATGTTAAAGTAGTCCTGAAAAGGTCATTGTGAGGGTCCTTTTAGTATTTTATGCCCTGTGCAGTGTTTTTATACTCAAATAAAATCAGTCACGACATTCTTTTTATTGTTGAAATTGCTGAAGTTTTGGAAGCAATTTTCTTTCAGGTATCTTCATATCATTCTATCAAAAGTTCTTAAATCATTTTTTTTTTTTTTTTTTTGAAAGAATAACATCAGTTTAAATCCTTTAATGGTGTTGTCAACAATATCGCTGAAGTTTAGAGAATCCTTGCTGAAACGTTGAGTTTTTTGTTGCTTGCCTCTGTTTGACAGTTCAATTCAATTGATTTTTATAGAGCGCCCTTCTCACGCAGTGACACAGAGCACTTTAACACAGACATAAGGCAAGAAAAAGATAGAAACAAGACAGTCGACTAATGGCTACCATAATAAAGTACTTTTATGGCACTATAAGTATGCCTACTGGCCAAATTTTTTACATTATTGTTGTTAGGAATTGGTTATACTAACAACTCAACACTAACATAAGTCTAACAACATTTCAAGATGACTAGTTGTAAATGGAACTCTTTCTAGGTGGAGATCAGTCACTTGAAAGCCCGTCAGAGTGGATTGCAGGAGGAGGTTCAAAAGCTTCAACGATCCACCAAGGCCTCACTGGAACCTGCGGTACTTCCTGTTAGCACTGCATCCTCTTACCTGCCACAAATCTCAGTCCCCCATGAGGGTTTCCAGAGCGATGAAATGGATTTTGGTGATGTCATCTGGTCGCAGCAAGAGATAAACCGTCTGTCCAGCGAGGTGTCTCGGCTAAAGGCGGAAGTGTCCCACTGGAGAGAGCTGTCACAAGTAACTTTCCATTCATACATGTACCTCAGAAAAGTCTGTTTAATTTTTGTGTAGTGAATTGAATATGAAAACACACATTCTGTATTGATATTATTAGCATCTATTGTCATTTAGCTCTCTAATAATATTTTAAGTTCTTATATAGTAGTCCTTTTGTCTTTAATGGTTTGAATACCTTTTGTTTTCACTTAGACAGCTAAAACTCCAGGAACATCAAACAATGACCAGGGAGACATCCTAAAACTTCAGAAAACTATCAAGGTGAGGTTTACAGTCATATAGACTGTTTCAGGTCAGACAATATATTAAGCATTTTATTTTTTTTAAGGTGTGTAACATTTGTTTAGCAGCTTCTTTAAAGGAGTGTACAATGATTAATTTCAGCTCACACCTTTGTGCAAGGCGACTGACACTGCTAGATACACTGATAAACCCCCTGCAATTATTAAATTATGTATACAGCAATTCAGTGTGACACGCCTGTACGAAATACAGGCAATTTGTTTTCCAACGCATCTCACCCGAAACTCTGCAAAAAAAAAACATCAAATCCACCTTTGAGCATCCAGCCCTGGAGCTGCAAGATACCAGTGCTGCAGGCTGCATCACCGTGCAGTCCGTACAGGCTTCAGATGTTAACATTTAAGAGCGTTACAATGTTCAGAAGAATGAACATAATTTTCTTTTTTCAAGCACATCAGATACCTTAACAAAATATTTTAGTTTAAGTAAAACACAAGTAATATGGAAATGCTAATGATACTTGACATAATAAATTTTCTGTGAGCCAGTATTTAATTGTGTAAAGTTCAGACCTAATGACAGAGTATCATAAATAGAGGTAAAGCCTGTGTTTATTACCTCAAAGTCCATTTTCTTGGTGATATTTCTAATAATGCAGTTACTTGCTTTTCATTCTTGCTCTTCAGTTTAGTAAAGTTTGTTTCAGCAGATATGCTTTTCATGTCATTTACTTTAGTCACACCGTGTTTTTATTTATAGTACATGTGGAACGTACAGTAGTTGGTCAGCAGCAGCGTTTGTCCAGTGTATCTTAAAATTCAAAGTCTGTATACTAAGCTGTTTATTCACTGATCTACTTCTTTGGAACAGGAGCTGAGGGAGACAATGAGCCGTGAGATGGATGAGCACCAGCATGAGCTGGCTGCGTTGCAGGATGCGCAAAGGCAGAAGATGGCAGAGGTTACGCGGCGTCACCGGGAGGAGCTGGCGGAGTATGAGGAGCGGATTGAGGAGCTTGAGGAGCAAATCCAGAGCTGTGAGAAACATGTTTTTTCTTGTATGGGTGATACTTAATTTCAGTCTTTTCAAAGTTATGGAAGGTATAGATTGTCAATTTTGATAATTGTTTTCTTGATATATTGAGCTGCTGCCTTTTTTTCCTACTATCTGTAAATACTCCTGTTGTTACCATTCCTTTTGTAGGTACTTCAGGGACAGCATCCCAGGAGTCGCTCAGAGTCACAGAGCTGCAGACCAGGATTCGCACCCTACAAGAGGATGCCGAGCAGCAAAACAAACAAGTGCAGAATCTGATAGACAGCATGGCTATGGCAAGTGAAAAGCAGGCTTTGCTACAGCAAGAGAAGGAACAGGCCCAAGCTGAGAATGCTCAGCTGCTGCAAAACTATGCTCGTCTACAGAGCTCAGTTGAGGAGCTCCAGACACGTGTGCAAGAACAAGAGGGGAAAGCCTTACACAAAGCACACCTAGATAATGAGATCCAAACATTAAAAAAGGCTCTTGCAGGTAAAAGCAATTCTTTTATAACATACTTTACTCTGGTCAGAGATGTATGCTTAATATTAAAGGTTTAGGAGTATTTCATGCAGAATCGTCTGCGATTGTCGTTTGCTAATTTTGGTTCTATGTAATGATGATCTGTAGGAGCGGAAAAGGAGATCTCAAGGTTAAAGAGTCTAAGCACGGTATGATGAGTTATCACTGTTAATTTTAACTTCATTTGATCATGGAAAATTAATGGTGTTTTTGTAAGATTAACCCCTTCTTCTGTTTATACAGAATGAATCCAGAGTGGAAGTGGAACATGCAGACATTTTGGAGCTCAACACAATAATTGAGACCTTGAGAAGAGAGAAAGCTGAGATCGAACAAGAAAAAGTTAGTTTTCCTCAAAGTTTTGGGTTATGGGATGAGCTTTTCTATTCTTACTTGATTTGAGATACAGGCGGTCCCAGGGTTACAATCGAGTTCCGTGTCCTTGGTCTGTTTTTAAGTCGGATTTTGATGCAAGTTGGAACAGTTAGGTATGGTGGGTTTCTGACGTCAGTTTGTCAAATGTTTGTCTTTGTATATCGTGTATCATGTATCTTTCTGTGCATAAAAAACATTGAAGAAACACTTCTAGATACTGTAAGACATCTTTAATATAATAATGCAATGTAGGGATGTATTGATGATGATAGATGTAACTACAGTATTTATAATAGAGAGACATAGAAAGATGATGATAAATGTCACTACTGTCATGAACAGAGGAGGCTGGACCCTAGTGCAGGATTGTTTATTGAGAATCAAAGGACTAGTTGTGTTCTCGTGGTCTGGGATGGGTAAATGGTCGGTCAATCGGCGAACTGAACAGAAGTAAGGATCCGAAATCATGGTTGAGGGACAAGGAGGGCGGTCCTTACCAAAGAGACGTGGAATGGAACTGGGGAACGATGAGGGACAGGACTTGGAAGACCAGAGTAAGGGAGGTTTGAGAATGCAGAGGGGATGGTGGTTGACTGAGATTCCGCAACTGGAAGAAGTGTCTTTTATAGCTGAGCGCTCCGATTGAAGCTGTTGGTTGAGGTGCGGGGCGTGGTTGTGATAACTACAGTATTCATAATAGAGAGTGTGTGAGAGGGTGCAAAACAAAAACTTTAATGTTCGTTTTTCCAATTTTCATTGGCGTTTCACTTTTTTCCGATCACTTTATTTTTTCCACTTTAGTTTCAATCGTGATTGTTTTCCTTTTGTTGGCTGCATCACCATCACTTGCAACACATTTGTGCTTTGGTGCCATGGTTGGAAGGGTAAAAACAAAAAATTACTGCCAAATGCAGTAACACACGAGTAACTGTTAACAGCAGCGTGGTTCGACTTAAAAGAAGGAAGTCTTTGTCCTACCTCAGGCTCATACTCCCCGCCCATGAGCCAACAAACAGCTGTAGATTCAATGTTTTGATGCGTGTCACAAAGTAGCGCCTGTTTATTACAAACCATTGTATGCAACTTGAATTTTGAATATAATAGGCTTAATTATGAAGTTTCTTTTACTTAAGGGTGACACATTAACTTCCGATCATTAATGGGGCGGTTTGTAACTATGGGTTGTTCGTCAGACGTTCGTAACCTGGGGACTGCCTGTACATGGTTTTGTGGGAGAATAATGAAACTGAAGACTTCCTAATGCAATTATCAAGGGCATGAAAGTGCATGCTGTGTATTAAAAAAATCTACAAAATATCACTAGAGGATACATTTGGGCTTCTTGTCTAGGTGTGCAAATCCAACATATACAGCCATTATTTATATGTTACTTTTTAACTGAATAACTTTACCTCATTTTTTCTCCCAAGCTGGATCTACTAGAAAGACTGAAGTGTGTGGAGGACAGTGTGGAGAAAAGCCAAGAAGTTGTTCCTGAGGCCTCATTGCAAATGGTAGCAGAACTGAAGGCACAGTTGGAGGAGAGGGAGAAATCTCTTGTTGCTTCTCAGTTGGACTGTGACACAATCAGTGCTGAACTAGAGGAACTTGACCGTCAGAACCAGGAGGCAACACAGGTCAGTTTTATGGAGGAAAAGATCATTAGATCCATATTTATTTGTGTTATGTCTGCATGTCATAATGACATGGCTGTTTTACTTTTTTAGCTGAAATTAAGAAAATGTGTTTTAGTTCTCACAGAAGGGACATTTTGTTATCCAGGTGTACAGAAATTTATCAGTGAGATAAAGTATGATGCTTCTTGTTGTTTTTTCAATGGTTTTTTAATTACTGACATTTTTTTAATCAACTGATCTTTTTCCCCAAGCATTTGATCTCTCTGAAGGATCAGATGTTAGCAGAGCGTAAGGAGGCAGATGCTTCAGCAGCTCGCCTGCAGTCAGAGCTGGATGTCTTACAAAGAAAGAATGATATGCTACAGGAGGAGCTACAGGCCCAGCATGTAAAACTGAGTCAAAGCGCTTTTGCCCTCAATGACATGCACATGAGGAGGCAGCAGCTGGAGGAGATTGTGAAGCAGCTACAAGGGAAACTGAATCAGGCACAGGGGCGCTGTTCAGACACACAGAAGGAGCTCACAGAGTTCAAGAAGCAGCTCCAGGAGAAGGAACACGAGTTGTCCGCAGTTAGACAGGAGCTAACCCAGGCTCGGGAAAGAGGGAGCCAAGTTGAAGGTCAGCAGAGGGTGCTGGAGGAAAAGCAAAAAGTAGTGGATATTCAAAGAGAGTTGACAGAATTGAGGAACTCAAATGAGATGACAGTGTCTGAGAACTTTGAGATTAGAATGGAGAATCAAAAGCTTAAGGAGAGACTAGAGGACTTAGGCAAGCAGATACATGAGGAGCAGACAGCACTCAGTGAGGTTGTTCTGGAGAAAGACACTTGCATCAGTGCTCTGAAGCTTGAGAAGTGTGAATTAGAAAGTGAGCTTAACCAAGCAGAAAAACGATTGACTGAACAGGCACAGCAGTACCAGCGAACCATTGAGGAGCTAACTAGAGCTAGATCTATGGATGCTTCTGCCCTGCAGACAGAACATGAACGTGCAGTCAAGCTTAACCGTGAGAAAGATTTTGAGATTGCCAAGCTAATGAGGGATATTGAGCAGATGAAAGCTGACCACCAGCACACTAATGAGATGCTGTCAACCACTGTATTAGGACAACAACAGTTAACAGAGTTGCTAAAAGAAAAAGATTCCTTTGTAGAGATACTGAAGGCAAAAGTTGCTGAGATTCAGCAGGAGCTGGACAAGAGTGTTGGCATGGTTAAGGAAGGGGATGCTTTGAGGCTCATGGTAGAAGAGAAGGACAAACAACTAGGGGTGATGAAGGAGGAGAACAGCCACTTGAAGGAGGAGATTGACCGGCTGCGAGACCAACAGAGTAGGCCTCAGGTCCAGGCTGAACCTAGGACCCTTGAACTAATCACTGAGCTCGAGACAGAGATCACCCAACTCAAAATGACAAGGGATGCTCTAGAAGAAGAGTTGTCCACCCTAAGGAGAACCACAGAGGAACAGCGAGGAAGCCTTCTACAGTCACAGCAGTCTCTACAAGCACATCAGAATGAGCTTGAACAAGCCCAGTTACGCCACGAGCAGAGTGTGCTAAATTATGAGAAACTGATTCATGCAAAAGATGAAGAGATTACCCGCATGCAGGAGGTTTTGGACAGTCTAAGTGAGCAAAGGACTCCTGATTCTTTGTCCCCGCAGGGTCTGACACCTACTGTTGTCATTATGCAAGAAGACAAAACCCAATCAATAAATGCTGAGAATGGCAATGAGAAACATGACCTTTCTAAGGTTGAGATCGAGAAACTGGTGAAGGGCATCAAGGAAAAGGAAACTGAGATCAGTTTGCTGAATGAGAAGAACTTGTCTTTGACAAAGCAGTTGGACCAACTGGTAGTTTCCCAGGGTGAAGTTGGCAAGCTCTCTCAGATAGTACTACAGAAGGACCTAGAGATCCAGGCCCTACATGCCAGGGTTTCAGCAGTTGGACATAGCCAGCAGCAATTGCAGAATTATGCTGTGGAACGTGAGCAACTGCTTGCTGTACTCAATGAGAAGACCCGCGAGAACAGCCAGCTACGGTCAGACTACCACCGCCTAATGGATATTGTGGCAGGCAAAGAAGCTGCATTGCTTAAGCTCCAGCAGGAGAACCAGCGCTTGTCCACCATGGGCGACCCATCAGGGAGCCAAGAGATGTTCAGAGAGACCATACAGAACCTTTCTCGAATAATTCGGGAGAAGGACATTGAAATTGATGCTCTGACTCAAAAGTGCCAGACATTGGTCACTGTCTTGCAGGTGTCAGGTGGAGATTCTGGAAATGGTGGTGGTGGTGGAGGTGTAAGCAGCAATCAGTTTGAGGAGCTTCTCCAGGAGAGAGACACCCTGAAGCAACAAGTGAAGAAGATGGAGGAGTGGAAGCAGCAGGTAATCACCACTGTGAAGAACATGCAGCACGAATCTGCCCAGCTCCAGGAGGAGCTCATCAAGTTGCAAGGTCAGATTTCTGCTGACAGCGACTGTAGCTCCAAGTTGTCAGTTGATTATGCCCGTCTGATCCAGAGTTATGAGCAGAAAGAAAGGAAGCTTGGCAGCCTAAGTCAAGAGCTTGCCCAGGTTCAGCAAACTATCAGCCAGCTCAGCAGCACCAAGGATGTCTTGTTAGAGAAGCTGGTAGCACAAGGTCCAGAGACCGTTTCCTCTGTAAAAGCATCTGTGTCATCTTCTGAAATGAAGCAATCCAGCCATCAGAGCACAGACACACGGCCGAATGACGGGCAGCTCAGCCGTCTGCAGCAGGAACTGGAGCAGCTGCGGAGGCTACTGTCAGAGAGAGACGCTACCATCCGAACACTTCAAGAGAATAACCACCGTCTATCCAACTCTCTGGCCCTGACTTCAGGAAATGAGCAAGCGGAGGAAGTACGCCATCTCCGGGACAAGTTGGAGACCATGCAGAAATCCTTAAAGGAGAAGGACCTTCTGATCAAAGCTAAGGGAGACCAGCTGAACCATGCGAACGAGAACCTGTGGAACAGAGAGAATGACAACGAGGTCCTGAAGCAAGCGGTGACCAACCTGAAGGAGAGGACGCTTATCTTGGAGTTAGACATCCGCAAGTTAAAGGAGGAGAACGAGCAAGTGGCAGCACGTTCGCGTGAGAAGGAGACAGAGTTTAGGGCTCTGCAGGAGACCAACATGCAGGTGTCCCTGCTGTTAAAGGAGAAGGAGTTTGAGTCAAGTACAATGAGAGAGAAGGCTGCTGCAATGGAGAAAATGCTTAAGGATAGAGAACAGGTTGGGAAAAATGGCATGCAATTGTTTAAATGCACTGTTATAATATTAATTTGAGCTTTTCTTCAAAGCATTTTACAATATTAGCTTTGTATACCAAACTACTTGTACTAATTTACACATTTGTACAGCTGAGTAATTTTTACTGGTATAATATAGGGTAGGTACCTTTTTCAGGGATACTGTTGGGGTCCTTAATGTTATGTTTTACACCTTACATGGTCAATGAGTTAAATGAAACTGATTTAATTGTAACAATCCGAAGATGCCTTGTATTACTTGTTTTTATGCTATAATGTACAGCTTCAAGTATCTCATAAAAAAAGTGCGGGGGGACTCGTAGTGCACACAATGGGCCATCTGGCCTGTTGAAAGGTATCAGATATTGTAGGCACATGTATTTTGTATTGTATGTATTCATTTTCTTTTAGTCTGACTTTGCTAACTAAACAGACTAATGTAATTCCACAGGGCAACTCTGGGGAGCTGAATCAGTTGTTGAATGAGGTGAGATCAATGCAGGAGAAGGCCGTGGCCTTCCAACAGGAAAGAGACCAGGTAATTCTGGCCCTGAAACAGAAGCAGATGGAAACTTCTGCCCTCCAAAATGAGGTAAGTGTTGCTATCCAGGTTATCTTTTTGCTGTGCTGTTGCATTTTCCATTGTTTTTTTAAATTTTTTCTATACAACTGTTAATGCTCCGTTATTTATCCTTATGTTTGTGGAGTTTGTAAAGATGTATTTGTTCTTTGTGTTCTAGAATCTTAATGAAATGAACTCCTATCTATAAGAGCTATGTAAGATTCTCTGTAAAATAGTTGCTCTCTGTGACCTATCAATTTTGCCAGTATTTGGTGGCAAAATAGTGTTTCTCACCATAATGTCACCACCATACAGAAGCTGATAGGTCAACGTGTTTCCTCATCTTGGTGTCCACAGCTGCAACACATGCGAGACAAAGAGCAACGTCTGCAGTTGGAGCTGGAGCGGCTGCGGGGTCACCTGCTAGAGGTTGAGGATTCATACACACGCGAGGCCCTGGCTGCTGAGGACCGTGAGGCTGAACTGCGCAGGAAGGTGGCTTTGCTGGATGAGAAATTGGTGACCTCGTCAAGTGCTGTTGAGAGTGCCAGGTAAGGAATGGGTCTTCAGATCATGACATTAATGAGGTTTAAATATTAGACTGAATGAGAAAGAAGATTTTTTTTTTTTTTTTTTTTTGTCTCGTATTCTGAGCTTGAATATAGTTTCTTTTGTAATATAAATTGTATATTATGACTTAAATCATTAGGAGACAAGTATGTCTACTTAACATGTGTAAAAGTGATGATGTGTTCTGGGTAACTTTATTATGTATATTGTCACCATACTCTGGCCTGTGTACTGCACTGTCTGTGGCATGGAGGTCCAAAGAGAAACGGAATTTCGTTCTCCTGTATGTGTAACTCTCAAATAGGTGCAATGACAAAGTTGACTTTGAACATGTTTAGGTGACCATGAGCAGAGGAACATGTTTTCTGTGTAAGTCTTTGCTGTCGTGTTCCATTGGCAGCCAACAGGCTAGTCTGCAGGTGGAGTCCCTGCAGGAGCAGCTCAGCGGGATGGTGAAACAGAGGGATGAGGCACTGACTCAGCTGCGCATATCCCAGGAGCAGGTTAACCAGTATGCAGTGTCACTCTCCAATCTGCAGATGGTGCTAGAGCAGTTCCAGCAAGGTCAGTGTCTTAACTGTGTATTTCACTGACCAAACTACAGATGCCTTCTGATTCTTGCTTCTATAGTGTAGAATTAAAATCCTTTCTTTGCCTCTCACAACCCCTAGAGGAGAAAGCCTTATACTCAGCTGAACTGGAGAAGCACATCAAAGCGAAGGCAGAATGGAAGAAGAAGGCAGAGATGTTTGAGGATAAGGCTTCAAACCTGCAGGTAAACAGCACTGTGGGAGAGCCAAGCAGCCACGCTTGCTGTGGCTTTCACATGTGTTCAGACCTTTTGATAAATGAGGAGTTTGAATT
Organism: Scleropages formosus; assembly: GCF_900964775.1. NCBI lineage: Eukaryota > Metazoa > Chordata > Actinopteri > Osteoglossiformes > Osteoglossidae > Scleropages > Scleropages formosus. The sequence goes on along the minus strand of NC_041820.1, from coordinate 13,872,191 downwards.
TGGCTGTTTGAAGTTTATATGTTGTCCCCGAGTTTCTGTGGGTTTCCTTCAGGTGATCTCTTCCTCCTGTAGTTCAGATACATGCTTCTCTAGTGGATTTCTGACATTAAATTGCAAATAGTCTCTGAATGTGTGTGACTGTGTGTATGTGATTGCTCACGATGGGCTGGCACCCCTCACGCCCTTTGCTGCCAGGATAGGGTTGTGGGGATCCAGAGTCTATGTTGGACAATTGTGTTAATTCATGAATTAATAATCTTTGGATAAATTGACATTCCACTTTCAGTATTATAAAAGTGCAGCATCTTCCATTATAACATTTTTTTTCTTAGATTTAAGGTTATTAGTATATTTTGAGGTTGTTTGTATGTTTGCATGTAAGTTTTATTTTAGCATGTCTCATTTGATAGTATAAACTTTTTTTTTTTTATTGAACTGTGCACGAGTTAAATGTATTTTGTGCTGTGGTCACACTTGGTATGAGCGATTACTCTGAAAGGCTCTTTGAAGTGACATACTTGTCACCTGGCTCCTCACTTTCAGATCAGCTTGGATGAGGCCAATGCAGCCTTGGACTCAGCTTCCCGGCTCACTGACCAGCTGGACCAGAAGGAGGAGCAAATTGAGGACCTAAAGAAACAAGGTGATGAGAGCTGCCACATGATGGTGTGGTTTATGTCCCTGCTGTCATTCATTGAGCTATCTCATGGAAATCTGTCATTTGTATTTGAGAGAAAGTGGTTGCTTTATAATTTGCGCAGGCATGAAGCTGATGTTGTAGTCATTGGGAAACTGATAATGAAGTAGATCCCTAACAGAAAGATATTAAGCTTTCTGTTTAAATATTGTCTGTAGATTTTTTTTTTTTTTTTTTTTTTTTTTTTTTTCTTCTCTCTCTCGTCTTTTTAATATCATTTTTGCTAGCGGGTGTATTTCATGAAAAGTGTTTTGCCAAGCTCACTTCTGGCTAGACATTAACTGCCAGACAAAATTCCTTATGCTTAAGTGAAATTTATTATATGGAAACACGTCAGAGACGGGCCAGTTTTCTTTGGCCCAGCAAATGTCTTGGGTCATTTGAATGCACTAAATGGAAACCCTCCTAACAGTGTCTACAGTATTGCTTCATTTCAGAGTAGCTAAAATGGTCAGTTTTTGGGGTACATGGCTTAGATCGGACAAACACAAAGTAGGTCTGTTTTAAAAAAAAAAAAAAAACTGATATTTGTCAATTGCTGTTTGTAGTTACACTAATTTTAAACAGTCTTACCAACTAAATATTTAATTGCTGTAGAGAAGTATTTGATTTAAATTTTCTTGCTTTACTTGTTTCTGGGACAATTTCTGTAATTTTATTTCGGCGTTTTATTTTGCATTGCGAAAGGCAGCTAGCCTTTATATGTGTACGTTTCCTGTTTAAACCCACCCAGGTAAACATGCAGCAATAAGAGAAACAAAGGGGGAGGAAGATGACCTTTCAGGCTATGTGACACGCTCCCCCGATTACTCAGAATCCAGGTTATATGCTGCATACACCAGGTTATGCATCTTTGTGCTTTGGCCTTGGATACAAGCAGGTTCCAAATAGCGTCCCAGCCATAAATTCCAGCTTTGTGAAGCTCACAACATAGTTTTTGTTGAGACTCTGCTGATTCAGTCCTGCGGTAATTTTTGAGGCTGTACTTTTGTGACATTTATCAAATAACTTGTGACGTCTGTCCCTGTCAGCGAGCTTTGACTTGCAACCCGTGTTCCTCCTTGCTGATGGAGTTTGTCCCTGTTTTGCACATGCTCTCGTCATTTTTCAAAATTCTTCTCCTTTACACTTTAATTTAGCAGTTTTTCTTATAGGTGCAACTGCAGTTCATATTCTGGCTTCTTTGGCACTCTGTTAGTTGCCTCATGGTGCTTTGAAAACAAGTCAAAGTGCTAATTGTCAGTCGTATTTTACAACTGACCAGACAGACACTAATTGACAGTCAGCCTAATATGACTCATATTCGTAGTTGTTTGTAATTGTGCTTTAGTTACTTTTTCACCTGTAATTTTTTTCTTCCTCTGCAAATAGGTACATTAGATCAAAGGCAAAAGAAATTAAGGAAAACAAATGAATTCGCACTCACAGAACAAGCCATGGTGTCGCAGAGAATTTGAACTGTGATTGATTTATTGCGGATATGATTCCTCCTCAACCTGTGGAGTTTGCATGTTCACGTTGTTCGCATGTGTTTCCTCTCACCGTCCAAAGTTGTTTCAGGCACACTGGTGACTATGTGCGTTGCATTACTCTGCTGTATAGATTGGCAAATGATTGTAACTGCAGTTCATGTAATGTTTCTAGCATTGCATTTCACTCTGGATCAACTTGTCAACGAAATACTAATTTTGCATACTTTTGGAGAAGTGTCTGCTAAATGAATAAATGTAAATGTCTTGATATTGTATCGTGATATGATGCTTGGCTGTAAGGAGTCTTAAAAAAAGACAAATTTGGCTCTTGTAAACTCAAATGCCATGTAAAATGATGTAGGGGTATTAAATTCTGATAAGGCCAATGTTTTCAGCGTATCACTATTATAGTTTGTGCTAATGTCACCTCATCCTTTCTCTTGAGATATAGCCGATTATGTACGTTCTTGTAAATCATCCTGCTGTCTTTTTCAGACTACATGTATGTTTTATCACCGGTTTAGAGTACCACATTCACTTTAAATTCCTTTTTATATAGTTCTACCTCTACTAAATAAATCTTCATGATAGGTTTTACTGTATGAGAAACATCACCATAAATGCTTTCTTTAAATAGATCAGAAGGTCTCAAATCTTCAAGCCTGTCAATTTGGACTGGCTTAAACCTTTTCTTATCTGTTCTCACTGAGAATAAAATCAGCACTCTTTCCCACAAGTCCCCTGGGTGCACAGTCCATTGATTTTACTCTAGCGTCACTTTTACCACTTTTTTCAATTTAATCATGATGAAAAATTCCCAGCCTCGGCAAAGTTGGCCCCATTTTTTCCCCAGGCTACACAGACGTTCCAGACTGTGTAAGTGTTTGTTTTTACACAAGATTTAAATGTTAAGATCAAATGAGGCTTCGGATAACTTTATTCAGGTCTGCACTGTCTTATCGAAGTATTGAGCTTTTTAAGTAAACAACTCTACACCAATGAACATGTTGGCTTCCTTCAGGACCGTTATAATTGACTGTCAAAATAAGTAGAGCTGCAGATGTCTGGGAGTACCATAGCCCTGAGAAACCTGTTTTTTATCTTTAACTTTGCAGTGGAGGTGCAGCAGGAAATGCTGGAAGAGGCTCAGAACAAGCTGATGAACCTTCTCAATAGCACCGAAGGCAAAGTGGACAAGTAAGGCTTGTTATAAATACCGGGCTGTTACCATTCGTGTAGAAATGACATTGTAATTTCCCAGAACCTCAAAGAATAATTAAATTGATATGTCAGTGCTCTGTACCACAGGAAAAAATAGAATGAAAAAAGTGAAAAGCTTACAGTCAGTTACTTCACAGAAGAATGAAGGTCTTGCATAACAAATGGATGCTGCAGGTTGAATGGATGTTTTGGACATTAGATGGTTTCTGGTTAGACTGTAGAAGGCCCTTACTGTACTATCCTGCTGAGCACTGAAAAAAACTAATGCTGTTTATTGTTTTCTTCAGGGTCCTTATGCAAAATCTGTTTATGGGGTATTTTCATACCCCCAAGAACAAGCGGCATGAAGTTCTAAGACTCATGGGCAGTGTGCTGGGTTTAGACAGGGACAGTGTTGAAAAGGTGAGCCACCATCTCCCATTACCTGATCATACCTCTAAACTTTTTTTTTTTTACTTTTATATCCACCAGATTCCAGTCAGTTTCCTATTCCTGAACTATAGCTTTTTTCTTTTCGCTTATAGCCTTTTTTCCACCTTCTGTCTTCCTTATTTAATTTTTTCACACTTTTTTCCCCCCAGACTTCTCTGTGGTTCCTCAGAATTTTGACCCACAATTATACATGTAAGCTTTTTGGGCCATGTTGTTCATTGATGTTCATCTTAAATGAGTACAGCTACGTTTCAAGTGTTTGTTTTTTTTTTTTTTCTTTACTCCCCCACTTGCACTGCAAAAACTTTTTACATAATTGATATTCTACATGTTCTGCATTACTCATTTTCCTGACTAGACTTCAGCTGTAAGTCTAGCATGTGAACCATACTATACTTACAAGCATTGTATTAAGGTTTTACAAAAATGTAAATGAAAGGATTCAGTGGCAGTAGACTTCTTCCTTGGGAGAGCGGTAGTTCCCCACTGCATCCAGAAATAGATTTTAATTTTTTAAAAGCACTGGCCAGTTGAAAACTGTGTGTAAAAAGGAGCATCCATACCCCATATCAGTGTTCTTCCATTGCTCAGCAATACAAAAGTTTCATTTCAGAGGCACAAAGTGCTGTGCTGCTGTACCGTTTTGGGTTGGTGGTGGTGAGGCTAAGCACAGCAGTCGGGCAAAATGGTGACGTGTGGAGAAACGTAACGCATAGCAAAGTAACTGAGCTAATAAGCAGCAGCGTTGAAGCTTCACCGCACAAAAAGGACAAGTACACGATACCATATGCAGAGTAAGACTTTTTTTTTTTAATAAAGCAAGCAGACTGCAAACAGTCACTGAGTCCAGCTCCACTCTGAAAGTATTTTCCTTATCCACTTGTGCTAACAGAGCCAAAGGGACACGGTCCAACTATTCAGAGTGAATTACCCAACTGCTTTAAAGAAAAACAGATTTTAGAATGGGCCTAAATGCGATTACAACTCCTCCAAAGACCAGTTTTTATTGCTCTGGAGACTCCTACTTCTGCACACTCTCCACCCCTCCGCTGGTCACATTTTCCACTCAAAACGTCTATTTACAGTTCTGTGATGTATAACGTCTCATAAGCGTATATGTGAAGTGTGCCTTACAGTAATAGCCTTTTGGATAAATACCACTGAAAAGTTCCTACAGGCCATATAGGCAAGTGTGACAATTTAATCCAATATTTATTTTGAATGCTTCGAACATTTAAAGATATCCCTTTTCTTCCCACCCGTAGACTAGTAGTATTCAACTGATGATTGTATGAAGTTAGTAATTTTATTAAAGCTACTACTTAAACATGACGTGGAATCCTTTTTAGAATGATCAGTGAGTTTTTCCTTCAGGATATTACTGTGAACATGAAATTGTTACCTGAAGTAGGAGTTGCCTTTCTTACCGAATCATCTCTCCTCGCTGGAGGTAGAAAGAAGCTCATGGCCTCTGTTTCTAGACCAGCTGTCGCAACATAAATTCTAAATTTCATCATTATCCCTGAAATGTCAGCACTTGATCTTGTACAAGTTTTGACAGATCCATTTGTTTCTTTTATATAATCATGTGAACTGCCTTGTGCTTGCTTGTGGAGGGAATGCAGAAGTAATAGCTATGCATTCAGAATATGACACTGTTTATATGAGCAGGATTGTTTTGTTTGAAGTGCTCAATGTTTCACCAGAACATGTCATAAACCGTTTCGTGGTTAACTGTGAAAATGGAACATGTAGGTGACAAAAAAACATGAACAGTTTTCCTTTAGGGAGCACTTCCCTCTCGCTATATGAAATGAGTGAGCTTATTAGAATTTACTATATATTTTATGTTTACCTAGCCTCTGAAGTTTTTTTTTTTTTTTTTTTGGTCTTAGTTCAGTTTATTTCCTAGAGCACTGTGCATATACAGGATTTTGCTGTAGCCTTTTCCTTTGATTAGCTTCATCTTTTGAACAGTTAAATTTGATGAATATATATTTTTAAAATGTTGTTTTTGCATTTTTAACAATGAAGTTCTTTAAATGCTGCATTTTGAGAAAAACACATTGTTACAAATATAAAAACGCATCTAAGCCACGGTTTCCAAGAAAATACAAAGACACTACTTTTGTTGCTAAAACTAGTAATAGTTAAGCAACTATATGAAGCCAGCTTATGCATGTGTGCTCAATTAATTTTGGGCAGCATTGTTGTTCTGCATGTGGTGTTCATTTGCATGACAACAACCAGAGTATCTTTTGTCTTATCTTCCTGCCATCTGCCTTGGACAGCAGATACTTTCAAGGCTTTTATTTGTTGAATTATGCGGTTAACTTGACGTAGTAAGTAGCACGTCAACAATTCGATTTCTGTTTTCAGTCTTTACATGGTCTGAGGTCATTCAAAACCTCATCTGTAGTAAGTTAACCTGTTTCTTAGCATGTGGTTGCAGCACTGTCTCACAGAACATGATGGAACTTACTCGGAGGAATTTCCCACGTTCCCATCATTCCTTTGCAACATCTGAGAGGCTTCTTACTGCGTTTCTGCTGTAATAAGTCTCACTGTGAGCTACACTCAGAATCTTAAGTCAATTTCACAGTTGGACTTGCTCAAAATATGCATTAAGTGCTAATTCTTTATATTGGAGTATATTTGTACCTTTTTTTTTTTTTGGACATTAACTCGTAGTTGTAACAGTTGTGTCTCAAGGGAGATTTGAATTTGGCGATCTTACTACAGTTTTCTTAACTCAGAATGCATGCAACTTGTTTTCCTTGAAACCAAAAATGAAAAGACTTGGTTCCCATTAATCAAAATCAAAGTGGATTTGAGCCTTTCTGAGAAGATCCACACTGGTTAGACATCCTGCTTTTGTTTCATCATCCCTGGGAAACATGAGAGGGCCATTTAAAGCCCTTTGCACTTGTCTTTTCTGGACCTCCTTAGAATCTGTAGTGACTCGCCACATATTATTCTCACCACAGTTGCTGGAGGAAGAGGGCAGACGTGGTGTTACGGGCTGGATGTCCAGCTGGCTGGGGGGCAGAGCAGTGCAGAGTGTGCCCACCACTCCTCAGAGACCTGGTGTCACCCAGCCATTCAACACTGTGAGTTCACATCTCTTCGAGAAGTAGTTTTCACACAAATCGCATTAGTGTTGACTTAAGTTCAGGGGCACCTTCCCTTGAAAATCAGCATATATATATATAATTTTGAGTGTTTGTGCTCATGATCTCTTCTTGCTATTTTTAATTGCTGTTTATTTTCGTTGTTGCAGAAGTTTGACACAATGGTTTTAAAAAATTAAGAATGCTTTGTTTTCCTTAAAGTTGTGCTATGCTTAAGCAATGGTACAGAAACACTGAATTGATTCTTGTTTGCTTCCTCTCTTATACCAACACTTTGATGCAGTCATTCTCTGAGTTGTTTGTGAAGTTTCTGGAGGTAGAATCCCGCCCTGCCCTTCCAGCTCCCAAGCTGCCGGTCTATGACATTATGCCTCTGAGTGCACCACCTCCTGGTCGCACTGCCAGTACTGCCACTCCAATTGCAGCAGGTAAATACTCCTAGATCTGTGGGACTCTTAAAAACGTTGTTCTTAGTTTTACACTGTACGTTCAAATTACAGTAATATAGAATTTCCTTCAAGCTTAAAGTTGAGTTCTCTCACTATTTACTCCTTTTTCCTCAATACCTTCCTATGTGAGAAATGTCTCTGAGGCATTATTGCTTTTCCAAAAATAGTTTTTGTAATCTCAAACTTTTTATCTTTCCTAGACTTTTACCTTACTACTATTACCATTTTATTATGGTATTTCAGACAAGCTTACTGCTGTAATTGTCAGTTATTTAGGCCTTGTTTGACCTCCGGCCTCTTATTTCCCCAGCTGCTGCTGGTTCCAGTAAATGGGCAGGTGAAGGCAATCTTTTCCTTGCCCCACGCTCAGCAGCCGTACCTCTGCTGAACCCCAGTGCTCCAGGCGTGGGTGGTGGGGGCAGCCATCTGCTGATGAAGCCCATCTCTGATGCCCTGCCCACCTTCACACCCGTGCCCGTGTCAGCCGAGGCCAGTGCAGGGGCAGTGCTCAAGGATCTTCTCAAGTAGCATGCGGCCCACAAAAGTGTCACTCGAAGCACTTTAAGCCATGAAGAGCTGGACACTGTGCAGTCTCAGCATTTGAAGCTGCAGCCATCACTGTAATACCAGCTACACAGAAACACTAGTGGTCCTCAGGTTTCTGAAAGTTACAGAAAATTGAATGAACTGGAATAAGTTGTATATAGTTTTATGAAGGTCATCACACCAGGAGTCTTCAGGTATTGCAGCCAGTTACTGTTATCCCAAAATTCACTCTTCTCGCTGAAAGACACAGGTAGGACTCTTTGCATAAATCATGACGTCATCTTGATGGCAGACCTGACTGAAAAAGCACTTTGTACATTTGGGTGAACGTATTGCATCTGTTTAAACTGTTTCCCAGAATTTTCCCTGAGGTGCGCTGTGCTGGAGAAGAGCATTTTTGTGCTTTGGTGTAAGATAATAGTTTTGAAGTATTTAAGGTTTTTTTTTCCTGTTCTTAGTTTAAGGGATGCTGGGGTTTTCGGAATCACACATTTACAAAATTTGAAGTGGATTAGAAGTGAAATGTAACACTAGGGTTGTTACTGCAGGAAAGTGAGGTCTGATCATATTGAAATATAATAAATACATTGCCATATATAGAAGGATGGATGTTTCTTTCATTTGAAAAGTTTTTTTTGTTTTTGGAGTTTAGAAAGGACTATAGCTTTGAAGAGGAGTACATACTTGGAAAAATCCCCCCCCCCTTTCTTTAAGAGGAAAAGTGATTCAGATCTGTAAATTGCATTCAATGAAAAGACTATCAGAATTTAAAGCCAAATTTTATTCTGCATGTACCATTAATATTCACCTGACACTTTTTTGTCTTCCACTGAAAGTTTTGTGAAATTTGTATTCAGACTAACGTTAAGCAGTGTATGGTCATTGCGGCAGTAATATTTACCCATGGAACTTTCATGCCTGCATTTACAGAATTTTAAATTGTTTTAACCTCTCCCAGCCAAACATACATACACCGAATTAGTATTTCAGTTCTGGACATACTTGGTGTATTAAAATATTTGTCTTTGCCGGTATATTCTGTACCTTTCCTCATATGTCTATATTTTCACGTTGAATTCAAAATTAAGGAAGGTTGAAGTGTATACTAAGATTGTGTTTTTCCCAAGTATGTGTGCTTCAGTGTTGGATTCATGCTTGGTTTTCTTATAAGCTGGATATTTGAAGAATGCCATTGTCCATGTTTCCTCATATCATCAGGGGTGGTATGAAAGTGTTTATAAAAAAAAAAAAAAAAAAAAGTAGAAATGGTAATTTTCATTGCAAATTCATTTCCACAATTATACAATTTCATAATACAATTTAACTGGATGGATTTAGGGTTCTCTGCATACTATCGTTGGTGTATTTTTGTCTTCGGTGTTTAAGGAATTAAGAGAAAGCTGTTACAATTTTTGATGTCATTTACCTTTTCAGTCTGGCTTGTTTTGCAAACTTGTACATCTGTAGTTTCCCAGAACTTTTAAAACTTTGACAAGTTTCAGCTGTTTACATAAATCAAAACAAGAAAACAGAAATTTTATTCAGATATAATCGATTATTCTCTAAGGCAAATGGACATTTGTCTTGAATTTACACCCTTAAGCTATAATCCAAACAGGATGCATTGCTTTACTGTTAAGGAGTAACATTAATAATGTAATTTTTCTTTCTAAAACAATGTCATGTATAGCTTTTATATAGGCAAATGTAAATTATCGGCATGTAGTTCTATTTCAGGTAACTGATGAGGAAAGAAATTACTGATCATGACACTTGGTGTTGGTAGAAATCTTTCTGAATTGCTATTAAATAAAACCATTTTCTTTCTAACAGTATTTTCTTCCCTCTAACAAGATCTCTTGTCTCTGGTTCAAAATAGTGAGAACAATGAACAGACACCAAAGCAGCGACTTTTTTTTTTTTTTTTTTTTTAAAAAAACAGGAGTTTATTTGACTAACTGATGAATTACGTAGCTGTGTGTCTGTGTTGGTACACCCCAACCAAACTGCCCTGCTCTTCCACACCTGCCCGCTTGGTGGGCCCGCTCATGAAGGGTGAAGCACAAAGGTTCTCGGTTCTGGTTCCATTGTGGTGGAACGACCTCCCCCTCTCAGAACTGCTGAATCTCCATTCACATTTAAAAATGGTCTTAAAACACACCTTCTGAACTCACTTCACCCATGATCTCTTAAGTTCATATAACGGGTAAATGTTGATGCACTATAACTGAGATCATGCCCATTAAACGATGGATAAACCTTCACACAGCTACTCCTGTGATGTCTGTTTATATAAGAAATATATATGTGTATATAGTGTACATATATTTAGGAATGTGATTAGGAATCGTCCATATTCGGAAAAGTTTTATGCAGCTACACGTGTGATGTACATTGGTTCATATGGTGGAAAATAAACTACTTAATCACTTTATCATTTTGTTCACTAAAATGATAAATGTTTTTGCTCATGTGTAAAATCTTATGCTTCCTTCGTCAGGGATTAGATTTGAAATCAAAAGTGACCGTTTACCTTTTTTTAAATTGTAGGTTTAAGTACTAAGGAAAATTTTTTTTTTTTGCAGGATTGTATTGTAGACACAATGTGTCTCTCTCTCTCTCTCTCTCTCTCTCTCTCTCTCTCTCTCTCTCTCTCTCTCTCTCTCTCTCTCTCACACACACACAGATACTTGGTATGTCTATGGTTTATCGCCATAATCATGCATTTTGTTCTTGAACCATGTATAAACTTTTTATGATATCTAAACTTTGCTCTTGACTTCTTGCTATAAGGTTCCTCTCTGAAAGAGAGGTGTTAAAATAGAGTAGTTCCAACTAACTATTTTTACCTGCTGCCTCCTTAACTGTAAAATGTAACCTTTCCAGCTGTGTAGTCATTTATCTAAAGTGATGTTACATGGGTACAGAGCTGTACAGGTTTAGCACTGTAGTACATGTGTATACTTTTCCTGCTAAAATCTGCAAAGGGACACCTTGGCAATCCTCTCTCTGATACTGAATATTTTGGTCAATTGATACATAGTTGAAAAACATGGTAATTTCCCATGATTTCTAGGAAACCATCAGCTACAGAAAATGAACTAGAATGTAATTCAGCATTCTTCTAAAATTGTTATTCACACTATCTTCTGCTAAATGTTGCAAAACCCAGGTAAATAATAGATTTGTAGACCTGTACTGTGTACAAGGATCTGAAAATGGGTCACATAAAATGTTGGTTTTTATGAGCCCTTGGATTTCTTTCCCAAGAATTCATTTGTAGAATTAAAATAGGAAACCAGACAAGTTTCCTTCCAACACCACAACCTCACTCATCAAATGACATGCGCTACAACAGCTTTGATGAATGATGCTGTATTATGGCATTTCTTTCTAAATTTAAATTTGCAGTCAGACCAGTCCTAGAGATTGGGTTAAGATGTGATGTGATGTGTCTGGTATTTCTATATGTTTTTTTGGATATAGCATGTATTTATTTAAAGATTATACTCTTCATTATCTGGACTATTTCCCCCCCCCCCCAAGGTGATTTAGAATGTTAGATCAATTTCTGCACATTTCTACCAGGTATTTAACAGGTTAAGTACTTTTCTTACAGGTACAGGAGGAAAAGTGGGATTTTAACCAGGGACTGTCAGATACAAGGGCACAACCCTAAGCAGGACACACACACACACACACACACACCCTTTAAGAGCTCTCCTTTTTGCCAAAAATGGTTCTAAAGTTATGCGCTGTAATGTTATATGTCATAAAGGCCTAAAGTTAATATCCATTTCGTTTTTTAAGGTAAAACTGTGCTGCAAACGAATCTTAAATGAGCCACATATATATAATGTACTGTTTTTCAGAATATCACTCCGTGCGAAATTAATTGAAAAGGAAACGTCACAGCGGGTTTTTTTTTTTTTTTATTTATGGGACTCTTGTCTTTCTCGAGAACCTTCTGCGCTTCTCTGATTCATGTTTCTGTGTCGGAGTCTTTCTCTGGACGCGGCGGGGACTCGGATCTCGGAGATCCGTCTTCTCTTCAGGGGGCGTCTTTCCCTGATCGAAACCAGCTGTTGTCCAGCGTATCGGGGCCCCTGCGTCTGCATCGCGGAGCAGTGTGTGGTGCGTCGGGCACGGAAGGAAGGAAGGAAGGAAGGAAGGAAGACGGAGAGAGCCGCTCCTTTCGAAGCGAAGGACTTGATTCCGCGCACAACTGCGGAGACCCTTTGCTGCTCGGGACTAAACGGAACCAGGTGCGCCTTTTCACTGCGAGGCCGGAGGAGCGTCGAGCTGCGCACAGCAGCGCCTGCGACCGACCGATCGATCGATCCTGCTCCGTCTGCGCTTATTCTGCGCTTATTCTACACTCCGTCTGCGCTCTCCCCCTGGCCATCTACACTTATTTTACACTCATTCTGCGATCTCTCCCCATCTACACTCATTCTGCACTCCATCTGTGATCCTGCTCCGTCTGCACTTATTCTACATTCCGTCTGCGCTCTCTCCCCATCTGTACTTATATTCTGTGATCTCTCTGCATCTGAACTTCTTGAAAAACTTTTTCTACAATCATTCTGCGATCCCGCTCCATCTTCCACACTTATTCTACACTCCGTCTGCGCTTTCTCGCCATCTATACTTATTTTACACTCATTCTGCGATCCCGCTCCATCTTCTACACTCTCTCCCCATCTTACACTTTTTCTAACAATCATTCTGCGATCCTGATTCATCCACACTTCTACACTCCGTCTGCGCTCTGTCTCCATCTTCTACACTCCACACTCTCTCCCCATCCATCTGCACTTTTCTACACTTATTCTGCTCGCTCTCTCTCTCTCTCTCTCTCTCTCTCTCTCTCTCTCTCTCTCCCCCCATCTACACTCCTTCTTCTACACTCATTCTGCGCTCCTCGCACTGAGGAAATCACGGCTCGGCCGCGGGACTCTTACGAGGAGTCCGCCCAGGAGCCGTAAAAAGATGGGCTTTGAGGGATTTAACAGCAGCCCCCGGACCTTCGTGAGGTAGGACGCAGGCTGCAGCATGGATCAGTGCAGGAACATAATAAATATAATAACCTTTCAGGATCATTCTCTTCTGCTCAGTGTCACATCCGAGGGGAGGCTCACAGACAGTGAGTGATGAGCGGCCACGATTTTCATTTAACCCCTCTCTCTGTCTCTTTCCACACCACGTGAATGCTTTCCGCTTGTGTGCAACACACTGCAGCTGCCTTGTGTCGTGATTTTCCTGACATTTCGTGGCATCACGTTTTGCCCGATTTGCAGAATGCTGCCCGTTCTGATGATGCTGACTTTGTGGTGTGTGCGGCGGGCAGAAGCGCAGGTAAGAGCTGCAGCTGGGCTCCACAACCACAAACCTTCACCTTCAAAACCCTCCAATCCACCTAAATCCTATTTTATGGACTTATTGTTATATTACACGGCGCATGATGATGGGAACTCGGCTGAATAACTTGGCGAGGGGAATCATTCGGTATGATATTTCGCTGTAATAATTTCTAATAATTCCATTAAAATGTCTAATAATTCCATCCAAGTGTGTGTGTGTGATGCGATGGATTTCTTTAAAGAGAAAAGTTGTGCTTCTCTTCCCAGACCTGCACTGAAGGGTTCGCTTATGACCGTCGCATCAGGCAGTGCGTTGGTAAGAACTTCAGCTTGCTGCACTCTTTCTTGAGTAGATGTGATAATGCCTGGGGCCAGCAGGTGGCGTGGTGCTTACTGCTGCCGTCCTGCAAGTTGGAGGTTTCTCGTTTCATTGAGAGTCGCATCGGTTAATAAATGTTAGTAAAAACATCTTGAATGTGGGTTGACCTGCCTTCCAGACGTGGACGAGTGCCGGACCATGGCGAACCCCTGCCGTGGGGACATGCGCTGTATCAACCAGAACGGCGGGTACCTCTGTTTACCCCGGGGAATGTACAGTCAGTCGTATGACAGGCCCTCCTCCTACCCCAATCCCTCTTACCCGGACTCATCAGTGGGTTACCAGGAACCCTACCCCCAACCCCCGGTGCCCGCCGCACCCCCGAGTTACCCCATTGTGGGCCGGTCTGCCCCCTGCCTGCTGGGATACACGCTGGGGGAGGGAGGCGTATGTGTGGGTGAGTCCCTGCAGATTTTCTCTCTCTATCACATTACATGATCTTTACACATATTGCGTAATATTCAGTAGACACAGGGCATATACATAAACATTGTCATGTAGACATTTTATTAGTGGTAACCAATTGAATGTGAACCTCAGTCCATCAAAATCTTCTAATGCTTGAAGGTCTCGTTTCCCAGAACTTCTAAGCTCTTCCAGCATGGAATTATATTGAAATGCCCTTCGTGCAGATAAGTGCTGACCTCATTTTTCTCTTTGTAGTTACAGTTTGTACGCAATACAGCGCTGTACGTGCAGTGGATAGTGGGTGTGCAGGAATATTAAGCTGGGGAAGGTGTCTCCTAGTTTGCCTAGACCACCCACCTGGTTGAACATGTCATTTGCTGTGAGCACATGCAGGTAGATACAGAAAACTGCTGAAGACTGGACATGCATTGGACACACCTCAGTGTTTTATGCAGAGTGTATTATAATTTTTAACAGCCATATTCAGCTAGGGCATTGGTTCAGTTTCTCTTCAATAAGTAGACTCCCCTTCAGCAGGTTTTCTCTCTACTTGGAATGAGCTTAAAGTGCAGGGACCACAGGAAATCAGTTTTTTTTCTGGCAAGTCAAAACTCCAGTAATCCTTCAGGTTATTCATCAGGCTGGTTCTGCATTCAGCTAATATTGTTATACACTAAAAATTAAAATACTTCTGAGGGATGTGCACACGCTGAACAGGAATTAATGCCATTCTACAACATAATGGAACCTGATCCGTCTTAGTAACTATACATTTGTGTGTTATTTTATCACCAGTTTGTGGTGGCATTATTAAAACAGGTTTGTGAAAGTATTTTTCTATATTTTTTTTTTCATTCATTCTAAGTTAAGCAAGACTTGTTTTTGACTGGAAAATGAACTCCTGCTTTTCTCTAAATTGCACTTTTAGCACTGACCTGTTTATCTGTCCACGGTAAAGTGAACCTTCGGACGTCTGGAGTTTGGCTTAATACGATAATTCGAAATAACAGTGGGTGACATTTCAAACTTCTTGGCACACCAAAACCAGGGGTGAAGTCATATGTTCTTAAATTAAGAATGTGTCTCCTTGCTGCATGAACATATATATATATATATGTGTGTGTGTGTGTGTGTGTGTGTGTGTGTGTGTGTGTGTGTGTGTGTGTATATAGAAAATATATAAAATGTATATAATGTATGTAAATATATATAAATATAAAAAATGTGTAGGAGATGCAAACTAGCAATGTGCAGGTGACAGCCAACATGTAGCTCACATGCAGCTAAAAAGTTCTGATATGAAACTGTCATTCAACAAGTACCTCATATTTGTGTCAGTGTACATGTAGTTTAGATAGCTGACCACAGATACATACCTCATATGTATCAGAAAATTGAGATATACTGTATATGTAAAACATAGCCACCAGTTACATGTATGGGCCTGGAATGTAGAAGAATATATTTTTCGGTGTATATCGCTCAAATACAGCTGATGTTTGAAACATAACTTCAGTGTAGATCAAATATTAACTTATGTCTAGCTATGAATATACATGTATCTCAGTGTACATGTAACCGAGTATAGGTGAAAAGCAATATGTAGCTGTCAACTGACATGCTGCTCCTCTGCAGCTGATAACTTGTAGCCGGCATAGCTGTCAGCTGTCATGTAGATCACATCTGGCTGAAAACCGTAGCTCTCGGTGGAAGACGAGCTGGACCGAAGAGCGAGGAGAAAGTCAATGACACCGTGTTCCTGTTTATTTGCCCAGGACATGCTTTAACGACGACGAGATTATTGAACGCAAGTTTATGCATTCTTTTGGTTGTTTACGGGAGCGATGCTTTGCAACGGGCGTTAACGATTGCTCTGTACTCTTAAAATTGGGCTCTCACACACTGTCTGAACCGCTTGTCCCATAGGGGGTCAGGGGGAGCCGAAGCCCAACCCGGCAACACAGGGCGCAAGGTTGGAGGGGGAGGGGACGCACCCGGGACGGGACGCCAGTCCGTCACAAGGCACCCCAAGCGGGACTCGAACCCCAGACCCACCAGAGAGCAGGACCCTGTCCAACCTACTGCACCATTGCACCCCTCTTAAAATTGGGCTGTTCCTAGTTTTTCTAATTCATATGAATTCCTTTTGTGAGTTTCAATAAGATGAAAGACCCTACCTTGTTTAAATAACTTCTAGGTGCTCGGGAGATTCCTTCTAATAACATGATAGCAAAATGCTTTCTCTGCATATCATCGCTTTCCACCACACACACCGAAACTGCTTGTCCTGAGGAGAGTGCGGTGGCATAGCGGGTTTGGCCTGTGCCTGCTCTCCGGTGGGTCTGGGGTTCAAGTCCCGCTTGGGGTGCCTTGCAATGGACTGACGTCCCATCCTGGGTGTGTCCCCTCTCCCCCCTGGCCTTGCACCCTGTGTTAGGCTCCGGTTCACTGCAACCCCACCCAGGACAAGCGCACACACATACCGTCTGAAACCGCTTGTCCCACGGGATGCCGGTCCGTTGTAAGGCACCCCAAGCAGGAATCGAACCCCAGACCCACCGGAGAGCAGGCACAGGCCAAACCCACTGCACCCCCATGATTGAAAGTGCTTATGGATAATTAGCTTCTAGAGCATTTATTTCAAGCTCTTTAAGAGACTTTCAGTGAACTGTAAGTAGAAGCATAAGCTTCTCTGTGCCGTTTCACTAGATATCACATTGTAGCAGCTCTACATCAATACAGCTCAGAGTGGTGTTTTGCGGTTTAAGCATGTTTTACAGATTTTCCTGCTGCTTTGGCCTCTGCTGCCTGCTGCATCACTGTTGGACTGTCAGACTGCTCCCCTGCCAGTCTTCGTACCTCCTTGGGATTATCAAAGCCATCTTTGGGTTCCTAGTAAAAGTGTCTATATAAGGAGATACATGGAATCGCTAAGAGAGCAGCTTTCAGGGAACTCTCCTCTGGGCTGGGGTCTAGAACACATGAAGCACAGATGTTCTGTTGCTGCTCAGCATAGTGGAGAAGTTTAACTGGAAGCAGGTGTGGTTCTCTGTTGCTGTTGGCACAGGTCCCAACTGCTGGCCAGACTCTCCAGCCTTGTGGGACAGCCGCTCGGGCCTGGCGCAGGGACTGGTCTCGATCTGATATTATCGCTTATTTAAACGACGCAATTATCTAAATTTTTCTGGGGTGACTTCACGGTAAAAGAACCCTTATAATGTGAGGAATTTTCATCTCTGAAATCCACAAAAGGAAATAATGACTCTGGGGCAATGTGTGGAATACAATCCCTCCCATATTACTGGTGTTCCACTTCACTCTCTTAATCTTTTCTGAATGTTTGCTGTATCCAGACATGACCTGAAGTGTTTTTAAAGTCAACTTTTGTAACCCTGATAACATTTCCTGCTACATCTCCTTATGTAAACCATAAAGAATGAATTGTGCAGTATTAAGTTTTTTTTTTTTTTTTTTTTCCTCCCCCCTTCCTCCTTTTGTCCTTCTCACCCCACCCTACCCTGTTCCATGTCCATCAGATATTGACGAGTGCGAGACGAATTCCCACCAGTGCAATCCGACCCAGGTGTGCATTAACACAGCAGGAGGATACACCTGCTCGTGCACGGAGGGGTATTGGCTCGTCGGCGGGCAGTGCCAAGGTAGAGCTCAGCGCAGGGCACGGTTGGGAGCTTCAGCTCATTTTTCCAGTTTTGGATGCATTCGTTTGACAGAAGCTGGCTGATGGTACATGGTATAGCTGGAGCACATGGTGTAGTGGGTAGGCGCTGTCACTTTCTACTTGGAGGACACTGGTTCAAATCCTACAATTCCTTCCTTGAACAAGCTACTTGCCCTGAATTGCTCCAGGAAAAATTAACCACGTGGAGAAAACGTTGGAAGTAACTTAAGCATCAGCTAATGAATAAAAGTACATGTAAAGAGGCTTTTCCACGTATAAAAATACAATAAACTTCAGCGTTTGGCTGCGTTGTAGTATTCATACAAGTTTGTTATGAAACCAGAATGATTGTTGACAAGAGCGTATAACTTTTTCTTCCCGAGCTTCCCGATTTCCTACATTTCTCTTACCTGTTCACAGATATTGACGAGTGTCGCTATGGATACTGTCAACAGCTGTGTGCCAATGTGCCAGGGTCTTACTCCTGTTCATGCAACCTTGGCTTCACCCTCAATTCGGATGGAAGAACCTGTCAAGGTACATTCTAACTTTGGCTACCGACGGCTGTACTGCCAATGTCACGGTCACTGTGAAGTAACAGCAGCTTTCTGATACGTCAATAGTTACGATTACATAGATAGTTGTGGGTCTGGAGATGGTGATGGTAATTGCGCGCTCGTCGTGAGGTTCCAGTTTTTGTCCTGTAATGGTGACGTGACAGAGCCGTGACTGGCCCTCTCCTACAGATGTGGACGAGTGCGAGAATACACCCTGTGCCCACGGCTGCTTCAACACCTACGGTTCCTTCATGTGCAACTGCGGAGAGGGCTTTGAGCTGGCAGCCGACGGGACCAGCTGTAATGGTGAGGGGCTCCAAAGGGGCTGTAGACATGTGGAGTGTAGCACTGCTCTTCAGCTGGATAGGTAGGCACGCTCTCCAAACTTGTTTTAAAAACACACTGGATCCGTTGAGAGAAGAATAAAACTGCCCACGACTATGAGAAATAAAAGGTATAGCACAATGACCTACTCAAAATGATAGGAGAAACTTGCATCAGCTGTTCTCGCAGGCACCAATTCAAATTGTACGGTTCAATCTCAAACGTATAACCCCAGAATTTATAGTAATAAAAGCAGTGATAAACCCAAGAACTAGTAATTCGCTGCTCAAGAAATGCATCTCTACATCCAAATACACTTTTTGTATTGTTCTCTGAGATTTACATCGCTTTGGTGGAAAGCATCTGCACAATGAAGAAGTGTAAAAGCAACTTCTCAAAGTGCTTTACAGAAAAAGGAAAAATAGAGAGTGCAATAATAAAACAAGAAAATGAAATCGAAATCAACACTATGAATGCTGTACTATGCTAGGTTCCATCCTCGTGACTTAGGGTAGGAGACCGTTGGATCACTCAAGGCCACATCAACGTCCACCACAATAAAACATCAACAAAATAAGAGCGACCGTTAACTGTTCAGTTACCGTTTAGTTATCATTTGGCTCCGAGTCAAACGACTCATGTAAAGATACAGTACTTTACCATTTGATTATATTCTGTGTGTCTGCATGAGCAACTAAAGAAGTTATTAGTAACTTACCCCTTTAACCCTTTGTATATGGAACATACTACAGAGGGCAGAATCAAGATTTAACGGCATATTAATTAGGGAACTTTCGTTTAAATGAAATGTTGGCGTGAACTGTAGCCGTGATGCCGATGTACTGCACACAGAAATGAGTATTTTCAGAGCTCTCTGTTCACCACACTGTGGTTGTGTTTCTGTCTGTGTGGCCTGCAGACCTGGATGAGTGTGGCTTTGCGGAGTTTTTGTGTCAGCACTCTTGTGTGAACAACCCCGGATCATACTCTTGCGTTTGTCCCCCGGGGTATTTGGTATTTGATGACGGACGCAGCTGCGAAGGTATGGGCTGGATGGAGGCAAAACCTGCTTGCACTTTAACTAAATGTTTTGAATTTGAACATTTTATCGTGACCTGTGTGTGTGTGCGCGTATGTGTGTATATATATATATTTGTCATAGAGTACACTGTAATCATAAATCATTACAGCAGTGACTTCATATCATTTTCCACCTACTGTTAATTTTTGTTATACTTAATTCTAGTTTTTCTTTGTAATTTGTATTAATCTATTTGTACTTGATTTGTTTGTGTTCCTTTTGCTTGTGATGTATTTGAAGATGTTGATCATGATGATGTATTTCATGTTTTTTGATGATCATGATGATGTATTTGATGAAAATGATGATGATAAAACTGACCTTAACTGTTATGTGTTTGATTTTGAAGATATCAATGAATGTGACACTGGTAACAACACCTGTACAACAGCACAAGTGTGTTTCAATTTCCAGGGGGGGTATAAATGCCTGGACCCTTTAAAATGTGACCCACCTTACATTGAGTTTAGTGAAAAGTGAGTAGAAACCTAAAGCCACCGAACAACTTTTCCTTTTTTTATGTTTGAAATGCTATGATTTATGTGTTAAACATCATTTCAGCCTAAATTCTCTGCCATTCTCTCGATGCTCTCCCAGTCAGTGTATGTGTTCTTCTGAGAATCCTGCATGCCGGGACAAGCCCTTCACCATCCTGTACCGGCACATGGACCTGTCCCCGGGCCGCAGTGTGCCCGCGGACATCTTTCAGATGCAGGCCACTACACGTTACCCAGGGGCCTTCTACATCTTCCAGATCAAGTCCGGCAACGAAGGACGAGAGTTCTATATGAGGGTCAGTGGGAGTGTCCCTCCCCCTTTTCTCGTATACAGCCTGCGCTTTGTACGAGTGTATGATTATTAGAGTGGTGGGTAGTGTAGTGTTCAGGGCTGTTCAACTATAGTGTTAAGGTTCCTGGTTCAAAACCCACTACAGCTGTATTTTTTTTTTTCCCCCAGTAAGAGACTAATCCTCTATTACTTGACACTTTTCTCCAAAGCAACTTGGTGTTAAGCTCAATTCTTTACCCATTTGTACAACTGGGTAATTTTTACTGGAGCAATTCTAGGATAAGTACCTCCTTCAAGGTGAGACTCAAACCTGCAACCTTGGGGGCCAAAGGCAGCAGTTCTAACCACTATGCTACCAGCTGCTCAGTAGTTTTCACAGTAATACGCTATACTGTATAAATGGGTAACCAACTGTAAGATGCTTACAGTACAAGCCCAACATTGTATGCCACCTTTGACTAAAGTGTCAGCTGAATAATAGTAATATTTCCATTTGTGTTGCAAGTTTGGTTGACCAGCAGATGGCACAATAACCCAGGGTTTGAAGCCTAATACTGGGGGAAGCTCGATCACTCACTCACTCACTCACTCACTCACTCACTACTAATAACCGCATCATCTCCTTGGTAGGGTCATGGCAGTCCATACCCTGTCCTGTAAGTACAGGGCACAAGTTAGGCAGGGAACGCCACGGATCAGACACCAGTCCATCGCAGGGTAGCTGCACTCATATAATCACACACAGTTTAGAGTCAACAGTCAACCTGAAATGCATGTCTTTGGATTGCGGGAGGAAACCGGAGAACAAGGAGGAAACATGCATTTACATTTATTCATATAGGTGATGCTTTTCTCCAAAAGCAATGCACCACTCAGAGAAAACAAGAGTGCATTTCAACAACAAAGACAAAAAGATGCAGATAAATGATTCTCAAGGTACAGTCCGTTATTCTAATGCCACTATTTAAGCAGGAGACATTGCACAAGTAGCTGTGTATAGAATTGGTGACTCAACCTGCTGTGCCTTCCTATCTGTATGGACACCGAAAGTCCCCTTGATCACTCATTGCTGTTCCGTTTCTCTCCTCTGTACTACAGCAAACCAGTGATGCCAGTGCCACTTTGGTTCTTGCACGTCCTCTCAAAGGTCCACAGGAGATGGTCCTGGACCTGGAGATGGTCACCGTCAACAACGTCATCAACTTCCGGGGAAGCTCCATCATCCGACTCACAATATTTGTTGCGGAGTATTCCTACTGAGACCCAGAACCTGACATCTTCTACCTGTGGAGCCTTAATCTCACTGCCCTCCCTCTCCCCTTTCCTCCAGCAGGCAGCTTGCTTTGTCTGGGTTTTTGCCTACACTGTTCCAGGAGACTGGGGACAGTTCCTGGTGTTGTGCCCTACCATCTTCCATCTCTCCTCACTCCTCTGCAGGGACACTGTGTCTGAAAGCTGCCCGCAAAAATATTTATATTTTAATGGAAGATGACTTTATTGTTTGTTCTTTATGAATATTATCGGGTCATTGTTTCCATTGATTTTTCAGAGACTTTTCATCTTTCGTGAAACACCAATGGTATGCATCCTTAAGCTGAATGATTTTTTTTTTTTTTTTCTTTGATTCTGTTTTGTTTTTCACTTTTATTTTTTTGTGAACTCCTTATAAAGCTGTGAAGATAAGGTCACACAGCTGTATTTGTGTGTGTGTGTGTGTGTGTGTGTGTGTGTGTCAAATAAGTCGGTGCACGCGCATTTCCTTCAATAAAAAGGGCAACGCATTTCAACAGGAAAAACCAGGCAAATTTCAGGGGAAAGCAGACTTAGCAATCGCACACTGAAATGAGCAGAAAGGATGTAGAGTGACCTTTGGGATGCACATCACTAATGTGGACCATCGCTGGGCAAGCAAATGGCAAAGGAGAAAACCATCAGATGTGATGATGATGGGTGTATAAATGTTACACATCTGAGTTTAAAATAAAACAGGATATTATTGTTGACCATCCATTGTCCTAGCCTAGAGCTGATTTTCATTCCTAATGACGAAAGTCAAACATGAATATGTGAAACTAAAGTGAGAAAAAGACTATATAATTTAAAATGCCTCCAAAACATGTTTGATGTGCTATATGATGCTTTCATTGTAGTGACAGGATTTCATGCATTATTGTTATATTTCCAACAACACCTGGCGAATAAAAACGTTTTTATTTTAAAATGTTTTATGTAACTCCTAAACATCATGTCTCGTCCTTTATAACTGTTTTTTGAAGACCCTGTTTACTTCGGTCAGTAAAATAAACGTATCCCGTATCGTGATGCCTAATGTGCTGGATCATGTTCTTTACAAGACAAGAAAAGGCTGCAGAACTAAGTGGTGTTAACAGTTTTACAAGGCAAAAAAAAAAGGGTGCATTTAACAGCTCATCGCGTTGTTTAACGAGCATGTGTGCGCAGAGCCACATTCCGCGAAGGAAGCGCGTTTCCGAAAAGAGACGCTTTTCTGTAACCATGTTGACAAGTCAAACAGCGCGCGCGCTGCGCTTCCTGGAGCGGACAGATGCGCGGCGGATGGGCGCTATGACCCTGCGGCTCACCGAGCGGCTCGATTGACTACAATGAACCGCGCAAAGAGCAAAAGACAGACACCTGTTCCGCGCGGCGGCCCTGGCGCGAGCTGCTCTCCCCGATACCCGCGGTGGGCAGGAAGGCGAGGCGGCGGCTGACGAGCCGAGGATCCAGGCTGAATCAGGGTCGGGGTTAGGGTCGCGGTCCTTCTCCCACCCCTCAGCAGCTATATTCCTACTTTATTATAAAGAACTGAAGCCCCAGCATCCGTAAAAAAGCTGGAAAACATTTTTAGTTAGTGCCTGGCATTATTGACCTGTCAGACTCTTCTTCCTGAGGCTGAGGTACGTATATATTCAGTTCTGTTGCCCACACTACTAGTACTAGGTAGGTAGGACTTGTTCAAATCTTGCCAGATATCAGTAGCTCAGAATATGACTTTATTTTCTAACGTTAGCTAAAGTGTATTTTTCAATTAGTAGCAGTTAAAACAGCCGATGCCAATCATCATCATGGCATTTGTAAATGTATTTGTTGATGAAAATAGCTAGGTAATCCTCTGCGTGAACAAAAAAATAAGCTGCATTATCTGTGATATCAAAAATGATCAACTTGATTTTTTTTAAACATGTTGAAACTTGAATATCACTAGTGATTGCTTTGGTATGTGGTTATAAATGTAAAAGGTGGTGGAATATTATACTTTTGAATAGATATAATCTGGTAAATTGCCTCAGAAGCTAAGATATTTTATATTTTGACATATCGAAATAAGTTCTTAATGTTGAATATTGAAGCGCGTCGGGATGCAGTTTTATAACACAGAAGTTAACTGATTGTTTAAATATATTTATTTAAATGTCCTTAAGAAGCTAAATAACAAATCTTTATCAGATGTCACTCTTTTCACCATGTTTTTTTCCAAGGATTGTTTTTTTAAACTTACACAAGGCAATCACATAACATTTACGCTCAGCTTTTGAAGTAGTTCAGTATCTCATGTACAAAAAGAAGTAATAAAACTGGTTGTCAGTGTTATTTGTTCCATCTTTGTGGTCGGGAGCCGATATGGCTGTACCTTTTTCTGAATTGTGCATTCCTATCGCAGTTCCATGTTGACCTACACCATGGCATTGGAGTGCTTCAAAAACTGCTGCAAGATCTTCCTGCACAAGGACAAGGGGGTCGAGGACCAGAGTAAAGTCTTTGTTCTTCCTTCCTAGACTCCTGCGTCATATTCGGAGCCATAAGGCTTATGATACGACCCGAAAAATACTTACTGTAATCCATCCCAACATGTTGCTCCGGTGGTGATCAGAACACATCACCCTTGTGATATCCGTCTTTGTGATGAATACCATGCAGATGTACAGGTTATTTGCTATTACTCATAGGGAGTTCTGTTCCTCTGCAGTGATAAAAGTGACGCCAGCTCCCACCAAGACAGTGATAACAAGGCAAGCTCCTGATGGCCAGAAGAAGGTGCCCGGGGTGTCGGAGGACTATCTCATATCCAAGCTACCCCCGGACGGGAGGGAAGTGCCCTTTGTGGTCCCCCTCTTCCGACCTTCCTACGTCCAGCCCAGTGGCTCCCTGTATTCCGCCTACCAGAAAGGTCTGCAAGGTATATCTTCTTCTCGCTTTCCAAACCACATCCTCCTCACTGGAGGAGTTTCTTTGCCTCTTTTTTGTTAGCGTTCACTTAAAAGAGTCATCCAGTCCTGTGTTTCTCCATTTTCTGTAGAGCTGAAATTGTAAATTCTTTATGTTGGACAGACCATTTATTTTATTGTGTGTGGGAAAAATAATTTTCTGTTGGGAGTACGCAGTTTTTTTTTAGTCAGATTGTGTCACAGAAAAGCTCTTCGCTGTGTCGTGGTATGGAAGCATGTTAGATTTTTTTTTTTTTTTTTTTTTAATTTAGCTCTAGCTGCTTTTGGACAGAACCAGTTGTATGGATCTTGATAGCATTATTGTTGGTATTAAGTACCTTTGAGTCGATGTGAAATCTTAGCAACCACACAAATAGAGATTTTTGTCCTCTGCTTTCTTCCTTAGGGCTGACAGGGGTTTGTCCACTGTTACAGTGACTGTGTTCATCAGTCTGACTGCTGGTCATCCTCTTCTTTTTCTTCAACCTTCCGAAGCATTACAGTCTTTTTAAGGGAATCTGCTCTTCTCGTGATGGTTCTCCAGAATATGACAACCTTAGTCTCTTCATTTGTGCTTCTAATGAAAACTCTGGCCTGCTGATGGCCCCTGTGTTTGCAGGCTCGGCCCGGGGCGCCTATGCTGACAGGAAGGCTGAACTTTCTGGGACCGGTCACGTTGTCTTCAACCCCAGCAGCAATCTCTACCACAGTAGCGTGGTCGACTTAGTGTCCCCTGGGTCGGCACGGAGACCCATGCCCGGAAGCAAGACTGCTGCCCTGCATGGATCTGGTACACAAAAACTTCCTTCCTTCCTTCCTTCCTTTAGAAAAGTTCTCTGGTTTATTACATCACCTTTCTATAACCCAGGAGATAATTCCAACTCAACATTTGCCCTCCTCTTAGGGAACGTGCTTCCGATTTAATCACAAATGGGTTGTGTGAAATGTGGAATCAACATTTGTTTTAATCTTAAAGTTCTTACTTCTTTAATCTTCTTAGTTCTTCTCCACTTCATGTCTATTCTTCAGAGTACATGCTGTGTATCAAGTTACAGAATGCTTGAGTACTACAGTATGTATTAGGTTACTTTGATACCTGGGGTTATACTTTCATTGGTGCTGACATCTCACAGTTGACAAAGGCATGGCCCTTTCATTAGCCATCGATCTAAAGGGGACTACAGACAATCGTAAAGAGGAATAAAGTTTTACGCAGTATTGTATATTAATGCAAAGGCATGAAATGCACTGTTTAATTTAGGGCAGTAAAAGTCATTGTATTGTTACTTCATCAAGTCTATTCTTATATGTGCACAAGTCAAATATTTGCACATAATTATTTCACATAACTCCTTCTGCTAGCAGCTTGTTTTCCCAACTTTTAATCTGTTATGGATGTGCCTCTTGTTTTCCATACACGAGTCCTTGATGTTCCTGTGTTTACGTTTCAGTGTGGGATCTGAGAAACAGGAAAGATTTTTCGAGCTCCGCACTGGACCTCCCTCACCCTCAGAGTCACATGCAGGTGAGCTGCACCATGATTTCACCATGGAAACACTCTGGTTTCAGTGGCTCGCCAGGTCACCTAAGCTGACAATGCATGGTTTGTGCTGCAGAGCTGCTCACCTGCCCTTGTGCGGTATAACAGGGATTTCCACAGCTGCGTCACTGGAGCAAGCTTTAATGTGCACACCTTTTTGCCGTTACCCATCAGTTCCCGATACATAATAGGGAATACCGAAAAGCACTCACTAATGTTTTTTCGCTGTTGTACATATGCTGCGAGTAGACCTGAAAATGCAAAAGACTGAACCGTTTCCGAACAGGAGTAAAATTTTGAGCTCTGTGTCACAGAGTAGTAACTGATACTGAAGCTGTACCTTTAACAAGGAGGTGATATTTGGGCTTTTCTGGGATGGTTGCCTGTTCTATTTTAGTTACGTAAGGGAAGTGATGTTTACTCGTCATTAACACTCCATTTATTCTACTAGACAATTAATAGAGGGAGCTGTGAGCCATATTTGATCAGTGTGACGATAAACATTGTGATAAACAACAATGCTATATTCACGCCTCACGAACTGATCCACGTCATTCGAATTTATCACTGCCCTTCGTCTGCATAATTCATTCAGAAAAAACATTGGTTCTGAATTGGTGCTGATATTGGTAGTGATATATGGAGCGTGATGTCACTAACAGGCACCGCACCTTGAATTGGCCAAGTTGAAAGGCGTCAGAGGTGCTTCGCTGTCATCTCACAAAGCTTGGCGAAAGTAAGGCTCTCGAGCTGCGGACATCTTGCACAGCTTCTAATGAGGACATGACTGTTAGGTATTCAGGAGTGTACATTTCTTTTTGTCATTTAACTTTTTGCACCTTTGCTCATATATTTGTGTCCAAAGATTATATATAATTTTTCTCCATTACCATGATTACTCGCTTTTCCGGTGTAGCTTTCTAGGTGTTCCAGAGTCTGTCCAGGAAGCATGGAGTGGGAGGTCTGGTACATGCATCTGACAGTTTCTCTGTTAAATAACTTAGTCTTAGCATTTTATCAGCATCTGTGTTATTGCTTGATATCCAGAGTTTTTGCTCCATTTGAGAACTGAACCTCTTCCGTCAGTACGTCTACTGTTTGTTTATAGATTTGAATTGCTTAATCATTAAAGGCAATTGGGAGATGTTTTTCGATACATGTCACTGATGTCTTGCGCAATGTCTCGGCTTGTCTCTCAGCGCTACGATTCGGTGTCCAGCGTACAGAGCAGCACGTCTTCCATGAGAGACTCCCTTGGAAGCAGCCGTAGCCTGGGTAACCATTCACGCAGGGTGACCACGAACCCCCGTCACACAAATCCCACCACTGTGAAAAGAGGACTCTTCTCTGCAAGCCTTAGATTTGATCGCTTAGGAATGCTGGGGCCAGACCTCCAGCTTTTATCCATGCAAGCTTTGTTTCACTTCTGGGTCTGGGGAAAGAGCACTGCCCCCCCCACCAGACCTCCCCAGTTACAAGAGCCAGGCTCTCTGAGATTAAGATCACCGAGTATTGTGCAATTGTGAAAAGGGCAGACACAGCAGTTACTTCCAAATGTTTTCTCTCCAGCCTTACTTTCAAACTGAAAGATTAAGTACACAGTGTGTAAACCTGCCAGATATATGCTTAATTTTAGGTGAAAAAAGACTGTTCTTAAAGAAAAAAAGCAGCGATGCAAACAGGTACGGGCGGACCTGTGGGAGGAGGAGGCGTCAGACCAGATGCGTTATATGAGACGTTTCCTCTCATTCTCACACACGCACACATATGTCTGCCAGTTTTTGCAGTGGTAGCTGACTGGTGGCCTTCTGTTGCAGAGTCCATCACACTGTCTGGAGATGAGAGAGAGACGGGGAAGCTGAATATCCGGCTGAGTTACCAGGAGGCCCGGGAGCAGGTCTGGATAACGCTAGTGCAGGTATGGTTACAAGCGTGCCGAAAATGGCTTATTGTGCAGCTCAAAGGGCCCTCTGTCTGCTTGGCATCCAGGGTCCTGGAACCAACAATCCTACCCCCAGTCATCATTGCTAAGTTACCTTCCTATAAAGACTCATCCTACATCCCGTAAAAAGTGAAAGAGTTATATATTTACTATATTAAAATAATAAATTTGAAATAATGAAAACTGCAAAGGTGGTATGTGCCATAGAGTGATGCATGTATGGGAAGTCTGGCAGTGTGTGTCAGTGAGTGACAGGTTCTTGCTGTTTGCTTGGTCCAGTGTAAAGACCTGAACATCTCGACGGACTGTGGAGAGCAGCAGAAGGTTGGGATCAAAGGGGTCATCACCGTGCCGAAGCCAGTGCAGTTCAAGAGCTCCATCAAGGAGGGCTCTTCTGTGAGTATGTCTCCCAGAATCCTAACACCACTGAAATAATGCTTTTTTTTTCTGGGGAGTCTCACACAGTTCCACCAGAATGTAATATCTCAGAATATTTTATTTACAACCCTAGTGCAGTTTTCCTGGAGATGCAGTCAAAATTTTAAACCTATCCTCAGATGTTAGCCTTTGCGCTACCTGTTATGGTTCGTCTTTCGAAACAAAATCGTATTACCTCATACTGTTTAGGTCCTTATTCAGCTGAGCGTCAATGTGTTTTGTCAGTATTGGTTTAATTTCTCCTAATAGCAATTTCCATGTCCTACTTTTTATGTACAGTTGAGTTGATGAATTCTAGATAAAAAAAATAAATACACATTGAAATAATTTTTAGTTAACCCTAAGCCCAAGCCGAACCTTTACAGCTCAAGCAAATGTGATCCCCAGTGTATCCCCATTCATGAAAACTTTATGGTTATTACCTGTCAGTAGGTGGCAGAGAGGTACCCGTGTCCCAGGTATAAAAGGTGTGGTGTGAAAGGCTCTGTCTTTATTTCCAGGATGTGGAGTTCATGGAGACGTTTGTCTTTGCGCTGCCACTGCAGCAGCTACGCACAGCAGGCCTCGCGTTCCGCCTGCAGACCCACGTCCCCCGCAAGCGCACGCTGGGTGAGTGCGCTCTCTCCCTGCGCCAGCTGGGGCCTCAGGAGACCCAGCACTGGCTGGAGGTCCGACCGCCATCCAAAGCCCCAGTGAGTGTTCACAGCACACCTGTAATATATCTTTAACGGATGGGTCCAAGTGCTTGGGAAGGAATAACTGAAGTGGATTTGAAGGGCAGAGATGGGAATCTGATAAACAAAGAAACAAAAGTTTCCAGTACTTTCCCAGTTCCGTACCCCCATGCAATCACTGTTAATCGCCCTGCACTGTAGCACAAAGTAATATTCAGTTCTTGCTAAACGCATTCACAGAGTCTGTTGATCAAATTGTTTTCAGAGAGGGGCACATGTCAGCTATGTGTCACAACAAGTAGGTTGTCAGCAAAATGTCACATGTCAGCAAAGTAGGGCATTACGCCAGACCATAGCTAGCCACAGATGTGGGGATGCAGAAAATGGCTTTAGGATGCAGATTCCAGGAGCTCCCATCCACAATAATTCTGCTCTTGTTACCCACAATGCTCTAGTTTTTTTTAATGGATCACCCATTATTTAAGGTTTCCTCAAAACACACACACACACACACAGTCTACAACTGCTTGTCCAGAGAGGTTTTGTGGCAAACTGGAGCCTATCCCAGCAACACAGGGCACGAGGCTGGAGGGGGAGGGGACACGCCCAGGACAGGACACCAGTCTGCCATAAGGCACCCCAAGCAGGACTCAAACCCCACACCCACCAGACAGCAGGTGCCAGCCAAACCTGCTGCGCCACTGCGCTCTCCCTTCCTCAATAAAGAATACGATAAATAACGTTATTTGCAGTTATCATGTTATTCAAAAATGATTTTTAATACAAATACGCAAAGGTGTCAGAAGTAATGCATTATTATGGTGATTTTCTTGTCCAGCTCAGACTCGTATGGATCCAACAGCTGCTGGAATCGATAAGGGATCTATTCCTCTCTAAGACAAAACATTTAATTTGCTGTATTATGTTTACAGAATAAATAAGATGAGGCTAGCAAGATGAAAGCAAAAAGATTTACCGTAGTCTGACGACATCAGTACAAGACATGATTTATGTGAGGCACAAAGCCCGGCTTTAGAACAAACAAGATAAATGGAAAAACATAGGAGCAGGTTCTGGGAATATGTGTGATGAAACGCAAACATGGGTTATTTTATTCTGCATAACTTCCTGAAAAGAAAGACTGGTATTCCTTTAGTTTCATTTAGTTTTATGATGCTAATTAGAAATTGTTGTTCACTCTCTGGTCTGTATAGTCATCTCAAGGAAATGTACAACGAAAAATTTTTTTGACAGAGCCGATATGGAATATTTTGTAATAATCTTACCCTAATCAAGTGATCAGCAAGATGTGTATGGTAATCAAGATGCTTTATTTTACTTTTTTGCAGATCATGTGCACTTTATGTGTAAATGCTAAGGTGTTCACATTTCACATTTATGACCTAGTTAGTGGCTAGACTCTTCCCCTTTTTATGGTACTCCTGGTTTTTAAAGGTTGGTTATGGAATGAGAATGTACAATCCTTTCTTTGGTTGCCAGGAGATGGAAAATATTTGTGGTGTGGTCAACTGAAACTGTAATTTAAAAAGTTCAAAACATAAAATACAGCACCTAGTTTTGAAGACTGACCATCAAAGGAACACAATGAAGTTAAAATACTGGCAACACAATAATTTAGAGCTTAAGAAGTAATAACCTGAACCATCCAGGAATTCTGTCCGTAATGATTCTGTGCCTTGGAAATGATGGCACAGAAAGCAGGTCTGTCTGAAAATAAGAGGGTGAATCAAATCATCACAGCCTCAGTATGGAAGTTGTGATTCAGGGATTAATGTAATAACTGTGGCCATTTTCACACCATTCAACATCAAAACATAATGGTTGTTTAGTTCTACAGGACTATATTTTTCATAATTAATTAGAAATTTTTGCTTACTTTTCAAGGGGGGCACAGTGGCGCAGCGTGTTTGGCCTGTGCCTGCTCTCTGGTGGGTCTGGGGTTCGAGTGCTGCTTGGGGTGCCTTGCGGCGGACTGGCGTCCTGTCCTGGGTGTGTCCCCTCCCCCTCCAGCCCTGCGCCTTGTGTTGCCGGGTTAGGCTCCGGCTTCAGACAATGTGCGTGCGTGCGTGTGCGGGCAAGACAGAAGTATAGTGCTCTTCCACATCAACACCAATCCGCTGTTCCTTGGAACTCCTGGTCATTTTAATAAGAACAGCAGCGAAGGGACTGCAGCTCAGGACAGTCTCCGTGAATAAAGACTTGTGCGTCAGCTTTTATTTTTGCTGTTCAGGCTTGTGCAATACTGAATTAGCTAGACATTAATGTGAGCGAGAGTGTGGGATTTCACTCACTGATGTAGCAGCGAGAAACTAACACAGAGCCGTGCTGCTAAATCCCCCTCCAGGTGTGCCATGCGGAGTTACACCTGGGCACTTGTTTCCAGGCTGTCAGTGGACGCATTCAGTTCCAGGTGCTGGGAGCACAGAACATCTCCACTTCCTCAGCACCTTTCAGCCAAAGTAAGCTCACCTTTTACTCCCAGAACCAGAATACCAGGTTTTACTTTGTTTCAATGATCATCCTGTATTTCCTATTTTTAATATTAATTTATTTTGGCTGCATGGTACCATGATGGGTACTAACATTGTTGCCTTTGCAGTTTCTCAGCTGTAAATTTGCATGTGGGCTCAAATCCAGCCTAGTCTGTGTGGAGTTTGCACGTTCTCCCCATATTTGCTTGTGTGTGTTCTGGTTTCCCCCAACAGCATAAAGACATGTGTTTTAGGTGAACTGGTGACTCTAATTGCCTGTACTCTGTTGTGTGTGTGTGTGTCTGAGTGTGAGAGAGAGATTGCTCTGTAATGGGCTGTCTTCCTGTTCAGGGTGTACTCTACCCCATACCCTGTGTTTCAGGTTAAGCACTGCATGCTGCTTTGGGACAGGTGGCGACCAATAATAAATGATTGAATCACTTTTAATTTAGCCTTTGCTACTGCCAGAGAAATTTTGATTTTGTTCTAATAATGGTAACAATGTTTCCTGTCTTAGGCATCTTTGTGAAAGTAGAGATGCACGCACTGGGTAGGCTTGTGACCAGGAAGAAAACACGTGTCATGAGGTCCTCTGGCGGTCAGGTACGGTGGGCGGAGACATTCCTGTTCCCTCTGGCAGCACATGAACAAGGACTTTACTTTTTGGTCAAGCTGTACAGCCGCAGCTCCGTGCGCAGAAAGCACTTTCTCGGTCAGGTGAGCGAGTGTTCCAACTGTCCTAAAATGTGTTTCTCACCAAGGGTGTCTGCAGCTGCTGGACTAGAGCAGAGATGCTGATGTTGGCTTTGTGTCCATAGGTGCACCTGGGCTTCGAGAGCCCCTCCGCTGATGCTGTGGAACAATGGAGGGACACCATCACACACCCTGAAAAGTTGGTGATCTGGTGGCAGAAAGTGAGTGGCAGCTGAGAGACCCGAGGGCTCACATGCAACTACTCCTGCCAGTGTGCACTGGACTTATGCTCTGTCCGCTCCGTCCGCTCCAGCCCAACCGTTTGCCTGTCATTAACCTGCTGTAGAACCCACGTTCCAGCTCTTCCACTGTCGCATGTACTGCTGCTTGTGCTCCTGAAAGAGACTTGACCTAGGGACACTCAATCTGACAGTGATGTAGCATGATGCCAGATGTATGTTGTCTAATGGTGTCCTTCTGAAGACATAAATGCTAGTGTCAGGGTCCCAGCAGAGGCTAGATAGTAAGCTGTTTTCTTGGCTGTGGAAGTCCTGGCAAGATTGTGTGATGGAGAAAGACAACTAACTATGAAAACAGTTCTTGCATTTTGTCTGATAACCTAAAGTACTTCTATAATTTCATGCATCTGAAATTTTATTGCATTGCTCCTGGAACTAGCCTGTATCCTTATGGAAAGGAGCTCCATGTAGCTCAAATTTAAGCATCTGTGTGCCTATGAAAATTATATATACACATTTTATTTATCACAAAGATGTATAGATAAAAGGAACTGTAATACTGAGAATTTTAATCCTCAATGGGAAAAAATAGTAGTGCTTGGTTTTAAATATTGTTGCTAAAAAAAATATTTTGTACTGAAGTGTTTCACTGTTGACTTTTTTTTTGTATGTTTGCCTGCAAAATAGAATTCCTAGAATAAATTTAATCAGACTGAATTCAAAGTCTATTCTATGCAAAAAACAAAAAAAAAACTGGTGCAACTATTCTTTTGTTAGTCACAGATTTGGAACTGTAAATTATTTTTGTTCAGCTGTAAAGAATCAAAACCCTGTATTTTTCTGTCCACTTACACCAGTAGTGAGAAACCTAAAGTCACAAAAAGACAGTGGAAGTAATGAAATTAGATTTAACTAGCCCTTATTTACATTCTAAAGCCAAACATTAACTTTGTTGCACATTAATGCAAACTTATACATTAATCAAGTTAACTTGTGCAAATGTAAGACATTTACCATTCATGATACACAGGCTGTTACACCTCATGTGTACATTACATGGGCTCTACAGAAGGATCCAGTCCAACCACCATCAAAATTCAGCTTTGCCAACAACTATACCTCCATAACTCAAGACCAAACAATTATATATGGTAAATATGGGACACTATTGAGCGCCAAGACATAAATGCAGGGTTGAAATGGGCTTTTTCCTTCATGGGTTTCTTATTTGTATTGATAAGTGGTAAGCAGGTGAGGAAGTAGGTCAGCCCATCACATGTTTTCATAACATTTAAGTGCTGCAAATACATGTTACATGTTTTTATTGTAGCAGTGGAGAACTGAAGTAGC
This sequence comes from Scleropages formosus, assembly GCF_900964775.1. NCBI lineage: Eukaryota > Metazoa > Chordata > Actinopteri > Osteoglossiformes > Osteoglossidae > Scleropages > Scleropages formosus. The sequence goes on along the minus strand of NC_041820.1, from coordinate 13,838,072 downwards.
TGTAATTTTCCCTTGTCTGAAAGGCACAAGTGAGTAAACATTTATACAGTATATGGATGAGAATGGCCACACAAATGACACAGTGAAGAAACTCATTTTTTTGATCATAGATTCAGACATGTCCTAATTGTTTTTAAACAGAAATTAAAAATAAAACTTTACAATCCTAGGTGCTTGTGTTCCCTGCTTCTGAGCAATTCTAAGGTCAGACAATGTTAAGTATACTTTCATCAACCTTCTAAATGTTGAGATGTAGTTCAAAACATTTTGAAAATCATGAAAATAATCTAAGTAGAACAGCTGCAACCATCTCAATAAACAGCTGGATTTTACATTTCAGGAAAAAAAAAAAAAAAAAAAAAAAAAAAAAAAAAGACAGACAATGCAATGCAAAAGCTCTCTGAAGCATTTATAGGGGAGGCTTAAGGGGCCCAGGGTCCTGAGCTCAGATGTCCAGAGCCTTGTGGTCAGGATATCCAACAGAAACTGGTCCAAATAGAATCCAAAGAAAATGACCTGCAGAGGGGTCAAAAGAAAATCTAGGCACAGTATTCATTTATGGTTTGTAGGGCCCACCCCTTGAAGAGCATTTACCAGCAAGTGCCCAGTGGCTGGGTGACCTATGTGGTCTGACTAGGTTTAGACCAGACACACTAGGAGCCATTCATCACTAAAGGGTAGAGAACTGGTACAAAGCTTGTGGTTCAGTAGGGTTAGGCAGCTAGTGCAGGAGTAATTTGTTCTTTGGATATGAAATATCACCAGGTTCTGGAGCTGGTGTGAGTTGAGGAAGTATTTTCTTCTGCATCTTGTGGTATGTTGCAGCCAGAGAATCCATCCTGTCAAAAAGACTGCTCTTATGGAGGTGGCTGCAAAAAGCTGCAGTTGGAAGGTGATTGGTGCCCATCAAGAACCCCTGACTGAGCACTACTGGCACTGAGGATTGTGAGCAACATGAAGATGTACCAGCAGGTACAGAAATTCATGACATCCCACTGGTACATTTGCTGGTCCACTTCTCTGGCTAAGGTTACTGCAATGGAATGACAGTAAGAACTGAGATGGATGAAAGTCATCTGGAGATGGTGTAAGCAATGGATTCCATCATGGTGTCTTGGCCAATACACCTCTTCAATATTACATGAAGACTAGGACAGTACTTTGGCACCAGCAGATGCAGGTAGTGGTTCTCATCTTAAAAAAGAAGGACTTAAGTGTGATTCCTTGATATTCAGAACACACTTCTCAGTTTTCCTGGAAGAAAGGACATTTGACAGACTACAGACTCTGTCCTGGCCCTGAAACAGACCAGTGTTTCATCCCATCAGTGGCTGGGTCATGGGAATTTGCTAACCCAGGCTGTTTGCATTTTCTGGACCTGGTGAAGGCCTGAGATAGTCCTGGGATATTTTGTGTGAGCTGTTGCAGGAGCTTGGGGTGTCAAGGTCACCACTGCATACCCTGTGTTTGTATTCAAAGTGTTAGGACAAGTGCAACAAAAATGTGTCTTGCCTGCTCTCCTGTTTGTCATCTTCATAGACAGGGTGGCCACTTACAGGCCGTGTTTGTGGACAGGCATGCATCATTGGTCAATTATCTCAAGCTCAGGTGAAGAAACTGCCCCAGGTAGAGTGCAAGTACCTTGAGGTCCTGTTCATGAAGGAGGGGGATTGTAAGACTGACTTGGTTTGCTGCATTAGTGGCAATGTTGTGAATGGATGCACAGAAGTTCTGGTGCATCTTAAATACATAATAGTACACCATATTTTACTTGTACAACCAATTTAACATTCAAGACACTTGCATTCCATTCTGAAAAATCAAGTGTAATAGAATCATTAAAGGTGAAACAAGGAATAAAATGCACAAAAAAAAATACACACCATTTAGGACTCTATAAGGCAATATTACATAATCAGCTCTGCACAAGTTGATATGAACATTTACACTGTAATCAGCTGGACAGGTTGCGTTAACACACACTAAGGCAACGGGCACTACAAAATGTAAACAGAGCCTTTCAGAGCTCTCCATAAGGCGAGGAGAACGTGTGGCCCCCACCCCCCCACGTGAGCTGTGCCTGAAATAAGTCATCTCACATCCTGGGTGTAATCCAGCGTCACCACTTACGTAAAGGGTATTTGAGCATAGTTAATGATTGGTCAGAGTAAAGGCATTCCAACCGCACCTTGCCGAAAGGCTCACCTCTCACGCATGCCCTCCTAAAGATTTGAGAGCAATTCCTGCAGGAGAATGTCCTTTAAAACAGTAACTGTTTAAGGACCTATTAAAAGGAGTATTATAGGTATGTCCATATCCTAGGTTTTATGGAATCAACTCAGACATTTACCAGCTGTTCCCTTTCTCCTTATGGAATTTGTCACCGCATTCAGTCTTACAGTAAAATATTTCATTAGTCCTTTATTAGCTGTAACTTCTGGACAGGAGCCTGTCTCTGCTAATGAGGGTGCTGTTTGGAATGAAAACTTGAGGCCACTTCTGCGCTGAGAACTGACGTCACCCACCCAGTTGAACACGTCACCCTAGTTTAACTGCAGCTTCTTTTGCTGCCCCCCCACATGGAGAATTTTACAATATCCAGAGACATCAAGTCAAAGGCAATCAATTCATCAAAAGCAAGCTTTGGAGACTTATGTCAAGATGTTTTAAGAAATCACTATTATCTTCCAAAACCACAAACATAAAAAGCTAAAGGGGTGACCGGACTTGGCAAGTGTGAAACATTTTATCATAATTTATTAACACTCAAGTCAACAGAATCCCAGAGGATTCACTTAGTGAGACGATGTATTTTCCAGAAGGGCAAAGCAATTAAATCAGGCTCATTGCACAGGTACAGATGCACATATGTGCATCAAAATACCTCTTGAGATACTGCAAGGAAAAAAATTTGTTCAATGCCATTATACCAAACAAACATACTTTTGCAGTCTTCCTTAAACTGCAGCCTCCCTGTCATGTGGTTTTCCATCTTCTGGGCAGCCTTAGACAGCATGCTTGTAGTCTGTCTGCACAGTTTGCACCCCTCCCTGGAGTCCCTTTGTGACAAGCTCACCTCTGCATTGGGCACAGCTGTTACACAGTAACATTTGTCTCCCTGAGTCTTTTTTTTTTTTTAATCAAAAGGAGATCAATGCACCCCCAGGTATCATGTGTCCAGGATCTGCATTCCTCTCCTGTTCTCTAAAGTAATAGCGAAAACAATGCAGAACAGTGTACATATGAGGTATTTTGCCGACATCACTTGCACCCTTCCTTCTGTGTACCTTTCATTACCTCGTTTCCTGTTTGTGATCGCCACATATTGTGGATTTCAGCAGAGCGCGGTTCAGTGGGTGCAAGCAAATGACTTGTTTCCATATTGTCAGACTTTCCAGGAGAAAAGCACTGTGGTCATTAGTGCTACATTTTAACTAGACAAAAGCTCAGGTCATGTGTTGCATCAGCAAAAAAAAAAAAAAAAAAAAAAAAAAAAAGCCATTGCTTTACACATTTCAGGCAGAGAGCAGTTTCATTTAACTGAATTACAGCTTTTTTTTTTTTTTTAAAAATTTCAGCTTTATTCTTTATAAATCTCAAAATCTAATACCCACAACTGATTTGGAGTTTTTATTTTAACATGGTTTAAAGTTACCAAAGCAATTCATCAGGACCAACCCCCAATTTAAAATTCAGGTATTTTGTTAGTCACAAAGTCTGCCCCTCAAGATATGAGGTCCACACAGGTGCAGCAAACACCTTGTGCTTGTTTTCACTCTGCAGGCACTTGGCTTCTAACAAGTTTGGGGGTAGAGCTCTGGTCACCAGATTTTATCCAACACTCATGTAGGCGCCTGACTGATATGAAGTGTCACTACAAGAAATGAAGGCAGGAGCACAGCAGTCCAGCAATGTTATTCTCTCCAAAGAACACAGGCCACTTTGTGCTCCCTGGGTTCTCTCACCACACACTTCTGCTGCTGCACAGCAGAGACTCGAACCCAGATTCCCTGTACAGGGCACAGGGAAATGTAATGAAAGCATAACTGCTGAGTGCATGTGCGCATGTTATTAACAAGGCTCTGTTTTAAAGAACTATGTCTGCATTGTGATGTTTTTGTACTGTAGGTTACACTGTTCCAACAGCTACACAGTCTGACCAACAGAATTCTTTTGCCAGAGCGCCCCCTACTGACAAAGATATTTTTAATATGGTGAAAGTGAAATTTAGTTACAAATGTCCACCAGAAGATGGCAGCATCGCAACAGGTTTGAGCCCTTACTGGGCCCACTAGTGTTTCGTTTTTTTGTCTTCAGAAAAACATTATTCCTATAGTTTTCTATCCGTTCATTGTTATATTAGCAGACTATAATATTTCGTATTGTGACAATATTTTGCTTTCTTAAACACGCATAAGAATCTCATCTCCATGATGCTGGTGTTAAAGATTTAATTGCCAGGGAAAAAAGATAGACAGCTTTAAGATTCCATATATATGATTGCTTCTAAACTGGCTCAGTATAGGGCGAAGTTTAAAGAGTTCAGCGTACACTGCCTCCTCAACATTCAAACAGGTGACTAGAAACCTGCCAGTTTTATTACGCAGTCACAATCCATAAAAGGCTTACAGATGTCCCTAAATTTACTCACTGCTAGACTAAAAATCTCATAATACTGGAGTCTTTTTCAGTTTTAAGCTGCAAAAACTGAACTGACTTTAAACGGAATAAAAATATGAAATACGCGCTCTCAACTCCTGTTCAATTCTGGTAGTTGATCATCTCAAAACCACGTGCAAAGTTTGACATTGTGACCGATTCTTGCTCAGATCATCCCACAGTCCTGCTCCGTTAGGCTGCGTTTAGCGACACCTACAGGCAAGGCGCGTCAAAACACGTATCCTCGGAAATCCGTTACCTGACCGGTCCCAATATACCTCATTATATTAGATACCTAAAGATATCCTTAAAAGCATATTTCAGTGTTTGAACCAGTCCACACTTTATTCTGAAAAGTGATTTTATACACCTTATTCCTTACGGGATGTAAGCCACACACACACACGAAGATCCAAAACATTTCCCCCCCCCCCCAGTTTATTTTAATTGGTTCTTCACTTAGTCTTGCTTTTTTGTTGTTGCCGAGAGCAAGCAAACAGTATTGACTTTGTCAGCCAATAGCTGACAGTCAAACCTGATGAAGCAGAACAGGCCTGTGGGAACAGATTAACTGAACTGGCTTCCACAGTCTCTACAGGTCCCTTGTGGTATGTGGTGCCTCATCTGTGAGAAAATGAGAAATGTTGCACGAGCCAAACCTGTAAATAATATAAGGGAGGTCTTTACTACTGAGACTGTAGCTAAAGAACAGGAGGTGGCAGAAGATGTTTGCATTATATTAACATAATGAACTGGTCAGTAATCAGGACTAAAGGGGAGGCTGAGAATATTTTAAGTTTAAAATTTTAACAATTCTAAGTTTAAAGAAAAAAAAAAAAAAAAAAAAAAGTCAGTCATTGTTTTGACAGACTTTTACAGAACCTAAGTCAGGAACAGCTATATTCTAGGGTTTGTTTTACTGATTGTTAAACATCATGACTTTGAATTCATGCAACATGTCATTTACAATGATTTCCATAAATGTTTTGGATTTCTCTTTTTTGAAAGAGTTTACAAGACTGAAAGTTGAAAATGAATCCAATACATAGTGATGAGTACAATGAGTAACCCTTATTGTGAAGGGCCTTGCTGTGAACTCCAGTCTCCTTACAACACGGGACTTAAACATGAAATTAAGTAAGTCAATGTTACACCTGTAATAACACAATGAGTCTCCCTCAGCACTTTCCAAATATCGTAATATTTAGCAGGTGTGGCCAATGTGCATTGATTGAGACGGCTAAATACGGGCTGTTTCAAAACAAGACCAGTATTGTCCAGCTCCGGATCACTCAGGTATGAGTAGATCATTACTCACTTCATACTAACCACCCACGCACGGGCTGCCCCTAATTTTTGTGGAAACAAAAAAAAAAATCCAAAGTTACTATTAATCTTGTTGGTGGATCATCTTTTGCCATCGCGTCAGCAGCTAGCTATTCCCTAGCTCTGTGAAATGTACCCGGATGTCACGGATCACACGCTGAAGGAATGAAGGTTCGGCAACCTGGAGCCCCGGGCTACGGAAGGAGGGAAGGTGGAGACGCGCGCGGCTTCGGGTGTCGCTGACGCACACACACAGGCTCCGGCTTTTCGCCCTCCTACAAATAGGAGATGGAGCGGCTTTTGGGCACCATAGGGTTCTGAGCGCCATGGAGAAGCAGCAGGATACGGCTATCATAAAGGAGGGCTTCCTCGTCAAGCGGGTGAGTAAACTTTACGTGGCGCGTTCAAGCCCACGGCTTCTCACACACACACTCGCGGTCACGCGCTTTGCGAGCGCTTGCGTTTAGCTGGACGAAGCTTCTTCCCAAGGAGGACCAGTATTATTATTGTAGCGCGATGGGCTCCGGGTCGGATGGATGCGGTGAAGAAGAAACTTCTTCCGTTTAGAATACGCGTACACGAGAGATGCGTTTTCCTTCATTCTACGGATTATTACCAGCCGCCCGCCCAAAAGGTGTCTGGGTCCACACGCTCTCCAACTCGACAGATAGGAAGTTCCTCCATTTCCGAGGAGGAAAATCCTTTACTCAATAGACTAAGCTGTCATGCCAATAATAAAATCTAAAACAAAAATTAAGACCACGTACTATAAAGACTGCATGACAAACCCTTTAAAACACACACAAAAAAAACCCCAAGGCTTAACCACAAATAATTTTTTAAAAAAAAAAAACACTTACAGGCAACTTCGAAAAGTCTCCTTGGACGTGAATATACGGCACTCAACCCGAGGACGTTTCTTACTGCCTACCACTGTCACCCCCTTATATTCCCTGTGAGTCCCCACAGCGGTTGAACACAATTCCATTTTACCCACAATTCAGCTGTTTACAATAAACCGATTTTTCCCGCTCAAACTCCCAGTAACGCGGGTCGTTACATTATTAATAACATTATTAAGCAGACGACTTCCTTATCCGTGCGCACTGTGGTCCCTCGTGCATTTGTGGAGCTGGGTATTTTACTGTAGTAACTGACTAGGAGTAACTTGATCAAGGATGTTACTTACAGCAATAATGGGATTGAAGCAGCAATCCTCTGGCTGTGAGGCAGCAGCTCCAAGCAGCGCACTACCTGTTGTAGCTGCTCTGGTTATCCTGGTTATTAGCATGATATGAATAAGTACTATTGTTCATATTATATTCACATGTTGTTATTGCTCGTGTAACGGTCTGCGGGCTGTTTCCACGCAGGGTCATGTGGTGCACAACTGGAAGGCCCGCTGGTTTGTGCTCCAGGCAGACAAACTGCTCTACTACAAGTACGAGGGCAGCAAGAAGGAGTCGAGCCAGCGAGGGGTGGTGGAGCTGAGCGGCAGCGTGGTCACCTGTCCCTACCTGGAGTACGAGAACAGACCTGTGAGTGACGCTCAGGGCTCCGTACTGTGCTCCTCCGTGTGCTCACCTTAGTACTACTACTACTAAAATGTGCTTTAACACCCCATGAGCGCTAGGCAACTGGACACTGCAGAATCTCCCTGTAATTGTACTTATCGTCTGTCTGCGAATGGCAGTCGAATATTTCAGTTAATGTATGCACAGCCCCGCATGATAGTGCGTGAACCCTACAGGAATGGTCATTTTATTAGTGTATAAAATATTTAAATAAACATTATAAGTCTAAATTTTAAACTTATAAAATGAATATATGGTTATGATTTACACACATTCTACTTGCCTAGTTCGCTTATTCACTTATTTTTGCACCTGCACTACTTCTGTTTTTCTAGTACGCGCACGAGTTCCGCTAAATTAACATGTGGAATTGGTCATTACACACCTGTTGTGTCACGTGAGAAAGACGGGTCTTGTTGAATAACCATTTTGTGGTAAAACTAAGGGACACATGTGGTATACATACTTTCAAGCAGCACTGCAGATCATAATTGATTATGCTGAGATTTTTTTTTGTTCTGCTGTTTGGATAAGAATGACTGCAGTGTGTGCTGGGTGTGTCGCTCCAGCTCTGTTCAGACAAGTCAGACATGAGTAGTTGCATTCTGAGCTCATAACTTACACATACATATGCCATACCCCCCCAGCCCCACCTCTGTTGTTGAGGACTGCCTATAAATTAGGTATCGTTTGCAGGCCTCGTGATGCTCTGTCTTGTCACTCTGCTCTGGGTTTGTACTTGATGGTGAGGCTGCCTGTGTCTTGTGTGCCACTTCTCAGCTGGTGCTGAAGCTGCAGACTCAGAACTCTGCTGAGTACTTCCTGGAGGCTTGCTCTCGAGAGGAGCGTGACGAGTGGGCTGCCGCCATTGCTGCTGCTGCGAAGGCGCTGGGTCCAGCTGATGCTCTAAACTCTACCGTCAGGTCCAGCGCCCCCAAGTCGCTGCAGCTCCACAATGTCAGCCTGAAGTGAGTGGTGGTCATTTCACATAATTCTCTGCATGGAATCACATGTGGTTTTCGCACTGTACCGATCCAAGGCCATCAGCAGGAAGAATTGTGTCCTTTTAGTGCAGAAATGGTACCGCCAGGCCTGTGTTTGGGAGCTCATGTTTGTCTACCGCTAACGTAACAACCAACAACCATGGGGTTCAGCAATGATTTCAACATCCTCGATAAGCATTTTCTTCTTTATATCATAACATATCCATTCAGATCCCCTGTCACCACAGTGGAATGCCCAAGAGGGTTGGGGAGCTACTGGTGCTAGCAACCCCGTGGCTTTATTTTCCACCCCTTGTTTGCAGTTGGGAGGTCTTTTGTTTTCCCTTCCTCAGCTGCCTGCTGGCATATTCAGATAGTAATGTTTGCCATCATAGAAAATGAACATCTGTATTGTACAATTCCTTTGTCTATTGTACCGCTCCTTGGAACTGTTTTCACTGCTCTGTGTCACACTGGTGAGAAGAGTGCTCTTTAAAAATATATTGGATTGAGTATTCTAGTGGTATTTCCCATTTTTGCTCCATAGAACAAAAGAGAATGATAGGTGATAATTTTTCTCTTTGTCAGTTATAAATATCATATTTCGTATTTATTGGAGGAACAACTGGAGGAACAAATTTGATCGTAAGGTGGTATTGTAATGTACCCCGGGAATTATGTATGGGCTATAGCACACCAGGTCTAATGGCATGTTAAGGCTCGGTCTACACTTTGCAAATCGGTCTGTGTTGCTGTGTATGTTATGCTGACTCTCTGGTATGGTCTTACCAGTCAGGTGGTGGACTCCATGTACGATGTTCACAATGGCATCAAGCTGACCACCCATTTGGAGCAGGGCAACTCCTACACGAATTGTTTTTCAGGTACCTTTTCCCATATTTTTTTTTTTTTTTGAGACTAGTGGAGTACATGCATTTATACGTTCAGGGTTTAAGATTACAAAGCAGACTATGAAGTGATGCAAATGTGAAGGTTATAAACCAGAGTGATGGCGATAACAATGGGTATGGTGGTGCGGGTGGGGTTTCCAGGTGCGGCAGTAGTGGACTGGCTGGTGTCCATGCAGCTAGTTCTGACTCGGGTGGAGGCAGTGACGCTGGCATCCGCGCTGCTGGAAGAGGGCTTCCTGCACCCGAGGGGTGTAAAGAGTGTGGAGGCTGTGCGCAGTGCAGGGCTTAGTGAGCAGTTTCTGGATGACTCTACTGCTCTCTACAGCTTTGTGAGTCTGCATGCGCTTCTGGTCCAGTTGGACGCTTCTTTTTTTTTTTTTTAACAAATAGAACTGAACAATGCTAAAGTTACACTCTTTTGACAATTTGCATTTGACATCCCTATCTGAAGGCAGAGATGTTTAAGAAGAGGGGCAGTGTGAAGAGAGAGACCTCCCTGTCTGCAGTAGAGATGAGTGGCAAGGTGCTGAAAAGGGGCTTCCTGCTTAAACAGGTGGGTTTGAGACCCTCTTTATCTTTGCTTCTCTGATATCGCCCTGCTCTGGTCTCCTTCATTCTGTATGGCTGCCTGTGTTCTGCACCTGCAGGGACACAAGAGGAAGAACTGGAAGGTGCGGCTGTTTGTACTTCGCTCTGATCCGCATTACCTGCACTACTACGATCCCAGCAGGGTAAGAGCCATGTCTCATGAAATTCCTCCCACGCTGCCTGCTACACTTGCGCCAGACCGTTCCACTTCCTGTCTGACCTCACATGTGTTGCAGGATGATATCAGCCCCGTGGGTGGTTTCTCCCTGCGTGGCTGCCTGGTGTCTGCGCTGGACGATAATGGCATTCCCTCAGGTGAGTCATGTCTGTGACTCAGGTGTCACCGCTGAATGTGCTTGCCCAGGAACAACAACAGGCTTAGTTAGGCTTATTTCAGGAACCAGAGGTTAACAATGTTTACAATTCCGCTTCTTCTCCAGGAGTGAAGGGAAAGGTGCAAGGCAACCTCTTCAAGATCATCACTCAAGAAGACACACACTATTTCATCCAGGCTCCAACTCGGCAGGAGAAGATGGAATGGATTGAGGCCATAAAGAGACTTACCTAATAGAAGATCAATGGATAGCAGTGATAGACCAGTTGAAGTGCAAGTGGCAGGAAGTGTGAGGACTAAAGGAGTAAATTAACAAGTACATGCATGTATCTTTTTAACGTGTTTACTAGGACATCTAGAGGCTAATCGGTTTCATTTACCAGTCTTTTCCATGCTGAGAATCACACTTTACTCGGTAATCCAGAAAAACTGAAAATCATTTATTTGGAATACCATTGTTATTGGAATTGGAATGCTTCGATACCCACACCTAACTAACCAAGGTCTTGGATAAGCAGTGTTTGCATTATACATTCTGTGAATGTATCTTTCAGAATTACAGATAAGTGAGAAATGTTGTCATGCAGTTTTTTTCTGTACTTAAAATGAGTTTCTATGCATTTCTAAGTTGGAGCTCAGTCCATAGAAGGATTTTTTGATTAGATGTGAAACCAAGACAGGACATCTTTTAGGTGCAAACATGCAGGTCTTCAGGGGAAGACAATCCACCATAAGCCCAGGCATGCCTCTTCCCAGCAAGCAGGGGAAGTGTACAGTGAGCCAGGATCAGTTAGAGATTATTGCTCTGAACTGCACTAGGCTAGAAAGGAGAAAATTTTATTATAAATTAATACTAACAACCTTATTTGTCCCTGCAGATCTGAAATACTTGCATATCTTTGATCTGAAAGTATTTATGCATGCTTCACTGTAAAGTGACATTATGTTGTTTATATTTTTTTCTTTTTAAGGCATTATTAATAAAGTGTATCTCGTAAAGCAGATTTCAGGGACATGTGAATCTATGTTGTTTTGCACAGACTGGAACTTGCAGATTTTGTACTTCTGACGTACGTGCCCAGGTACAGAGTTCTAATATCTTGTGAGAACATGAACATTATCAGTCAACCAAATTCTGGGGAACACAGTTTTGAAATATTTATTACCATTATTAAAACACCCTTTGCTTAGTGTTGTGCCCAATTCTTACAAGAGTGCACACGTACAAAACAGTAAAAACTTGAAAAAGAGAAGAGGGGAAAAGGGACATTTATTATTTCATGCACTAATGCTGGTGCCTGAGTTACTGGCTCAGTCTACAGGAGCAGGATAGAGGAAGGCAGCTGGCAGTGAGAACTGGGTGAACAGATCTAAGCTCCCACAATGCTTTGGGTCAGATTCTGCCTTTGACGGTACCCTGTTCAGATGGTGAACTTTCAAATATTTTTGGAAGTTTGAAAGCTTGCAAAATGGGTTCTGAGTTATAAAATACTAGAGAGTATTATCAAACAGTACCCAGAACAGGATGTAAACTGCATACTAATATGCATACTAATAATCACATTTCTAATAATGTGTATACTAATAACAACATTACCAGGTTTTACCTTTAGTTACCCTTTAACCCTATCTCATACAGCATGAAAATTTGCACAGAGATATGTGTCTCTGAGCACTTGGGTTTGCGAATATAAATAGGGCACATAGCAAAGCTACACGGACATTCTCTGAGTCTGCTTTACATTAATAGCCCAAAAACTCGTACCTTCCATTAGTTCCCACTTCTGTTTACCCCATGCTTTCTTCCTTCAGTAATTATAGTCGAGTGCAAAACTTTGGGCGCCCCTGGACAAGTTATGATTTGTTCATTTTCTAAGTGAAAAGTTAACCGCTGAAGGGAACGAACTACATATTTCTGCAACATTTAATGCACAGTTCTTATTTATTTGCTGAATTTAATAAAGTGGAGAAAAAAACACTGCGGCATATGCAAAAGTATGGGCACCCTATCAGTCTGTACTTAGCAACATGCTCTTTGGCAGAAATCACAGCCTTCGATCATTTCTTGTAGTTGTCTTAACAGTCTAACTATTCGTGCTTTAGGAATTTTCCCCTAATATTTTCTGTGCCACTGGCTGCCCCAGAACCTGAAAGCACAACAGATGAAACCCTGTGCTTAACAGGTGGCAAGGTGTTCTTTTCTTCAAGTGCTTCTTCTCTTTTCTCCAAACATACCTTTAGTGACTGTAACCAAAGAGTTAAATTTTTGTTTCATCATCAAAACACCTCTGATTTATCTTAGTGTTGTTATGCATGAGGTGACAGGGAAGGTTTCCTTCTAATGACTTTTCCATGAAATCATGAAATCATGTTTGTGCAAGCATCACTGCAGTGTTCTGATGCAACACTACTCTCATGCTGGATAAACCTTCCTGCAGGTCCTTTGCACTGACCCACGCATTTTGTTCCGCATACCTGATCAGTCTACGAGCAGTTCGATGAAAACATTTTCTGGTCTTCCAGATCTGACTAAAACAGTTTTCCTTAGCTTCCATTTTTTAATGACATTTCAGACAGTGGAAATAGAAGGCAGTAAGCATTTCGATATCTTTTTATCGCTTTTGTCTGCTTTGTAAGAATTAGGTATCTTTAATTAATCTTTATTTTCAGATTCAGAGTGAGCTGCTTTGAGGAGCCCATGGCTGTTGAGAGTAAACACAACACTCGGGACTTAGTCAGAGAATAGTCAGAGAATTTGTTACACTCTGGAATTGTCTTCACTTGACTTAGATTAAGGCCTAATGAGTCAATTAAGTTGTGAGACCTTATAAAAAATAACGGTGATGGATCAGCCGGAACAGTGCCCAAACTTTTGCATATGCCACATTTTCTGTTTTATTTTTCCAATCTGTTAAATTCAGGGTGCGGTGGCGCAGTGGCGCAGTGGGTTGGACCACAGTCCTCCTCTCCAGTGGGTCTGGGGTTCGAGTCCCGCTTGGGGTGCCTTGTGACGGACTGGCGTCCCGTCCTGGGTGTGTCCCCTCCCCCTCCGGCCTTACGCCCTGTGTTGCCGGGTTGGGCTCCGGTTCCCCGTGACCCCGTATGGGACAAGCGGTTCTGAAAATGTGTGTGTGTGTGTGTGTGTGTGTTAAATTCAGCAAATAATTAGTGATTGCACATTAAATCTGCAGAAATGTGTCACGTTTTAGTTTGTCCCCCGCAGAGATTGTCTTTTGATTTAAAAATTCAACGAAAAACATGATTTGGTCAGGGTTGCTCAAATTTTTGAGTACGACTGTGTGCCTAATTCTTGGGTGTCTGCACCCTCTCCCAGGAAGCATCAGTGGTACTGTACATACAATCTCTTAACAGAATTTCAGTGCCATTTTACAGTCATTTTTTTCACCATAGACCAAACAGTACCATGCAGAACAGTTAGGAATGGAGCATCGCTCACTGTAGGCAACTGTTATTGACTGACAAATCCATGTGAGATGTCAAAATACCAGCGATTCTGACTGAATTTACGTGGAGTTCCACACAGAAACAGAAATATGAATAGTATATGTTAAAATCTTATTTGCTCAACCAATGTTGAGAAATGGAACATATAAAAGAAAGTCTAACATGCATGGAAATACAATTTTGATTCTGTCAGATGGGTATATAATCATTAAAACCTAAAAACATTCCAGAAGATACCCAATATTTGTTATTGTAGCCAAAGATAGAAAATCTGTCATCTGTATTCTGGATTACTGTTCTGCAAATGTTAAGTTTATGCAAGAAAGGCAGTGCAAGCTGCCAAAGTTCTTGTGTAGGCAGAACAAGCAGTTTGTGATTAGAAATTCCCAGTACTAGATATATTTGGCAATACAGATTGATGGTACCCTGTTCTTTGTATTGTTTTCACAACTGTGATCTAACCCTCTACAAAACACAACTCTACTAAAGAAGGCACTTCACACCGTCAGATCAAAAAGCTGGAGTACCTAGAGCAACCAAAGTAAAAAAATGAACAGACTGGCAGGAACTCAGTAAAAAAGGATCATCTACTGTCAGATCCAGGAACCTGAAAAGCATCCATGAGAAATGTTGACTTGTCTTCAGCTAAACTTTTTAAAACTCTGCTTTTCAGGCCACCTTGGTCAACTGAAGGTCCCCACAGATACGCAGAGCAGTGAGAGATGCAAGCTGGAGCAGACGGTGAGTAAAGCCACAAAGGGGTTGACCGTCCACTAGGATTCGGAACTGCTGGTGCTCACAGACGATCTCCATCTGACACAGAGCAAGGAATGGTCACCATTGGAACAAAGGCAGGAGTAAAGACAGACCGCAGACATTTGCACATGCTTAAGAATACCTTGAAGGGCTCCCCAGCAGCAAAGGGGAAGTAGGACAAGGCATTTTCTGATGGGCCCCACTGTCCTGCCAGGCGCGCATTTCTTAAGACAGCTCGGTCTGGGAAACTCACAGTCACCTGCAAGCCGACGTCACCTTCAGCATCGTCCTGTGGTTGACAGCTCAGGGACACAACCATACTGCGGGAGAAAAGGAGAGGTCAGAAGAGCAAAAATATAATGCAGGAGGATCAAGTAAGAATTACTTGTAGTGCTAATGTTATTGTGTTGCTATCAAAATTAAGCATAGTTTTATTTATTCATGCATCAGGATATTTTGCTGAAATGATTTCTGTTAAGCAGTCCTACCAAGCATACACAAAACCTGAATCCCCCTTCTACTTGAACTGTCAGCCATGGTGGACCATATCAGTTTGGATAAACAAGGCCATAACCCTGAGTCTTGAATGTACAGCGCCTCACAAAAGACCCTTGACTGCTTCTCTGATGTTACTCTATCACAAAAAAGACATGGAAATTTTGTTCCCTCTGACATTTTGCTTCAAAACTCAACATTTAGTTTAAGATGACATTGTTTAAAAATGTTTTTAAGAAAAAACAAATATGCTGTATAGACATTCAATTCACACACAGTAATACTTGGTAGAGCAACTTTTGCTGCAATAACAGCTTTAAGTTTTTGTGGTAGGTATATACCAGCTTTGCACGGTATTCAGGAGTAATTTTGGCCCATTCTTAACAGATTTGCTTTTTCTTCAGGTTACTTGAATGACCTATGTGGACTGTAGTTTTTAAAAAGTGCCACAGATTCTTGATGAGATTGAGATCAGAACTTTGACTGGGCCCCTGTAGAACATTTGCCTTTTTGTTCTTGAGCAATTTCAATGTTGCTTTGGCTTTATGCTTCGGAATATTGCCCTAGTTAAGAGTAAACTTTCTCCCAGCCTTCAGTTTTTCAGCAGACTGAACCAGGTTCTCTTCCAGTATTTGTATACTAATATGCCCATTCATTCTTCCTTCTAGTTTTACAAGAGTCCCAGTCTATAGTGACGAAAAGCAGGTCCACTGCATGGTGCTGCCACCACCATACTTCTCTCTGGGGATGTTGTTTCTTGATGCATCAGCAGTGTTAAGTTTGAAGCTAAAAAACTCGATTTTGGTCTCATCTGGCAATAAAACCTTTTCCTACATCGCAGCAGGGTCACTCACGTGCTTTCTAACAAACTACACATGTGCTTTAAGACAGTACTTCGTCCCACCCTCCTATAGAGGCCAGTCTTATAAAAAGCTCTTTATATGGTTGATCGGTGCCCCTTCACTCCACTCAGCTACTGAACTCTTTAGCTCCTCTACAGTGATTGTTGGCCTCTCTGTGACTTTCTCACAAATCGCCTCCTTGTTTACTCAATGAGGCTGTGCGGCGTAATGTACCAAAGTTTTCACTTCCTCAGAACTAAGCCAATAATGCCCACTGTGATATTGAAGCACATATTGTCTGAACTGCTTGTCCCATACAGGGTCACGGGGAGCCAGAGCCTAACCTAGCAACACAGGGCATAAGGCTGGAGGGGGAGGGAACACAGCTAGGACTGGACGCCAGTCTGTCACAAGGCACCCCAAGTGGGACTCGAACCCCAGACCCCCCAGAGAGCAGGACCCAATTCAACCCACTGCACCCCCCAATATTGAAACACACACACACACACACACACACACACACACACACACACACACACACACACACACACACACACACACAGAACCGCTTGTCCCATACGGGGTCGCGGGGAACCAGAGCCTAACCCTGCAACACAGGGCGCAAGGGACACACCCAGGATGGGATGCCAGTCCATCGCAAGGCACCCCAAGCGGGACTCGAACCCCAGACCCACTGGAGAGCAGGACTGTGGTCCAACCCACTGCACCACCGCACCCCCATAATATTGAAACACTTGTATACAATTTTGTACCCTCTTACTGCTCTGTATTTGTAGTCTTGAACCCATCCATACATTAATTTTCTGAAAGTGCTTATCTTGAGAGGGTCATAGCAATCTCTTACCAAATTACATTTTTCTCTTTTCTCCCCTCTGCTCATAACACACACACACACACACACACACACACACACACACACACACACACACACACACACACACACATTTTCAGAACCGCTTGTCCCTTACGGGGTCACGGGGAACCGGAGCCTACCCGGCAACACAGGGCGTAAGGCCGGAGGGGGAGGGGACACACCCAGGACGGGACGCCAGTCCGTCGCAAGGCACCCCAAGTGGGACTCGAACCCCAGACCCACCGGACAGCAGGACTGCGGTCCAACCCACTGCGCCACCGCACCCCCTCCTGCTCATAACATTTAAAATCTTCCTGTGATTTGTAATGATAAAGTATGATAAATAAAATTAAAGAAAGTCAAATTTGCTTTTTCTAAACAAATTTTAAATTTATTCATGTAGAAGACAGTTTCCTCCAAAGTAGGTAATGAAGTAACTGGCATTTAGCTGACACCTCTGTTCAATGTGAAATCTGCTGCACCAAACTACCCGCAATCATTCACCCCTTTATACAGCAGCGCAACGTATCACACGCGCAGTGAGGGTAATTTTGAGTCATCAATTTATCTGAAACACGTATGTTTGGACTGTGGGAGGAAACCTATGTAAACACAGGGAGCACATGCAAACTCCACACAGAATGAGGCAAATTCAAACCCACCTTCAAACACACCACCCAGTAAGTGTGAGACACCAACACTACCCCCTGGGCATAGTGCTGCCCATCAAAGCCATTTACTGGGGTACAGGGGGTTAAAGCACATTGCACAGCCATGATTACACACCCGCTGCTCTTTGTTCATGCACAAGTACAACCGGCCTTGAATCTAGAAAACGACATTTCCACTATTACATAAAATCCTTAAAATCATTTACGTTTAATAATAATTTGGTTCGCAAGTGACATCATTAACATGGCAAAAAGTATAGTGAACTAATATTAATTACTAAAGCTGCATGTTTGAATGAGCATCAGTCTGACCTTATTAAAGAGGTATTCTCTAAAACGTACAGGAGTGAGATTTTTACAGAAACACATTCATCGTGGGCCCTCGACGGAACGCGTGAAAGCGCAGCTCAGCATTTCCTTGCGGAAAAAACACATGCGCAGCCAGGGAAGCGCTTGACAGGAGCGGTCTTCCAGCGAGCGCTATCTCCCGCCGCAGGACAAGTGCAGGACGAGAAGCAGGGCGCCGGGTGATGAGCTCTCAACAACATCCTTCAAAACAGCGCTTCTAAAATGTGTACACAGCCCTGTTTCACCAGCATCCCATACATGCGATGAACCTTATTTTGATCATTTGCGCTTCACCCATTCCGGACTCACGTAAACGCAGCAGACAATGGATGGGATGGGAATGGCCCGGGAAATACGGTGCCGTCTCAGTGTGTATCGTTCACAGTTTGAACACCGCCGGCGTTCAAAACGCCCTGAAAACAGAACAAGAACTTTGCACGAATAATACGTGATTAAAACTGGCGGTGATTATAACGCACGCATGTTTATTTTATTTCCGCTGACTGCTGTAGTCGATCATGTTCATATTGCCGTGCGGATTCTCACGCGGGTGAATAAAATACGAAGGAGACTGCGTGATTGCCGTGCGATATCTGGTGGTACGGGAGGGAACAAAGATGTCAAGACCGCTATCCATCCGAAGCACAGCATCTCTGAAAGAAAAGGGCCATCATGTGGTAAAGAACCCGACGATCATTCTGCCTGAAGATGCTCGGTCGGAGCTCGAAGCATGATTCAGCCGGCCCGGGTGAGACACAACAACCGCTCCCGGTACACAGTGAGCTCCAGTCCCGGGTGGGGTGAAGATGAAGCCCACAGGTGCCAACTCACCTCCTGGGCTGCTTCTTGAAAATACCCATGACGACCAGTCTCATTGTCGGCTTCAGTCCGCCTTTGATCTCCCCAACATACAGCTCTTCCTACACACAGGATCATCTGGATTAGTGCGTTTATTATCCCCGATACAATATATTCCATATTAAATCCGAAGTGAACTGTTAATATACCTTGTAATGAATAGAAAAGTATTGTCTTTGTCTGAATAATTTCAATAATTTAAGGTAGAAATTCGGACTGTAGGAAAATGTAGGCGGATCCTTAACCGTATTCTTTTATCAAAACGTACAGGGATTTTTTTTTTTTTTTTTGTTCCCAGCCCAGTTTAAATCTTGGAAGCCGCCTGTTGTTCATAGTGCCTGGCCTCCGCTCTATTTCTTTCAGCCAGATACGTTTTTATAAGCATACCTTTATATTATATCAGGGTTGCTATTAATATTTGATTGAAAATAACATATTAATATAAATACAATTTATCTATTTTCTCAAAATGAAACCATATCTGAAAGACGATGCCAGCGCAAATAAAGAAATAAATTACCATATTTAGTAATTCATGATTCAGCTGGGAGAAAATCAACAGAGAAGGCTGTAACATAAAACACTTACATTTAGAATCTTGTCGTTTTTTGCCATCTTCCTCTCTGGCACAGCTGTTTCTGGTATTAGGGGGTTTTGTGCCGCAGTAACAATGATAAAGCTTGGGAAAGCCTTTATCATCATTAGACACGAGTGGAGAAAGGACCAAACCCCGCCCCCGCAGCCTCGCCACACTAGTAACCATGGCAACAACGTACCGCACCGAGCCATCCCTTGTTTTTAGTACAGTTGGCGGTGCTGAACAATCAACGTACTCATTAAAACCCTTATACGGTAATGCATTTTTATGACTCTTATACGTATAATAGCAGGTAAACCGTTGTTTTAAATTCCCAGAGGGCTGTGTGTTACAGAGGCTACGGATTTAAATTTACACAACACTTCCTGTGGACCGTTAGCTGTTCTGCATAACTCCTCTGTCTCAGAAGAAACATGTTATGTATTTTACTGGTTTATTAAGAATATAATATAATATAATATAATATAATATAATAGGTTATTGTATTCCTACTATTTTTTAATTATTTCTTTCTTGTTAAAACTTTTTTTTGTGAATTCCATCTGGGAGAATTTAAACAATGAAAGCAGGGCAATAACTGGTGTTTAAGGGTATGGATTTGTAATCTGCAGATTGTTGGTTCAAGTCCTGGAAAGAATAAACATTCTGAGTGCTAAATAATGTACCTGCAGTTAAGGACAGCAAATCTGCAATCGAGCTGTTACTCTAAAATGTATTTTATGTACTTATTATTATGTACTTAGCATTTATTTAAAAGCTGAGAAATAACCGAGGGAGTTGTTGTCATTAAGATTACGCGGGGGTGGAGTGATTTTAACCAAAAGAGGACTTATGGACGAAGGACTTCACGGGTAGGGGATATAATATCGAAGTTCAGAACATCTCCTTATATGTGTAGGCCCACTGGCAATATAACAATAAAGGAAATAATCAGTTTCTTCTGGCCGCTGTGTCTGGTTTTAGAGTCTCAGGGGAAAGTAAATTTTAAGTCACCAAATTAGGAAAGACTCAGAATCCACAATTTGTGGAAACTCAAACTAATTATAACTGTGTGTGCCAAATACGTTCGGCGTCAAGAATCATTCGTAAATAAAGCACACGCCACTATCATTAAACACGCAGCCTGCTTCCTTCGATCATTTTAAACGTCATAAAACCCACAATAAACAAGAAACACTTCGGCATCCTCCGCTGCCACCAATGCAGCGCATTCCTCGTGACAACGCGACCTTTGACCTTCCTCCTGGCCGGTCAGCTGACCTGGTCACATGATCGCTCCGGCATGGCCAAACATGGGCGATAACAATTCGGAAGCGGAACGGAGCGCAGCGCCGCGGAGGGAGACAGGCAGCAAGAGACCGCACTCAGACCGAGGAGTGGAGTCGGCTGTACGTCCACCCGCTGCTGTTATTAGCACTCTATTAACACGAGTTCTCTAGAAGTGTCTCCCTAGGAAGACTTCTTGTCGGAACTGGTCTCTGGAGCTGACAGTAGGAAACCCTTAGAGTCTGGAACTGAACCGAACGGGTGTGATTTTCGTTTCGTTTCGCTTCGCTCCGCTCCGCTCCGCTCGGGCGGCGGTCGTTGTAATAATAATTGTAAATATGTAGCACTTTTTTTGGGCACCTTTTCTGTGCTTGTTGTTTACTGGAGCCATTGTGTTTGTACATGCCGGTGAACAGACTCCTCCCTGTCATTTGAAGGAAGTGTGGCAAGAGCAGTATTGATCTGGTAAACTAGTGCTTACTTGTGCTGTCTACACACACACACACACACACACACACACACACTTTCTGAACCGCTTGTCCCATACGAGGTCGCAGGGAACCAGAGCCTACCCGGCAACCCAGAGGGGGAGGGGACACACCCAGGACGGGACGCCAGTCCATTGCAAGGCACCCCAAGCGGAACTCGAACCCCAGACCCACCAGAGAGCAAGACCTGGTCTAACCCACTGCGCCACCGCGCCCCCTGTGTGCTGTCTAGATGGTTGCTATTATAATAATTATAATATGTTGATGCTTGCTTTGCTTTGAAAGTTAGGCTTGTTCACTAAGCTGTGCACAGTGATTTACCCTAATTATACAGTTGGGTACATGAGTGCTAGCTCCGCGAGCCGGGATTCTACACATCTTGCTCCACAGCTCTTGTCGGTCATGGTGCTGTAGTGTTGGGTCATGTCTTTCGTTTTACATGATGGCTGCACCTAAAAGATTATAACTCTCTTTTACTGCATATTTGTCCGCCCCAGTGCTTTCATACAGTGAGATTTTTGTTTGTTTTGTACTGTAATGTGATACTCTCTCCTCCTTATTGCTGTGCAGAATTAAATAATGGCATCGCTCATCTCCCGTTACAGGTTAATCATGTTAGGTGGCCTCCCCTCCATACCCCCAAACTGAAGCATTGAGCTCCGGTGAGCCGGGATGGATCGGCGGCTGGAAGCGATCGTGCACCCGTTTGGCCGTGAGGAGGAGAGCTCCGTGGAGCAGCTCTTCCGCTTCTTCGCTCTGTGTCTGCGGTGTGGAGAGTGGGAGCTGGCTCGCGCCTGCGTCCCTCAGCTCTGCCACACCCCAGGCCTGCAGAACATCCTGAAGGCCTTGGTCACCTGTCCATATGTGCTCAAGTGAGTTGGTGTTGTGAGAAAAGATGACTTGATGGTGTTCCAAATCTAAAATCAGCTTTGGCTGTTTGATTGATGATGATGATTATCATTATTTCATTATTATTATGATGATGATATATAGTTCTGAGGTCTGGTTCATGCTGTAGGTGGGAGACTGTAGGCAGCCCTCACCGGCTGGCCTGGCTGTGGCTGAAGGTTTCGGAGAGATGGGCCCATGAGGAGGTACAGGTCTGACACACGACTAATAACACGCGTGACATGTTTTCTTGTCTCTGTTTGCGCGACATACTTGCGTCCGCATTAACATACCCGCCTTGTCAGTTTAACGCGTCTTTGGCTCTCGCGCTCTTCTGCAGGTTGCCGCATCAGTCAAAGAACAGCTGGAGTTCTTCTTGCTTCTGGAAGAGCTGAGTGGAGAAGTTCCCGAAGCAGTGCTTAAGGTTTTTAAATTGTATTTTGAAACAAATGCATTTCTTGTGTTGGAATTTTTTTTTTTAAAGTAAAAATGAGGAAACCGTTAACAGTTATCCGTTTCCCGGTTCGTGCGGTTCATTGTTCTTTACAGTTCTCCATCTTTGAGTTTACAAAACCTTTTTGCACGTTTCATTGAACCGTGTGTTGTTTCGACCGGTTTGCGACTTCGTCGACTGTAAAGGGTCGTCTTTGTTCAGGAATTCCACCAGGCCGTCGTGGAGAGGAGGGGGTCCGCCTTGAGCCTGAGTGCACGTGCAGAGTTCTGCCTCAGAACCCTGCTGGAGAGCAGCAGGCCCAGACTAGCTCAAGCCCTGGCGCGCTTCCTGCAGGGCCGCCGATCTAGTGACGGCACGGGCGAGAGGGACCGTGTGCTGCAGGACATCTTCACCCGCTTTCTGCTGGAGAAACTGGCTCGGTCGCCGAGGCAGGAGGCCTGTGCGGAAACGCTGTACTCCGTCCTGGCCCTGATGCCTTGGGGGTCTGAGCTAGCTGGTGGGCAGGTGAACGACCTGTGCAAGGCCCTCTGGGGCGCCTGTGGAGGCATGCTGTGCGAGGAGCGGGTGCTGAGCTGCCTTATGCGACCCCGCTGCCATGCCCTCCTCTCTCTCTACTGCTCTATGGCCATACAGCTCCACAGAGACCAGCTGTTGAGGGATATACCAACATCGCAAGGTTAGACTCTGAAAATCACACACGTTACGCTGTAGATTTTACACATATTATCCTCAAATCCGTCCTGGTCTGTCCTCCTGTATACACCAACTTGGATATGGTCTTCTATACCAACGTAGATACCCTCTAAACATATACAGTACCTCTAATAGAGATTATAATGTAGACATGGGCATATGTAAAGTACACCATTGCGAGCAGTTTTATTAGTTGGTGGATCTTTAGTAAACTGTAACCGCATTGTTTCTCTCAGTATTTACTCCTGTAAGGTTTAGTCAGTGGTATTGCAAGTGTGCGTGTCTCTGAGCAGCATCTGTCTCTTTACACTTCTGCTTATGTGGTTGCTATCACTTCATCTTGTAGCTTGTCAGGAAATTTACATGTCAGCTGAGCCTCGCCACATTTAACGATGACAGAGCTTCATGCTTTTGGTGTGGTATTGATCGGTGCGATGGACACTTGTGTTTAGGTGTACAACCCGTTTTCCCTAAACGAATTCTCTTCCGGAAGTTTATATTATGTCCTCTTACTTCTTTCTCTGAGCTTGTAATTGTCAACGTACTCTGGTCCAGGGGACCTGTCTGAGGCAGGGAAGCTGATACCTGGGCTGTGTTGCCACCGCAATCGTGCATCAGCGTGGAAGGCGATCTTTTTCGAGTGTCTGAGCAGCGGCAGGCATTTCTTGGAGCAGGTCCTGGTAAGTGTTTGTGGTTGTAGAAGTGTACATTTCACCACTTAATGACACATTGTCATGATTTTGAGAAGAAGAAGAAGTGAGGGGGGGGAAAAATCCCTTGTCATCTGTTCCCTGTGACAAATGAAGTGGTGGCCTAATATTGTTTTTACTTTCATTTCAGGGAGGAACCTGTATGACTTATTTTTGTGTTTATCCCCCCCCCGTTCACCTTCATCTAGGTGACAGCGCTGGACCTGATTAGGAGGGAGGAGTTCTCCAGGCTGAAGGATCTGCTGACAGGAGAGTTTCAACCCTTGTCCCGCCTACTTCTCCTCCTAGGATGGACGCACTGCCAGAGTTTGGACTCGGCTCAAAAGCTGCTGGAGATACTTCACCATAGCCAGGTAACCTCCATCCCTTCACACAGACTCCACTCCCACAACTATGAGACCCATGATACTGTGTTCTCTGGTATCTTCTTTGACTTGGCAGTACCCCTCAGTGTTTAACTGTTTTTCCCCCCCAGGCTCTTGCCAATGACTCAGTCCTTAAAGAATCTGGAGACAATTTGTCTTCCCAATTAGGAGTGCTGGAATGGTGTGCAAAGACTAACCCGTGAGTAGGTTATCTTGCATAAATTTGTGCCCTTATACTTCCCAGTGTTACCATCTGTACACATTGTGACACCAACTCTATACTGTATGGTGTGTGTCTGTGCACATAGAGGGATCTCCACTGAAGCGATCCTGGGGCAGTTGCACACACTGGACAGTCATTCTGCCCTCTTCATCCTGCAGTCCCTTATGCCCTTAGCCCGGTTGAATGAAAGGAAAGTGCTGGACCTGCTGCTTGGCCTGGACCACTTGGCTCAGCCAGGTTAGATGTATACCTTCTCCTTGTTTGCCCTGCCTTCTGGAGGTGTTTGTACTTTGCTGTCCCAGTAATGAAAGTCCTTGTGTTCTAGGGGAAGCGGATGATACTGACACACCTAACCTGTCCGTGCGGAGGAATGTGGTTCTTTTCCAGGGTTTTTGTGCTATGAAGTACGCCTTGTATGCAATTTGTGTCAATGTCCACAAGTACTCTGCGTGCAAGGACTGTTCAGCCATAAAAAACTGCCAGGAGGCCCAGCTGAAGGTGTTGGACCAAGACCAGACTTCAACAACATCAGAAGGTATCTCTGCACATGATTCCTCTGTATCTCCATATCCTCCCTTTTAGCTGTTCTGCAATAAGTAGGTGAAGACTGCAGTGTACTCCTAGCCTCCTGTGAATAATTTCCCCATCCATTCTCTTGACCTTTTTTTCCCCAGGGTGCACTGCACTTTTCCAGCATTACCTGTCCGAGTGCCAGCTTTACCTGGAAGCTGTGCCGGTCTTATTTCGGCTGGAGCTCCTGGAGAACATATTCTCACTCCTCTTTTTGTCCAGTTCTGACTTTGTCCTCCAGGAAGTGGAAGCAGGGGAGGGAGGACCACTAGAGAAGGAATCACCAGTTGGGGGTAGTTTAGAGAAATGGGACAATGTTTCTATGCGACAGAAGAAGAAAGACTCTGAAGAAAGAATACAGGGAGCTAAAACTGAAGTGCACCATGCTGGGGAAAGGACCCAGCCACAACAACAGCCCAGAAAATACATGCCACCAGACCATAACAAAGATTACAAATGCGTGGACCTGGGACACTTTATCCAGGGGTTTAGAGGTTTCCTAGTGGACACAGTGGTCATGGAGGGCTTCCTGAAGCTTCTGAGGGAGAGCCTTGAGGGGATGTGTGTGGTGGGCCCGCGGACAGGGCAGGAGGATGGGAGAGCGTTGCCTGGGGAGGAGGAAATGGCTGAAAACCTTGGCTGCTCGGTGACGGTGGAGGCCTTCGGTGCACGCCTGCAAAGGCTCTCCAAGCGGATTGCCGAGGCACAGTGGAGGCTGCAGATCATCACCAGCAATTTTGGTAATAGCAGCGGTGAGTGATTGGTTTTCACTGAGAAAGTGCACATGTGGCTCATGAAGCTGAGACACAGGATGTTGTTTGTGTGTGTA
Source organism: Scleropages formosus (assembly GCF_900964775.1). Lineage (NCBI taxonomy): Eukaryota > Metazoa > Chordata > Actinopteri > Osteoglossiformes > Osteoglossidae > Scleropages > Scleropages formosus. The sequence continues at coordinate 13,812,304 of NC_041820.1, read as the reverse complement.
TGCTCATTCAAAAATATTTTGCAGCGATTTATTTTATGAATGTGGTTTGACAATAATATATGACACAGGATTTGTTGGCGATTTATGTCACAGGTGCAGATTGGCAAACCCGGCCCACAAAGGTGGCCAACCCAGTTCTGCCGCTGAAACGCAGCAGCAGTGGAAGGGTGAAGAGGAAGAAGACTAGGCGACATCGTACCGAGCGCCTCGTCTCAGCAGAGCAGCAGAATGGTGAAGTCAGCGCCAGCACGTCTGGTATGTGGGTTCCAAGGTGCCATTCTTGAGGTTTCCTCAGTGCTGGATGTAGATGCAGTGACTGCTCTGGGTCAGGTTCACCCAGGCTCATAATCTGTTGTACTGGCGTGGAGCTCCTGTGAACTGAAATGGTTTCTGAGATGTTTTGTTTGTTAAGCTGTGGTGTCTGCAGATATTGATGTGTTGAGACTATGGCCATTGTTTGTAATTGAATGCAATTGTGACAGATGGAGGGGGTGGAGCAGTGATCACCCCTGTAGATCAGGAGCAGAGCCCTTGTGGTGATCCTCACTGCTGGCTGGTGCCTGCCATGCTCTCACCCCCGGAGTCCCTGCTAATATCCTGTGTGCGGCGGGGGAACTTCCTGGAGGCTCACCAGGTAAGTGACTCTGCACGGGGCCTGTGGATGCAAAGGGTGGATCCATGACTCTTCAGTATTTTTCTTTCCTGAGCTGATGGCCTCCTCCCTCCTCAGGTATCCGTGATGTTTGGGCTGGAGGGCTCAGCCTGCTGTGGGGAGCTTGTGTTTATGGAGCGCTACCAGGAGGTACTGGAGGAGCTGAGCCGAGTAGAGCAAAAGATGGAGAACCAGACATCAGAAGGGTCCAGCACACCAAGCGTTGGGCGGAGGCGGCTGGGCAGCAGCGGGCGCTCAACGTTGCAGGCCATCGGGAGCGCTGCTGCAGCAGGTATTATGCCTCCCTGCCCATCTGCTGTGGACACCTACACGAAAAGAAACCCAATGCTCGAACATCTTGCCTGTCCTCTTATGTGCAGGTGTGGCCTTCTACTCCATCTCGGATGTGGCGGACAGGCTCCTCAGCACCCCTGGGCACCCGGTCCCCTCGCTGGAGGAGGACTACTGGTTGAACTTCAGGGTCCCAGATCCCTCTGGCCTGCTGCGTCCCCTGCTCGAGGAGTTGAGCCCCCCAGCCATGGCTACTTTTGACTTGGCTTGCTGCAACTGTCAGCTGTGGAAGACCTCACGGCAGCTGTTGGAGACTGCAGACCGCAGGCTGAACAGCACATTGGAAGGGCGAGGTGGCGTACAGATCTTGAATCTACTGTAACTGTCCTGTCTGCTTCTGTGTTTGACTTTAAAGTGTTCTGTTTGGGTTTGTCTTGTTCATTAGGGTATACCTGTGTCTGGCAGTTAAAGGCTTTTCTATGTTTCTCTTCCAGGAGTAAAAGTAGACTTCAAGTTGCCCCGTTCTGAAGGGATCAGGGGGTTCCCTGCAGTACTGCAGCACATCAGCAAGATCCTGAACCACACGGTCAACGCAAAGGGAGCAGCCAAGATGGGTAAATCTAGAACTGGCCTAAACTGTTGCCTCAGCACAATGAGTAGACCTGTTGAGCTCAGTAATTAAATCTCAATTTACAGACTAACTAAATAATATCTTCCAAACCATAAACGAATCACTAAATTTGTTGACTGTAATGATCAGTTTTATATAGTCTTATGGTGGACAGCTGGTAGCGTAGTGGTTAGTGCTACTGCCTTTGGACCTGAAGGTCGCAAGTTCAATTCCCCCACCTCCCGCTGTAGTATCCTTGAGCAAGGTACTTACCCTAAATTGCTCCAGTAAAAAATCACCCAGCTGTATAAATGGGTAAATGGTTGTAAGCATGTAATAATTCTGACCTTAACGTTGTAATTCACTTTGGAGAAAAGTGTCAGTTAAATGAATAAATGTGTAGTGGTGTAACTTAATACTACAGGTCTTAAGTTTTGGCAGCTGGAAGATTGGCTTTACAGACTGACCGCTTGTCAAACCTGAGAGAAATCAGAGGCAGGTGCCACAAAGCAGAGATACTATCTGTCTGCCTGCAGAGACAGCAAGTGAGGAGTGTGTGGATTCCAGCCCCTTTGGCTGCAGCGCTCAGGAAGTGCTGCTCTGCACCCATCCGACACTCGGCGAAGAAGCCATTGCCACACGGCTCAGCCTGGCCCAGCACTTGGAGCTCACCCTGCAAGTCCTGAGCTCCTCCACTGAGTCGGCAGGTCAGAAAGAGGCCATAGAAAGGGATGTGACTGAAGGGTGTGTGTAAGTGCTCTTCATCTAACGCACTTTCCCTGCTGCAGTGGACAGACGTGCCGGTGTGGGGCTTTTGGCAGCCCTGGTGGAACAGGCAAGTCTTCGGCCGTCTGAGCTGGACTCTCACCCTGTGCGCTCCCAGATGAAGCAGCTGCTCCGCTCTCTGGATCAGCTGTGTCCCTCTCAAGCTGGCGATGACCCTTCCAGGCCCGATTACATGCGCAGCTTCTTGGATTACATCAACACTTTTGCTGCGGTCCTGGTTCGAAGCCTGAGCTCAGAAGGTGAAGTACCCTTTTACAGACACTGGTGGTCTTCCCTGTCTGTGGACAGTACTGACCCTCTATGTCCCCACAGAACATGCAGGTGAAGTCAAACTGGGGAATCCTCTTCTGGTTTTACTGCAGCCTCCATCTCAACTGCTCTCTCATCTGCTCTTTGATCGCCAGGTGTCTCCTGTAAGGTATGCTGTACCCTCACCACTTGTACACCATTTACTGCCCATACTGTTATTCTGTGTTGTGTACATTTTTCTCTTCGTTTCCTGTCTTTAGTTCCTTTTGAAATCATCACATCTCTTCCTAACTATGTGCTGATTAGTCTGGATTATGTTCTCATCCTCCTTGTGCCTTTTCCCTGTAGGGTGTCATCTTTGTTGAAGCAGGAGGGTTTGGCACTGAATGTCCAGCAGGTGATCATCCAGCGTTGCTGCGAGGCACTCCCGGTGTGGAACACTGGCCAGGGTGTGCCAGCTGCATCTGGGACAAGGGTGGGGGGTCTCCTTGGGTTGAGTGGCATTGCAGATCTGCTACAGCAGTATGCCCAGGAGCACGCTCTCATGCTGGGCCTGCCGGGCTTGGGTACACAGATCCACTCTGACTCCGAGGTGTCCCCGGAGGAAATAACCACTCCAAGCTCGCTGACCACCTCTCCATCGTCTTCACCCCCATCATCATCCTCCTCATCCTCCAGTTCCAGCTCCTCCAGCTCTCTCCTCCTTACTCCCTCAGCCCTGTCCTTCCTCAAGTCCCGTTCCCCCTTGCTGGCCTCTCTGGCCTGCCTGAGTGCCTGCCGAGGCGGAGTGGCGAGGACCTCCATGGCTTGGCCTGGCCTCCCCTCCTATTTCCGTGGGGGGCGGAAGGAGGGGGTCCTGGATGTTGAGCAGCTCACCCGGGAGACGGAAGCCTTGCTGAAGGAGCTGCCTGTCTTGCAGGCCTATCTCCAGGCCATGGCCCAGCCTATTCTGGGGCCTTCGGGCAGTCTGGAGGAAAGTGGTGGGACGTCAACACTAAGTGCTGCCCTGTGCGGGAAGCTGCTGGCTGGCCTTCTGCTCTCTGGACTTCACCGAAGCGCTGCTCGAGCTGTGGTCACTGACGCCTTCCAACAGGCGCTGGCCACCCAAGATCTGGAACGTGCATTGAGCCTGCTGGAGCTGTATGGGCAGAACTGCAGCCAGGAGTGGGTGCTGCGGGACCAACTGCTGGCAAGTGCAGCCCTGGAAGGTTAGAAGGTGTTCTGTGCATTCCACTACCAAAGAATGGGTTTTCAGTAAAAGCCAGAGGCCTTGAAGTGTTAGCTTTTGTTTTTGTTGTAGTTAGTCTTTGTATTTAGTTTTGTCTTATTCAGACAGTAGGAGACACATCTGTTGGTCAAGCCACGGTCATCTACCGCTATTAGTTTAGCAGACTTAAACAATTGTGTACAAGTACAGGCAGCCACGGGGTCATTGCTACAAAGACTGACAACTGAAACACCCACGTATGTCTTTCCCCACTGTGACCTTTTGCTCTTACCCAGAAGGCAGAGGGAATTTGGAGCAGCTTTTCCGTTTGCGGGATGCCGATTTGCGAGCGCGTATGGCTCTCCGGGGCTTGGAGCTGTGGCCGCTTCCCTCCTGTCTTGAGCTTCTGCAGTTCTGTCTCAGTGATGGCAACACTGAGGAGTCCCTGAAGAGGGAGCTAGAGCTTAAGAAACAGGAGCTTCATATCTACCACAGAGTAAGCACTGCAATAGACTAACATAGTGTCCATGATGTACCCCTGCCTTATTTACTTTGCTTCCTGGTGTTGACTGACCCATAACGGATAAGCAGTTGTTGGATATAGATATGGTTCGTCATATCTCAAAGTCTCAAACTTCGGTGAATATTTGGTAGATTATTTCTTTTGGTTTATGGATTTGTTCTGAGTTATTCTTCACCCCCCCATTCTCTTATGGTTTGGGGTTTTGACAGATGCTGAATTTGCCACCACCGTTGCCATGGTCAACGTGGCAGGAGCTGAAGGTGGAATCTAGACGTGAGCCTGAGACAGTGTTCTACATGATGCTGGAGGCCAATGTGAGTTACATCAGTAGTCACCCTACCCCAGGCCTGATCTCCTTGGGCATCTGATCGTGATTCCCCGTAATAAGTAGTGCACAATGACATCTTTGTCTAATACTCTGGGTTTTCCTCTCGGACAGGAGTTTGAGCTGTGTGGGCAGTGGGTCCAGTTGTATCCTGTTTCTACAAAGCTGAGCCTGCAGCTGCAGACAAAACACTTGCTTTACCTGCTTGAAAGGGGGCAGATGGATGAGGCCTTCCAGGTGCTCAGTCTTTTTGTTTCTCACCTTGATAAACACACAGTCCTGTCTCACTTTGTGAGAGGGGAGTGGGTCAAGTCTGCAAAGGTAGCTCAGCTGTTTGTTAGCACCTCCTGTAAACATACTAGACAGTCATGAGTGTCTAGGTGTTCATTTTTGAAGATCTTCCAGTTGAAACTAGACTGTCTGATTCAACACCACATTATACAATATTTGAGTGTACACTGGTTTTTGTTACAGCCAAGTTACGCATTCTTAAAGATAACAAATTTCTTGTATTTAACCGTTTCCTTGCTTATCTGTTTTCTAAGATTTAGCTGTACCATCCAAGTGTACTCAGTTTGCATGTGTCAGTAAAACACTTTGAAACAAAATAGGAGTGTGGAACCGCCTTGATTCAACTCACCTCCACAGTGTTTATAGCATATGTTTTGACGTTCACGTATTCCAGTGATCAGTAACAAGATGATGAGCACTGGTTTTTGGGATGAATAAACAATATAATGAATGTCAGCAATTGGCATCAAATACCAGTTTTCCAAGACAGCACTGCTATTTTCAGTCATTTTAATTATGTGAAGGTATCCTGCTGTTATATTAAAATGTTACCGTGAATTTAATGTATTACGTCTGTCAGACTTTAACAATCTGATCTAACCAGAAAATTAAATAAGGAATAACTGTATTAAGCTTTTATTGATTGTCACGAGACAGGAATTTGTGTGCACTGCCAAGCTTTCCTGTTATTTCGAGAGATTTCACAGTTTGTGAAACATTTAAAAATAAATTCAGGTACTATGGTTAGAAAAAACAACACATACTCAAAACACTGAGCAATTTCCTTTCTTATGTTTGTGCTTTAGTGATAACTCTGTTTCCTCAGTTGCTGGAGAGCCTTGCGGGCTCTACTCTGGGCCTGGAGGTTTGTGAGCATGCATTGGACTGCCAGCCTGGACTGGCTGCCTGTCACTTTCTGGCCGATTACCTTACCCTGCACTTCGAAAGCCGTATGTCCCCTGCTCGGAGACGTCATATTCATGATCTCCATCTGGGCTCCAAGGTCAGAGGACACGGGTGATTGAGTTGTGGGTATGAACTTAGTCTTGGCTGAGGTGTAGATGGTGTACTGCCATATTTTCATGTGGTCACATGGAAAAACTTAGTTTAGCATAAGTCTCCCCCCCCCCCCCCCTTGAGTTTTTGCCTCCCCTTGGTTCTTTTACAACACCTGTGGTTGGACACAGTCTTGTTTCAGACCCAGCATGTAGTCATATGCCAGAACTGTAGTAGAGAAACTGGTATAGCCCAGATCCTGCTATTAGTTTACTTAATTTATCAACTGCTGTAAACTGCCACTGGCTTTGTTAGTACCGCCGAGCTCTCTCCATATATAAATATCTGTGAAATTGGCCCGCTCCTTCAGGTGCTTCTGACCCTCCCTCCAGCGGCTCGGGACGACTACTTCCCTCTGCTGTCAAACCCACTGCTAATGCTGGAGCAGATGCTGATGAACTTGAAGGTGGACTGGGCGGCGGTGGCAGTGCAGACACTGCGGGGCCTGCTGCTTGGCCAGGACTGCAGCTTTAGCCCTGCTGACATCGACGTGCTGCTGGCCAGCTATGCACGCAAAGCCTTGGATTTCCCCTACGCACCAAGGGAGAGAACTCGCTCTGGTATCAAACAGGGCCCCTAGCAACCTCAACAAAGCTCTGTAAAACATTTCTAGTGACTGTTAAAATCCAGACAGATGGAAATGTTTATTAATATAGTTTATTGTTAATATGCAGTTTATTCTTTTTTCCAAAGCAAAGTACATTTTTATTCCATTGTGCTTTTTTATTTGGAGCAGTTTAAAATACATGCTTTGGTTAAGAACCAGCAAGGTAGATCTTGAAGTCCTTACATTCTGCTTACCTGGTTTTATGAGGATATCTGTAAATGACAAGTGAAGTGACATTTTTCACCCTGATTCTCCATAGATTCTGTCATCAGCCTTCAGGATGCCCTCATGCAGTGTCCTGCCCAAGAGAGCTGCCCCCCCTCACCCAGAGCAGAGACCCCACCACCCACTACAGGTAAGATGGCACACACAGTGAGAACTCTCAGCTGCTGCAGACGGTATAACAGTATCACTACCTCAGCATGTTAGTATTTCTGTTATTTAACTTGCTGCTACATGTTGCTCTCATGCTACGACTGTGTATTCATAAAATTTAAGGCAGCACGCCTGTGCACACACCTTCAACTCAGAGTGGTCGCAAAGCCAGGACCTCTACCCAGTTCATACCTCCAGAGAAACCCCCAAGTCGAAAAGAGTGGATTCCAGACCACCATAAATCTGCCTGCATGGTCTGCCTTCGGGAAAGGTTCACCATGGTAAGACTCGGAATGTGGCTGAAGGAGAGACAGGGTGCATGTGAGACAGAAGTGTCAAATGACATAGTTGACATGCTGATACAGTACTGTGCAAAAGTCTTAGGCACAGTAGTGTATCACAAAAAATGTTATGGTTGGTGATGATGGTTATTTAATGTCTTCTGCATTAGTGTCAATGGGGAAAGAGCATATTTTAGATTTCCAAGCATTCCTTTTGCAAAAAGTTACAGTAAGGGTTTTGTATGTCAGTGGTGGAGCGGGTTTGGCCTGTACCGCTCTCTGGTGGGTCTGGGGTTTGAGTCCCGAGTGGGGTGCCTTGTGATGGACTGGCGTCCCATCCTGGGTGTGTCTCCTCCTCCTCCAGCCTTGCGCCCTATGTTGCCGGGTTAGGCTCTGGTTCGCCATGACCCCGTATGGGACAAGCGGTTCAGATGGTGTTTGTGTGTGTGTTTTGTGTGTCATTAAAGAAAGCACGCACAGACACACACTCTGAAACTGCTTATCCCAAGCAGGGTCGTGGTGAACCAGCCTAACCTGGCAACACAGGGCGCAAGGCTGGAGGGGGAGGGGACACACCCAGGACAGGATGCCAGTCCATCACAAGGCACCCCAAGCGGGACTCGACCCCCAGACCCGCCAGAGAGCGGGACCCGGCCAAGGCCACCGCATCCCCGCTCAGGACAAGCGGGTTGTTGACGATGGATGATTACTAAGCTTTGTAGGAAGTTTATTAATAAAGAGCGTTATTTTTGGAAGCATTCTCACTTTACAGCTTTTTTCCTCCAAGTGCCTAAAAATTTTGCACAGTACTGTAAGTCAGGGCACTGATGATATCATTCAGATGCTCACTATGGCTCCGTCTGTCCAAATCCCCAGTTCAACCGGCGACACCACTGCCGGCGCTGCGGGCGTCTTGTTTGTCAAGCGTGTTCCAGCCGGCGTATGCCAGTCGAGGGCTTCATGGAAGAGACCTCACGTATTTGTGACCAGTGCTACAGCTTTTTCCACCCAGTGTAAGACTGCCTCATGCTGATGTACCGTTACTCTTTGTTTGTTTTGTTTTTATGGCTGATCTTCAGGTTCTTTATTTAACTCGGTGATAATCAGCTTACTTTGCTTGTTTTTGCAGCAGTGAAGACCTGGAGCAAGCAGAAGGTAAGGATAGTGGTGCTCAAAGCTCTGGATCTCAGTGAGATGCGAGACCATCGTTGCTAACAATACCATCTTTGTTTCTCAAGTGGCTGGCAGTCCTGTGGCAAACGAGGGAGCTATAGATGGAGTCCTCCACATTCCTGAGGTCCCCGAGCGTCAGTTCCACCTCTCCCTGAACCCTGCTGATAACCAGCAGCTACAAAGCGAGTTCTACTATGAGCAGGTCCTTTCCTCTTTCCCTGCTAGAAAGTGTACTTCTGCTGCTCATTATTTCTGTGATCATTGTTCATAATACAGGTGTCCATCAATTTACAAAACTAGTCTGTTCCAGAAAACGGTGCTAAGAGTCTGATCCTGAGAGTCTTATTTTCCATAATCTTAAATGTGAAAAAGAATGTGTTCCGAGCCTATTCGAACACCCCACAATAGTTTCCCCAACTATCACCAACAGGCTGTAAAACAGTCTAGGCAGTAAGTTTGGACACTTTGCGTTTTGCTTGTAGACAGCAACAAATATGGAGCCAACTACAGTACGTTACTGCACTTCTTGACTCGCATGACACTTAGCTTTTAAATATTCTTTTGGGCAGACTTCGGATAAATTTTTTTATATTGACGCCTTTATATAAAACAAAATAATGCCTGGAATGAACAGAATAAAGCAGTGCCCAGCTTCAGTCTCTTTGATCAATCTAGCATTTAATGCATTTGACCTTAAGGGCTGCATGTTGGGGTAGAACTGAGTAAATGCGTGGCCTTCTCCCTTGTTCCCAGGCCCCCAGTGCATCCCTGTGCATCGCCATCCTGTCCCTGCACAGTGACCATGTGGCTTGTGGGCAACAGCTCATCACCCACTGCCGCTCCCTCTCCCGTGGGCTCACCAACCCAGAGGTGGATGCCCGCCTCCTCACTGACATCATGCGCCAACTTCTCTTCAGTGCCAAGCTCATGTTTGTCAAGGCTGGCCGGAACCAGGACCTTGCGCTGTGTGACAGGTAAGCAGTGGGTGGAGCTGGGGGGGGTCAGTCTTTTCAGTGTGAAAAGCAGAATCTGCCTGATATCTGAAAGTATGAAATGACACAGCACATCAGTGGTACAGCAGGTGCTGCATTGTTCCCCTGTTTTTCTTTTAGGTATGTAAGGTAAGTGCTTTTGAGTTGAGTTCAATGCGTGGTATCCACTCCCTTGGTTTTCATTGTAAGGGAGTATATGGCAGTGTTTTGATCGTCTGTTTGATCGTCTTCAATTGTTGTATTCAAGTATCTTGAATTGCTCTTATGAAATATCCATATGTTTAAATGGGCAGAAATCACTGTAGGTCCCCCCCCCAAAAAAAAGCAGTTGTAATTACTGTTCAGGTGCCTAAAGAATCTTTTGTCCAAAATTGGTTTTTCTCCTTACGTTACAGTTGCCTGCTTGAGAAATCTTTTCTTTCTAAAAGTCACTCTGTGTGTGTGTGTGTGTGTGTGTGTGTGTGTGTGTGTGTGTGTGTGTGTATTCCACTGATGTATGAATGAGTGACCTATTGTAAATGGTGTATCTAGCAGTGTAAGTCACCTTAGGTCAGTAAGGTGTGGGCTGCTACATACACATGAACAATGAACTATAGTGTTCATCTGAAGTCGCTTTTGAGAAAAGTGTCTGCTAAATGAATACATATAAACACAAAATTGGAAGCACATATTTCACTTGTGTTATACTTTGTCCCTCACTCATTCCATTATCTCCAGCTACATCAGCAAAGTGGATGTGCTCAAGATTCTGGTAACAGCCAACTACAAATACATTCCATGTCTGGATGATATTTTGGAATCTGCCGCTGTCACACGTCTTCGCAACCAGTTGCTGGAGGCAGAATATTACCAACTGGCAGTGGAGGTGAGATCTAGCTGATGGTACCTGTCAGTATCTGTCAAGGATTGACATCAAGACACATAGAATCCATAAGTACACCATATTCAGGAAAACCAGTCTAGATGTTCAGACTATGAAACAAGGAGATCTTGCTAGCGGATACTTCGTCCTTAAAATCTATATGGCCACTGTTTTGTTACCACAGAAAACACCCACCTTAAATGTTCTGTGTGTATGGAATGTGTTTAATTTCTCTTTGGCTGAGTTAGAGGGAAGAAGTACTCAAGTGTCACATGGCACTGAAAGGAATTTGTACTCTTTGTGGGTCTCCCCTCTGTCTCTTCAGGTGTCCACCAAGAGTGCCTTGGACCCCGGTGGTGTTTGGCAGGCCTGGGGCATGGCTGCCCTGAAGGCAGGCAACCTGACTGTGGCACGGGAGAAGTTTGCTCGCTGTCTGAAAGCACCGGTGGACCTCAATCAACTGAGCCAGGGGCCCCGGCTGCTGCAGGAGATCATTCAGTACCTGGAGGTCTTCACCAGGCCCACGCATGCTCAGGTACCACCCTGGATGCTCTGCTGTTACCTTAAAATTCATCGTATATCAACCAGTATTTTTTGTTCCAAGTTCAGCAGGGTACTAACATAGTTTGTATCTAGTATCTAGGCTCCTGATTATAGGTGGATGACTTCAGAGGTTTTCAATCAGACTGTTTGTTTGTTAAAGGCTTTAATTGCAATGTGTCTTACTTCTCAGACTCTGCCTTGGGTTTTGGGTACTTTTACTGTCTGCTTGAACTTAGCCCTGCAGTGTCCTGTTGTTGCTTTTATAGAGAACTATTTAGTTTGTTATCCATGTACACAGCTGGATATTTGACTACAGTGATGCAGGTTAAGCAACTTGCTCTTGGATACTGCAGCAGGGACTATAACTATGAACCTGGGCCCTCATGCAATATGCTTCTATCTGCACTGAACTACCTGCATGTGTACTAACACTGGGGTTCATCCCTCAGCATGTTGAGGAAGACATCTTGGCATCCCTGAGGGAGCTGGAGGAGGCACTGTCTGAACCATGTCCTGTGGAGAGGCCCGAGGGCCGAGGCCAACAAAGCATTTACCACCAGGAGTGCCTACACTACCTGCACAACTACGGCACTCACCTGGCCATAGTGAGCTTCTATATGAGACACGATGGCATGAAGGAAGCCCTTGTGTACCTCCTGAACAAGGTGAACCTGAGCATGCTGGCTTTAACCACATCAGAAATTTTCCACAACTGAGTTTTCACTTGTAGATTAGCACACGGTTTCTTAGCATTTATCCTGATGGCATATGCTGCATACGCCGATTTTCATTTCACTTGATTTCTCCATTCGTCAGGGTTGTATCAATTGTTTATTGAATAGATGGTTGCTGTCAAAGTGCTGCTTTTAAAGGTGACATGGAGATTCTTATGTCTGGTTACAGGACTGTCCAGAGGAAGTCTTTTTGGAGGGTGTCCTTCAGTGCAGCCTGGAGCAGGGCCGCCTGGGAGCATTGCAAGGCCTGCTTGAAGCACTGGACCCAGGCCTGGAGGGCTGGAGCCGATACCTAATTGCCTCTTGCCACCTGCTACAGCGCCGAAGGCATTTCCACACCCTGTACCAACTGCAGCAATTCATGACGGTCAGCTGGCCTTCCTCTGGTGTCTCCTCTCCCTTTTCTTTCTTTTGGGTGGTTGGTTCCTGCTCTCAACTACACTCCTCCTCCACAGGACCATGTGCGAGCGGCCATGACCTGCATCCATTTCTTCACTCACGGCGCCCAGTCATACCTGCAGCTGGGGGAGCAGCAGCGCTGGCTCGTGAGGGCCAAGGAGCACCTGAGGGCCTACCTGCAGGAACATCAGGGCCGCGGTGCTGTGCGCAGGAAGTCTCCAAGCTCCTTTCGCAAGAAGATGTCCTCCAATGATGTGTCCCGGTGAGCGAAAGTGGGAGTGTACATTTTCCAGTCTTTTCACTATAGAAAAAAATGTAAGGTTTAAACTAAACTGTGAATATGTGATGACATCTGGGCAATATCATATAAGGATATGGATATTTTGGAAATGTGAAGACACCTGGCCCATTGTATTGTGTTAAATGCACGCTTTGTTTGCTGTGTTTTCTTCCAGACACATGAACACCATCGAGTTGCAGCTGGAAGTCACACGTTTCTTGCACCGCTGCGAAAGCTCCTCACCCACCCATACAGCTGCTACAGAGCCCCTGAATGTCAGCATTAACCCACCCCCAACGCTGTTCGGGGGCAATCAAATGAAAATTGACGTGGCTTGCAAGGTGGGTGATGGATGGCTTTAGAGATTTTATGTGGAAGTAAATCATATAGTATGAGTTTCTCACTCTAATCTCTTATTCCAGGTACTCCTGGGAGGGAAAAATATTGAAGAAGGATTTGGCATTGCATATAGAGTAATACAGGTAAAAAGGAATATTATTGTTTATTTAGGTTATTTAGAGTTATGTTTTTACCTGTTTGTGGAGCTAGGCATCTTTACTGGCACAGCTACAGAATAGCTTTGATCAACACTCTGCAGCAGAACCCCTGCTGGGACTTGATCGGTGACTGTTGTCATTGCTGTTGCCCTTCTTTCTCCAGGATTTCCAGTTGGATGCCCTAGCAGTATATGTGCGGACAGGCCAGCGGCTTGTGCGACAGCGCCAGTATGCAGCTGTAAAACAGCTGCTGCGGTGCGTTGGTGAATCGGGGGCTTCCACCAAGAGTGACTGCGACAACATCATTCTCGGCTGCATCTCTCTTGCCGACAAGGGCCCAGCTGATGTGAGTCCGCGAACCACGCACCTGTCTTTGGAAGTCATAGCACAGTGGGCGAGTCTTTGTTACGGCTTTGTTGAATCCACATTGTAAGGTGGTTTAGAATTACTGTAACGGTGCAGCATTGTGAAATGGACAGAGACCATGTTTAGTTTATGTAGTATGCAGGTCAGACTTAACGTATGACATGAGTCGTATGTTGCAAAGTCCTGTTCCTTGCTTTTTAATTCTTTTCCTTTAGGCCAAGGAGCTGGAGAGTCTAATTCTGGAGACTAAAAGCCCAGAAAACAAGGTGAGGGGTGTCTGTTTTACATTTTCTGTCTCTTCTCATTTTTGTTGAAATATGACCTGTGAAGGTTTTTTTTTTTTTTATAAAACCCATTTATACTTGCTAAATCCAGTTTAATTAACTTTATATATGAAATTTATTTATAACCTTCTGGTTGTAAATCAGTATCTTTTTAACACCTATGATTACCTGCTGCTGTGACAAATAGTAGAGAGCAAGTATTGGTCCTGCAGTTCTCACACGTTTTCCTCTGCCCAGATTAAGGCCTACCTGCAGTGCAGCAAACTACGAGCTGCGTACTTGTTGGCAGTGAAGCTGGAGGGAAGCCAGGCACGGCCCCTTGTGCAGGAGGTGATGCAAGCGGCTGAGAACGCCAGAGACTCCACCATGCAGGATATCTGTCACCAGTGGCTCACCGAACACCAGGACAGGCCATCACGACAACAGCAGGGTCGTAGCAATATCAGATAGTGCAAGGGAGGGCACAACACCGGACCGTGTGCGTGCCGTGCGCTGCTCCTCTCGGTGTGGAGTATACACCGCAGTTCCACGTTTCTTACCTAGATGCACAAGCGTCGCACTGTGACAAGTTTTCCTCTGTGTAGAGCTTGGATCGGAAAAACTGAATCTAATGGTTGTGTGATTGATTGTTTGTTTGTTTGTAAATGTGTAATTAAAAATTTAGTTTGACTTTAACTTTGTACTTCTATAGAAAGGGAGTGTACCACAAAAACTAATTTAAAAAAAAAAAATAAATCACTGTACTGTTAATGTAATTGTATATCACTGACTTCTCACCCCCCATCCCTCCCCTAAGTTACTTTGCCTTCAAGCTTGTTTTTGTTTCGAGAATTGCAGGTCATGGGGCAAACCATGAGAATGTGACCCAGTTAGAAGTATTGACTGCATCATTTACAAATGGAATATTTTTGGGCCAGTTTGTTTCCTTTCTTTTTTTTTTTTTTGTCTTGAGGCATTTGTAGTCTGATTCATCTGTGGTTTTGCCCTAGAAACAAACAGCAGAGACTGAGGGTTTAGGATATGAGTAATTGACCTCATTTTGGAGAGTATGTATGTTTGTTAAAAGTATTAAAGGTATGGTGTAACTTGTATGTTGTTCCATATATTGTCTTACTACAGTGTTAGTATTAATTAATATTTGCATCACCTGCCTTATTCCTCTTACTGTGTTCATTTGTCTTCAGTGTTTGGGCTTTCAGACAGAAACTGGACACTGTGGCACAAAGTATATTTGAGAGCAATTGTTATTGTCAGCAACTCAAAAAAAACTGGATTTTAAAAGGGATATGGGCTCTGACTTAAAAATTACTGAATAATTCAAATTGAAATCAAACCACATGCAATTTTAAATTCTTTATATTAATTTATTGCACGCAAGTTGTCACAGCATATTAAGTTGTACTGTACCTGGGGCAGACAGGTGATAGATAACCCTAGCAAAACTGATATGACCTACTAACCTATTTTTTTTTTTTTTTTGTTGTGCATTTCATTTCTCACTATGGTTTGTGTGTTTTGGCTTGTTGATAGTGTGTGTGTGTGTGTGTGTGTGTGTGTGTGTGTGTGTGTGTGTGTGTGTGTGTGTGTGTGGACTATCCTGTGTGCTGGAGTGAAATACTCTCCCTTAAATGAAGATGTTTACTTGTAAATATCAAATGTGATAGTGATCAGTTGTGCACAGGAATTCCAAAGGGATTTGATTACTCATTTTAACAAATGTGTTATCATACTCTATGCATTTGAATACCTAGTAGTAACAGAACTTAAATTACATATTTAATAAGATGCATAACATCTGATAACCCAAGTGTTGTTACTTAATAAGAAAATTATTAGTAGATCTGGGACATATCAGATTGTACTGCTAGATTTCAAATAACTTGGATCACTTTACTTCCAGGGCTACAATTTCAGTGCCAGTTTCAGTTTCTACAGAGTACTTTGTTTTATGTGGAATTGATATAGCAGTTTTTTGTTTGTGAATAGACATCATGCTCTGTTTAACATTTCTCTAATCCATTGATGGTCACCCCTGATCCTTGAGGATCACAGTGTATACTGGTTTTCAGCAATTATTTGCTTTATCATACCTAATATCTCAACCCTCCCTTGTGTTTGAGTAAATGAGGCACTAAATATTCTCTAAGACCTACTGGAATGTGGTCCTCTAGTACCAGTGCTAGCCACCCATCCTCTAAATATTGTGACCCTGTGTAGAACCACTACTGTTTCCTTTAGTGCACATCCTGTATTATGGACAGTGCTGCACTTTACCCACTCAGTCTGGGCAAAGGGAAAGAAAGCCCTTTCTATGGGTAGCAAACTGAAGGGAGTTTCAGTGCAGGAACTTGTCTTTCAACCTAGTGTGCCTTATATTAACTTTTTATATGATTCTAAATGTCTGCTATAATAACTGTTTGTATAATCCTAGACCTTCATATATGGATGGCATTCATACTTGTAAGGAGCGTTTTAACATACTGACCATATAAAAATTAAATTTTTTTTTAAATGCATAAAAATGTCTAATTGTGGTGTGCTGTGTACAGGTTGTGAAGTATAGGGCTAAACATTCCTAGAAGTCTTTATGAGATATCAAAAACAACCCATAGTATGACCACATGGTGCCATTTAATGTACAAGAAAGTATACTCACTTCTTCCATTTAACAGGTTCCACTCTAATCATTAAGACAAATGTAGTAAAAGACAACTGTACCTCAGTACATGAGGTACATTAAAGGCAAGTTTACACGTTATGAATGCTGAATGTAAACTGTTAATGTCTCAGATGCTTTAAAAAAAAAAAAAAAAGCTTAAAAAGGTCCATGAATGAACAAGGAAAGATAGGGCCTTAGAAGTACGTAGTTCCACAAATAATTTGCCAACATAATTTGTATGTAATCCCCCCCCTTTACACTTCTTATTGACCATTATACAAAAAGCAGTGTAATGGTATCTTGGTGACTGACAGGAGAAAGCTGCAAGAGATGAGAGCGCCTCTAAAAACGGTGCATAGGGCAGGGTGGCTGTAGAGATGGCACAGTGGATCAGTCCCACTCAATGCCTAGAAGCTCACAGCTGACATTCCACAGTTGGCGAGCTGTCTTAACACTCCTTCCCTGGGGTGCAACAAATGCAGGGGTGCAGTCACTGCACAAAAAAAAAAGAAAAAAATTACAGAACCAGTCAAAAGTTTGAGTACACTTGGGCAACCTGGGCAATACTTTTATGAGATGAAATAGACACAAACGTCCTAAATCTCTGGAAACTGCTGCAGAACAGTTGGAAAGATAGTCAGCTCATTTTCTCATCAAACCTGTTAACTCAATATCCTGTTAAAAAAAAAAAAAAAAACTCGGAAAGTCCTCCCACTCACGACTAAATTTAGTATATTAATTTCAGTAAACTTTCCAGCCCTGAAGTGGGACCCCTCGCTCTGATCTTCTACCTTGTTTTATCAAATTTGAGTAGTAGTCTGGATCAGCACTTTTGAACTTGAACTTCTGATTTAGTACAACAGAATTTGAGTGGATATTATGAGAAGGTTACAAATATTATATTATCAAGTATGATTTGTCACAAAAGAGGGTATCTGCCAAACCACCCCACACCTCCCACCTGAAATGCTTCCCGCTGACAGAATGGAGCTCCTCAGCCACAGCACAGTATACTGACGTTTGTGCCCCCTCCTCTGGTGTCTTCAGGAGAAATGAGAATAATGTGAAGAGCAAGGACATGACTGTGGAGTGTCGGACCAGCTCTGAGCGCACCGTGCCTGGATGCACAGAGTTCACCGTCACACCCGATCCTGTGAACAAGTGGAGGAGCAAGTCAGCAGCAGATGTGGCTCTGAAGGGGGTTCCGGTCAACCACCAAGGAGTGAGGTCACAGTACTTCACTTCATCCTGAGCTATTGACTTAGAAGATACTCATTCACATTAGTTATAAGATGCTTTAAGTGATACAACTAAGATTAACCACTGTAGATAATTTTAGTATTTGAGTATTCACCAAGCATATGCTCGTAAAGATTCTTAGGGAGAAGTTATCTTAGATATGATTGAAAGAAAATTAGCAAAAAGGAAAAGAAATCTGACGGGTTCTTGTTACAGTACACCTAAAGGCAATTTCTCAAAATGAATGGATCAATAGCTGGATAAAATTTGTATATTGAAATAACCCCAAAATTAAACAAAGAGATTGAAGAATTTGAGTATTTTTGAAAAAATTAAGTGCTTTCTTCCAGCCAAACTGGCATAGCTGACATAATCCACACATGCAGTCATTTCAGTACAGGTCAGTTATATAATGTTACTGTAAGATAATTCTATGCTGCTTTGACTTAGAGCGTAATACAACTTTGCAATATGTTATTTACAGAATGGAATATAACCATAACAGTAGCACTGGTATCACACAGTGCTTGGGCTGCAGTGGGTTTGAATCCAGCTGTCCGTGTGGAGCTTGTAAAGTCTCCCCATGTTCGCATGGATTTCCTCTGGGTGCATGAGGTAAACAATTAAGGTACTTTAACATAGTATATCTACCATCACGCTGTAAGTCGCCTTGGACAAAAGCTACGTTTACATTTATTCATTTAGCAGACGCTTTCCTCCAAAGCGACGTACATCTCACAAAAAATACAATGTGTGCATTACATCAGCAGAGAGACTTAAATGCAGTCGTGTGAGCCCAAAGCCCAGTTAGTTTGATATTTTCCACTGCATGAACCAATGTACACCACTCGAGTAGCTGCATAAAGGTTCATTCAAATACCTGACAACTCCTAATCACATTCATAATTAATTTTTTTAACATTTACATTACATGAGTAGCTGCGTGAACATTTGTTATTCAACAGTTATGATCTCAAAGTTATAGAAAAATTAGTATTAATAAGAATAAATATCAGATAATGATATTAAAATAGTAATACTATCATTTTGGATATTTGTATCCTGTCTTCCAAGTTTCCTAGGGTCCAGTTCAATAACTGCAGGATCCCACTCATATTCAGCTGTGGACTGGTTATAAGTTCAGTCTACACTGAAGCTACTAGGTAAGGTTCAGGGGCTGAAGGAAATACGACATGGCTCCCCCACCCATCCTCACCTTCCACGCCCCCTTGCCTACCTTCGAGTCTGCGTGCCAGTTCTCGAACAAACAGCACATTGGCCAGCTTGCTTTGGCAGTAGGCGAGGCCACTGTTGTAGCTGCCTTGGCTGTGCAGATCATGGAAACGGATCCAGCCAAAGTTGTGCGCCAGGGAGGACACAACAACAATGCGAGATGGGGCACTGCGCTTCAGTAGACCAATGAGCAGGTATGTCAATAGGAAGTGGCCTGCAAAACATAGACAACAGGCAAAAAAAATGATGACACTATACCAGAAACAACTCCTGCAGACACTGTATTTTCACATTAGGATTAAAAAAAAAAAAACTTTCGAAAATTTGAACATTGTGGCACAACTCTGAAAATCTCTCTTACCTAGATGGTTAACACCTAAGTGCATTTCAAAACCATCTGCAGTCTTTGTGTAGGGACACATCATTACACCAGCATTGCTGATCAAAATATGAAGATGGCTCACCTCTAAAGAAAGGAAAAAAAGGGAATAAAACTCAAAATGAATTGATTTATTTCTTTCTGTTCAGAATTTAATTATGAATAACATGTTTCCATTTAAACTCCTTGTAAAAAATGGCAATATAATCCTCTTCTAAATGTCTGAGTAAACCAGGAAAGAAGCATTCTTACAAATTTTCCCTCAATTACTAATGAATTCTTTAAGACCTGGCTGTGAGCAGATATTCCATGCCTATCAGGTTTTTGAGGGGAGAAGACATGTGATCCTCCAGTCCATGGCTGAACTGCAGTATGAGGTGCACCCACCCAAACCTGCACTCAGCAACAGAACTTTGTCACAGCTTGATTTACTAGCGAGGATATGTTGGAAGTCTTGTCTCACTGAAGTGACATTACCTTTAAGGAACTGCTGTGCAAAGGCTCGTATGGAGCAGGTGTCAGCCAGATCAAGCTCTCGCACCTCCACCTGGGCTCCAGACACTTTGGAGCGGATCTCAGCAGCTGCTGCTTCTCCTTTCTCTACACTTCGACATGCAAGGATCACCCTGGCGCCTAAGAGATGAGAGAAGTACTCACCTTTGGCTAAGTTCTCCATCCTTTTTAAAACACACTGAATGGATTATAACTGATTTCGTTTTTACTACTTTTGCATGAATGGCAAATGTTGAATACTTTGAAAAAGACATTAATAGAGTAAAAGTAACAGCTTTGACTATGGATTTTTTCACATTTCATTATGTGTATGCTGACAGTATGATGGCTTTTATTGGCTTTCATTAAAAGCATAGAATTCACTGGACCACAGAAGTGTTTTCTATGGCAGAGCACACTATGCTTTATTTACACGGGATCCTTATGGTCTGTGTACGCTACCTCGTGCTGCGAGATTCCGCGCCGTCTCCTTCCCAATCCCCGTATTTCCCCCGGTAATGAGCACAATCTTCCCGCTTAGCCGAGCCTGAGACAAACACACACCACCAGCCACATATTTCCTGCAAGGGAGAAACCCCACCTGGGCTCAGAAGTCACCACAGCTTGTTGAAACTACACCCCAAGGCCCAAAGATGCTCATGAGTAAACTCACACACATTTCAGTCTTTATCACATTTAACCGCAGTTAAACTGCTTTGTTTTGTACATCTAGATGAATACTCATGAATGCACATTAAAGAGTTCATACGGTAATTCTAGACAGACAGACAAATGTTGATCCTGGGGGCTGCCAGCATTTGAACTTGAATATGCTGCGCAGGGACAAGTCAGAAGTTAAGTGTGTGTGGTGGATTTGCTGGTCCAACCTGTGTGGATAAAGGACAAGAGGCGCGTGTTGCTGTCAAAGATGCAAAGCTCTATGAATTACTGAGTTATTATGCATTTCCATTGGTACCATCAGCGGTAGACCTTAATTTAAATATCTGAGGCTAAAACAGTAAGGGAACGGACATCACATTACCACACGCACAGCTTTAGACACAGAAACGACATTTGTACAGCACGCGCGACAAGAATTTTAGTATGAGGTCATGGGACGTAGAACCCAGCGTAGCCAATCAAGTGCGTCGCACGTAGCTCCGCCCATGGACAGATAGCCCCATTGCTACATCACATGAGTGGGCGCAGCATGTAACAGTTAACACCTCGGAATTTGTTTTTTTTTTTCTGAACATGTACAGTAAATAAGAACATAATGCTAAACACAAAATTTTACGCAAAATGCGTTTTTAAAAAGACTTTTTTCAAAAAATTCCACTGTTGTGCATATATACAAGATAATATCGCAATGAGAAAATGTCACTCTGACTGAGTCTGACTGAATACGAGTGGCTACTTAAAAGAAGGCCATGTATTATTAAGTTAGCAGAGCGACCTGTATTGTCATTAAAAGGAATGCAGCATTTAGACACAATAATGAATATGTACGTGTCCAGTTGTTAAGTGAGACTGTACCAACCTGGCAGAAACGTTCTCTACATACCTGATGTAAGGAGCCATTAAAACTGACAGAAGAACAACCACTGAAAAGACTATGATCAGTATTAATAAATACATGACGAGTTTTTCCTGGTGGTAATCGCGTAGAATTCAACAGAACAGACTTGTACGCTGCAGCACGACAACGTGTGGCTGTGTTATCATTCACCCTGACGAACCGCAACGCATGGAATTCTGGGATTGTAGTTTTCCCGTGCCTTTCATTACACATTAAGTTACCATACAGGGTGTATTCTGTTCAAACCCCTGGAATACAGTTTTCGTGTTGAAATGAGTCATTCCTTTCAACCAAACTAAGTCCCGGTCAATGTTTTCACCGAAAACGGTATTGGACGCTTCTTTTATGACAGATCGTTATGACGGTAAAAGCACGAAAATGCACTCCCGCCCACATCTTTCGATTTGGAGCACAATCTAGTTTTACTGAACTGGCTCCTCTTACAATGGAGAAATCAGTTGTTTGCATTTCAGAATTATGTTTTATTAAACTTGAGTTACATTAATAAGATTCAGCGCATAAAAGCAAAGAAATAGGCAAAATTATTATTATTAAAAGAAACACACAGAACCCAAGCGTGGTAACGACACGACTTTAGCTGTTAAAGTTCAATCATGTGGTTCTTATCACGAGGTGCTGGAAACGCAAACCTACAGGGACCATGAATCATGATGCACCACCAGTTTGAATGAAATTTTTAATTATGCCCAAATAATATTATTTCAAAATGTAACGTAAAATTGTTTGTAGAAATGTAGCCGTTCAAGACAAAGGTATCATTTTAAGTATTCACTTTTCCTGTGATGTGATGAGGATTAATGTTACCAGTGTTTGTTGCCTGCAACAGCAATTGTCGCGTGTCGGGATCCTTGTCTCGTGAAACTTATTAACATTTTTATCACAAAGCTGCCTCAGGGAACACGATCCGTTACGCTGCACTGTATGTGGAGGAATGACAGCAAAAGGAGAAATGCAAAAGTAACACAAGTGATTATATGCAGGCAGGGCTGTGTTTTTAAACGAGACCGCGACAAAAAATGCCACAGGAAGAGTTCGAAAAGTTGCATGAGATGTTTCAGTCTCTGCATGAGGAGATGAAGCGGATGCTCCAGCGAGCTCCTCTTTGCTATGGAGGTAGGTTCCCCTAACCGTTCTCAGCGCGCGCTATCCTTCTTTTATTTTATTTTTGCCTTTGTTCCAGAATTCGGCTGTACAGTACTGGTTTTAAAACAGTGTTTTTACTAAAAAACTGCATAATTTGATTAGTCAAAGTATAGGTAAGCTGATCAAGACAAATCGCGTCGTATCGCATTCATTTGAAATATTACCACTGTGCTGACACAGGTACATATATATGAACTAATGATCCGTCGCAGCAGAGTTTTATTCCTTGTTCTGTCCGTCTTTTTCCGTTGCTCCAAAGAGGAGAAGAAGCGGTTGATGAAAGACTTCAGTGGCAGATACAGGGAGGCCGAAGAGATGGTGTGTACACACTACACCACACTACAGTACAGTATTCTGTGTTTGAGTGCTCTTCAGACACTTTTTACCAACGTGGGGGTTCGATGAACTTTGCCTATTTGACTTGTGGGCATAGTGTAATTTCATTTTCCTAACACCAGAGAGCGTTCATTGTCAAATGTAGGTGGTTCACTTTTGTGGAGCTACGGCCGCGGCTACCAGCTCGAATAAGAAACTAAGCGATACTGAAGCGCTCTGGGTTCGGATGGGGTGAAGAAGGACACCTTTCGTTATGAAGGTTTATTAGAGCATCGGCACACAGCAGGAGGTATAGACACGAAGAATGTTCAGGAGTCGAGTACTATCTTTTGCTGAAGGTTCTGCCCTCCTCTCCTCACAGTACCCAACAGACACTCACTCCCTTATATTCCTTATGAGTCCCCACCATGGTTGAACAGCAAGTTCACACTTTACCCACAATTCTCAACTATTTACAATAAACCCATGTTCCCACTCAAACATGACATCCAAAATGGACTTCATTGTATCTATTCTTTTGTTGAGAGTATGTATGAGTATGACTGTAACAACGCTGCCACTGAAATGATTCCCTAGTTACGAGAGATGGACGAGGCGCTGCTGGATGTCCCTGCTGCCTTCCGGAACCCAATGTCCTCCAAGCTGCGCTGCTACCGCAGAGACATAATCAAACTGCAGAGGGACATGAAGAGTTATGATCTCAGCTCAGGGTTCTCGGGCTGGCTCAAGGAAGGCCAGCATGGGGCCTACACGTCCCACAGAGTGAGCCCTTTACACCAAGTTGCAGACTCACAGCAGTCGACATTCAGCTTATATACAGAGTACTATCAAAATGTCATACAGAGAACTTAGCTAAGAGAAACTGAATATTGAAAGATACTGTTGGGAAAAGGCTTTCCGCAGCACTCGCACTTGGGAGTAACTACAGTGTCAAACTGTAATATGGGTGGTCCTCAATTTACAATGAGGTTCCTTTCCAGCAATCTCATTCTGAGATGAAAATCTTCTTATATGAACTGTAAAAGGTATATTAGCAGTTAATGTACATGAATGCGTCATCATACGTGTTCTTACATCTTTTCACTAGTCACACATTATTCAGGTTAAAATAGTACAGATATAGAATAATATACGCTGTTACAATTATATTTTTAGGCTGCATTAATATTTACATTTGCATTTTTAAATCTATTTTCTTTAACTTTGTTTTAGCACCAACAGAACACTCGGTTTTCTACTTGCCAGCCATTTTAATTACAATGTAACATGAGAGGAATGACAAGCCAGAAGTTTTGTAAACAAAATTCAATCACTGCTAGTCTCACCCACACACTGACACCTAAACAGTAACAGATATGGTACCTTGTGCCATTCAGTCATACTTCTGATGCAGCAGTGGCTGTTAGATGTTATGACTAATGTCGAGACTCGAAATTTATATTGTAAGGAAACCGGGTGGCCATTTTAAGTCTGGGTGGTTGTAAGTCACATAAGTTGTGACTTGAGGACCACTTGTACTATTTAGTCAAGCATCACAAAGGGAGATAGGAAAATAGAAAATATTCTTAGTGTTATATGTCAGCAGAGTAATATATCTTTCTTTTTTGAGCTAAAAACTACAGTGGGTTTAATGTTATTTGTTTTCTGGGTCTTTTTGGGTTCATCTGTAAAGACACAGTTACAGTCCCAGAGGGTATTACTTCTCCTGGGGACGGAGTCCCTGCACCACGCAACACAAAGCATCAAACGCAGCCAGCATATTGCTGCAGAGAGTGAGCACATTGGCAGCGACATCGTTGAGGAATTAGGAGAACAGAGAGAGCAGCTGGACCGTACGCGGGACCGGGTGAGAGACACATGTGGAAACAATGGGAGGATAGCTGACATATTTACTTGTGGTTGGGCAGGTGTAGTTAATTAGAGTTGCAGCAGGTAAGATTGTGGTTAAATCTGTTCCCTTGGACCAAGAAGCTGCAGGTTCAAGTCCTACACCCCTTGTAGTACCCTTGAGCAAGGTACTTACCCTGTGTTGCTCTAGTATATCAGCGGTAAATAATTGCAGCTTGACATCGTAAATCTCTTTGGAGAAGATTGTCAGCTAAATGAATAAATGTGCAGTACAAGCCTAACATTTATATTGATTTGAAGAAAGGTGTAAGCAAAATGAATGATAAATAGTGAATAACCACTGCACAAAGCAAACTGTATAATGAGATAAGGTGTCGTGGCCATAACTGAGTGGTCAGTACTGCAGTACTGAGAAACATCCTTTCTGTATTATGTAGCTCATTCAGACTGGAGAAGACCTCAGCAGAAGCCGTCGGATCATGCGATCAATTTCTCGCCGGTGAGTTCTCCCACTCAGTGTGTACTAGCCCCTGCAGTATTTCTTGCAGGAAACCAATTAGAACTTTTTAGTCATCCTTTTCTTTAAGTTATATGTGTTTTGTCTGTCCCGTGTAGAGTGATGACAAATAAAATGCTACTGTCTCTCATCATCCTAATGGAAATTGGCATCCTGGGTGCGGTCGTCTACTTGAAGTTTTTTCACAAGTAGGACAAGTACAAGATAATTGCAGTTCCAGCCTCACTTCACTAACACCCCAAGCTCTTGAATTCACCAGCGCATATCTCTGAGAATCCTGACTAGAATCTCTAAACAAGGCTACAAACTCACATTTCCTACACATTAACAAAAATTGTCTGACATAGGTCTTTAGCTACATACATTTGTCCCACGTACAAAGACTAAATTGTATTTTTCCAGTGTAGATACTGGTACGCTGTCTAGAAGAAATGAATTGTGCAGTACTGATCTGTGTTAACCATGAGTTTTTAATGGTGTTTTGAGCTTGCATTAAGCACTACCTCTCTGTGTTCTGTTTACTCAATATAGGTTGTATTAAGTAAATATAGACTCCCTTTAAAAATGAAAAATGTACTGAATACAATCATCCTCTAAGTTACACTCATTCAGGTTACTAGAATTCAACTTTACAAGGAGTTTCGTTTAATACCCCTACATTGTCGTAGGAGGCATTTCTTTGCAATTACAAGGATTAATCCTTGACAGCAGCAAAAATAATTTGCATTTATATTTATTCATTTAGCCGGCACATTTCTCCAGAGCAACTTATGATGAATATTAACTAGTATTTAACTGACACCTTTATCCATGGAGACTTACAGTACTGAGTACACTGCACTAAATGCCATACAGTCATCACCAGTTTGAGCAGCAGAACAATTTAACAGGCATACAAAGGACAGTTGATTTTGGTGTTGGCAGCAGAGCGGTGTAACACATACACATTCACACACTGCAGGCAATTTAGATTTGCTAGTCCACCTGTAGCTCAAAATAAGGGTACCCGGAAAAAACCCATGCTTTCTTAAGTGTGCAGTACGCAGTGGCTATAAAAAAATAGAACGGGGGCAGGTAGACAGCCATACAGTATTATAGAGTATTTAATGAAGGGAAACTGCTTTCTTTTGTTGTGTTATAATAACTGGACTGCTGGTAGCATAGTGGTTAGAGCTACTGCCTTTAGCTCCACAGGTTTGAGCCCTGCCTCTGGCTGTAGTACCCTTGAGCAAGGTACTTACCCTAAATTGCTCCATTAAAATTACACAGCTTTATAAATGCATAAATAATTGGAAGTGACTTTGGAGAAAAGCATCAGGTAAATGTAAACTGATCTTTAAGTAATTATGTCAATTTTAATAGGACCTGTTGATTTTTTTTTTTTTTTAAGCGTAAATGGGTGTCAGTTTTGGAGCTCAGGATTACATAGAATGTTTACCATTGAAACTACAAGCAGTCCCCGGATTACGATCGAGTTCCATTCCTAAGTCTGTCTTTAAGTCAGATTTGTACGTAAATTGGAACAGTTAGGTAAGGTTTGTGTCTGTCAGTTATTCAAATGTTTGTCTTAGTATATAGTATATCTTGTACCTTTCTATGTATAAAAAAAACATTAAAGAAACACCTCCAGATACACTAAAAATCTTTAATATAATACAGTAATAATAATAGTAGTACAATGTAATGATGACGATAATAAATGTAACGACAGTATTTATAATAGAGAGAGAAAGGTAATAAATGTTACTGCAGTATTTATAATAGAGAGAGAGGGGAGGAGGAGAGAGAATGTGTGTGTATACGTACATATAAAAAACATTAAAGAAACTTTAATGTTCACTTTTCCAATGTTTGTTGGCATTTCATGTTTTTCCGATAGCTTTATTACTTCCACTTTAGTTTCAATTGTGATTGTTTTCCTTTTCTTTGATGCATCACCATCACTTGCATCACGTTCACGCTTGGTTCCATTGTCACGGGGGTAAAAACAAAAAGAAAAAATTAAAGCCAAATACAGTAACACAAGGTCTTGGGGAGAATCCTGTGTCGTAGTCGAGGAGGTGATGTAAGTGTTGGGAGTCGTGGGCATCAGGGGCGGGAACGAGGGAATGAAGAGTTGGAGGACTTGGAGGGCCGGGTAGGTTGTCGTGGGTTCACTTGAAAGCGCTGGAGAGACGAGTTTCTCAAACGAGATTCCACAACCAGGGTGTGCAGGTGTGGTTTCTTTATACCCCGTTGCTCTGATTTTGGAGCAGGTGTAGACGTTCGGGGTGAAGTCGTGGGCGTGACAGTTGTACTTAAAGAACGAAGTCTTTCTCCTGCCTTGGGCTCACATGCCAATATGCCAACGAACCGCTGTAAACACAGTGTTTTGATGCACATCGCAAAAGTAGTGCCCGTTTGTTCTTATGAATCATTGTATGTACAGTAACTTGAATTTTTAATATAATAGGCTTTACGGGGGTGGTTTGTAAGTACGGGTTGTACCTAAGTCAGACGTTCATAACACGGAGACTGCCTGTAATCGTAATTATGTATTTGACTTATGAAAATTCACCTTATGAAAGGTTTTTCAGTAATGCGTTCCCTTCATAAGATGAGCGAAGACTATTCATTGATAGGACATTTCTGAACTAAATAATTTTTTAAACACAAAGTTGACACAAAGTTGCACTTTTCTGGTGATGTTTCCTCGTCTTGACGACACCGGTTTTTGTCTTGGAGCCTTGGAACCCATCTCAAAACAATGGTTGCGTAGCTACTGACACCAGCCTTTCCAAACAAGAGCCTTCATGCTGCGGTGACTTATTCACTGCTTGTGAAGGGGAAGAGGGTGTGCAGGGAGATAATGGATGAAAAAATGTACCTGTTACTAATGCACCAAAAAATGTACACAGCTGCATTGTGAGGGTTACATTACTGACAGTAAGACATTCCTGACTTCTTACAGATTAAGCATACTATGACTGAACTGAAAAGATAATACATATTACAGTGTCTGATGTTCAAGACTGATCATGTAGCGCCACTGAAATAAAAAAAAATCCTCCGTAATTGTCACTTCCTTTCAACTCGGGCACAAACGTGTCTGTTCAGACTTTTTGCTCTCGTGTTCACATGCTGCGTTTATCCCCCACCTCTCTGCGACATACATGTGCACCACTCCTATTTTGTGTCATCTCAGCTAACTGCACTTTTTACTCTGAATTCAGTCTGACACATCTTCACATGCCATTTTGCTGCCTTTAGGTCTGTCATTATTTATATAGAGCAACTGTTGCCTTTGTCTAAACTGGGTTACAGTGATGGGTTTATACAAGTCCATAAAGGTAAAACAGTGTTACCGGGAAACAGTGACAGTTCAGGATATCCTTCACTAACTTTAGCTTTCCTGTTTTCCTTTAGTGCTTTTTTGCTCTAGTGCCTTCCGATTTCTGCCCTTTGGTCCTCTCTATTTCCCCAAGATGTCTTTATATTTAAAGCCTTGCAGCAAAATGGTCTTCCAGCAAACATCACAACTGTACCATCCCTTACGGCCTAACGGCTCCGTTTGCTGGGGTATTGCTTAGCCTCTTCTGTAGTATCGTGGGTTATTTTGTTGCCTCACTAAGTTTATAGCCAACATGTTAAAGTTATTCCAGGACCCTGATTAAATGCCTAGAACTGTGATGCATTATTATTTATTCTGAATTTCCCCAAGACATCTTAAAAGTAAGAAATGAAAAGACTTCACATATATAGGACTGCATAAAGGGACATTATTACACATGCCATACCTTTCCTTTTCTGCATTTCTCAATCATCAGTATTCCACACTGCTGTATTTAAAGTGTTCGTAGGGCACTAGACAGATCACAAATGATAAACCAGAAGGTCACAACCGTCTTTAACGTGCACCATTTTCAGTTCTCCTGGTACACTCCAACTTACTTTTATTTAATTGGGTGACATTTGAATGACAGACTCATTAAATCAAGTTTTAAGATGGAGGTGAAAACAACTGTGCAGGACCTGTCAAGCATGAAATGGATTATAGGTGCGGGTGGGAGAAGATACATTGATCTTTGACCGGGCAAGAGCTTTGTATGAAAGGATGATTATTGTTCTGTGGTTTGCAAAACAAAAGCAAATGACAGTCAGAAAACTACCCCCATTCCAAAGACAGAGTGTAGTAAGGAAAGGTAGTATCCACAGAGAGTACCCAAGATAGGTATTATTTTAAGATACCCTGAATAAGTAAAATGTCTAAGAAAACAGCAAATATTAGCAAAAATGTGGTTTATTTTTCCCCACTCAGTGAAGCAGATTTTGACAAAGTCAAAGATTCCTCTTTATGATCAGACTACTTTAAAATCACTCAGTTAATAAAAGTTCTCAATCATTTAAATTACTATACAAAAACATTAACATTCCAGAAATCACATTAAACCACAGCTGGCCCAAAGTGCAAATGCCTGTCACTGAAAAAAAACCTGAAGTGGTACCAGCATGCTGTTGAAATATCTTGGCCTTGAGCAAACCTGGACCGAACTCAAGTACATAGTTTGAAGATGACTAAATGGTGCATCTCTTCCCCTTAGTGAATATTCTCTCAGTTTTTAATTGGTGCACAGTAAAATTTCAAATTGGTGGATCAAGTTTAAGGTTCAGTCAAAGTTCTAAATACTGTTTAGACAATCTGGTGCCTGTGCAAGCTCTTCTCAAAGAAGAGAGTGTGGAATGCAAAGTTGTAAGATATGGACAGTCCTTGGTTTCTGCAAGCTCTGCCTGAAGCTCTACTTCTAGAGGCGTAATTGTTCTGTATCGGCTGTTGGGGATGGGATCTCCTGGAAGGCTACATGTGCACCCTCCCTTGTCTGTCCCAAGGACGATGCAATCACATCAACTGCCAGTCCTGCGGTTGCCTCCACAGCTTCACGATTTGACCCCAGAGCAGGATTTACCTCCACTAGATCCATAACTGACAGGAGCCCTGCAGCAAAACACTTCTTTTAGGCCCATAAACAAGAACTTGTGCCATTAATAATTTAAAGCACTACTTGGAATTTTGTGGAAATTTCCAATGGCATGGTACACATTTAAATGCTCTAAAAATATGTATTTATGAGAAATGAGTATACAATCAAGCATTAGAGCATATGAGCAAAATTCATATGGAACATAAAGCATTACACAACTGAAGAAATATCTAGATGATTTCAAGTGTCAAATCTGAAAATATTGTGTGTTCTAATGATTAACAAACTTTCAGTTGCTCATTACCTGTGTTATGAATCTCTTCTGTAATGTAGATTCCCTCCCTGTATGTGAGTCCCCCATTTACAGGGGTCCCAGTAGCAGGGGCCAGAGAAGGATCAAAGGCATCAATATCAAAGCTTAGGTGGATTGGTCGTTGTTTCCTATGAGACATTGAACAACACACAGGTTTTATGTGAACTGAAAATTGTGAGAGAGAGAAGAGAAGAAGGGAGGGGGGAAAAAAAAAATTCTACATTTTCCTGACAGTGGTTCAGAACTTATAACCAGTATGTAAATGTTTTGCACAAATCAAAGAATTTTCAAAATGGAGAAAAGTACAATTAAACCACTTTTGCACAAACCCATTTTGGACATGTACGTACATTTTAAAAACTTAAAAAAAAAAATTCTGCTATCTACCTGGCCAAAAGGTGGTCAAAGGTAACCTCCATGACTCTGTGGATCCCCAACCTATCTATGTCTCTCATGGTGAAGTACTGGATCCCCAGGTTCTTCAATATGTAACTGTGGGACACGGGACAGTTTTGTTTGGCACAGTATTATTCACAACATTGATTACTTGTACAACATTACTAGGGTTAAATGTTTACAAAGATGTTATACCAAGTCCTGACACAGGTATAGCAAGCTGAGTATCACCTATTTAAGGATCAAGTGTCGATGATAGGACTACACTTACTGTTCGCCAGGATCAACATCCCGCAGGCCGATGTACACCAAGTCCGTGGATGACAGGAAGGGTTTCATCCAGGAGAACCCAGGAATGTCAGGCATCTATAGGGCAGAATACAGAAACCAGTAACATTAGAAGACCGGTACAGTCATTTGCTGAATTTCATGAGTCATGGGTTAAACTGGAATAAAGCCTCTTAAAGGTTTTTCTATGACACAGGGCTGTTAAGCCTGCCACTTACCTTGTCCCTGAGCTCTTTAAGCAGGAAGGCAACAGACTGGCCATGGAGGTTGCCCGAGGGTGAGGTAAGGGGAGTATTAATATCAGCATGGGCATCCACCCAGATGAGACACAGGTTTGGGCATTGTTGGGCATGGCCTTCCACAGAGCCAATAGCTAGACTGAAGAAAAACATAATAATATAATGTATTTAACCATAACATGTTTATTTAATTTTTCCAGTTGCATTATGTGCTTTTGTGAACGATTTAGTTTTACACTAATGCCTAGATGGACAATAGTGTAAATTTCTTACCTGTGGTCACCCCCTAGCATGACACAGGTATGCCCAGCACCCACAGCCCTGCTGACTGCACTGGACAGCAGTTGATTGGCACGACCAACAGTACGGGGGAAGGGCACATGCATAAAGTGCTCATCTTTGTCCAGGTCTTGGAAGTTCAGGTCTCCAAAGTCATGAACTGGATAGTCTGTGAGGAAACAAAGATAAGACCCAAACCTTGATCAGCAAAGGGTGGTCTCTGGGACATGGAAAGCATCTCATTGGTCGTGTCCCTCCTCAGTGTCTGACTGAAGAAGGATGTTGACCACACTATTTAAGAGATGTATTCTAGTTTCCAAGACTAGTCACTTAAGTTTCATCTAAAAATCAAGAGTGGACAATTCAAGATATGGCATGAAGTAAACAAGTAATCAGATCCACAGTATGGAGTCGAAAACATAGCAGTTAATAAGGTGTTGGGTTTCTGTGTAGATCCATAGGGAGTAATGCAACACTTCTTTTGGACTTGTCAACAGATTGATTTGAACAGCACTGCAAGCTTCCACTTACATTTATTCCTTTAGCAGACACTTTTCTCCAGAGTGACATACATCTCATAGGAAATACAATGTGTGCATTACATCAACAGAAAGACTTAAATGCAGACATGTGATTCACTTAAACTGTAGCAAGTCTTATAGATATGAAAGCTTCTTTTTAAAGTCTCAAGTGTCTGGAAAATTTAGGGTTTTCTTTTTTCTTTACCCCCCAATCTTTTACATTTAAAATGTTCTCTCATTGTTCTGTATTTTGCATGTTGTCGTCATTGACGACATGATGCATTACAAACACCAACTAACAGAAACATCAACTAAATATAAATGTTTAATATGTTGACTGCCTTACAGACTCATCTCTCCAGTAGATGCACTCACTTGGATCCAGAGAAATAGAGAACTTAATTCAGTAGATAGCAACCATCACTGTAAGAAGTATTACCAACAAGCCACCAACGTCAACAACTGCTTGTCCCAAGCGGGGTCACGGTGAGCCAGAGCCTTACCCGGCAACACAGGGTGCAAGGTTGAAGGTGGAGGGAAACACCGAGGATGGGATACCAGCCCGTTGCAAGTCACCCCAAGCGGGGCTTGAATTTGAGACCTGCCACACCGTGGACACCGGCCAAACCCACCATGCCCCTCTAGTAGTATTACTATATAAGAAATAAATGTGTTACTTAAGGCCATGTGCAATAATTTAAGAGAACACACGGGTCTGCAATATTAAATGACTTTGCAGAGTTGTGACGTTAATGCACTGTGTGTATATATACACACACACTTCACGTTCTGTGCTGCTTTAATATATTCAAATGTATTAATTGGTAGGCTATTAATATTTTTTCAAAATTATTTTATCTAAAACCAATTAACTGTAGATACTCATTTTTGAGTATGCTAATATACAGCAGTGGAGTACAGTATAAGTATCATAGTAAACTATATACAGCAGAGTGAAATTTGAACTGGCAGACCTAAAGAATGTATGGCTATTCTCAAGTTTTTTTTAATGGACTGATTTTGCCTCTAAACATGTCTTTTTTTGGGTAATTATTTCTTTTCAATCTGGACACTAGTGTCCAGTATAATTCTAGATGCATCTTATTTTAGCCACAGCACAATAATATTTCATGTTATGAAATGATGGTGGTGACCTAGGAAGCACTTGCTTCATACAAAATTAACACTAATTCAATCAATGTAGATAAAGTTGTAAGCTGGGGGAAAAAAAAAAAAAAAAAAAATGTCTCCCTATCACGATCTTGGATGATCATTTTTTTGTAAAAGCAAAATCAGACCTAAATAGGCTCAGCTGGAAGAAGGAACAGCAAGCATCCAAGAACATGATGAGGGACAAAAGGTGATTCACTATTTTTAGGTAACACACTCAACACGTCTTTTCCACAAACTCGGAATTTAACGACTCACGAGCAGTAACACTTCTACTAAATGAAGCTCCTATGAATTAAATATTGAAACCCATAAGTTAACTTCTCTGCCCAAGTGGCACATGATGAAAGAGAATCAGAACATGATGGAACGAGGCTCGCGGACGCCTGACACGCGACTAAACTAAGTCACTTCAAAGACTGCGTTCGCCTGCACCGCAATATTAATCGCGCGACTAGAAGTGTGGCGAACGACAAACACCTATAAAATTAGCAGTCTTCGTAAGTTAATGGGTGTGTGAGATCACATCCCCGCACTCAGCACGTCTATAATGGACGGTGTGCTGAGCTCGCGGGTCACCGGCGTCGCGTGAAGTTTACGCTTACTTTCCACGTCACTCAAACATCATAAACTTAAGCGCTGTCCGAACACATCACACCTGTGTAAATCACCGTTAATGATCAACTCGGCGCCTGTGAATGCTTTAAAAGTCCCAACTACCACAAAGGATGTTTATTGTTCCGAAAAAAATATATAAAGCAATGTTCTTGCTAAGCAGCGCGTCATCTCTTCTGCATTTCCAGTTTTCCCGTTATTTCCACTTTTATCTGGTGTAAGGAGATGTTTATACTGCGGGCGCTTTCTGATTCACGGGCAGCACCGACACTGAACTCTTGGTCAACATCGGTTGGTTCCCAGCTGCCAGCGCCAGAAAAATCCAGTCTATACATAGAGCTCTCATGTTACGGGAGCCAATCCCAGTTACACAATCTCCCCCCGACCGGCCGAGCCGATCCGACCCACACAGCGGGCTGTTTACCTCATGTTTTCCTCAGCAGCAGGTGAGAGCGCGAGCGAGCGAGCGAGCGACGCAACTCGGACTCGTGTCACTCGGAATGACTTGCAAATTTCAGAGGTCGGTTTGGGAGCATCTATTTCGAGGCTCTTCGAAGCTGACGTTTTATAGAAAGAACTACTTCATATGAATTATATCAGTAGATGGGAAAAGTTATCACACGTTCCGAATCTTTCCTTTTCTGAATTTCTCAGTCACAGTAATCCACACTCATTATCCTTTAAATAAAGTGTTTGGTCACTAAGAACATCGCGAATGACAACCAACTGGTTTGAACGCTCGCTGCTTAAGCAATTCTGACACACGACTACATGATAATGTACCTTCATTACTTCAGCCCCCCGGGCTCTCAAACAATCATTACTATTATAATCTAATAATGTTGAGTTAATTCGAAACTCGTAAATCCTTATCCCAAATTACTGAACTGTCATTTTAATTATTATTTATTTATTTTTTTTAAAAAGAAAAAAAAAAAAAAGGAAAGGGGAAGAGACATTTTCACAGCCCGCTTTCCAGTCAGCCTCGCCCAACGAGAGCGAGACTCCCCACCCCCGTGCACAGCGTCGCGCGCTCAATGACATCAGTTCCCCATCACTTAAGTTGTTCCTGGCCGAGGCGCTTTTCGCCCCTTGCCAGCGCAGCGCTCGCCGAAACGTGAACGATTCTCCCTGTGATACTTTGCGAGTTAAACACAGCGATCATGCAGTGTTTCTCAGACGGCTTGTTTAAAAATGATGCATTTTAAAAAGGAAAACGTTAGTTATACACACAGTTCATTGCAAACCAGGTACTTTTGTACTAGAAGCCCGTTCGCTACAAATGTCTCACTCAGGCTTTGTGCCGGGTAGGTAAAGGCTTTAGAAAGAAAATACTAGAACAATTGAATTGAATTAAGCGGACCTGCTGTGCCTTGTAATACGAGCATATCACGCGCACGCAACACTTCTCATGATTAATTACCTAAACTGGAGAGCCTCCCGACCAAACCAGCATCCCTGATGGCCTTCGGTCCATGTTCCACTCCTCTTCTTTTCTAAAACAAAATATGGAGTATGACAAAATTATTCAAACTCAACTACCTGCAATTTAGTGCTACTAAATCAATTTAGACTGAATTTTTAAAAGTATTTTACAAAGGCTGATTGATTGCTAATTACCATTAGGTTTTAAATACCTGTCCTTTGAAGAAAGGAGCACCCAAAATAGCCACAGACTGCGCACGATGCTGCTGCTGGCGGCAAGCGATAGTGAGCTGGGTTCTGAAAAGAGGAGCCAGGGTCCTCCGTAGAGCCATTACGAAAGTTTATGTCTATAAACACAAAAAGAGAGTAATATAGTACAGTAAGAATCGCGGTGTTGCTAAACAATACACTAACGCCGTATCTCAGGCGGATGCACACTGTCTTTCACGGGAGGTTCGTCTTATTCTCCTCGACCTAATTCATATTCATGAGGCGACCTCTATGGCTCACCAATCTAACAAAATCCTCGATTTTTTTATCGCTACTTATGTAGTCAATAATAGACAGACTCGAAATTTATTGACTCAGACTGGTTTAAAATGAGAAAAAAAAAACACTTAATAGCACCCATTCCCCATGGTGTTCAGGGACTGCCCTCTTTACGTCACGTAGTGACACACCTTAGTATGAGCCAATGAGAAAAGCGGAAAAAATAGGCTCGCTCTTAAGGGGGCGTGTTCCAAAAAACATCACTGGTGACCTTTTTCACCTCACCGCAGCAGCGGAAATTTCCACATGAGGTCAGATGGCCTAGAATCGAAAACATGTTTTTGGATTGTATGGACGACGGATGAGTTTTGTAGACTTCTATATTTAGGAAACATTACGAAGCCAGAGGAACGGGAGACCCTGAGGTCCTGCGTAAACATTTTAAATCAGCTGGTGTCACAGCAATCATTAAGTAAGGGTCCCATCACTTCCGGAGCAGAAACTATGTATAACCCTTAGGCAGATTATTTGGTTCCTCTTTCAGTTGTATTGATGATGATGATTATTATTATTATTATTATCAACCTTTATCTGAGCTGTCTCTGAGGCAACTTGCAGTTATAGATGTGAGAAATAACTGGCTCTCGTGTCTCTTCTCTACCTTGACCTCTCTGACCCCTCTGTCCTCCCTGTTCTTCTGGTTTGTGTCAGACCTGTCAAGAATGTGAGTGAATGTTGGAGTTCTTGTTTTAACTTCTCTCTCTTTGTTTAAGGTAAAAGGGCCAATCATATATCCTCTCTATATGTATAACCAATCACAGTGCTCTGTTGTTTAACATTACCTTTTGTGGTTTTGTCCCTAGACCCCGACTCACTTTTTAAACCAATGAAAACTTATTTCTTCGTTCTGCAAAATAGTATATAATCTATGTGAACACACAATAAACTTGAGGCTTTGGAATGAAACACGCTGCTTGTTCTCGTGTCCTAATCCTCCCAGTGATCACTGGTCTCAGGTGTCCGGATGGCTCTGAGGTGGCAGAAGGCTGAGACAGAAATTAAGATAATTTCTAATCTAACAATAGATAATCAAATTTATATACTAAGAGGCTCTTGGAACTGTAAAAGTGTTGCACACATTTAATTCTTATCTAATCTCACAGTAATTTGAAAAATGCACATTTCATTATTTACCATCCTGTCCTACTCCTGTCTTATCCTACTCTAATTTCAAACTATATTAAAAATAAAAATTGCTTATCCATTTTTCATTTTTTGGAAATTTTAATCTCCTCATCCTTCCATTTGATATCATTGACCTTACACAAGCATCACCAGTGTTGGTAAC
The DNA here is from genome assembly GCF_900964775.1 of Scleropages formosus. Classification (NCBI taxonomy): domain Eukaryota; kingdom Metazoa; phylum Chordata; class Actinopteri; order Osteoglossiformes; family Osteoglossidae; genus Scleropages; species Scleropages formosus. The sequence continues at coordinate 13,775,434 of NC_041820.1, read as the reverse complement.
CTTCAGACTCCTTTCTTAATTTCTTTATCTGTACAATCAAAAAAATCTTAAAAGATATGAGTCCTTCAATTGCTTCACTAGGTAGGTTTTGTAAAAATCTTGGCTATAGCTACAGCAAATAGAAATACTTTCTTAGACATTTAATATTTTTAAAAAATTTGAGCTACTTTGTGCTGTATATACTGTAAGTGAATTGAATGATGGCAACCTGCTCTACACTCACCCATTATAGGGTCTCAGGTTCTTCACGTATCTTGTCCAAAATTATTAATATCACTTATCATTGATCTGATTGAAGTTTCATTTATCTGGTGAGATCAGGGCCACAACATCTGGTCCAGCACAATAAACTGAGAGTGCATTTGACAGTTGCACCAAAGGACTGTTAAGTGGCAGACTGTAAGATGCACTGCATTCTAAAAATGTGATACCCACACTCTCAATGATGTTCTGGCGCTCTACAGAACTTTGGCACGTATATATTTTTGTCTGAGTCCTCTGTTTTCTACCGTTGTGCCTTAATTTTCATAATAATTCATTAATTTTAAAGTGATATGTAGCCTTTATCTTTCTCAAGCCAGTCCACACCATGATCAGCATTGCAAAGAAAATGCTGTTTGACACAGGAACCCAGCTTGTTCAGACAGGGCTAGACTGGGACATCTAGGGTATATCTTAGAAAAGTTGGGCTGACCTTCTGTTCAGGATGGAGAGAAATATATAATAGGTTCTTTGGAAGCCAAGAAAAGCTAGAAAGGGAAGCAGGTAGGACAGTTTTTATAGCTGCTATCTTTGGAACCTCAAGGTTGTAGGTTCAAACTCTACCTGCTGTCAAGTAGTGGTGGGATACAGAAATTAAGATTATTTTCCCAGTTGGCCCCAGGACACCCTACCCAACAGCACTTACTCAGTATAGGTCTAACAGTAGCCAACCAGGGGAGATTTTCATAACATCTCCAAACAGTCTTAACTGAATCCGCTTGGTCTGGAGGAACAGCAACTCAGAACTATTCCTAAAACCACCAAATTCTTCATCTGTAATGGAGAATGAGCCCAGCTAACCTGTGAGGACATACATTTTGGCTCCTGGTATCCGTGATCTTGCTCTTTCACTCACTCCCCAAAGCTTTTTAAAACATTAGTTTTATGAATAGCACAGGGTCAGGGTGACAGAGAGACAGTACACCAAGAAATTGCAAATATGTCCATCCTGACCCAAAGCTTATAACCACAGAGCCATCTTGTGAGCTCACCATCTGCAAGGTGAAGGGTAGGCATCAGGATACAAAGAGAATGATTAAGTGAATGAACAAATAAGTCATCCTTTATTTAAAATAAAGGGCTTTTTAAATATAACTTACTTAATCAATACAAATATGTAAGTGATGTATGACAGTTAAGTATGTGTTCCATTGGTTTTAATTCCAGTTAATGCTGTACCATTCCTGTTAATTTTGCACTTGTAATTTATTTATATTTAACTTATTTATGTACCTTGACATGAGTCTTTGTTCTATGTGCTTGTGTAGCATCTAAAGGTCTCTGTATTGGCTGCTGAATACTTTATCTATCTATCTATCTAGAGCAATGTACAATGAGTATGATGTATTATTTAACTGAGTGAAAGTGTTAGATACACTACACTGAACTCATGAAAAATGTACAAACTCCACACAGACTAAGCAGGAATCAAACTCATGTCAAACTGCACAGGCCAGTCATCATGAGTCAGCAGCACTGTCAATTGTACCACCATGTTCATCATTATTATCAATAATTTATTGAAATGTAGAAGTAACATAGCATTTATCATTATGTTTACTTAGTGACAAGGCACTAAAAAGACCCATCCTTTTGTTAAATTCTTAAAAAGGAGGTTGAACTGTTGTTCTTATGTCAGAAAAGGCCTTTGGACAACAAAGACAATAATGAAATACCATCCTTTTTTATATGAACATTTTAATATGACTTTCACTGGCAAAATTTTAATTTCAAAAGTGTCTTTGTAGGTACAGCTGGTAGTCTAGTGTTAGTGCTGCTACCTTTTGGACCAACAGGTTACAGGTTCAAACCTCACCAGGGGCTGTAAGACCCTTGAGCAAGGTGCTTGCCCTAAATTGGTCCAGTAAAAATTACCCAGCTGTATAATAAATGGGTAAACAATTGTTGGTGGAATAACATCATAAATTACTTTGGAGAAAAGTGTCAGCTAAATGAATAAATATAAATGGCTCACTGTGAACAAGTAAGACAAGTGATGGAAGAAAGCATAAAAACCAAGGTAAACTTACTTCTGCACTGCAATTTTCCATATGCTGTAATTTTGTAAGAAACAGTGCTGTGCTTATATATCTTAATTTCCACATGTCTAATTCAGTTGTTACTTGTGTTTTAACAATTGAGATTGACCTTTCGAGGGGAAAGAATTATAAACAGCACTTCGCACCCCACAATGGAATAATCTACAACACGACAAGACCTTCTTGCAAGATACATAAATAATCATAGCAGGGAGAGTTTTCCAAATGAGCAATTCTTTGTAGTAGACTGTTCACTAGTACGCGTCCAATGCAAATACGGAAAGGTACAAGGGTCAGTCCATCTTATGTGAACGTTCTGTTATTCAGTGGCGCCCCTAGTGTCAGATGAGTCACATTACTGGTTAAGGACGTAGGAACCTCCGAGAAAGTGCTCCCATCCCATATTGCATTTCGGCATTACGGCGGAAACGCGCACTGATCCTGCAGCTCTATTGTTTGTATAGGAGGTTGTGTAAAAGCCGTAGGCGTTGGAAACCCATACGAAATCACAGGAAAACGAAAGTCATACTTTACCGTAAACCGCCTGGTGTCGGGTAGGTAAATGCTTTAGTAATATGGCTAGTATATAGCATATGTTATTCCGTAACGCATTGTGATAGAAAATGGCTAAATTTAATAACAGTTGAAAGAGCCGCGTTCGTTCGAGGACGACAAAAAACCTCGCCGCCATATTTAATTTTTACTGCGCGTTACGAAAGACCCACCAAGTATGAAATAATTTACTTACCGTAGTAGCTGAAGGTTTCTTTGTGATTAGTGTAATGTGAAAATAGTTATTGCTGGGAATTAGTTTAAAAAACCGGCTGAGTGGCCAGGCAGACATCGTGTGGGAGAGGGAGGATTGATTGCGGGCGACGGCGTCACCTGACAAAATCGGCTCTGCCGGGTCGTCGTAACCCGTGCTGCGTTTTGTTCAGATTTATGACCGAACGGAAAGTCGTCAAGTGTATCATTTTATGTCGCCATGAGTTCAGAGAACTGTTTGTGACTAACTTATGTATTCAAGTTTCCCCTCTTTTGTTGGTCTAAGCTGCTGGGCGGTGTAGGCCTCGCGACTCCCGCATTGATGGGCCTGGGGCCGCGTGCTGCGCGCAAGGTATCAGCGCGCGCCGGAGCCCTTGCCGCCGCCGCCGCATCCCCGCGTTAGTTACAGCGCTAGCTGCCGCCGGGTTAGCTACCGGCAGGCCACACACACAAGGGGCTGTACGGCTGTGAACCTTCAAATGTTGCAAATACTTGACTGCGCGACTGCTCGAAAGTCCGAATAATAATAATAAGGCGCAGTACGACGAGGCAAACTGATCACTTCGTTGAGCAAAAAGCGACGTTACGCTTGACACACGCGCGGCCCGGTCGGGACCTCGTGATGTTTGTATTTCTTTCGTCTCTTGAAGCAAGTATCTTACCGCTTCATAGCAGTGACTTGCAGTGGCAGTCAGGTACCTCTTTTTCAACTGTTATGTGACAGACAGACAGCCATCCAGTTCTAGGTTTTTAGCTGTATGTGCGTCTTTGTAAACATTGTTACTTGTTGCTATGGTTGTTTCCTGTTAAACGCGCCAACGTTTTTGTAATTAAACGAAATACGCAGAATTGTCCGACTCCGTGTTCAATTTACTTGCATAGTACTAGTAGCCAGTGAGTTGGGGCCAACTAAGTCTTACATTTAAACTATCCGATGATTTGCAAGATCTATTGTCTCTCCTAGAGTATCTTACTGTCAGCAATTCAGAAATATCCTTATTACATACGGTTGCATATATACAATGTTTCAATCATTGGCTTGATTCCCGTTGAAAGTAATTGTAGAGGGTATACCTATGGATGTGTGGTTGCTTTACGGTGATTCTTTGATCTTTTCTCTTCATTACGGGCAGGTCGGTGATACTCAAGATGTCTTACCCTCCTCACCTCAATCGGCAACAAATTGGGATTCCTCAGCTGCCACCTGGAATCCCTCCTCCCCAGTTTACTGGGTTTCCCCCTGCAGTGCCACCAGGTAAGTGTACAAATCTGTCTCATCAGTTTTTGTCTGTTGCTATGGTTGGATATCTCGTGATCAGAGATGTTTGACTGGATTTTCCCTTGTAACGGTAGAAATTCTATCTATGGGGTACATATATATACTCTAAATGATTGTTTTATAAGTATCCGAAAAGTCATTTTACTCACTGTAGTTTGATAAGTGGTTGCATTTTTTCTAGGAACTCCTATGATTCCTGTCCACATGGGCCTTATGACCCCTGCACCCACGGTAAAAATAAAGCTACTGCATCCAAAATTATTACACTGTATTCATTTTATTAAACCAGATATTTTAGAAGTTTTAAACAGGTTTACTATGCTTATGTGTAAACATGACTTAAAATGTAATTGGTACTACCTTTTGGGTCCCATTATTTATGTTACTTTCAGACTTTCAGTTTGTGGATACTGTGTAAATTATATTTTAAATATTTTATTTTGTCATGATGAATTGGTGACTCTCACTTGTGCTTGTATTTCTTGTGGACCTTTAGTAGTTCTTTATCCCATCTCACCAAAATAAATTGTTTTGGGCTTCAGGTTCTTGTTCCCACCACAGTGTCAATGGTTGGGAAGCCTGTAGGTCCTCGTAAGGAGGTCACCGGCACTCGAACCAAGGATGCAGAAGAGAGCGGCGGCCCTACCACCACCGTTTTTGTGGGAAATATCTCAGAGAAGGCATCTGACATGCTGGTCCGGCAGCTGCTGGCGGTGAGACTGCATACAGCATGCACGTTATGGAGAATGCTACTTTACATTTATTCATTTAGCTGGTGCTTTTCTCCAAAGTGACTTCCAATGTTAAGCCACTTATCGTTTATACAGCTGGGTAATTTTACTGGAGCAATTGAGGATGCTACACTAGAGGTGGGAATTGAACCTGTGACCTTTGGTGCCAAAGGCAGTAATTCTAACCACCTGTACTACCAGGAGCAGCTGGTAGCGTAGTGGTTAGAGCTGCTGCCTTTGTGTAGCATGCAAGTTTTCCCCCAAACGTTTCAGTCTCTGCATTGGATTTCTGTTGGAACTACTTGTATCTTGAAAGATGACTTTAATATTGGTGAGAAGTGATGGAACTACCTCCTTTTCTAGATTTTTGAAGCTCGTACATAACTACTTTCTTTGTAAAGCCAAAATTTTTAAAACTACTTAAGAAAAATTGAGGAAATAGGAAACTACGCAGACAAAACAACACGCATGTGTGTTAGATACAAGTCTTAAGTTTTGCTCTTATTTTTCAGTTGTCATTCATTTGTATCAAGGCAGGTCATTTTTAGTGTAATATTGATCATCCTGGATTTTTCCTCCCCATTTTTATGGGATTGTCAGGTAAGTGAATAAGTCAATGTTAAAAACTAAAGGTTTCAGGATTTAAGACAGGGAGTGAACATCTGAAGAACTCTCCTCTTGGTGCCATGATGCAGTATTTCTCCCCCTACCCCTTCAGAAATGTGGCTTGGTCTTGAGCTGGAAGAGGGTTCAGGGAGCCTCTGGAAAACTTCAAGGTAAAAATAAAACAGGTACAACCCTTCTAGAATACCTTCTTTTCTCTAAGTATATCGCCATATTGATGATGACATATTTCACCCCCTGTTTTTATTCGTCTTAGCTAACTTTCTTGACATCTGACAGTGTGGAAACTGGCATGGTTTAATTCTGTTCTGTACTAAGTTGATTTTTGATGCTCAGTGGTATGGCTTATGTAAAAATAACTTTTCTGATAAATGGCCCTGTCTATCAATGGGTACATGCTTGTTCTAAACTTTCAGTAATTTTTAAATGTCTCAGGGCTGTTGGCTTGTTACACTACAATCTAGCATATTAAGTTTACCTAGGGTGTTGGCTTGTAAGCTACGAATGAGCCTTTCTGTATTTTGATGCAAAAACTACGATTGAGAAATAATTCTTCTGTTTCATCATCTTCAAGGTATCGCTCATTAGTTTTGCCTTAGTGATTCAGAAATGATAATGTGTCACTGGTCTGTCTTCAAGCTTTTGGGTTCTGTGAATACAAGGAGCCAGAGTCCACGCTGCGTGCACTGCGACTCCTGCATGAGCTTCAGATAGGTGATAAGAAGCTGCTTGTTAAGGTGGATGCAAAGACCAAGGCCCAACTGGATGAGTGGAAAGCCAAGAAGAAGAGTGCTAATGGGGTGTGTATGCTGTCTTGGCCCATACATGTCAAGAACAAGTAGTGTTTTTAGAGGAAAGCATTATTTTTTTGGCAGCTTCCCTTCTAATAAAACAATTGGAGAGGCACTCTTGGGCACTGAAGTGTGTTTTTCCCCAGACAGCAAAGGTGGAGGATGGAGACAAGGGTGAAGAGGAAGAAGAGGTGCTGGATGAGGAGATGAAGCGGCGGGACCAGATAGTGAAAGGGGCAATTGAGGGCCTCATAAGGGAGTATTCCAGCGAACTCAATGCCCCATCACAGGATGCAGATACCCACCACCGTAAGAAAAGGAAAGAGAAGAAGGAGGAAGTAAGTTGTCTCTCCTCTAAGATGGAGTTTTCAAGAGCCGTCTTTGTTTGCATCAGTTGTCACCGGTGTTTTGTCTTCTAGTATTGAATCATTTGTTTTGAGTGGTTGAGAGCTTTACTGTAAACATCATCATATAGCCACTTTTACATATTTCTATTCATTTTGCCATATGTAACTAAGTGATACTGTTTTTTGCAGGAGGACATAAATGCAATTGAGATGGAGGAAGACAAGAGAGATTTGATTTCCAGAGAGATCAGTAAATTTCGGGATACTCACAAGGTAAAATGCAAGCCTGTTTTTGTCACTTAGGCCAAGCTTTGGAAGCTATCTAGAGTATGCAGGTTATTTCCCAGCGTCTCAAAATTGAGTCATTGCCAGTATTATTATCTTTAGAGAAGATTTGCTTCGTGCTCTTTGGAGTTGCCATTCCAAAACGGACATAAATTTCTCAGTTCCTGAGAAACTACCTCACTTGTGAACAGTTTATGCCGTTGTTGTGAATTTAGGTAACGCAACTTAACACTGGTATAAATAGCAGCCTAGTTTTGAGCCTGCTTGATTTTAGGACAGGTTTCCTTCGATAAAATGAATTCCCTACCAGTGGAGCTGTAGAATTGCGTTTCCTTGATCGGAGAAATATGGGGGAGAAATATAGAACAGGACAGGGCTCATTCACCACACATTAAATGCATGGACATAATGTAAAATTCCCTTAAAGCTAATCTATTCATTAAACCCCACCATTATGATAGAGATCATATGGTGACTAAAGCAAGATGAATCTCAGAGCTTTGGAAAAAGTTACATGGATAGGATGTAAGTATGAGCTTTCATTTCCTCTTTAAACATTTTGGGCGCCCCCTTCTGGAGGGCCTGCAATGGGGCAACCGGCTCTGAGGCATGTACCTAACTAATGGTAACTGGAGTGCTGGAATCACTAATCGTTCAGGTATTCTCAAATACCCTATGTGACGGCTTGAGTGTCGTCTATATGTTAAGCACTTGAGAAATGTTAGTGCCCAAATGCCTGAAGAGCTCAGTGAACCACTGTGAGTCCTTCGATGTAAATGGACAATGTGAAAAACAAGACCAGCAATAACCACTGCAGCGATTTTGGCTGCAGCCTGTACTGTAGCAGGGGGCGCCCCTCCACAGCACGCTGCGCTCTGAAGACTTACCAGGTAAGACATCTGTGTTCCTGTCCCATTTGGGCTCTTTCTTGCTTTTTCTATTCTGTCTCTTCAGTTTTCCATTTTCAGTGCTTATTGCATTATCAGCACTACCTTTTATGTTTTGCACCTTATCTTACATACCTTTCATTAAATATTTAGTTAGGTTTCAGTGCTTTTTGTACTACTTCAGGCTTTTTCTTGAACTTTAAGCTGAGCTGTGGTTTGGCTCCTCGTTGCTCCCCCATAATACACACAAGAATGGGAGATGGAATTGGAGGGGAAAAGGTTACTAAAACTTTCATGGATTTAAAGTTGTTTGTACAAAAGAAATGCCCCATGAGCCTCTCATATACCTGTCATTGCATTTAGAGTAGAACGGGGTATTTAACTCACTGGTTATGGGGAGGATTACAATAACCATTAAGGTATATGTAGATATTTATGACGTAGACACTGCTTTGCTTTGTTTTACAATTTTTAACGCTTGAGAATTGATGGCAGTTGTCTTCATATGTTGGATAACTAGCTAAATTGAGCAGACTACATAGTCACAGGAATGGATTTAAGTATGAAATAAGCTTCTCTAAACAGTTGAATACAACATTTAACCACTGACATCTAAAGCATTCAAACTTCCAGTGTGCATATGAGTTACTTAGTTGAGGTAAGTTGTATAGGAAACAGGTACAAAGTAGTTTGACTCAGCAGTAACCTTGAAATGCAGGGAATTTCTCCCCTCCTCTTGTTCTTTTCCATGGCTGACATGTCTCCTTTTTCCCTTTTTATTTTCCTAATTTCTCTCTTTTTTTTCCTATCCTGTTTTCCTTCCATAGTATGACACCCACAATGTACTTCTGCTGTGGTTTGGGTCAAACCATTTAGTTTCTTATGTGGCTTACCTGTTACTTTAAGTTTTAGAACAGTTGGACAACTTTTTCAGGGACTTGCTGATAGTCCAGGTGTATGAATCTCTGACACATGGTGGGTGCCATGCTGTGTTGTAGGAATATTGTCATTATTGCTTGATGGGTATAACAAGCCTTGGGAAGGCCGTCAGAAGACTGCACCTTGGTAAGATGGCTTCTATGATTTAATATTTTGCCAAACCTGATCCTACAGTGCCTCATGAAATGTTTTCATGTTGTGCTTTCGATTTAGGAATTACTTGCAATGTTTTCTTTCCTGTGTGCGTGTGTGGATAATTTTCATAAAATTGGAAAACTGCCACTAGGGTTCAGAATTTTTTTCCCCACTTTAATTTTCCATTTTATGTCTATGAACCGTTTACCTGCTTTTCCTCCCAGGCCTAGCTTATAGGCTTGTAGGGGCAGTGAAGCGCTGAATCCATAGTTCAACACCTGTAAGTCACAAACAACTAGTTTCCACAAGGATGAATCTTTGTTTGTGAGAAAAAAATATTCACCTGTTCTGCGCTGAAATGGAATTCCAAGGATGTTGTGTAGTTGAAGTATAAAGGAAGATCTTTAAAATTGCTAACTTTAAAAATTGAAATTTGTAGTGTTTGAAGTGCTGAATAGGTCATTGTATATTTATTACAAAAAAGTGGTTTCCAGCATCTCTGTTTGATTGGCCTATCTGTCATTCGAGTGCAGGAGGCAAACTCCGGGGCATTCTCCCATCTGATTCAGGGCAACTGCTTAGTACTAGTACTACTGTTATCTAGAATTTGAACCAAAAATTTTTTTGCATTCCCCCCCCCTACACAGTTTACTTTGGTATCACTGTTGAATTTCAGACACCCTGTTAAACAAAACAGTATTTTCTAAGGATAAGACAGAAGCAGCCTTGCATTGTATCTGTCCACTTTGATTTGTCAGGTAGAAAAGGATCAGAGTTTAGGCATCTGTAGTTGGGGCAGAGTTGGTTAATCTTGGTTTATTGCGATGAATAAGGGACCCATCTGTGAGAAGTATTGCAAAGGCCTGTGAGGATGCCTCCAAGATGCATAATGTACTTCATGGGTGTGTCTTACTGAAGAGCTGCTTCCTGGAGAAGCAGAGATGAGTTCCGTGTAGTGTCTGTGGCCCAGGGACTGTAAACCACTTGACATTTTTATTTACACTTTTGCACGTATTTAGAATTGTGTCATTTCCATCTTATTTGCCACTTTTTGCAATGCTGTTCATTATCAGATGTAGTTAACATTTTGTATTTCCTTCTTTTTCACCCTCATGGGTTTTCAGAAACTCGAAGAAGAGAAGGGGAAGAAGGAGAAAGAACGACAGGAGATTGAGAGGGAGAGAAGGGAGAGAGACAAGGAGCGAGAGCGGGAGAGGGAGCGACGAGAGCGGGAGAGGGAGAAGGAGCGGGAGAGAGAGAGAGAGAAAGAGAGGGAGAAGGAGCGCGAGAGGGAGCGTGACCGAGATCGAGAAAGAACAAAGGACAAGGAGCGGGAGAGAGAGAGAGAGCGGGAAAAGGAGAGGAGTCGTGACCGCAGCAAGGACCGCAGCAGGTCAAGGTGAGCGTTGAACTACAGTACAATCACATCCAGACATGAAAACATGAGCAAGAATGTCAATTTACACAAGTTTTTCATACAGGGAGAAGAACAGAGATGATAAGAAGCGTGACCGTGAGGAAGACGAAGAGGAAGCCTATGAGCGCAGGAAACTGGAGCGGAAGCTGAGGGAGAAGGAAGCAGCTTATCAGGAAGTGAGTACGGATAAAAGGGCAGCAGACATTTTTAAATTCATCTGTTTAACAAAGTTGTCAGTGAAGCTGTGCAGCTTTATGGATTTTAAATGGTGTGTTTTGTTTCCTTTTTCGCTTCAAAGCGTCTGAAAAACTGGGAAATTCGTGAGCGGAAAAAAGCTCGGGAGTATGCTAAGGAGTTGGAAAGGGAAGAGGAGCGGCGTAGAGAAATGGTACCGAGTACTAAAAATGCATGTAAGTCAGTTGTTTGAAGTGTTCGCTGTGAAGCACGGGTCTAAAATTTCTGCGGTTCTTTAGGCAAAAGAAGCCAAACGACTAAAAGAGTTCTTGGAAGACTATGATGATGACAGAGATGACCCGAAATACTATAGGTGAGGATATTTTGAAGACTTCTTCTGTGTCCTTAATTTGCTGTGAAATTTGTAGAGATCTCCTGGTTTTGAAAACAAAAACTTTCTGGCTGGACTAGGTTGCCATTCTGAAAGTCTTGCCAAAAATAGGCATGCAATCAATGCCATTTTGAGTATTCAGGACTAGTCCTATTTGATATGTGTAGCTTTTTAGTCATTGAACACAAAATTATTACTTTGGTTCCTTAATTTTAATATTTTCATTTTTGTACCATTATTAACTAATATGAAATAATGATACATTTCCTAGTAGACCAACGTTACAACCATTGTTGCATTATATTCTACTTAGGAAAACTGGAAAATGTTATTTTGCAATTGGAACATATTGCAATTAAATGTTCTTAATGAGCACACATAAATGGTTTTTCTAACCAGTACCTTTTTGTTTTGTAAATTATGGCTTAAAATTGTACTTCAAGCAATATTTGCAGTTTGTTTAGCATCTGACAGTTCCTGAGTCCTTTCTTAAAGATAAAAATTATATTTTCCTAGTATAGACTTGGCACTATAGGTACATAAGACAGACAGTTATAGTGAGTCTGGTATGTTTAGTATTTTAAGACCTGCCTGGCAGCACTAGTCATGATGCTGTTCATTGGATTACTTCTTGTTTATCACCCTGCATTACAGAGGTAGTGCCCTGCAAAAACGCCTCAGGGACAGAGAGAAGGAGATGGAGGTGGACGAAAGGGACCGGAAAAGAGAAAAGGAGGAGCTAGAGGAGATACGGCAGAGGCTGCTGGCTGAGGGCCATCCAGACCCTGATGCAGAGCTGCAGCGGGTGAGTGTGCAATGGAGCATGCTGGGCTGCTGGCTCCATTTGAGCACAGCTAACTGTGTATCTGTCCGCCAGATGGAGCAGGAGGCAGAGCGCCGCCGTCAGCCACCAGTGAAGCAAGAACCAGAGTCGGAAGAGGAAACGGAGGACAAGATGCAGAAGGATGAACGGGATAAGAGGGGTGGAGGCACAGCAGGAGGAGAGACCCTGGAGCCAGATCCTCATTCAGAGGACGAGGTGGAGGATGAAGAAGATGTGGATGAGGCAGATGATGAGGTGCCCGAGCCGAAGCCCTGTATGAAACCCACCCTGCGGCCCATCACAGCAGCTCCTTCAGTGTCCTCTGCCAGTGGCAATGCCTCACCCAACACCCCTGGTGACGAGTCTCCATGTGGAATCATCATCCCCCATGAGAATTCTCCTGAGGCTCCACCTCCTGAAGAGCACCGCCCCAAAATTGGTCTTAGCCTTAGACTTGGTGAGATTGAATATGGCTTAAAAGGAATTTGGTTCTCTTGGCCAGATTGTTAGTGTTGTTATAGATCCATTGCAAGGTCACGTAAAATGGCTGTCAATATTTCCCTTGGCTCCATACCGTTCTCATCCTTTCTCTATCCCAACCAGGCTCAGTAAGCAGTCCAGGCCAACCAAATGCAGTGAAGCGCAAGAAGCTAGCTGTGGACAGTGTCTTCAACAAATTTGATGATGAGGAGGCAGATGAGCTGCCCCGCAAGAGGAAGCTGGTGCCACTAGACTATGGTGAAGATGAAAAGGGGGGTCTAGGCTTGGATGGGGCAGAGGTTGCTGGCACCAAAGGCAGCGTGAACACAGAGGAAAAACGTAAACACATCAAGAGTCTGATCGAGAAGATTCCCACTGCTAAGCCTGAGCTCTTCTCCTACCCACTGGATTGGGCCATTGTTGACTCGGTGAGGGATGTATAACACTGAAGTCCTTGAAATAATAGTCTTTGTTGAACCCATGTAACGGCCCTTTTGAGCAATAATAGTGTATCTCGTAGACATGTTCTGATGGGGTGCTTGCTGCAAATAACTACCAGACATTGTTTAAACGCATTTAGACCTCCAAGTCATCAAGGCTAGAAATTCAATGAGGTTGTCAATGAGCAAAGCTTTACCATTTCTTAACATGCAAAATATAAATCTACTAATTTTCCACTGTTAAATGTTCATTTAAAGTTTAACTATGTTCTAAGTGTTGTGGAGACTAATGCTTTCAACTGACTCCTCTCAGACTCTAATGGAGCGTCGAATCCGACCATGGATCAATAAGAAGATTATTGAGTACATTGGTGAAGAGGAGGCCACTTTAGTTGACTTTGTGTGTTCAAAGGTATGTTTGCATGTGTTTGAGATCAAAGTCTCTTGTAGAATGTTTAAAGTCATCTCAACCACTTTGATTTTTACACATGCACTCCAGTTCACATAATAAATTTAGCTTTTGGCCAAAAAAAGCGAGACACCCCAGACATAAGTGCTGCTAATTTACGTAGTGCGATCTGCTTAACTGGTATTTTTTACACTCATGATGGTCCTCATTTAAGTTATGAAAACTGACTAATTGAAGTTTGTCTGCATTCCTATTTTTTTTTTTGTTGTATATGTGAAGTTTTTTGTACTTAATACCTGCCATTTAACTACAGGTGATGGCGCACAGCACACCGCAGGGCATCCTTGATGATGTTGCCATGGTAAGTATCCTCACATGCCTATGGTCTGTTGCTCTCCCCATGTAATAAGGAGTAATGCCACTTTTTGGGGAATTAATGTATTTTTGTTTTTGCTTTCTTGCAGGTACTGGATGAAGAGGCTGAGGTCTTCATTGTAAAAATGTGGAGGTTATTGATATATGAAACTGAAGCTAAGAAGATTGGTCTTGTGAAATAATCAGACTTTTGCTTTTGTCTTTTTTGACTTTCTCACCATTGTTACCAACCATTCTGTACCCCTTCATTACTTAAACAGTAGCCCAAGAAAAAAGAACTCTGGGGTATACTTTTTAAGCAAAAGCTGTAAAGATGAGGACTTTCCCACCACCTGCTAAAGAGACTTTTACATCTGGTAGAACTGCAACTCCTTTGTGTCTGAAAGCGAGAGAGATTGAGATTGCATGTTTGTACATGGTGATGTAAGTGCACTACTGTCAAAGTGCCCATATGGCTAACTGCATGGCCAGATGTTATTTTTTCTGATCTCTGTTGCCCTATAGTTCAGAATAGAAGAGTGGGACTGAGGATAGGTGATGGAACCTGGTGTACTTCACCATCTTGTTGGCACTTGGTAAAAGATTGCTTTTGTGCCCGTCAGTCTTGTCAATTTCAATTCAGTTTTTGTTTGGGGGGGGGGGGACAGTGCTCTTGAACTGTGGAAAGATTATTTTTGCTTTTGTCCAGTTAACATCAATGCACCATCCAATAGTTTTTTTTTTTTTTTATATTATTAAATGTTTACCTAATCTCATGGCTTGCCGGACTTAATATGGTTAGGTACTGGTCTGTCTGTTTTCTTGGGTTTCCAGGAAATGTTTTGGCACACTGAAAGGACTCAACTGAAATGTTCTTGCTGCTCAAAGTCATTCTGTTGCAGCTTTGTCCCCTTGATTGTCTTGTAGAATTTGAACAATTAAAATGATTTTTTAAAAAAAATATTTTGTATGAATTGCAGTTGTATGATATGGAGAGAACTTTAGTGAAGGAGGTTGCTAGTCACAGGCACTGATGTCAGGAAAGGTAAATGTAAATACAGAAGTTATATTCAGTATGAATAACTGAAGTAAATTAAGCTATCTGGTTAAGCCTAACTTCTGCTCATGTTTCATATCTTGCTAATTAGAGCCTTACTTTCTCTCTGGAGTACAGGGTTTTCCCAATCCCGACCTCACGTGTCTGCTGTTCATGCTGCTTTTTTGATTTGGATTGTCTTAAATTTTGCCTTTTTATAATTTTTGTGCCTTGACCATTTGAACATTTTATTCATACTCATTACTTGTAATGTGAAACTGGAACTAGTTCTAAGCAGTTAAACTGACTTAATAACAATTGGGTCAGATTCTGCTGAAGTTTCTGGACCTTAATTTTAGTTAAGATGCATACTGATTTGTACTGTTAGGAGCGCTTATGTAGCTGTAACACTTTAAAGAACTCTTACAATGTTATTGCTAATAAATTACATTTTTCTAATAGTCCAGTCAGTTCTTGTCCTACGTTTTCTGTGATAGCTTTATGCATTTGGGTTCTGGATTGGGAATCTCTACCGTAACAACACTTGTACAGCTTGGTGCAGAGTTGGTGTGATGCTGTCATGTTTGTGCAGGTAAATACCGTATATGCCCAAATAACGTACAATGCATCAAAGTGCGACTAAGAATCATTTTCCACACTAATTCTATGGCAGAGACATTAGAGGCCGTGCTTATTACCGTTAAGCCTTATATGCCCATAAAAAGTGATACTTTTTACACAGTACAAATGTTTTAGTTTGGTTATTTACCGTCAATCTCGTAAAAGGGAAAGCTGACAACGTCTCCCAGAACTGATAAGCCTGGCTGTTCCAAAATGTTTACGGTGATTTTTAGGCAAAATAAGTGCTTTTCAGAGGTATGTCAAATTGTGGCCTATGCACCTCACACTAATTGCAACTAAGTTTATCCTGCAAAATGACACAGCAAGCGGAGTGATGACACTAAAAAATTTTTAGATTTTTTTTTTTTGGTGTCGAATTAGCTTGATCTCCCGAATGTACAGGATTCCATTGCAGTGTTAGTATTGCTGAAGCATCGTGAAAGTTTTTAAGCGCTCATTTGTTGCTATGCGACATCACGTATTCGTTCCCAGTGTAAGAACGATGATTTGGCGTTTATGAACGAAGCCGGTCTGTGACGGCCGCGTTCAGGCGGTACGTACTTACGTACTCTGACACATCTGTATGCGAAAGGTAAGGTTGTGACACGTGCACCATGCGAACAACGTGGCAGCTTTGGTTATTAGGGCTAACCGGAAGTGGCTGTTTTAACCCGGAAACTGTCGCATTGCCGTGGCTGTTTAGCGCTGTCGCTGAGTGGTTATGCTGCATAATAGCGATGCACAAAACAAGTATACGCTTAAACTAATTAACGAATTTTAATATGATATGGAACAGTAACGATCAGTAAACCGTTACGCGACAAGACAGAGAGACGCAGTACATATCGCTTCACTTTTCTGATTCTAGTAACAGCAATTTCTGTTGCTCAGTCTGGATATGCAGGTATTCATCCTGAACCGGACGTCAACATAAATTACATAAACACTTTTTTTTTTTTTAAATAAATTTTACATGAATTGTTGTTGCTATTTGGACCCCAGCTCTCACGGTAGCATTTGGTTTATGCATGTGTTTCGTTTCGTTTATAATCTTGCTGATTAGCTGATTGCTGGTGTTGACAACTAGCAGCTAGCTAACTGTTGTTAGCCACGTCGCCCTGTCTAGCTAGCAGAGGTGTTAAACGAGTGCCGCTGAATTTCGCCTTCGAACGAGCACTTCACCTTCACCATCAGTAACCCTGCTACAAAGGTCTTGCCGTGGACGGCAAAAATGGACGATTTCACGTCGATCAGCCTGCTGTCGCTGGCCATGCTAGTGGGCTGTTATGTGGCAGGAACAGTCCCCCTGGCCGTCAACTTGTCCGAGGTGAGTCGAGGAAGCCGACGGCTTGCAAGTTAGTTTCTCTGCCTTGTCGTCAACAAGTCTTCTGTGCTCTGTTAGCAAAATCGGCTCGTTTTTTTCAATGGGTCAAACGATGTTTTTAAAAGAAAAACTTCTAAAATAATAGGCCTGGCGGCAGACAGAGACACAGCCCCAGGCTGTGCTGTGTACACGAGCCGGAGATACCGGCGGTAGGTATCTGTTGCTTTCTAATGACATTTAATTAAGTTTGCCTTCCTGAAGGATCTGATTTTCTTTTAAAATACTTCCTTGGTATTCTTAGTATAGGGTTGGAGTTAAAATGAGTCATGTAGTCTAAACTGTGACATTTTTAATTTCAGCACCATCACGATTGCCATACCGTTTTTTTTGTAAAGCTTTCGTACTTGTTTACAATATATTCAGTAATGTGCATGTGTATTGTTTCAATTTGAAATCACCGTCACTGCAGTTATGATTTGGCAATTGAAACTTGCAGAAATCTGTTCAGTGAATAGGGCTTCCAAGTGTGGCGTAGTGGTTAGAGCTGTTCCCTGCAGTCGAAAGTTTCCAAGCCAGGGTACCACTGAAGTGCCCCAGTACAACTCCGCTAGTCCTGAATTGTGCCATTAACACTGCCCAGCTGTATTTTCAGCTAAATTTATAAATAATATGATAACATTTGTTTGCAAGATATGCTCCTTCAGATTACTGTAGCGTCTCCCCACGGAGCTACTAGAAACCAGCTCGACAGACGGGGTAAAAGAAATGTGCTCTTTATTAGAAACATATGTGTCTCCCAGCAGCAGTCTTAACAAAGATGCTTCAGACAGTACAAGACACAGAACACTTCAGAATCCCCCTGGGTTACTCCCAGCCCCCCTGCTGCACCCCATGGTTACGGGGTTCCCCCCGGGACTCCCCAGAATCCCACTCTCGAACACTGAACATAAATAGGACGACAACCAATCAGAAACCACACACAACTGTGTACACGCACATAAACACTAATGCCAACTATTTACACATTTACTCCCCTCAGCACTGTTACATTACTTTTTGCATTGGTCTAGCATAGCATTTGTATATTCACTTTTTCGATGATGATGTCTTTTCTTTTGCTGACATTGTAATCCAGAAAATGCTTTACGAGTTTACTACCAGTAATAATATACAGTCTGTGTTAAGTACATTTACTGAAGTTTACGACAGGACACCTCCTGGGACTAATAACAAGTAACTGGTTGCTAAGTCTACGTCTCTCTCCACCATGTTACACTTTTAGTTTTTAAATTTTTCTCAACATTTCATCCTTGCTGTATTCATTGCAGTTAAAATTCTGCAGGTTATAGCAACACAGTTGGACTTTAATGGCAGTGGTTACAGATATTTTGTCAGTATAAAGAGAAGGTTTGCCCTGCACTATTTCCTTCCAGGAGAAGCTCAAGTTGGTTACAGTGCTTGGGGCAGGGCTGCTATGTGGAACTGCTCTTGCTGTCATTATTCCGGAAGGGGTCCATGCATTGTATGAAGAAGTTCTGGAGGGTAAGCACATGTGTGGAATAGACATGTATAAATGCATATCCATATGTTTTTTGTTAGTGAGTTTGCGTACATCAGGATATGTGATTATGTCCTCATGTAACTGACATCTCGAGGGAGTTAAAAAGATCAATTACATTTAATTAGAATTGTGCTGTATACTGTGAAATAAAAACCTGAACATTGCTCTGAAGGACTCTTCATATCTAGCCCCAGTTTGTACTGTGAGTAATAAAGACAGAAATGATTGGTTTCCTCCCACGCAGCTGGGCACCATGCTCACGGACAGGCTGATGACACCGGGGGCGTGGAGCAGAAGGCTCCTGCAAGTGGATCTGTAGGCACTGGTGGCAACCACCTGCAGAGTCATGAGCAGCTGCACGCCTATATTGGGGTGTCACTTGTGCTGGGGTTTGTTTTCATGCTGCTTGTCGACCAGATTGGCAGTTCCCATGTGCACAATGCAGACGGTCAGTCCTTGTTTGCTTCTCTTGTTGTTAATGGTGTTATTTTTCTCTGCTAGCCTCCATTTAAAAATTGTTTTATTATAAAACATTCCCAAAATGTTTCAAAACTCAAAAGTGTGGAAATCAGATGAAAATTTAGGCAACTTCATAAACTGATGATGTTTAGGCATATGAATTCAAGGAAAATCACAGGTTGTGATATTAATGTTTACGATTTTTTTTTTGATGTTCATGCAAGTTACTGGTATAACTAAAAAAATGTTAATGAATGAGAAATTTCAAAATTGATGTTTTTAGCTATACCTAGGCTGAATTTACTGCTGTGCACTTGGTGGGGATTACAGTGGTTATTGTATCCGATTTGTTGTCTAATTAAGTTGTTTTGTCAGCAACATATTCTTTCATTTTACATTTCATATCACATTGTCAGTAGGTAATTTTAAGTTTTGTCAAAGTCTGTTCTTGGACACCCTCTTGAATAAATGTTGGGTTTTCATTTTCAGATTTGGAATCTGGAAGACCTGCAAACTCAAAGATCACCACAACTCTGGGTCTAGTGGTCCATGCTGCAGGTAAAAAAAAAAAAAAGTTTTGTAATCAAGGGTGTTCCAGGAGTGAATGACAGCGTACACTGCAGTGCTTAACAGGAGACATTAGCAGTTATCTTTGCATACCAGTTTTTGCTCTCACGTCATTATTTGTAAACTGTGACATGTTTATGGAGGGATTTACTGATGGGAAAACTTTTTCCATGTTATCATACCACTTAATTTTTGTGCTAAGTAAATTACATAATTCAGTAGTTCTGACAAAGGGTCCACTGTTTTAGTTATGTGAGATTTTCTGCTGGTAAAGGTACAAGGGTTGCAGGGTACAGGTAAACTGAAGAAGAAAGAATTTATCATGCTTTGTGCTTTGTGTCACCAGCTGATGGTGTTGCCCTTGGGGCTGCTGCGTCCACATCGCAGACTAGCGTCCAGCTCATTGTCTTTGTGGCAATTATGCTTCACAAGGTACAGGAATTCAAATTCAAAATGATTGTCTACACATTATTTCTTTTTACCTTGGTGCCCCTTTTTATTTTTGACTTGCCTCTTATTCTCATGAAGCTGTCTTTCCGTTTTGACTGTGAGTTTCAGTAATGATTTAACAATGAGAAGGCTTTTTTTTTTTTTAAAAACTTCATTTATTCTTTATAGTGGTTCATCCTAAAAATATTGATTATATGTACTTGTTCCCTGTTACAGTTATGATTTTTTGAACATATAAACATTTTAAAGTTTATTTTAAATTATATTGTCTTCACCACTGTTTTTAAATTTTCAAAAATGTCTGTTGCTGAGCCAAAATGAACGGCATTAGTTGACAGCCATATGCATGGAGAAAGAGTAATAACACAGTAGGGGCCATTCCAGTGTTCCACTGTCCAGAGTTTTCATGTATAGCTAGAGTCTGGTATTGCCCAGTATTGGTGGTGAATATAAGAAACATTGCAGATGTTTATAGAATTGATCAGACAAAAATTGGGGCAGGTGGTAGCGTAGTGGTTAGAGCTACTACCTTTGGATTCAAAGCTGGCAGGTTTGATCCCCACCTTCGCCTTTGTACCCTTGAGCAAGGTCCTTACCCTAAACTGCTCCAGTAAAATTACAGGTAATTGTAACCTCAACATTGTAAGTTGCTTTGAAGAAAAGGGTCAGCAAAATGAATAAATGTAAATTGGCAGTTGGTTTGGTTCAGTTGAGATTTTTTGTAGAGTACGTTTTTTCTTATTTTCAGTAATTGAAAATAAATTTTAATGGAAGTTAATAAAAATTATAATTGGAAAGTAGTGTTTTTGCTCGTTATTATGTCCATTTTTTTATTTAACAGCATAGGGTTACAACATCATAGAGGTGGAGAGAGCCTCTGTCATTATCCACATGAAAGATTTTTACATAACAGTATCTGTAAAGAAATGGAAGGACGGCTGTTTTTTTTTTTTAAAGCTTTTATTGATTGTGTACAGTCAATTAAAAAAAAGTGTCCAGAAGTTGATGAATGTTGACATGCTTGTGTTCTAAATTGGTCAGTGGTGTTGAATGGGGTACTGGGGAGATGACTTTTACAGTCATTTTAAATGAGTTTTAATTAGTTGTAGTTTGGAGTAATGCAAGTAGTGTGAAACTAATAAAAAGCAACACAATAAGTGAGGATAAGGATAGATTCTGGATATTGCGCTGGACACGTGGTAATGGATAATGGGTGAATGGAACTGTTAGAGTATCTTTTTTTATATTCATTATTACTTTCAAAGGTTTGTTACAGAACCTAACTCATTAAAAGGTGGATGTATGTATATATTATTCACATTTAAATGATTACAATGTGGTATTAGCAACTTCGGAGTTAGAAACAAATCAAGTTATGGACAGACTTCTTCCATTTTGTAAATTGAGGACCCAGTGTAATCATAAAGGAAGAAATTGTTCTAAGAATAAGGTCTGATGGATTGGTGATATTTTTGCAGGCTGTGGAAAGGAATTGACATTAATAATTACTCTGATGGGAAAAAGTTTAGAAGTTATAGCTCTTTTCTTTTATTGTTAGATTCAAGTTTTATTCAGTAGAACTTGTCTGCCATTAAGTCAATCTGGTTATTTAAAAACCTTCTGTCCTGTCACCCTAATCCCTGTTTGTCAGGCTCCAGCAGCATTTGGCTTGGTGTCCTTCCTGATGCATGCAGGGCTGGAGAGGAACCGAATCCGCAAACACCTGCTGGTGTTCGCCTTGGCAGCTCCTGTTCTTGCCATGCTTACTTTCCTAGGCCTAAGCCAGGTATTTTCCTCAATCCTGCAATCATCCTGCATTTGATGCTCCAAAGTGATGTACAGCTGAAGGCAAACAGGTGTATTTTGCGACAGACAGAGTGCTACAAACATAGTTATTAAAGCAGAACATTAGGACCTTACTGAGAACCGATGGGTTTTTGTTTTTTTTTTTTTTTTTGGGATCACTCGTGAGTGGTATACTCTGATGAGTGGTGTAGTGGGCTTATACTGGTGGTAATATTTCTAGTATTTGTAATTTGAGAGTAATATTTTCATTATGCAGGTGTGAATTGACCATTTACACTGTTCCCCCACATGAAGTTGGCTGACTGAAAAAGCTTCAGAACAGGAGTTGTTTGGTTTAAAAACCAGAAGTAGCTTTCTCCTGGAATGACAAGTCATGTATATTTTGCAACTTTAATTAATATGAAGCATTACAATACATGCAAAAGACTAACATGATTGTAGAAATGATAAAATAGGTTTTTGGTTGCTGATAGAAATGTGATAACACTGATGTGAGAATTTCTCCTCTCACTCCCTGTCTTCTCTCACCACCTCTGTTTTTCTTCCTCCTTTCAGAGCAGCAAGGAGGCCCTGTCAGAGGTCAATGCCACAGGAGTTGCCATGCTTTTTTCAGCTGGGACCTTCTTGTATGTGGCCACTGTCCATGTTCTGCCAGAGGTGGGGGGTACAGGACATAGTCACGCCCCAAACGGAGGCACTGGAGGAAAAGGACTCAGCAAGGTGGAGGTCGGGTCACTGGTGCTGGGCTGCCTCATTCCTCTTGTCCTCTCCATTGGACACCAGCACTAAAGGGTAGAGCTGAGCCCGAGGAGATGGGAGCACTTGGGGTTCTGGGATGGTGGCCAAACAAACTATACTGATAGAAACTTTCTTATTCCTCAGTAGAGAGGCTTGATTTTCCGATGGTCTCGGGTGGCTGAGACCGTGATTTTGAGGGGAGGTGGCATCCCCTTTCCCTGCAGAGGAGAACAGAGTGGGTGTGTAGCCTTGTGTCCGTTTGGAATGCACCACCTCCAAGTGTGTTTCTCTTTAAGAGGCTAGAGACTAACAGCCTCTTTTTATTCTGAATTTAACATGTTTTATGGGAGCCTGGGATATTCAAGAGTTGGGTTGCTGTAATATTACTGTACTGATCATGTTTCTGTTAAGTTCCATGGTATTGGTTGTATCAGTGCATTTTCAGATGTCAAACTAGGTGTTGTGGCCAACAGTGTACTGAATTTAAAGGTAAACGGTAATGAAAATGAGGTGCTGCACAACTGTCAGAAGACATCTTTATTTGGCAGTTCTAGTGAATGACTCTTTGGTGGAATAGAGCTTCACTTAGTCTTCATCATGGAAAAATTATTTTCATAAAAAATGCATTTATTAGAGCAATGTGCATAATTTTAATGTTCATGGTTTGACCCTATATCGAGCTCTACATGTATTCATAAAGTTTTTTTTTTTTCAATTGTAAAACGGTAGAGCAGCACTTCTTTTCTTGGACTATAAGCCAGAAATGCAGGGATCCAAAATCCAGCTGTTTTGTCTCTAAGTCTGCTTCTGCATATGAACTGATTGAAGCTCTGTCTCACAAATTTCTGGGCTCCTTTTGCAAGCTATATTTTCCCCAGCAAACTGAGTGCTAATGTGAATAATCTTCCTTGTAAGTGGCTGTTCCCTGTTGCAGCCAAGATACACATCCAGTCAGATTTTACAAATGAATGCTTTTCTTACCTTTGTTTCACAAGACTACACATTAGCTAATTCATTTATTTACACGGTTTTTTTTTTTTTTAAAATTTAAAAAAAAAAAAAAAAAATTGTGCTCTTTTGTACCATATCATACATCACTCACACAGTGCTCCTCTGGATAGGCTTGATCATTTGTGTTGTCCAGCTGCATCATCAAACAGCACAAGTCACACACTGAGAGGTGAGGTTCTTGTTTCCTGTTATCTTTTTCTAAGATGCCATTTTTCTAGCCAAAAGCAGATAATGTATAAACAAAAGGAAATAGTCTGTTGTAATAAGTTTGAAATTTGAAATTGTAGTATTTTTTCTGTTTTCTGGTGTATGTGTAATGGAAAAAGGGGAATAAGGTTAAATCCTTGAATTTTTATTATGTTGAGGGGCTAGATCTGGTCAGTCTGACAGATGGCGTGATTAGGTCTGCAGAGAACTGGAAAGCTGGATCCTTTCCTCTAGTGACTCTGGATGTTACACGCAGATTTCTTCCGATGCCCTGGAAGAGAAGGAAAAAGATGCTGTGTGGACAGCGAGTTGGCGTGTCCCAAAATAGTCTTTTAAGAAATACTGGGTTTATGTCATTAATTGTTGGTGTCTGCATTAGTTGCCAGCAAATTCATTCAGCTCTTTCAGGCCAAGTATTCTCTTGATCTAGAAATGAATCTTCCTGTTTGCTTTGTAGATGTGAACGTCTCCATTTGTTGTTCACATTTGTTCTGGTGATTGTCAGTTTGAAGAGGCCTGCTGAAAGCAGAGCTGTTTGTTTATATATATTGTATGATAGCAGCTCTGTCTGCTCAAGGTCTTTATTCATGAATTATTCCCTCATTAGGTACCTGAGGATTTATACTTGTTCTCAAGTAGATTCTTCGGAGTAGTAAATTTAGTTAAAAGGGTAATAGTGACAGGTTACCTTGTTAATGTCACATGAGAGAGGTTACCAAATATGTGAACTAGGGCTTAAGAGCTCATGTGGACAAGTCAGTTCCCACTGATGATCTGTTTTCTACACCTGTAACCTAAAACTCTTTATTTCCTCTCATTTCTACGGTTTCCATTAAAGGAGTTCCTGCTGTCCTGATTCAGTTATGATCATCATCTTGAATTTCCCTTAGCGGAGCCAGTGAGGCGTACATCCCGCTCCTGCAATCAGAGTTGTTCTATTTGCTGTATGGATAGCACTCTATCTTAATAGAGGTCATGAAGGAAGAAAAGTTAATAGCATTAAACAGTGTTGCTTTTGAGGTGAGTCTTAAGAGTGCTGAGACAACATTGGCCAAACAAGGGGTCTCTAATGTAGAGTCATGCTGCTCCTTTTTGATTTTACTGAACTGTATAACACACACTACCCTCCTACACCTGGACCACTGGTATTGGTCGTCATTTGCCAGCTACTTTGCCTTCAACGAAAAGGTTTGCAGACGAGGATGAAACCTGGGGATAGGGGCTGAGGCTGGACTGTCACTCATCGCTTTTAATTTACATTCCAAGGAAGTCTGCCTTATCTCATTCTCTTGATTGTGAAATCTTAACAGTTGTTGCAAAACTGTGTTTTATGATGATTTCAATAAAGTTTTTATTTAATAGGTACAGTCGGAACAAAGTGTGGGGTGAATTCTTACGATTGTGCTGTGTTTTACCTTCATTGATAAATCTCTTAATTATCACAGTCCCTTGTTACCTATTATATACTTTTATGGAGGTCCCCTAAAACTCTATGTGCTCAATGGCTTACATCTGTAGAGTGTGAAACATTAAAAGATGAGGACTTCTGTCAGAGCCCATTCTTATCATTTTTTTAATTTTAAATTTGCACTAAACCAACAGTGATTGGCAGCGTTTAGGACAATGTCCTTTATCTCCCATTTAAAAAAGGATTTAAACTAGTAGATGTTTGTGTCTTAACTTTGTTAGCGAGTCAGTGTTCTAATTTTTAATTTACAATTTCTAGTACAAGACTCTGTTGCTTGTTAAATGGGGGGTTTTATGGTTTCTACTAGTTCCATTGATTCATAGTACCTCAAGTGTCCATCTGATGTTATAGCTTTTGAGGAGTTCCCCCCGCCTCGTCTCTCTGGGATTTTCTACACTGATCTCCCAGTCTGGATGCTTTGAGGTAAGTGTTTGTAAGCTTTAATCCTCTGGCATCAACCTACTAAATGTTTTTTTTCTATGTAAAGCTGAGCACATACTGGAGCAAATGGGAGATGACATGCCTATGGGATACCCAGACCATATTCTCATCTTACGTTGAATTCAGTCCCAGGTGGTCAGCTGTGTTTCTGACATTTTTACCAAGCGCTGTTTATAGCTGTCTTCAGATGAAACCCAGTTTTTTAAAGTGTGAATTTTTTTTTTTTTTTTTAAAAGGTTTCTAAGTAAGATGAAGTGTGTAATTCACAAGATGAACTCTGCCAGTGAATGTCCTTGTTCTTCACTTTGACTGACCGCTTAAAACATTCCATCTGTGGCAAGCAGGGTCATCTGAACAGCTTATAATGTTCGCGTGTTTTTTTTTTTGTTATATGAACAGGAAGTACAGCTCGGATATTGACCGTTACTGTAATATTTAGCGACTCTCACTCCCTCCCCTTTCCTCCCCTTGCAGGATCTGCTCTGTCTGCCTCCAGCTGATGGTGTTATTGGCAACCCGATCATTCTGCCTCACTAGCTTATTGGGCGTTGTTCTTTTTTTTGTATTTGTCCGTGTGTCTATTTTTACCCCAGCTGAATTGTTCTGAAGCTGGGAGGTATAAATTCCATGTTCTCCAAGTCTGGGTCATTCTTAAGCAAGCCAGTGATGGAGCAGACACAGGCAGACCTGGATGTTCTGGACATCAGCACCAAGGTGCAGCTGCATGGCGTGCTGTGGAAGAGGCCATTCGGACGTCCGTCCGCCAAGTGGTCGCGCAGGTAGGTGACCCCTGGTGCAAATCAATATGGAGCAATAGAGAAATGCTGCAGTTTTTTTACAACACAGTCACATATCTAAGGCAGTTTGTGCAGTGTAGTCTTGCCTTAGTAGTGTACTAAAGGACATGATAAGCATTAACATGATAAGTGAGACCAATACTGTACCACGTGTTTTATTATACAGTGATATCTATACATGTGAGATATTTTACTCGAGTGTGCATTCAAGTTTAACAAAACTATAACAAGAGAAGCTTTAGATTATATAATTGTGTAATAAAATAAATAGTTTTCTCTTTGGTGCACATTCCGCTGTTAGATAAACAGGAGTTCTGTGGATATTAAGGTTCCTGCAAACCAAGCAGTGATGAAGTATAGTGAGTCTGGATTTAAACATGCTGACAGCTGTGAAAAAGGATTTAAAAGCAGTATGCTGTTTATTGCTACAGTGTAAAACAGGCTACCAAACATCACCAAGCACATGGAATAATTCATTTGTGTGTGTGTGTGTATGCCACTTTCTTAGATTCTTCATTATTAAAGACAGTTTCCTGCTCTATTATGCGGAGAATGAGAAGAAGAACTTTGAGACGAACCGATACTTCAACATCCATCCCAAAGTTAGTATTAGATGTTTCTTTAATGTGTCTTGTGATAGGTGGAACAGCACTTTGAAACGAAACGAGCTAGTACTGTATACAGTAAGTGATCATAGCCTAACTCTGAACTTTGTTTATGGTGTCATAAAACATGTGGCAGTATAATAATTTGGAGCAACATTTGTAATGAATGAAGAGGAAATGTGTTGCACTCTGCCTTGTCTTTCGTGTTTAAACTTGTGAAACTATAAGGAGGGAGTAAGCATATGGAGCACAGAAATGGGAGTGTAATATCGATTGTACATTAAAAAAAAAATCCATATGACATCCAGAACTGTTTATTATATTATGAACTGCAAATTACAAGTTGTTGTTCTTAACACTTATTGTGCATTAGCTGTTTTTGCTGTGTACAGCAATGGTCAAGCTCACAAAGGATTACAAACACACTCACTGAACGCTAACATTAATGACTACTGTGACCCTAAATGGGCTGTGGGTGAAAAGATTAATGGAAATCTGCTCCGTTTGCCCTCAAAGGTGAATCAGCACCAGTTCTGTGTTCTTCCTTGCACTTTGTGTTCAGGGAGTGATTCCACTGGGAGGGTGTGTCGTGTCTCCAAAGGAGGAGCCAGGAATGCCATTCGCTTTGACCATCACCCATGAGGACTTCACTGTAAGTCCTCTACAAAGTCATCCATACGACAATAACGATTATTATAGACTTCAGACAAACTCCAGGGTTGGTGGTTGAATTGTCAGAAGGGGACCTGCTGCAGAAGGTTCTTATTCCGAGTTAATCCGGTGGAGCATGCAGTTGTATAAATGGGCAATATTTGTGAACCACTTTAGATGCAAATTCTGGGATGCAAAATTATAAATTAGGGAGGTATGCTCCTACTCTGTCCTTTCTTTCCGCACCGGCTCTAGGGCAACATTGTCCTGGCGGCTGAATCAGAGCTGGAGCAGTGCCAGTGGGTGGAGATGCTGCAGGAGTCTGGCAAAGTGTGAGTGTGTCTGGCTGATGTATGCTGCAGGGGAGTCCCACGACTGCAGTGGGGGGGGGGGGGGGGGTTCTAGAAGCTTTTCATTAAGTATGAGGGAAGTTATTAAGCAGAATTATTTCTCTCTTTGCATTTAAACCTTGTTTGTTTGTTTTTTTTCCCCCTCTGAAAGCACATGGAAGAATTCACAGCTGGGTGAGGCCATGATTGAGAGTTTGGAGGCACAGGGGCTGCAGCTGGCCAAGGAGAAGCAGGAATACGTGGGTGAGGAGGGACATTAACACCTATAGAAGTCCAGATAGGGCACCTGAGCAAGAATGTCATTCTGGACAAAATCTCCATGACATGCCAGGAGTATGGTCAGATGGTTAAACGGCTTTTAATAGAATTTTGATAATAAAGATGGCACAGAATAGTCAGCTTTTGGCACTTTTGAACAGAATAAACCCCTTTAGGTGCCTATGTAAAAAGAAAACCAGAATCACATAAACCACACTGCAAGAGCACTCTTTCTGCAATAAATTAAATTTTTCAGACAAACTGATGGAGGAGACAGAGGAACTGTGTCTTCAGAGAGAACAGAAGGAGGTTAGTCATGCCAATCATTGCACAGTCTATACTATACTATACTTTTGCAGTTAAAATTCTGTGATATATTTCTCATTCTTCATCATTACATCATTTTCTTGAAACTCATTTCTGAGTAATTCAGTTAAACAGCTGATTATTTTACTTACCTTGCTCATGGGTCCTATGACCTCTTTTACATCCTTCCAATTCAGTGTTCTTAACTGTTACAGTAGCTGCTGTTTTCTGTGCGAATTGTGTACATGAATAGTTTTTGTTAATATTTTCCTGCTCACCTTGGATCTCTCCACCTTATTGTCCACACGTGTTTGTTTTTGTGCGTGTCGCAGGAACTGGAGCGTTTGAACCAGGTGTTGGAGGAGGAGAAGCAGAAGTTTGAGGAGGTTGTAATGGAACTGAGGGTGGAACAGGAACAGATCAAACTGTAAGCTTAGTTTGAGAAACGTACTTCATATACACGCAATCTCAATTTGTTATACACTATATTCAGTCTTAAAAACCTGTGAGCTAAGCAATGCCAAGGTAGCATTTTTGTCTACCTGATACACTTTCTGGTGTTTGTGGTTTGCCTATAGACATGAACATTCACATGTAGTGGACTTTGAAAAATCTTGTGTTTATATTGTAATGAACATTTACATTTATTCCTTTAGCTGATGCATTTTTTTTCAGAGAGACTTACAGTGATTTACGCATTTATACAGCTGGGTAATTTTTACTGTTGCAATTTAGGGTAAGTGCCTGGCTCATGGGCACTACAGCAGTAGATGGGATTTGAACCGGGTACAGGTGTTACCTGCTCCTAGTATATGCTGTGTCTTATCGAGTAGATGCTGTATTAATGTAGACCTGACAAACATTTGTTGTCCTACACCTAATGTTTGTGTTTTTTTTTTTTGGTTTGTTTTCAGGGAGCTTGATGGCACAGCTTATTCGCTCAAAGGGGTGGAATCTGAGAAGAAAGAGCTCTATAGTCTGACTGCAGAGTTGCAGAAATCACTAGAGGTAAAAACAGGGAACCCCCTTCACACTCTTACTCGTTCATTCACGCAGCATATGCCTCCAGCAACATATCTCTTGGTGTGGTTGCAGGAGCTGTCGCAGGAAAAGCAACGCACCTTGGAACTGCTGCAACCGAAGGGGAGCAGTGGCCTGGAGGTGCGGGAGGTTGTCTCCCAGGATGCCTCTCCAGGCCTCTTGCAGGGAACCCTGCAGCACATTGAGGCGAGGATGAGGAGTCTGCAGAAGGAGAAAGAGCAGACAGAAGAAAGGTGAGAAGGACTGGCGCCAGCTCAGCCAGCTTTGTTCTGCTGTCCTGATATTTTCAGTAATGCCTTAGCCAGTCTTGACTGTAGTAGGTTGGGGCCTCTTGTAGAGGGTATAGGTCATATGTCAGGATTCAACCCCAAGGGGAAAGACAGTCCAAGCAACTGGTTATATAATACCCAACACTTTCTATGGTAGATTATAGTTTATCACAATTTTATCTCATCACTCTCAAGTCTTCAGCATTGAAAATAAGGATGTTTACAACAGAACAGAGCACAGATTTTTGAGTAAAAACAAGCTGTAATGCAAACAACCAAATACAGGTATGTGGTGCCCTTACAGACCAAAAAAATCCCGATAACTGGCATGGAATGTGTACACCTGGGAGAGAGTACACCAGATCTAAGTTTATAGTAATCGTTGTTTCAAAGAAAAGAGAGCTTGTTGGAAATATCACTAGAAAGATGGAGCGGACTGAGTGGAAATAGTAAATTTAAGAGTAGTGTTTCTGTTGTGGGGGGTGCGGTGGCGCAGTGGGTTGGACCACAGTCCTGCTCTCCGGTGGGTCTGGGGTTCGAGTCCCGCTTGGGGTGCCTTGCGGCGGACTGGCGTCCCGTCCTGGGTGTGTCCCCTCCCCCTCCGGCCTTACGCCCTGTGTTACCGGGTTGGGCTCCGGTTCCCCGTGACCCCATATGGGACAAGCGGTTCTGAAAATGTGTGTGTGTGTGTGTGTGTGTGTGTGTGTGTGTTTCTGTTGTGAATTTGTCTTTGCTCTGTGATGTGGAGCATAAGTACAGAGCGGGCACTGAATCGTGTGTGTCTGTCACATTCATCAGGCTGGCTCCTGTAATTTGATTGTCCTGGGTGTTGTTAGCTTAAAGTTTAGGTCCTTTCAGTCCAACAGCATATACATGTATGTGAGATGTACACTGTATACCGTCAGTGTGCAGTGCAGCTGCTTGCCCTGCGGTATGCAAAGCTTAATGGAGCTCTGGCGCCATTGAGTGTGTTAAAAGTGGAAACAAACATCGACCGTTCAGTGGGCCTCTGCATTGATCACAAATGAATGAACGCAACTGAACTCATAGGTAGCACCCAGAGGGTCCCTCTCTGTGGCAGTACGCTGGTTATAGATCCTGCAAGAGTTTGTTTTAGAGGGAGTCCTGCGTGACATCTGGCATTCAGAAGCAGGAACGTTGTCGGATGCATTGATCGACTGAGCCCGTTTACTGGGTGCATACGGATCAATCTCATGAAGCAATCATAACTGACATCTGTGACAATTTCAATTACGTACCCTTAAACAAGCTACTGGTCTTCAACAGTATTCTGAGAAACAATACATCAATGTTATGACCCTGCATGTTTCAGAGATATTCATTTAAGAAAATACATAATATCAGATACCCTTGCTGTTATACACGTGGGTTTAAATGACCTATAATTGAAAGCATTAGTTTTTTAAATAACTATTTTACAGCAACCAAAATTTACAATATTGTAAAAATGTCAAATAATGAGCAAATATTGTTGAAACTGTCAAATCTTTATAAACAATTAGAATATTAAATGTTGTTGCACAGACATGTTTCTCATTTCCACTGCATTTGTTCAGGTGCTTGTTAAAGTCACAGACAAGGTTTAAATCAACTTTGTTCCATGATGCTTCTTCAAGATGCTAAGATTAAAGATGAGTCGTACATTAAAAATGTCACTATTTTCTCTGTAACCCCTGTAACACTGTGGGTTCCCATTACTGTACCAGACTCTTGCTGAAAATCTTAAGTTAAAACAATTCACCTTAAAGGGCCAAAGAAGCAAAATTTTGCACAGTCATCATGGCTGCCACCAGTGTGAGCAAAGATGCTAACAGACAGTTTTTTCATCTGGTTTGGTTAAAAGCTCACGAGACTGACCCCCGAGGGACTGTGTGTTTCTTTAGGGGACACATATCAATCCCCCCAGCTGAGCTCCGCGGGCAGCGCGGTGCCCCTCCGAGACTCGCCTTTAGACTCGGCTCCGTTCCTCCTTTGGCCAGGGCGGGCCTCGCGGCCATGCGGGACTCTTGGCTGAACTGATCGAGTCCTGGTGAGAGCTGGCTCTGTGTCGCCCCCTGCAGGCTGAAGGAGAATGAGCAACGTGCACGTGTGCTGCAGGAGGAGCGGGAGTTCTACTGCTCCCAGGCTAAGGCTCTGCAGCAGTCCCTCGAGGAGCTCACTGCAGACAAGCAGCAGACAGAGGCAGAGCTGAAGGTCTGTGCTGAGTCTGTTTTTTTTCCCCAGAAGCCCTCACTGCTACTGGGTTGCAGCTGTGGTCCTTGATACACACTGGACTGTAGTATGCTGGTTTTTAGACATGTTTATTATGAGGATCTCTCTTTCATCATACTTGGCTGCTTCTTCTCCTTCCTTTCCTCCTTGGCTACATTATTCCTTCTTTTGTGCCTCCTCCCTCTATACCTGCATTTGTTCTGCTTTTTTTGCACTGTCCTGTTCCTCAGGCGGAGATACTGTCAAGGCTGGACCTGGAGCAGAGGCTGAAGCTGGCAGAAGAAGCATTACAGAGTCTGGAGCAGGGCTTGAATTCACGGGACCGTTCACGGGAGAAGGAGGAGAGGATGAAGGGAGATGTCAGCCAGCTTAGGAGTGAGCTTGGGCATACAGACATGACAATACACTTACACATACACACACATATATTGAAGCATGCATATACACATATGTGTGTGTGTGTGTGTGTGTGTGTGTGTGTGTGTGTGTGTGTGTATATATATATATATATATATATATATATATATATATATATACACACACACACATATATACAGAGAATGTCTATATATTATATATATATATATATATATATATATATATATATATATATATATGTATGTGTGTGTGTGTGTATATATAAATACAGACATTCTGTGAGTATAGAAATATTTGTATATAGATACATGTAAATAATGTGTATATCTAACTCTAATTGGGACAGCTGGTAGTGTAGGGATTAGAGCTGCTGCCTTTGGACCCAAAGGTCACAGGTTTGATCCTCACCTCCGGCTGTAGTACCCCTGAGTAAGGTACTTACCCTTAAGTTGCTCCAGTAAAATTACCCAGCTGTATAAATGGTAAATAAAGGTAAATAATTGTAGGTAGACAAACAGTGTAAGTTGCTTTGGAGAAAAGTGTCAGCTAAATGAATAAATGTAACTCACTCTCTCATTATCAATAATCACTTCGTTCATGGCGGTCCAGGTCTGTCCTGGAAGCACGGACGTGATATGTGTTATATATAGGTATATTAAATTGACTTGCTCTCTGGAAGTAATGATGGTAAATGTATAAATACATTGTAAAGTCACTTCCTTGTAACTTTAAAAAAAAGAAAATTTAATTTTGTCGTGGAGGTGTGGCACTGAATCCCTCCAGTAGAATATTAGGATGGTGGTAGGCTCCATAGCCCAGCATGTACAGGCCCACTCCCCTGTTAATAACCTTTATATCGGGGTGTACAATGTTTTGTTCACTGTCTGTATTTAGTTTTTTCTTATGTTTAGCAAGTAACTTAAAGTTATGTAAATTTAAGTGAAGTATGGGATAACCTGAGAGCTCTTTTACCAGAGTTCTTTGAAGAGTGCATCTGTGCTGCGGAGATTGAGGCCAAGCTGCCAGCGATCATGAAGAACGCTGTGTACATCCATAAGGCTGCAGCCCGACGCATAAAGAGCTGCCGCATTCAGAGGAAGACATCCAGGCAACGCTTGGGCCTGAGTGAGTTGAGAAGGCAGAGGGTGAATGTCCCTGCCCTTCCCACACCACCCCATTCACCATGCCCATTGCACAATCCTTGGAAATTTGCATCTAAATAAAAAATGTAATGTATAGGCCAAACTAATTCTGTCATGATGGAATTCTGCGGTAAATATAATTATTGATTGTAACTTTAATTGTCCTGTGTCATTGTGTCTCCACCTCTGTTCCCACCCTTGGATTGGCAGTGAAACACTCCCAGTCCTTTATCCTCCCATCCAGAGAGGACCTATCCTTGGAGGACCTAAAGGAAACTGCGCGTCAGCTCACTTTCGACAGCTCCTTCCGAGAAAGTCTGTACAAGTTCATCGCCGGCCGCGGTCAGCCCGAGACTCACAACTGAGGGTGAAACGGACCTAGTTGGTCCATCCTGATGAAATGATCCTCAATTCAGCGCTGTTTTACTGCATATTAGAATCGATAATTTTTAGATTTTATTCTTGTAGTTGTAATTAAATGGGTATGTGTGGAAACTAAATAGGGAATGAATGATTGATACAGTAAAAGTAGTCCCCCCCCCCCCCCCCCCCCCCCCGACCTCTTTCTTCTAGTTCAGTTGAAGCACATTAGCCAGATATGACTTCCCCTCACAACAAGAAGAGGAGGGCAGAGGTAGTGATACGTGCCTCTTCCAATGAGCAAGATGTGAGCTGGCTTCTTCTTGCTGCTCAGTGGGCTGCTAGCTTTGTCAGGCAAAGTAACTCACCTGGGGAGAGCATAATGGCCTCCGAGTGTTTCCGCAGCAGCCCCGTACATGTAGGCTGACCATAGCTTTTGTTGTAAGAAGCGGAAAGGAAAGGACTACACCCAGCTCATCAACACTCCTTGTATAATGTCAGCTATCTGCTTATCAAAGAAAATGAATTCAGATGAAATTGGAGGCAAGCAATGAAATCACTGACAATGTCAACTCGGTCAACATGTCCACCTTAAATGACCAAAAAAAGTTATTAACTAAATGAAGCATGTCAAGCAGTCCTGTCACTTGTCATTAGATACATCAGTGTGTTACACACTGTATTATGGCCTGCCACTTCTGTGTCTATTACATAACATCTGCTAGGCCTGGAACAGCGAGGAGTCGATGCCTGTTTCCTCTCTAACACACACACCTTAATGTGGCCCAGGAAGAGTTAGCAGAGGTATATGTTTGTATAAAAAATTCAATATTCAATTTTACCAATTACTAATGTTCTTAGAATTCAGCCATCTCATGAAACTGAAAATGTTAAAATGAATTTCTGCTGAACTGTGGTCAGTGTACTGCTAGAATTATTTTGTGAAAGGAATCCCAGAGCTAATAATCAACCAGTCATTAACCAGCTGTAGACTGACCTACAAGCCACTGATACTTTAGCACCTATAGTGTCAGTCTATCCTGGGTACAAAAACTCTGATAAGTGACAAAAAATCCAACCCAAAAGTAAGTTATACCAAGATGAATGTTACATGGAAAATATATTATCTGATGAAAAGAGCTTTATTTGTTTCCTGTTTATTGCATTAACAAATTAAATATCTTAAAAAAAAATATTCATGGGCATCAATATAGATGACAAACAATTGCATTCTGTATAGTTTCCCCCAGTCACTTTTGTATTAATTGGGAGGAAGCCACACGCTAAGATGTGTCAAAGAACACCTATCACACATCTCACATCACAGTATCAGCTGCATTTCCTTCAATCATCAATGGGGAATAAAAGCATTATGTGTAAATCATAATCTTCACAAAGCTTTACAAATGGAGTGGAACATTTTTAGCTTGATGTATTGGTCAAGGAGGCGAGCGAGAATGAGTGACAACACAATATTTATTCTACCCCACGCTTTAGTAAACAAATAGAAATGAAGGATCCATGGAAAGCTTTAGTTAACTCCAACAGAGCAGTTCGGTGGAGAGTCGTGGCAGAATTCACTTCGGAGCAACGCACACCGGAAACAAGTGGGTTCTGTACCCAGACTTCAACGTCCTTTCTTCTTTCCTCTGGTGAACACATGGCACACTGGAGGAGGAAGGGAAAACTTGGGTGAAAACGAAGGAAAAATGGTATTTTCTTTATTCTCGTGTCTCCTGGAGAAGTAGGAATGAAAGGCTGATTAAAATACTCATATTCATAAATAGCTGCCTCCCGTGCATCTGTTCTCAGATGAGCCACAGTCAGATTTCCTGTAGGACACTGGCGAACACGCCAGCATCAAAGGTACGGCAATGCCACCAGCCTGTTTACTTCAGCTTTCACTATTCTCTTGGTGCTTTTAAATGTAGGGCCAATTAAATGATTTTTTTTTTTTTTTTAGCAGCTCAGTGATTTTAAGATTTGCAATTAACTTCATATTCACAAAGACTGATATGGACATATGTACAGTGAGGTACCACCATTATTGGGTGTTCAGTATTTTGCACACTTTGACAGGAACAACTGTAGCAATATCCTGATCATATTGATAATATTTAATAAAACAATTGCAATTATATTTTTTTTTTACAAATTTAAAGATTTTGTTTGAAAGACATATTAGGCAGTATATTGCGATTTAACCGACATTTGTGGTAAAGAACCTGTAGTGACCATGTGAATCGGATGAACGTGCCAAGAATGGGAAATATTTGAATCCTGCGCTTTCAAAGTGCCTCTTTAAGGAACGGCATCTCGAAAATGATTCTACACCTAAAATCCTGTTGTGCATCAGCTGCCTGTTCGGCATGAGTTTGCATTTTACCTTAGCAAAGCCAAACGCGTTTGCAAGAACTGGATTCTGGAATCAAAGTCGAGCTCTGGCCCAGGAACTGCTACCAGTATGCTTTGCACCATTTTCCCAGGCTGCTTTGTGTTTGCAGCCCTGCCTGGGGTTCACACGGATTAACAACAGCGCCTTTGCTTATTTCCATGGCAACAACTGCATCGGCGGGCAAAGCCCCCCCCCTTTTTTTTTAATCAGGCAGATTGCAGGATTTGTAAAGAGAGCACTTTCTCTTCTAAATTCTTAAATCTCTCTGGATCTGTAATCTTTTTAACTGTACTTCTGGTATGTTTATCAACCAGTGTGTTGAGCTACTGGCATGCATTTCAAGTGTTCTGCTTCAAATACTAGAGAATCTAGTTTTTTTTTATTATTATTATTAATGAAGGTGGTAAATTTAGGAGTCTTTGCTTAGAACAAAGGCGTACACACCTCAACCACACACGCTATACCTTCTACCCCTTTACTTACTCATCCAAAAGACTATTGTGTGATTTGGAATTATGCAGTAATATTTTCAATGCAACCGGGGGGCGCGGTGGTACAGCGGGCTTGGCTAGGTCTTACTCTCTGGTGGGTCTGGGGTTCGAGTCCCACTTGCGGTGCCTTGTGACAGACTGGCGTCCCATCCTGGGTGTGTCCCCTCCCCCTACAGCCTTATGCCCTGTGTTGACGGGTTAGGCTCTGGCTCTCCGCGACCCCCGCTTGGGACAAGTGGTTTCTGTGTGTGTGTGTGTATTTTCAATGTAGCTCCTCAGTATGAAAGCAAAAATAACATTCAGAACAGCACATACCTGGGCTTAGCTTTCCGGACAGGCCAAGACTGCAGCTGCTGAGCTAAAAGTTGGCTTTTCGTTGTCACGAGTTTCCTTGATTTCTTCTGGCTGAAGCCCCCTGCAGAAGAGTGTGGACTGACATGGCGATGAGCTCCTGTGAACACTCTGCTGACACAGCTGGACTGTGTCACTCTGCTGGACATATTGACAGGAGCTCTTTTTCCAACTGCAGCTCAGCTCCTTCGGCTCATTTTTCATTCGCTTCTTTTTTCATCTGAAGACGAAAAGCCAGTAGAGTTGCCATGAACGTCCGTTTCCTTGGTGACAATGCACACTTTTCCTTTTGGAACGGCTTTGATGGACTGCGATGGTGAGCTCGCTGTCCACTGCTTGGCGGGGAGAATGAAAGGGTTTCAGAATTTGCAAAACCACTGACTACCACCAGCTGAGCACCACAAGAAGTTCATTCATCTTCTGCGGGCCAGCGCTAATCATTCCACTTCATGTACTTCAGAAGAGACTTTTGGGACGGGAACATCAATCCCACGTTTGCTACTCAGTAGCAAGACCACACTTCCCTGTTTGCATATCCTGAAATGTTCTGTTGGCTTCATCTGAACATGACTGACACATCCTAGCAGATATTATTGAAAAAGTAATATACGTAGCTCCAGAGTGATCCAATGAGATTTAAAAAACAAGATGAACTTGATGATACGTTGTAATCCTACATGGTTTGCAACTGTAGCTCGACTGTAAGGTCCCCGTGGAGCCCAAGCACAGCCGATTCCCAGCAGCGGCGGCGGGAGCGATGGCTGCTCAGCAGGGCTCACTTCTCGTCCAGGCTGGCCTTCAGCTTGGCTTCCAGGGCCATCTTGTCAAATGTACGCATGTTGGTCTCCTCCCGCACGCGGTCTCGCACGTGAAAAGAGGCACGCGCCATGGACCGAGCGCTCTCCAGCACGGCCCGCTTCTCCCGGAAGATTTGCTCGCTCTTCTCCAGCTTCCTCTCGATGGACTGCAGCAGTTCCAGCCGCCGCTGCTGCTCTTCCTCCTCCACGCGTTGCCGGTTCATGCGCTGCAGCTTCTCCTTCTCCTGCCGGCTCATCACGGCACGGAGGGCCTTCTCCTTGGCCCGCTCTTCTGCCACGATGGCTGCCTGCTGCGCCCGTCGCTCCGTTTCCTTCGCACGTACTTCCAGCTGTTCCTGCTGCTGTCGCTCCCGCTCCTCTGCTGCCCTCTTCGCTCTCTGGATTTGCTTCTCCTCACGCCTGGCCTTTTCCCGGAGTTCCTGTCCACGTCTCTCCATGATCTGCTCGTAGTTCCCGGAGGAACGACTCAACTTCTCCTCCAAGGCCTTCTTGGTCACTTCCCGCTCCTCTGCCTCACGGCGGGCGATCTCTCGAATCAGGGCGGTGTGCCGCCTCCTCTCGGCGCGGTTCAGCCCGCGTCGCTCCTCGTGAATCTGGTGCTCCCGCTCCTGCCTCTTCAGCTCTGCCATGGAGAGCTTCTCCTGCAGCAGGAGCTGATCCTGTTCCAACATGGCGGCCCGCTCCTCCTCCAGAGCTCGCAGGTTCTGCTCCTGCACTACTTTCTTCTGCTTCTCCTCGCGGGCCGCCTGCTGGAGCCTCTGCATGCGACTGCGCTCCTGCTGCTCTGCCATCTCACGCCACTTCTCCTCGTTCTCGGCCACCTGCCGCAGCTTGGCGGCGGTGGCCTCCTGCTCCTGCTGGGTGAGGCGTTGCTGTCGCGTGGACACCTGGGAGTGCCACGCTCGCTGGCACTGCTGCACGGCGCGCTGCTTCTCCCGCTCCTCACGTTCACGTCTCAGCTCCTCCAGCCGCCGCTCGCTGTCCCACTGCAGGTGCGCCACATAGCGGGTCTGGCTCATGATGTCCTCCTCCTGGTACTTGGCCAGCATCAGCGCCGCGATCTTGCGGTCCCGCTCAGGAACGGCTTTCAGTCCCCGCCGCTTGACCTCCTTTACGATACGTTCCACCTTCTGCGTGGTCTGGGGCGAGTGGCTGAGGTCACCGAGGCTGAGGCTGCGGCCCATCAGAGAGTTGAATGTGGCAAGGGTGCGGGCCCTTGGGCTGGACGCCTTAACCCACCGCTCTCGAGGCCCCTCCCAGCTGTAGGAGGACGAAGCACCTGACTCAGAGGAGGTGCGGGTAGTGGTTGAGGAACACGTCGGCTCCCGTCTCCGCTGTAAGGACTCAAGCGAATGGCTCTTCTCTTGCCTCTTTGGTTGAGATGAAGCAAAACCGTTGATCTCGGCAAAGGGAGCAGTTGAGAAGCCATTGCGAGACGGTGTCACACCGGTGACAGCGACGGGTGCTGTGGAGTTTGTCCCAGATGCTGACAGAGATGTGGAAGCCCTGGGGACGGATGAGGTAGCTCTGGGGGTTGATCTGGGAAAAGTGCTGGCAGATTTCACTATGGGACTTGTTCCTTTTTTAGTACTCGGCACTGATGAAACCGACTTAGAAAACGGAAGGGTCAATGAAGGGACGGTAGCTGAATGCTGCACAGAAGAAGAAGGTTTTGACTGCAAGGCTACAGGGACGGATTTTGAGATTTTGCCAGACCTTGAGGCAGCAGATTTAGAGGATGTAACTGAGTTACTTGAGGCAGGTTGAGGAGATTGTCCTGCCCCACTGACAACAGTTTTTGTGAGCTGACCGGTGGTAGTCTGCACAATTTTTGAAGGGTGACCCGAGCCAACACTGGCTGCGACCGGGGACCTGTCTACTGAAGCAGAAGCCGAGCTGCTATTGCTAGTGACGCTTGCTTGGAGCAGCCGTCTCCTCTCCTCCCTGATGATCCTCTCTCGTTCCTCCCGACACTGTTTTAGTTTTGCGTGCCTGTCCTTCTCGTAGGCCTCAAAGAGTCCTGTTGCCACGCGCATAGATCGGCCCGGCGCTTCTCGGGCGAAGTCCACAAGTGGCCTAGGCAGCAGCTCCACGGGTTTGACCCCACAGCGGGCGCAGGCCTCCAGGGAGTGCGGGCTGGTCAGCACGTAGCGGCTGCCCTCAGCGTCCGGGGAGTCGAAGTTGTACAGGTCCAGGTGAAGCTTGGGGGACGGGTCCCTCGTGCGATCTTGCTGCGGTCTGCTCTCGGAGGACGGCCCAGACTCCGTCGCGCCTTCCACAGCCCCCTCTGCCGACGCCGCTCCGCTCCCATTCTGCTCCGGCATGCGGGGGGCTTCCGAGGCCGTGGTCGGTGCCTCCGGCCCTGGACCTTTGCTCTTGCCCTGATCCTCCGCTTCGGACGGGTCGACCATGGCTAGCTAACGGCGAGGGTGCGAGGCGACGCATGACAAGAGTGGTCGGAGAGAAAGGGGACAGAATTTAATCAGAGGATTACATTGCGCTATCCAGAGCTTAAAACTGATGCAATCTGGGGCCAGCAATCTGGCACAGCTCAAAAATTCATGCATATTTTATGAACCGCCTGCTTGTTCTGGCTGTACGGCCTTTATC
This sequence comes from Scleropages formosus, assembly GCF_900964775.1. Lineage (NCBI taxonomy): Eukaryota > Metazoa > Chordata > Actinopteri > Osteoglossiformes > Osteoglossidae > Scleropages > Scleropages formosus. Next base: position 13,735,120 of record NC_041820.1, on the reverse strand, counting down.
AGCTGGGGTTTGCACCATTATATAAGGTTAACATTTCATTCGCCTCATCGAAATGGTTAAGTATAAGACAAGCGGCGTTCCCCCCCCGTACTACGTCTCCGGCACACCTCAGTCTCCCCGGCTGGACTGCAAAACGCAAAATGCTGCACCGCATCGACTCCACGCGCATCCTCCGCTTGTTCCTGCGCTCGCATTCACCCCACAAGCCAGGCAACGACACTCCTCGGTGCTGTTCCACTGGTTCTCTTGACCATTTCGCATTTCCACTCATAAATCATGTGCTGCACGACACGCGTGCAAAACGCCGCAGCGCGCGGAATATCATGCGAAGCGACTGACCTTCCCGGCGTCCAGCGAGCGCTTTGTTCCGAGCCTGGCGCGGCGCGTCCCCGCGGGATCCCCGCATCTCAGCACCTCAGCGCCTCATCATCGCCTCTCCGCGGTCGCGACGCGGGGGGGGGACGAGCTGCTGGCGGCCGACGCGATGCAGCGCGAGTCTGTCTGGCGCGCGTCGAAAACGCTTCCGTCGCGCAGCGGCGGACGAGGATCGCAGCTCCACGCAGCGCGATCACGCTGCACGCGCACTGTCACACGCACACCGCCGGCGCATCGGCGATCGCGATCCTCCTCCACTCCCTGTGCCCTGCTGCTGGCTGCCGTCACAGCCTCCTCTCGCAGCGTCGCGCCCGCTCTCCTCCTCCTCCTCCTTTACCATCATTTACTCTATTGCCCTGACGTTTTTGGCCAAGGCTGCTAAAAGTGTTGGTTTTCCTCACTAAGAGACATGCGTGCAGTTGCTCGTGTACAGCATGGTATAATAATTATTTTACTGTGGCGATCATCGATTGAGGGCAACTACTTTGATCAAAGGAAGCAGGGAAGGAATTAATATTCAAGTAATACATTTTAATAGCAGTTAATTTATAATAAAGCATTGTCTTATTTTAGGAGCGAGATTTCAACCGGGAACGTAGCAGGTGTCAGACAGCAACTCCAAGCAGGACAGCAGCGGCTGCCCCCCCCCCCATGTTCGCACGTCTGTGCGCCGCGTTCATCAGCGCGCGCTTTCCGCTCTTTGTCTCATTAAGGGACCGCCACGTGCCCCCTCGTGCCTTCGCGCGTTAGGATACCGTGTTATGATATCTGCAGCTGAAATAAAATCCACTGTTTCGAGGGTTTCTTTACGTAACGGAAGCCTGCTAAAATACAAAATTGGACACATTGAAAGGTCTGTTTATGTAATGAAACAAAGCTGTATTCCTCAGTTTTTCCTTTGCTTTCGTACTGTCTGACTGAAGCGTCCCAATAATACTGAGCTGCGAATAGGTTAAGTTTGAGGAAAAAGTAATAAATTATAGTGCTGCATATTTTTAGACTTTGAATAAAGCGATCATTTCAAACAAGTAAGAAGGCTTCTTTATAAATACTAAATTACTCGGCTTTCGCTAATAAAACTGTTTGTTTTATTTCTTATAAGGAATTGTCCGTACATTTTTAAATATATATATTTTTTTTACACAATGTGTTCTACAAAATTTAGCACAGCACTGTTTAGAATTCAGTCCAGAAACACACGTGTAGCAAACATGAAAAACGACGCCCCCTACAGACAGGAGCGCAGCACTGACCCTGACCCTTGAAACTGCCCACATCTTCCACAACTCAAGGCTACATGATTTATTTAAATTTAAAGGTAATTATGTAGGAGGGGCACGGTGGCGTGGCGGGTTTGATGTTCAAGCCCTGCTTGGGGTGCCTTGTGATGGACTGGTATACCGTCCTGGGTGTCTCCCCTCCCCCTTCCGCCCTGTGTTGCCAGGTTAGGCTCCAGTTCGCCGCAACTCTGCTCATGACAGGCAGCTTCAGCCAGTGTGTGTGTGTGTATCTGATATCGGTGCTGGTCTCACACACACACACACACATTTTCTGAACCGCTTGTCCCATACGGGGTCGCGGGGAACCGGAGCCTACCTGGCAACTCAGGGCGTAAGGCCGGAGGGGGAGGGGACACACCCAGGACGGGACACCAGTCCTCTGCAAGGCACCCGAAGCGGGACTCAAACCCCAGACCCACCAGAGAGGAGGACCCAGTCCAACCCACTGCGCCACCGCACATCCCATGCTGGTCAAACACTTGCATAAATTGCATGCATTCACACAGTCATCTACTGAAGTATCTGGTATTCTAGAGCACATTTTATTATGATAAAATAGTGAATTTTCATGAGGCAAAAATATTTTTTTTAAAATCTGAATTCATCAAATTAACTTTATTAGCAGGTACTGAATTTAGTTGCACAAGTCAAACAATATGCACAACAAACTTTTTTTGAGCTGTTGAATGACCGATCATCGATAGGCTCTCAAGGATTGTATTTTCCTCATTTCTACATACATGCAAGACCAACTTGCAGCTGGATGTCTTAGAGACACATCCGTGTCTCCAGAATCACAGCCAGGCAAACTTCCCAAGATTACAGGTCAAAGCCGCCATCAAATGATCTCACTTGACGCAGCGCCACTTGGCATCGCCTGGCTGTCTGGACTCTGTACTCCATACAGAGGGCCCATCGCCGAAACAAGACCACATGAGAATGAACAGATTGTCGATAAAGGGCTTTCACCATATGTGTTCGTTTTTGTCCTGGAGTCAAGCAGGCTCCACCTGGTATCATGTGCACCTGTTGCCAACACCTAACTGTCACACTCAGGGTCTCAGGACCAGTGACAGCATTGGCTGCACACCACCGCTGGTCCCAGTATTCAATAGTTCATTTGTATATAGCACCTGGATGCAAATGTAATACATAATCTAGCTACCAAATTATACATTGTAAAATAATTGCTATGTTTTTAATATCCTCATAGGGTTGATTTATAGACTGCATATGTATGTGCATACTGGGTGCTCAATTTTCAAAGGCAGTTGGCAACAGAGTCTGTTTGTAACCTGTTCACAAATCTACCACACACACCATCTGAAACCAGTTGTCCCATATGGGGTCACAGGGAGCCAGAGCCTAACCCAGCAACACAGGGCATAAGGCTGGAGGGGCAGGGGACACCAGTCCATCACAAGGCACCCGAAGCAGGACTCAAACCCCAGACCTACTGGAGAGCAGGACCTGGTCTAACCCATTGCACCACCATGTCCCTGCAAATCCACCCGTACTTCATAATCAATGACACCTTAGTCATACAAACATCTCTTGATTTATGCGCTGGCTAGGTTCTGCAAGAACCTCAGATAATGCTGTAATGAGCAAAAATTTGCTCTCAGGTTTTTACGTATTTATTCCAGTTTCATCAACCACTTGTCCTATGCAGGGTTGCTTTGTTCCAGGGATAGCGAACACTGGATGGGACGCCAGTCTATTGTTACAGTACAGTATTTTATTTACCTAACCTCATATGTTTGATATTTGGCTTTGAAAGAAAAGATAAGGCATATGGCCAAGGGAATCTTGCAGAAATGCAATGTTGTACAGATCAGCACCACTGAAATGATTGTTCACAGCAGAAAACCATATGAAATGTCAGGATCATGGTGCAAGGTGGAAAAGACACAAGCGAAGCAAGGGATCCCAATCAACAGACCGGGGCCCTTTGTGACAGAAGATTGGAGGTCATAACCCCTTCAATATTTGTCCTCTTTTACCCACCACATATCACATCTACCTTTCTATAAATAGTTATGGTATGTACCGAGTTGAAGCTGACCCATAGCGACCACTTGCACGGTTTTCAAGGCAAGTCAAGGGAGGAAACAGAGGTGGGTTGCCAGGTCCTTCCTTTGCATGGCAGGGGAGGCAAACACAGGGAGAAAGACAGGGCCACTACACCCCAAGCAGGACTCGAACCCCAGACCTGCCACACAGCAAGGCACCAGCCAAACCTACCATGCCACCATGCCCCTATAAATAGTTAATCGTATTAAAACAAATAAAATGTGCCCTGTCAATGAATTCATAGTAATTCATAATTTTATTCTCAGCTCATAATAATTATGCATGTGCAATCTATCTTTTAAGAAATGCAGGCTTAGAGGATTAGCGTGGCCAACGTGCTGACAGTCCACTGAAAAAATAAGCCAAACGGGGGGTTCTATGAGAAGCAAGGATCACTGGTGGTTTTCTTTGCCACAGAAACCACATACTCTTAATTTGTCTCACAAAACAAGTGCCAGTTTCAGTCTTTCTGTACGTTACATTTACAAGATATTGTGTGTACCACGCTTTTCCATCGCTGTTTCCCCTTTTATTGTTCTTTCTCATTAAAGTGGACTTGGGGGGGGGGGGGGGGGGGGAGAGACAGGATATGAATTGACCGAACACGTCAGCTGCACCTGATTTTCTGCCAGGCATGGAAATGTGAAGCTGATACGGTACCAGAAATGGCTGGAACTGGGGTGAAAATTAAGGAGAAACAATAAGTAACAAACAGCAATGAAAATAGTCATAGAGTACAGCTGTAAATAACACCGACGAGGAAAACTAAATGCATGTAAATAAGGATAAGTGCACTAATTACTGTCAGTGTTGCCAGTTTGGAGCACTTTAAAGCCGAAATCCTCATTACAGGAGGGTCATGCCCGTATCTGAAGTCTGGTTGCCACAACAGATCCAAACAAATCGGCGAGTCTCAAACATTTGGCAGGCATCTGGATGAACAAAGGCAGCGGAGAATAATCACCTAAATTACCGTATGCCATTCGATTATGTCATGTTAACACGGTGGAATTTTATTGTGGGCTGAATTCTCCATTCAATCTCTGTGAATTGAAGTTTTGGAAATGCTCACGCTCGACAGTGCCGAGAGTCCTGGCCATAGCTATAAATTGTCCGGAGGGTCAAGAAGGTCAGAGCACACGCTGGTGCTGGGAGCACTCCTGTCCGCTACGGATGCTCAAGGTCCCAATCGTAACGTGAGCTACGTCAGTAGGGCATTTTTATGTGGCAAGGTCCACATTTAGGGTTGTGGTAGCCAAGATCTTGTACAACAAACCTGTAGTTTTAGTCTTTGCGGCTTCTTAAAGTTGTGAGCATTATAAAATCAATTGCAAAAATGGACATAACATTTTTCATCCCTTTGGAAACATTATAACTCATGTAGAGTATTTGACTGACTAACTTGGTGATCCCTGTTATTTATTTATTCATTCTACATTTGCTATCAAAGCTGTTCCACAGAAATTAATTTTTGAAAGCAAATGTTTTTGAGGATTTTGTGCTGATTGCTATTGATTCCCAGGAAATATGAAAGAAGGTCATAAAGTCATTTGTCTCTTTTTCCCCCAAAACTAGTTATACCAATTTCTGTCTTTTTTTATTCTAACCAAAACTTGATGTCCTTTATAGAAATCATTTGTTAAAATTCAGCTTAATCTTTTACAAATACTCACATTAATCATATCCAGTACATCCAGGTGTATGAGCAGGTATACTGTTCTGTAATAGTGTGAATTACCAAACAGAACAAGTCTTCACAGAATCACTTTATATGGCGTTTTCTGGAAAAAGCCTGTGCATCTTGCATGTATTTTGCCAGTTTTCACTGTGGGAGGGGGTTCTTCAGCCCTCTTCAAACCATCCCTGTGCAACCAAAGACACAGACCTCGGACCCCAGACATGCCTGTATTACCTGTATCACCTGTGTTACCTGTGTCACCTGAGTTACCTGTGTTACTTGTGCCACCTGTGTCACTTGTGTCACCTGAGTTACCTGTGGTGACGCACTGGTTCCATCCAAGCGCATCTTCTTCCAGATGAGCAGCTGCGATTCGTCCCAGCAGCTTCACTTTCCCGAGTTTTGATTCGCGACATCGTTCCAGGCATCGAAGTTCGCGCAAGTGTCAATGCAGAAGTACGACCAGCAGGTGGCACTGCGCGCCAGCAGAGTCTATCCGGCGGTCAACCTGAGCTCCTTTCGCGGCGCTGCGCGGACGCTTCAAAATGACTGCCGACTGCAGTCGCAGCGCCTACATTCACTGCATCGGCGTGATATTTCAGCAAAGCTCTCGAAATCGAACTGCAAGTGAGGGAAATCCAGTACTTTCAAAGAAGAGGGGCTGCTGCCTTTGGAGCCCGTGTGCGAATGGGGAATAGCTGTTAGTGTTAAGTACCGGCGACGTCGTGACGTGGAGAGAAGCGTCACTCAAGTCAGAAAAATGAATGAACGAAAGAAAGAGCCAAAAAGCAGCAATTCTCACTCTTCGCAACTTGTCAACGAGCAGGGGAATGTCTTAACAAAACCTTACTTCTCTTTTCCTGCGAGGTCCCGTTTCAAAATACATGTGTGGAGCTTTTCTTAGCGGAGCCGCCGTTCATAATTGCGGCGCCCTCGCTGTCCTTAGGCCCCCCGCAGTGCTTACAGTAAACACTCACTTTTCTCTTCTTCATTACATCTCGTTTGTAAGCTCACCAAGAATGACCGAGCGTTTCAAACAATGTGAAAAATTCCCAAATAATTTATAAAACAAATATTTTTTTTTTTTTCCCCCCGCCATGTTTACATGAAACAAAGATTCGTGAGCTTTTGGATTTCCGACAAAAGCGCTCAGAATACAGTCATTGTTCTGCCGAACAGGCAATTCAATAAACAATTTTGTACAAGAAACAGGAAAGAGATCTGACTTTCGTCCGACCTCAGATGATCAGAGATTAATATGACATGCGATGAAACCACTTTTGTAACCAGCGTGATGAGGTTCCATGCAAGATGACAGTTTGAGCAGAACAAAACCAAGCAGGTGATCAAACACGAAAGCAGATGGAAAGGTTCTGCTTGTCTTTCTCCAGGTTCGTCTTTTCCCCCACAATTCCCTTTTCCTTCATAGTTCTGTCCTTTCCTTCCTAAACACGACGCTTCAGCATCGTCTACCTACATGTATCAGTCTTTCACTGCACTACTATACCTCCCGTTATTATCTTACCCTCATACAGCCTTTACCTCCAACATAATTAACACAATACTAGCTAACATACGATACTGCATATTATGTATTTAATGCTCAAAATACATAAAATTACTCTTTTTGAGGGGAGTGCAGTGGGTTTGGCCTGTGCCTGCTCTCTGGTAGGTCTGAGGTTCAAGTCCTGCTTGGGGTGCCTTGCGATGGACTGGCGTCCAGTCCTGGGTGTGTCCCCTCCCCCTCCGGCCTTGTGCCCTGTATTGCCGGGTAGGTTCCACCTCGCCATGACCCTGCTTGGACAAGCGGTTTCAGACAGTGTGTGTGAGAGCCAGTATTTCATTATTCTAGTGTTTTGGCTGAGGGCGTAGGGTGCAGTGGGTTTGGCTGGTGCCTGCTGTGTGGTGGGTTCGAGTCCTGCTTGGGGTGCCTTGTGATAGACTGGCGTCCCGTCCTGGGTGCGTCCCCTCCCCCTCCAGTCTTACGCCCTGTGTTGCCGGGTCAAGCTCCGGCTCGACGGGACCCCACTTGGGCCAAGCGGTTGTAGATGTTGGTTGGGTTAGTATTTTGGCTTCCAAGACTGAAAACAACTGTGACAGGTTGGAAAAAACTGGTGTTTGCAGTCATTGTTGATTAGAAACTGAAAATGTGTCGCACTTGCAAAACTTAATCTTATTTGCTCATACGCACAACTCAAACACCTTGATAACTACGCTATGTCTACCTAACTTCTGCCTGATTTCTGTATTAATGAAAACTGTCATCAGGGTCTTGTTCCAATCCAAAGCCTGTCTCGTGTTCATTTGGCTTCCAAAAGAAATCACAGTTTAGTCCTCTGTGAGCTGTTCCAGTCTCTAATGAATGACTGGAGGAGACATTCTTAGTTCCAAACTCAAACTTTAAAAAAAAAATGTTTATTTAAAAACATTTCTTATTCAAAATATAAAAGAAAACATAATGACTTTGTAGCATTGGATTTTCTCCTTGACAACAGAAAAACAGCTATAAAACATTCATGTGTTCCAATTTTTTACCTCTGTGATATATAGAGCTATTAAGCTGATGCTTATTTGTTTGAAAAACATCTCTGAAAAGCAATACAACTGCAAGCTGCATCTGTGACTTTGATAAAATCAATAATTGCATCTCTAGTAATGGTCCCAGGACTTACAAATTTACAACTTGCAAAACTTGCCAGATTTGCAATTGTAACAGTGCCTGCAAAGCTAACAAAACTGCATTTAAAATCCAAGTAATTAATGAGATTTAATGTCCTGAAATGAAGTAATGTAAAATATCTTTTTTACATTTTGAGAGCAATAACCCACCACACCGATAAAGGCTCACTATTTGTTATTAAATCAAATTGACTCGGCATATTATGTGACTTGCATATTTTGTGTATTAAATTTATGATTTTATATCTTTCATTTTATAAATTAATTATGGTAAATGTTAACTAATTTTCCAGGGATCTTCTCATTGTACAGTTGAACTGATACCTAAATTGACTACCTAATATTTAAATTGACTAATATACAAAATATATAACTACATGTAAAAATATAGAGAATATATCGAGCATGTAACAACACATTTATATAGTTAAGAGTTTTATATATTTACTGTTTACATAGTTATATATTGCAATTGATCCAAAGATACATTGGGTATAAAAAATAGATGTATTCTTATGATCATTTCCACACAAGACAGTTTAGATTTTGATAGCTGTTCTAGATGGGATCGTGTACTGTCTTGCACTCTTGATGGGTCCAAAATTTGTCTTTAAGCAGAGGTGAATGTTAATATGAGCGAAGGGGAAGGGTCTTCCATTCCCTTCCTCAAGCACTTGCAAAGGGCCCCTTCATATAATATGTCAGAAATGCTCTGCTCCCCTTGACTTAAGGGAATACTTAAGACGTGCTTCTTTGTCAACCTGTGTTGACAGCCTCACCGAAAATTATTCTGATAGTTCCATCTATTCTTCCGGCAACAGTTTCAGCTTCCTTAAGGTAGCCTTTTCCACGCGCGATGCATTTTTGAAACAGTTTTAGCAGTTCTTATAACCATTTAAAAAATCCTTTTACAATGGACAAAACAAATACCAGAAAGCTTGAGAAAAAGCACACGCGTGCCGGTACTCGTATGTTTCCGTTTACGAATTTGCACTATGGAGAAGGATCTAATTCCACAAGAGAAGTTTAACTGACTTGCTGTTCGGGCAGATTGCGAAGGGAGGCGCACCGGCCTGCATTAGATAACCCAGATGGTGGAATTTGCAGTGCTGACCCCCTAAACTCTTGACCTGGTGTGGGGCAGTGCGAGATTAATTGGCCCCACCCGTATGCTGTATCGGAGGAGCGGGGGTAAAGTGACCAGAAGGAACGCGCTGTCTGGCCTGGGGAAAGGGGGCTAGCGCTCCGGGAAGAGGGACAAGGCCGCACAGTTCACTGGTGCAGGGCACGGGTTACGTTCCCTTACCCCAAGCTGGGGGTTCACAGAGAGGTGAGTCCAGCTGGTTCGCTGGGAAGCGCCCCCCTGGCGGCCTGTGCGGCTTGGAAGGTGCGCCACTGCCGAGTTTCCCCATCGCGCCTAGAGAGGGCCCACCTGGAAAGAGAAGCCAGGAGGGACCCCCAGACCTCAGGAATTCTGACACATGTGCAAACTTCGGTAGGGTTTCAGAGAACCATCGTCTGATCTCCGGGGCTTCGAAGGCCTCCGCGTGTTCCTTCACACTAGCGCTCGCTTGCGGAGCCCACAGGTGGAGGGGTAATTGTCAGGTGCGTTTTCGCTGTGAGTAAATCGGCGTATCTGCGCCCACGTGGCCTGCTAATTAATGTACAGGCAGGAGCTTCAGAGGCCCGGTGCCCATTAACCGGGTACAAGAGCTTCTTCGCTGTTCACGGGGTAATCTGATGATTTACTGTTTCAGTGACTGCAGCTGGCAGAGACCATGAAGTCCTGACTGTAGTACAGACCTTAATAGGGCCTAGTGGCCAAACACTCCTCTCCTGCCGCCTCCCTTTCGTCCAAACTGTCCTTTTCACAGACGTTCTGACGCTCTCGACCTTTCGTTCCACCGATTCATCCTGCCAAACACTTGAGACTACTAAAGCACCAGTACATCTAAACAGCACACTGCCGCTTGCCTACGGTTTTCGTTTCTGCATGCGCAATTAAACACGAAGCGCTTCCGTTTTCAGACGTTCGGGCACACTTTTCTGTTGTAAAAGCCGTTCCAACATTTTCCGCTTGCTGGGATTGCAGGTTTTAACTGCGCCCTTAAAAGGCGGGTGTTCGGAAGAACAGACCCAGCCTTCTGATAGCAGACCTGAAATTTTTCTCACCTTGTCACTTCCCTGCTGTATTTTTCGGAAAATGCAGCCAAACGAAACGAAAAGGCGGGTGGAAGATGGTAACTGTCGCGGAGCGCGGGGTGTTGGTCTGCGTGCTCATTACGGCCTTCTTGTGAGTTTGGGCCAGTCGTTCAGGTTGCCGGACAGACAGGCCGACCGACCGTCAGACAGACAGACGGAGAGTCTCTTCGGGTTTAGGACCGCGGGGCTCCTCCGCCCGCTCGTCTTGTGAAGACCAAGACCTTTCATTGCCCCCAGTTCACATTTCCAGCCTGCGTTTGCCAACAGAAAGGGCCACGTTTTCTTGACAGCTTCAACAACTCCCGCTCCCTGACCGTGTGCTTTTCTCTCCCCCCCGCTCCCCTCCTGGGCGATGGCACAAGGGTCCCAGGCTGCTGTGGCTAGTCCCCCCTCATTTAAGGGGAAAAGGTCCCCGAGACATAGCTGTTAATTCAATCAAGGGAGCTGTATGCTCAATTAGGCATCCATAAGGGCTCAGGATGGGTCCGGGGCCCTGTGGAGGGCAGGCCGCCCAGCCCCCGGGAAGCATTAATTGTGGATGACAGTGTGTAAACAGTGGGGTGAATAGGCAGCGCAGGTGCGGGACACCCAGGCCTGTCTCAATGGCTCTTTTCACACCAGTCTCACTCTCCTTTCCCTCTTTCATTGGCCCTCCCCCCCCTTATCCTTCACTCTCTTTTGCCATTTTTCATGCACTTCATTTTCAGGCACTTACATATTAAAGGCAGATGATAATGGGCTGTTGGTAGAGATTGCGGGATGGTGAGAGCAGTTGGGTTGGAGATCGTTGGTGTGTGTGTGTGTGTGTGTGTGTGTGTGTGTGCGCGCGCGCACAGTGTATGAGGGAATTGCAGAGGGGAGTGCAAGAGAAAAGTAACAAAAATCTGTGCATCCGCTGCTGTCCGGAGCGTTCGGCCAGCGCTAGAAGTGCGCGGCTTCTCAGATTCAGGATTGAGTGAAAATTGCAGCCAGTACATGTAAAGGATGTGGAATTTATCGAATGAAATCCAGATGAGGACTTTAAAGAGAGAGAGGGCTTTCTGTCTGACCTCACATTTTTCCGTTTGAAGTCCCCGTTCTGTCTGTCTTTCCGTCTCTCCTCCCACCCTCCTTGCTGATTTGTGCACTTCCTTCTGAAATGGGGACCTTGACGCTGACGGCAGGGAGAAGCCGGCGTGCTGCACGCCTGTGATGTTTCAGCAGCTGGAAGGACATTAGGAGAAGAAGACACCTGAATGGAAGGTGGCCTCTGTCACTCAAGCACCCCCCTTGAATACATAACCCCTCACCTACACATTCTCCCACATACCGAGATGCTGAAGCAAATCCCAGCTCAGCTCAGATTGTATAAATTTTTCTCTTTGTAGGGCCTCGGAGTTCTTCATCCGCATCCTCTACGTTTTCGTCAGGTCGAAAAGCGATCGAAAAGCTAAATGTCACAAACACTTTGTTTTGCGCAGTTCTCAAAAACGTACAATACAAGCGGCTTTGGACTGAAAGTACACTTTGCTTTATTTTCCTTTTTCGCATTCAAGAGCTAATATCCTTTCGATTACATAACTTGGCGTATCTCACTTTACTCCAGTCAGTAGCATGACTCTGTTTCCACTCCTACAATTTTCTATGAAAAAAAAGCACTTGAGGGAAACATGTTTAACACAAAAAATAAATCGGGTTGCTACATCCGGTTTCACTCTGGTCCAGGAGAGCAGCCTGGATGTGCACAGACACCTGCTAATTTTCTGCCTGATGCACAGGGACCGGTCACTGAGGATCTGTGAAAGACCGCCTGGTAATTGGGGAACGCATTTTCTTCTTTGTTCTACTGACCGCCATTTCATGTCCAGCCAAATGACAGCAAGAGTTTGTGTTAAGCAAGGCTTCCCAACAACACTTTTTACACCCCAGAAAAATCGGCCCCTTTGTTCACGTTGCGCACATAAAGCAACAAAAATAGAAAGCAGCGCATAAAGTGATCTCGTTAACATTCCATTAGCATCGCCCATCTTGTCCCCTGCGTCAACCCTTCACCCTCCAACCCAGAGCGGCTTCACAGACGGGGAACAGGGTGCGCTTGTTGGCACGCACCGCACGGGGAGCGGGTGGGGTCACACACCATCAGCATGGGACGGTACCCAGATGGGCCAGAACTCGGCGCAGCCACGCCGTGTGAAGGTGGCCCACGGGGGGGGCTCTGCGTGTCCGCTCCACGCGTTTAGATCTTCGTTCATCCTCTCCTTCCGCCTCGGCTCTGTTTGTGACAGAATAAGAAAAATGTATTTAGAAATGATTATGTTTTGTCTCTTTGCCTGCTCCTCTCCTTCTCCCTGCCCGACCAACACCTCCAAAATCCCCCGCTCCTCACTTGTGAAAAGGCTCCGCTGTTGAAACCGACACAGACAGAAATCATTAATTCTGACCCTAATTGTGCCAATTCGAAGTTCTCAATAGCTCTAATTACAAGCCTCTTCATTGCGGCATTCAAAAATTACAAAATTGTCACAGCAAACAAGTGTTTTTGAAGGCATCCAGTTCCTTCTTGTTTTTAGAAGGCAACATTAAACTCTTCTGGGTTCACATACAGCAGCTAAGATCCAACATTTTTAAAGGATATTTTGAGAAAATAGAGAGAAAATGCTGCTTTACACACTTTCCTTTAGAATTAAGTGCCTTTTTGAAGTACCTGTGTTATAAATATCATTCCCTTCCAAAAGCGTAATATAACTGATAATTTCTGGAATGTCTTTTTAATATGATGGAGAAATTTATCTGAAAGTGAAATCATTTTATTTACAGTTGTAACCCGTTTTAAAAACTGAGTGGTGTAACGAGTTTTGAGAGTGTTACGATCTCAAAATGTGAAATTAACCTTGGAGTTTTGGAACAGCATTAAATCATGGCCAAGATTTGGATCATTTGAATTCTTGCTTAAAATAATATAAAACTGCAAGAGGATAAAGACTGTGTGGAGGTCAGATGGCCCCGTTCAGTTCCATCATGCAGCGGCGCTTTGGGAGCATTTTGCTGCACGTTAATAGTTTGCGATGATTTTGTCACTGTAATCACTGTCTTCCACAGTATATTTCCTTCGCTGTCAGCTCAGTGGAGGGGTTTACAAAAGGACTCTTTTAAAAATGAATCTTCCTTCAAGCGATACATTTCACACACCACATTAAAACTGAGCGGTACATTTGTTACAAAAAATTATTTTCCCAAACCACCTGAAAATAACTGATGGAGAAACAAGATTTACATTATTTGGCTGAAACTTTACTCCAAAGCAACTTAGAGCCACATTACTTACAATTCTTTGCCCATTAATATAGCTAGGTAATTTTCTCTAGAGCAAATTTAGGATGTGTCCTGTTCAAGGGTAGCACAGCTGGAGGTGAGATGCAAACCTGCAACTTTTAGGTCCAAAGGCAGCAGCTCAAACCACTATCCTACCAGCTGCACTGAGACTGTATTTGTAGGTATTATTGGATTGTGAATCTGTCACTTTTGGAATGGATATATCATAAGGTTTTATACCATCTTTCATTATTTTGTTTTGAAATTTCAAGAAAAGAAAATTCCTCCTAAGTTCCGAGTTTGCTGGCTGTATAAATGAAATGGCAGGAAAGCAGGCAGACGTGAACATCTGCCCTGTGGACTTTGAATCTTTTCCCCTCGGTTGTGTCTCACAAATGCGCGCTGGTTCGGCCTGACTGTAGGGACGGGGGAGAAAGAAGTGTGAGAAGCTGAAAAGCGTAAGGGAGAGGGCATGAGGAGAGATGAAGGAAAGGGATGGACAAAGAAGAGAAAGGCAGGGAGACAGAGGAGTCTCCCAGCCCAGTTATTCAAGCTTCCTGTCCATTGTACATAACAACATAATTATGTTAATTGGATACACATTATCTTTCATTGGTTGGCCTTTCATTTTTTTTTGTCAGAATTTCTTCAGGTTTTTTTCTCTGTGAATGCGTGTTTGTGGGGAGGAGTGCGTGTCAGTGTGCTCATTTGTCTGTGCATGCGTTTCTAAATGTATATTTTAAAATCTGCACATACCACGTTTTGTTTCAGTAGGTTTGCATCTGCAGACACATGTGCAAGTGGTCCTGTGCATGCACCGTGGGCTTTTCCGTGGCCAAACAAATAAGAGAGTTCATTTTTGAATATCTTAACAAGAGCGGTGTTTCTTTTCACTAGATTCTCAAAGAAAAGTGCTGGAAATTTATGCTCGGGGTAAGCCGGTCTTGTGAATGAAGACACATCAGAGATACAACATTATTTACAATATAAAGGTGTAGCTCACTGAGAATACGGGCAAATGAATGCTGTAATTGGAGCCACAAGGATAAAAGACAGCAGAGAATAAAGGCGAAGAGAAAAGATTGGAGGGAAAAGGATACAGCCAGCTGCTTAGAGCCGATCGGCAACCCTGCTCACCCCCAGCACACCATCACCCCACCCCCAAACTACAAACACACAGTCTGGCCTCCTGATGTGCTTCTGACAGCTATTGACTTTAGATGTTTACCATTGTATCCCTGGTCGAGAGGCTGAATGACACAGCAACGGAGTGCCAGTCTATTCCCATCCCAGAGCCTGTGTTTTCAGGCTTTGTGTAAGAACGGGACCCTCTGACCCCACTCTTCCCTTCTTTATGTATTCATTTATTTATTTGCTCTTTACTTACTAAAGCTTGCCTTCAACTCGGCCCTTATTATCTTACTGTTATTTATTCATTCAGCTCATGCTTTTCTCCCAGACAACTTAAAATGCTTCATTTGGACACAAAGACACTCAGAATTATTCACCAGTTTATACAGCTGGGCAATTTTTACTGTAGCACTTTAGGGCAAGTACTTTGCCTAAGGGTATTTCAACAGGAGTGGGGACTTGAACCCTGGTCAATTTCACTGGAAAGCAATGTTTCCAACCACTGCACCACATGCTGGCTATTTATTTGAGTTATTTCAGTAACTTAATGCTAAATTAATAATAGGAGTGTCACTATGTTAAACTATCACATCCCATCTTTCACATACAGAAGAATATGCTTACATTTATTCATTTACTAATATTTTTCTCCAAAGCGACTTAGTCATCTACCCCTTTAATAAAACAGGGTATTTCGCTAGAGCATTTTAGGTTAAGAACCTTGATCAAAAGTAGAAATGAAGAGGTGGGATACGAATGTGCGAGCGGAAAGTAGCGGCAGCCCCTTTTTAATATGTGTCAATCATTTGTATATATATTCACGTTTTTGTGCATAAACATTTAATTCTTTCTGTATTCTTTGTCGTGTTCTATGTTCCTTCCTATGTTGTTTCTAAGTGCAATTTTAAAGAATAAAGCTCAAAAAATAGCCGTTCGAAATATTAGGTGAAAAGCACTACAAGTGAGGTGGAGCGATATTAAAGGAGCTCCCCCGTCGATCGATGCGCGAAAAGAGCCGTGCGACTTCGCTCAGGGATACTCGATCGCCATTGGACACAATAGGTGTCAATCACCGCTCTCGTACCCGCCCACTTAAGTTTTAAATGGGTCCCAATGGAAGTTGAGCCACTTAACCTGTGGCGGTCGTGAGGTTCGAGCGCTCCGGCACGCTGGATAAAATCCGTCACTATGGTGACAGCCAGTTCGTAAAGGACCGCTCCCGAGTAAAGCTATGTAACTGTACATACATAGAAGTACAAACTATTATCCCAAGAAAGCTGGTTTTCCGTGCTCATTTAAGATCGTATCGAAGTGAAGTAAAAGCAGTGAGTTTAAAGTGGGGACGGCGGTGCGACAGACGCCCTTCAGACCCTGCAGTCAGTGAATGATGTTTGCCCGAAATTTCGCCGTTTTCCTTTTCTCCTTCTTTTTCGCGCTGCCGCTGCTGTGCCTCCTCCTCCTGCCTCGGACCTCCGCACAGAAGCCAACAGGTCCACGGGTGAGTGAGACAACCGTGAAACACATGTATGTAAGAAGGATCATTAAAAAGCCTAATGTCATTCAGTTAGAGCAGCGTACGGTACGTGGGGGAAATCGGGGCAGATCGATCGATGTGTCACCGCACATGATTTAATGCGACACTTGGAGCGCTTGTCCAGAGCCGGGCTTCACATCATGTCTCAGTCGTACTAGTAGTAGTGTATACACTTTTAGTCAGGAGCTGAGAAACACACCCTGCATCACACACACACACACAGCAGCCTTAGGATATTTTATTATTAGCTGTCCGAAACAAAGCCTCTGCAGACTTCCAGTATAATTATTTTTCCCACGAAACTTTCTCAAATAATCACGATGTCGAGAAATCATCATTATCGTGTCATGTTCGCGGTGCCCTCATGGTGAGGGTGAGGTGTCACCGCACGGCTGTGGCGCTCCGGTAATGTCCCCTGGAGAAAGGTGTGTGTGTGTGTGCGCGCGCGGCACACACACGCACCCACACACACCCACGGAAAAGGTGTCCCCACACACCGCTCCGCACAGTGACAGTGCTGAGCTGCTTTTCCCCGTGACAGGCTTAGGCTGTTCTTCTTTTTTTTTTTTTTTTTTTTTTTTATGGAGTCATGGTCTTTGCTGACAAAAGTATGTTTTGAGTTTTTAGTGCTTTATAAGTGTGTTTCTTTCCCGTAGCGTCACCCGCCCGCCCCCCTTTAACCTGGAGGAGTTTGCTCTGTGCTGATGAGTTTCTCTTGTGCGCTTAGTTACTCCCCATTTTCATCTGCACCCGCTTGTCTGTTTTCTGTAAAAGATAACACCTGACATTTATTACAAGTGAACGAATGAATGAAGTGCTTTGCTTGAATGGAGAAACGCAAGAAGTAATAATATAATAATAATAATAATAATAATAATAATAATAATAATAATAATAAAAAAGTTATTCCCGTCTTCTGTAGGATCCGATACAGTTACTATGTATGTTACTGTTCAGAAATGAAACAAGTTTTAACCATCAAAAAATATATTAAGAAAGAGGAGGAGTTTTCATTACTGACTAGTTTCATATATAACTTTATAAAAACAAAAAAAGCTAGAAAGGTTGTAGTATGCAGGGTTGTGGGGAGTGTGGTGGTGCAGTGGGCTTGGCCGGGCCCTGCTCTCCGGTGGGTCTCGGGTTCAAGTCCCGCTTGGGTGCCTTGTGATGGACTGGCATCCCATCCTGGCTGTGTCCCTTCCCCCTCCAGCCTTGTGCCCTGTGTTTCTGGGTTAGGCTCCGGCTTGCCGTGACCCTGCTCAGGACAACTGGTTTCTGTGTGTGTGTGTGTGTGTGTGTGTGTGTGTGTGTGTGTGTGTGGGAGCATTAGTGTGTGATTACACTGTACTCTTGTCCATGTTAAAACTCCTCAAAATGTGTTTGTGGGGGAGGGGAATAGGTGGTTTTTCTTGGGGGGGAGAGGACAGCCCCTCTTTTCTGTGCCATTGCCTTTGTACAAAATTGAGGAGGTGATACAAAGTTATGCTTCTGTGGTCATTTCCATGTCGTGGAAGACATCATAATGTTCAGGAAGAACACGTGAATGGATGTCAGGTGCATGTTGCTTGGAAGATAAGAGCTTCATAGATTTTATTAAATACATTTATTCACTTAGCTGATGGTTTTCTCCAAAGCAACATACAATGTACTTACAATCATGTTACCCATTTATAGAGCTGGGTAACACTACTGGTGCAATTTTATGGTAAGTACCTTGATCAAGAGTACTACAGCCAGAGTTTAGGTTTAAACCTGCAACCTTTGGGTCCAAAGGCAGCAGCGCTAACCACTATGCTACCAGCTGTCCTGATAGCCAAGCAGCACGTCTACGACAGGCAAGTAGGATTGAGTCACCATCACATTATACAAGGTTACATCTACGCCATCTCACAAAGGCTTTCAGTAACACCCTTGCTGAGAAGCTTTCAGCTCATCTCATAGAAAGCAAAATTTCCATCACCTTACGCCTTATTATTTACACCTTACCTTTAGCTGCACCATCTCACGGGTTATGGTTAAGTGAAGCACCTTGAACCACTTTTCTACAATCCATATTGAAGAAAGACAGGGCGAACATAATTGCCTTATTAAACAGGATAAACATCACAGCTTTTGTTAGATAAGTGCTTTCTTTGGAATGCTTTCGTTCTGTTTTTTTAAACCTGCATTAGCTCTAGATACAAAAAATTCGGTAAGATAAATCAGAACTGTCCAGGTCACAGTTTCAGATGACTAAAATGTATGATAGATTGCATACGAGAGATGTGGAAAAACATATCCCCCACTCTGTTCTTCTTGGATGTTACTGGCACGAAAACTGTGCATAATCATAGCTGAAGGGTAAATAAATTTTTACATGGTACAAAAATGCAGTCTTAAATTGAAAAAACCAAAGAAGTATATTCCCTTGCCATGGCAAAATAGTGGCAGTTGCTTTGCTACCATTAACTTTTGCCATAAAGCCATAAATAATGGATAAATTTCGTATAGCATGAAAACACGACCATATTCAAAGATTTCTACTTCAGTGGAAAGTCCAGTTCTGTTTTGGGTAATTAATTATTTCTGACAGTAGACAAACTCTAATTTTCCATAGTTTGACCAGAATATAGAAAAGGCATTTACTTTTCCTTTTAGCATCTGAAAAGGATGTAGATTCCTTTTGAATTTAAAAACTATAAAAGACTGTGTTTCACTAACTGAAGCAATAATTTTACTGAATTTTACAAACACATAAGTTTCACCAAAAGTTTGGTGCTAATGTGTAGCATATACATGCATAAAAATGACCAAACTGTTGGGTCTTGTGAAGGCTTATGCCATTACCTCACTGGAACACTAAATAAGCAAGCCTACATGTTGGTGTCTTATTTATGTACTATCCCTGTTTGCACAGGTAAACATAACCCAAAAACACAAATGCTCTTTCAAAGAACAGTGGTGAGCTGACCAGGGTAAAGGCTGTTTTTTAAAGACAGGGTGTAAATCTGTTTGGAACATGATGGTAACTAATACACTGTATTTATGAATCTGGCAATAACAAGTTGCAGTACTCTAGTTTATTAAAAGCAAAGTGTACTTGTCTGTTTCTCTGTATTACTTCTGACTTATGTGGCTTGTGAAATGATAAAAAGGCCTCGTTGCATTTCTAACTATTACAGTTAAATTATTTAATGAATTATTGTAGATATGTGTCTTATATTCTGTATTATTCTGTTTAAGCATTTGGCATGGTTAGTTTGTACAAATTTTTATTGCAGTAGTTTCTGCATGGAAAAGCAGGATTGAACTTTATGAATGACTTTGAAATGTTCTAGTTGGATATCAAGTGAGAAGGTTTTCCGCACAGCTGTGATCTTGGAGCAAGAGAACCTGCGGTATTTAGAAGTCAGATGTGTAAGAATATGGATTTAGTTATTATGAGTTCACAGGGTCTGCAGTTCTGCACTAGCTACATGAGTACAGTATGGTTTAGGAATTCTTCTGCTAATGAAATCATGCTTATACGAAGTAATACAACACAAAGAAATTTGCGATGGTATGAATAATTAGTGGAAAGAACCAGAACTTAACCCCAACCTATGAGGCAGTGATTTGTTACAACAGGTGGAACTGCTCCACCTCTATGGGAGACTGCTCACATATTCTAATGCTTTCATGTATTTCAAAGTGGGAGGGAGACATGAGCATTCAAGCAAACTAGGATAAAGTATGGGGATACACCTCTAGGCCTTCAGAGAACCTTGAACTGCAAATATACATTAAAGCATATTAATAAAGCCTGTTTAATGCCATAGCTATGGTACCGAATATAGATGAAACAAGATCCGTTCATCATTTGTGTACTTCTGCAGTGGTTGGAACTCATACACACGTTTTATGACTGTCCGGTCATAGACTTATCATGGTTTTACATAGCTGAAGCATTGTCTGCTATCTTAGAAACACATCATCCAAAAGATCTTCATTTTCCGATGACTGATGATACTGTTTTAGCACTGCTTGTTCATCAGAGATGGACTCTCAGCAGCAGCAGCAAAAAAGAGCATTTTGGGGCTATGGATGGACACCTGTTCTGCCACTTAAGCGTAGCTGGCTAACTTTGGGAATATTGCTCTTGTGGAATGTTCAACAGCAAAGTTGCGAAAGGTAAAAGAAGGGACAATTAAATCCTGCACATTACTTTCCAAGGCCTTATTGCATTGAATAAGGTTTGGAGCACATTCTGGGCAGCCCTGTACATAGTTCCTGTTTTTATTCTTGTTGTTAAAAGCAAATAGATATTAATTAAAAAGATCCAGAAAGTGAAAAGCATTTACCATCTACTCTGCCTCTTGCGATTTTATTTACTATTTAGTATTTAATGATTTGTCTGTAAGAGATATAAATGTGTTTCCTTTTGGAATAGAGTGCAAGGAATAATTATGTAAATAGTTTATGTTCTGGCACATGTGCAAAAAGTTAAGTAGTGACAAAATCTGCATGCAAGTGTGTGCAGATCATGCATTTAATGTCTTTTTAAGTTATACTGTATAATTATTTTTAGGAGAGTAATGAAAACATCTGTCAATGTACTTTATATCTTGGCACTTTCTGTATCCCCTCCTCCTGTGTTTTCCTGTTTATGATATTGCCGGTAAACCTCTGTCTGCATTCAGCAAAGGTCCCAAAACCCAACTCTTTTATACCCATTTTTCCCACAATCTCCTGACAGCTGTGTAATTTTGTTCCGGTAAATCTGCTATTTATTTGCTGTTTCATTCTTACTTTTGTAGTTCCTTGATAAAGTTACTTGATAAATGCATCTAGTAAAATTATTTTATCAGACAAACAAGCGGTGCTTTGATTATAGTGTCTTAATTTGTTGTTGAGTGTGCTTTTACATACAGTGAATGTTGTCAAGCATCTGCCAAATAAACATAAATGTAATATTGTACTAGTTTTACAGTGAAAACTCAGAATTGTAAGTGATTTTTTTCTTCAAAACAAATGACAACATTTAACAAATTTAATAAATAATTTTTCATACAGTTGTCTCTTGTTGTTTAGTATAATACTTCCTTGTCTGAGAATTTTTATCTGTAACATGACAAATATTAATGGAGTACGGTATTGATTAATGACTGTGTCGGTATTGATATTGTGTGGAAATGCTCTGTTTTGCATATCTATTAATTCACTTTAAATCCATAGCTGTATTTTCAAGGGTTAAAGATATAAGACAACAAATTAATTTGAGTTCATATGCGTTGAAGGTAACTGACACCTAATTTTTTGGATGGTAAAATTACGTATTTTCAGTGAAGAAGTTACTCCGTTTTCTTGGCTTTACATTTACCATTTTCACAAATTGCTTATCCAGTTCACACTCATGTGGTCCAAAGCTTTTCCTTGGAAACACAGAACATAAGGCATGGTACACTATGGGCAGGAAGTTTGCATGTGTTTATTTTTCTGGGTCTTTTCTCTAAAAACAATTTACAGCATTAAGCTACTTAGTTATTTATAAATGTACCCCAGCAGACTGGGGTAATTACTGTATTCAGGAGTACTACAACAAGAGCAGAAGCTGTAAGGACTATGCTACCTGCTGCAGCAAGTCCATTATAGGGCAGTCACAGACACGCTCAATGAAACCTACTCATTATCCACTTTTAAGTTTATGGTCTTTATTCATAGAGTTTCTTCCAGGTGCTCCGATTTCCCGTCACTCCAAAGACATGCAATTCTGGTGAATTTGTGTCTCTAAATTGCCCTTAGTGGACAAATGGGTGAGTGTTTGAGGATACCCTGTGATGGACTGGTGTCCCATCCAGGGTGTCCGCTCTCAGCCTTGTGCCCAGTACTTCCGGGAAAGACTCCGGATCACTGCAACCCTGCTCAAGACAAATGGTTATTGAAATGGCATGGGTTTTATTCACTTATTTCCATTCATTCAGTGTCATTAATTGCATATACTCGGTGGTGGTCCAGACATGGGGCCTCAGAAACACTTATTTGCATCTGGCACTGAATAGAGCTGTGGACATGATTATTGTATTTTGTTTTCAGTCATTTGAATTTAATGTAGTTATAAGTTAAAAGAAAAATGGAAAAAGCCTTGAGAGTTTATTGTACCTGTGTTAATTTAAGAAAGTATGCATGATTGAGCTTCTTGTGATTCAAAGTAACTTTGCTTTTGCATAGTAAACAAAAGGAGTTCTAAGAAAATCAAATTAAATATAGTCCAATTGTGTCATAATTTGAGGAGCCAGTGTAAATATATTTGCATTGTAGATTCACGGGGGGGGCGTGGTGGTGTGGTGGCATGATGGGTTTGGCCGGGTCCTGCTCTCCGGTAGGTCTGGGGCTCGAGTCCTACTGGGGGTGTGTTGTGATGGACTGGTGTCCCATCGAGGGTGTGTTCCCCCTCCTCCAGCTTTACACCCTATGCTGCTGGGTTAGGCTTTGGCTCACCGTGACACCTGCTTGGAACAAGTGGTTTCAGACAATGTGTGTGTGATTTTAAAGTACTGTTATGTGTTGTGGAAGGAGAGTTTTGTTAATAGAAATTGAAATTAAATTTGTTGATTTAAAGGGGGTGGCTGGTGCCGTTGTGGTTGGCACGGCTGCCTTTGTTCTCCGGAGGTTGCCGGTTCGATCCCCGCCTCTAGCTGTGGTCCCCTTGAGCACGATGCTTGGCCTGCAATTGCTTCAGTACATTCGCACGACTACGTGCCTGGGTGACTAGTTGTGGCCCTGCGATGGACTGGCGTCCCATCCAGAGTGTGCCCCAGCCACCCCCTCGGCCTTGTGCCCAGTGTCCTCGCAATAGGCTCCAGCTCACTGCAGCCCTGCTTGAGACGAGCAGTTATTGATGTTGGTTGGTTGTTGCTTTAGTGATATTTGATATAGTACATTCATGACTCAAAAAGCAAATGCTTAAATAACTAAAGTCACACTGAAGGGATAGAAAGACTTTTTTTTTTTTTTAGGAAGATTTTGGGAGAGAAGTATTTCACCACACTACTGGCAAAGGCCAGATGTTAATGCAGAGCATATGAAAGGCCACTAAGTTTTACACTCCATCATATGTTTTTTGCAAACCCAGCCCCACCCCACCCCACCCCACCTCCACCTCTATTTTGTCAAAAAGTATCCCGTCGGGGGGGCTCAATAACATCACCCCCCAGCAGGTGTGAGCCCTTCGGGGGACTCTTAGTCAAGATGGAAAGTACACTAAGCATTCACCCAAATACATAATCACAGTCCAAATCCTGAATAAACATTGTGCTTATTAACACTCTGATATTCAGTATTAAACACTGTAATTAGAGCTGTGCTAACGAGAGGGATAAGTATAGTCAGATTTTAATGGTCACAAGTTTGGATAGTACAGTAGAGGCTTGTGATAGAACTGTGGTCTTTAAAGAGGCTGTAAACGGGTATTATTTGTAAAGAATTAGATATTCTTCCTATTCAAGGTGTTTTGGCAGGTTAATTGAAGCATTTTCTACAATTTGTTGTATGGGAGATTACGCAAAACGAAATTACGGTGAAATGAAATTAGGGGTGTAGTGGTTTGGACTATATTTCATGGATATACACATGGAAAGAGAACTTCTTGTTTTGGCCAGTTTTCTGCCTGTATTAAAGGAGTTTTGAAAAATCTTTGAAAATAAAGGAAAACTTGCAAACCCTGGTCAATACCCTTTAATATTTCCGGCTCTTTGATGCCTGGTTTGCTTGTGTGTGAAACGTTGCAACATGACAAAGTGTTGAGTAATCCTTGTGTTGTAAGATTAAAAAGAAAGCCACGGTTTGCTAAGGGAGACGTGCGGTGCTTTGGAATTTGTCATGTGTAAAGAATGCAGCTTTTACCAAGTGCTCTTTTCTTTGTTCAACTCTATTTGTCTCAGCTGTTTTGCGAGGAGGAGATGGCGTACTTGCTGAGCCAATAATTTGAGCAATATTTATGATTGATTTGACTGACGCTTTGGTAGATCATGATATGCGGCGCTCTGAACCTTTATAATGCAGTTAATCTAAAAATAGTTGTGATCCTAAAGTCTGTCTGATTATAAAATACACCTTTTGGGTTGTATCATCGAATTAGAACGTTTGAGCCTTTGAAAGCTCTAAGAAAGAAATGGGGAATGAGATATTTCATCTGTTGTTAATGTCCGGAACTTCTGCAGAGCATACTTGCTCACAGTGACATACCAAATGGATGCAAAGGTTTGAGAATTCTCAAGTCCACCTGACTTGACCACCCTTGAGGATTACTAGTCTTTTGCCCTTGCATTATTATTATATATTTGCATTTATTTGCATTTTCCTGTTTAGTCTTTGGGGCTGCAACCTAGTTCTGCTCTGTTATTAATAAATAAATACTTTGTGAAGTCAAAGCAAGTAGGGTCTGTGGGGGATAGTGAGATGGCATGAGCAAAACATTTATTTGACACTTTTCTCCAAAGCACTTCCAAAGAATTCTATGTAGTGTTATCAGCCCACACACCTTATTCACCAAGGTGACTTACACTGCTAGATACACTACTTACAATGGGTCGCTCATCCATACATGAGTGCGACACTGAGTGGAACTCTCTCTATCACTCACACATTATGGGGGAATCTGAGCAGCATGTCTTTGGACTGTGGGAGGAAACCCACGCAGACACAAAACATGCAAACTCCACACAGACTGAGTGGGGATCAAACCCTTGTCTTCTCACACCACCCAGGCACTGTGAGACAACAGCACTACTTGCTGTGCCACCGTGCTGCCCCAAAAGGGGATAGCATCTGCATGAAGGCATTGTAAAAGTCCTGTAAACTAGTAAAAAGCCATGTATAAGGGCCCCATGCTGAGGGTGCACCCTACCTGGTGCAAGGCTGCTCAGGAGCTTGTCCTTTGGGACATTTATTAGCACGGACGTGAGTCCAGAAGCGGGAGGCATGTCCGATATGTGTGCTTCCAGAGGTTTGATGGCTGAGCGAGCTTGAGTAGAGCTGGTCAGAAGAAGACGGATGCCTGGGCAGGGGATAAATAAGTTAGCAAAGTGAAAGCTGTGAACCATGTGTTGACAATTGATAAATCCTGGGCTTTGTAGCAGCAAATACAGTGAAACATACTTTATACATTTTGATTTTGGATACATGTTTGTAATTACTTCTTGAGGTACTTTACTGAAGCAGTCTAACGAGAAAATCAGTTCAGAATTATTTAGTATTTGGTTTCTTGTGATATTTTAAAGTTTGATTTTGCCATTCAACCTTGCAGCAATTGACCTGCATATGGGACTTGCAATGGACCTGCGTATATGTAGAAAATGTAATATGCCAAATATACGTATATTACTATAATAGGCAGAACTTGGTATTTTGATAACTGATGTTATTTATAGTTTCCAAGATTTAATAATATCACCTAAAAATGTACTTCTCAGATTAGCAAAGATGAACAGTAATGCATTGTAAGTGAGACTGAAATGGAAGGTGTTGGTGGTAGATACTTACTCATCCAGTTCACAATTAGTGCCCATCATCAAGTGGATTCTAGGAAGAAAACTGGTAGTTTGTGGTTCTGTGCAGTAAGTGTTTCCAGAGCCTTTTAGAAGCTCATTATGTTGTGCTTTCCAGTGGCCTGGAGTGGCCCTCGTGTCCAGCTCTAGTGCCTTGCTGGAAGGAGACATACAGTGGCCACACAGTTCTCCTTTTCTTGTGAGGATACCGGGGGAATAATGCAAGTGGAATATACAAGTCTGCCAGTTTCCGTTTTCCAAAAATAGGCGCGCAAGATTGAATAGTTTAAAAAGGGTTTTGATGGGAACCCACACACAACTATTCTCTTGCATTGTAGTAGTGGTGGCCTTTAGATGATTTGATGATTGCACCTAAACTTCATGCATGTTTGTTGCGTGCGTAATTTAATATATATGGTTAAGTATTAACAAAATGCTATTCCTAAGTGAAAGTTTCAAGAATCAAACTTTAAGTTCCTTAGTTCTCGTAAGCCTGGGCAATGTCCTGGGCAGACGAATAAGACGAGTAAGTTGCTGTGATTGTCAGCAGTAGGTCATCATGCAGCATAATATGATGATTTGCTCCATCAGTTCCAGTTCAAACTGCCACTCAGCTGAAGCCTTTTTATTAGAGCTACTGCTTTTGGACCCAAAGGTTGCGAGTTCGATTCCCACCTCTGGGTGTAGTACCCTTGAGGAAGGTACTTACCCTGAATTGCTCCAGTAAAATTACCCAGCTGTACAAATGGATAAATGATTTTAATCATGTAATAATTATAACCTTAACATCGTAAGTTACTTTGAAGAAAAGTGTCAGCTAAATGAATAAAGGTAAATTTCATGAAACTATTCTTTGGAGAATGATCCCATTATTTTTTTGCTTGTTACAGTTGAGTCGCATAGCACACAAAAATTGTGGGCGTCGTTCACATGACATCTGTTCTGTAGTCATGGGCTTGTTTGGGAAGAACTGAGTAAAGATTTAGAACTGTGCTCACATCATTTTGCTTATAGCTTCGCTGGCAGCTTTCCTGTGTCTCTCCTGTTTCCCCGTATACAAGCCGAACATATGGGACGATGATCCAAAGTTTATTTAGGGACCGAACGCTTCTTTTCTCATCTGTCTTACAGAATTATTTAATAATTCTTTCAGTTTTGATTTCCCCTCCAAGCAATAAGTATGAAGAGGTCAGCTGTACAAGGACCTTGCTAACTGAGATGACTGTACTGTGGCCAGGATGGGGCATTAGTGACACACAAGGAATGTTCTTAATCAGATTTTCACCTGCTGTGGAACTGGGGGTTATACTTTGTCTTTTTTGCTTCCAATCCTGGAAAAAAGAAGGCAGTTACATGTTTTCTTGCTTTTTCATGCCATGGAAACTTTTTTTTTTTTTTTTTTTTTTCCAGGAACATTGGAAAACAAGGAAACTTGTTTTTCTTTATCCCACACTTGGGTGTATCAACCGTGCACTAATTTTTAACAAGTTAGGGCTGTAACTTTAATATACACATCCCTGAGATGAAATGCCGAGGTCACTCTTTGACCAGCTTACTGATTATGATCTGGTTATTTACAGCGAGGAGGAGTACTGTTAGTATTAAGCGGGTTCTGCTGGTTACAGCGGTGGGTCGTTTACCTTGGCACAAGATGAATGTGGTGTGATCGGGGTAGGCAGTCAGCCATACCTGCATGGTTTGCAGTTTTATTTTTATGTGAACAACACTGTCGTTTTTGTGAGAAGGGAGGGCTGCCTGGTGGGGTACTTCATATCGGTTTAAAAAAAAAAAAAAAAATTGTATTTGTTTTCCACCTGCTGCTGGTCACTGTGCTGGTCACGCCGGAACTGAAATGTGGAGTTAAAAATTAGTGCAACTTTGAAAACTGGACGTGCGGCAATGTGGGAAGAGCTGAAGATAAGAGTAAAGGGGAATGAAAGGGGTGATGGCAGGATAGAGGGAGGGTAAAGGCAGGTTAGATACGCTGCAGGACAGGTTAAGGGCAAGCTGAAAGCAGTCCGCACTACAGAGGACAGGCAGTGGGGTGTTCGGAGTCTCTCGTGGAGTGACCGACACACCCGCTTCACGTCTCCGGTGAGAGATTCTGTCCAGCGACCCTTATGCTTCCCGGTTGGCAACAAGCTTCAGCCTAATTTCAGAAAGACTTTGGTGGAAAAAAATAAATTACAGGTGTCCTATTAAGACGCACCTAATGTGGTTTTTGTTTTGGGGGCTGTTTCGTGTATTTCTCTTTAGTTCTACGGCATTTTAGCATTCTTCGGTTCTTCAGCAAGGAGTGTTAATTAAAACACTGTGAGAGATGGCATGTGTTTTATGGATTTCTTTATACCAGAATGTTAATTGGTGGACAAAAGTGATTAAATTGGCGCATTAAAACCACACACTGTACACAATTAGTACTGGCCTTGGCAGACTCATTTCTACATCCCCCAGTAACAAAAAAACAATCTGCAAAGTTTAATTACCTTTTTTTTCTTCTTTTTGACAAATGAGACCATTGGTGATTATGGACACAGTTGAATCATTAAGTGACATAATGACATACTCACACATTAGGGGTTGATCTCCAGGCTTGACTAAGCCAGGACGTCCCTTTCCTAGTGTCATCTCCCACAGAGATGTCTGGTCCATGTTCCATAACGTGCATATACTGTAATTATTCTACACCTGTTTTTTTTATTTTCCCCCCCAAAATTTTTTTGCTTCTCTGCAGTCAAAATTGTCCATCAGTCTCTGCAGTTTCCTCATCTGTCTGGCAGAAGATGATTGCTGATATGTGCTCCTCCTCTCCGTGACCCTTCCTGTCTACACTGTTTTCATAAGTACTTTTCTATCCAATTCTGCCTCTCAGTTCCTCAGTGGAATACTGTTAATTTGTCAAAATCAAAGACTGATCCCAGTCAGAAGCAAATTGTGACTGGATCTGTAGCTCACCGAGTTCTGTGATGACTGTGTTTGTGTATGTTTTGCTAACCTCTTGAGGACAGTTCTGTAATAAATCTGTCCCCTAGGACAGTAAACCCTGAAAAATAGCTGTGTGGAGATATTCCAACATTTAAAAAAAAAAAAAAATTGCTTGTGTTTTGGAAAAAAATGCAAACGTAAGCAACTCTCATATGTTTTACGTTTTGTTTGAATGGGCTTTGGAATCATTTATTGCATTAAAGTGAGAGTCAATGTATGAGGTTCTCACTATAATGTGTAGAAGTTTAGAGCCTTCAGTGAGAATCCACTGCCAACTACAGTATAACAGCATATTTAGAGTAATTCCTGTAAGGTTATGGAAGAGCACTGATCCATAACTACAGTGTGGTATTATGGGCAATTTGTCAAAAATAAGGAGCATATACTTGTAGCTCATTAAAATGTAAGCTAAAGAGCTTTGATAACAATATTATGAGTGAGTGCATGTAATAATTTTTGTTACAGTGAATTTTATAGCTTAGTGCTGAATCTGTCCAAATGAGTAAGCCCTTTCCAACTTATATAAAATTAATTTGAAAGTCCATTGTTATTGCTGGAGAGCACCTATTACGCGCTCCTCTTCTTGATGTGGTTTGGAACCCATCTAAAGGAACTTTCTTAAACCCTCATCATTTTTTTAGTACTTAATGTTTAAAGATGGATATAAATCTTTTGCATGCTGCAGGTAAAGTTCTTACTGTGTTACTGTTAAATCATTTCATGCCAGCAATAGTAAAATCACATTCGTCAATCACAGTTCGAGAGCAAAACATGAGCCACTAAATACACACACATTTTCAGAACCGCTTGTCCCATACGGGGTCGCGGGGAACCGGGGCCTAACCCGGCAACTCAGGGCGTAATGCCGGAGGGGGAGGGGACGCACCCAGGACGGGACGCCAGTCCGTCGCAAGGCACCCCAAGCAGGACTCGAACCCCAGACCCACTGGAGAGCAGGACCCGGTCCAACCCACTGTGCCACCGCACCCCCGAGCCACTAAATAATTTTAAGAAATTCTGAAGTTTTTCACTGGCTTTACTTTTTGCAGCATAAACTCGCCAGCCCATCCCAACATTTATGATATTAAGTGATTGATTGCTTTGGGACTTTAAAAGCAAATGATGCATTACTATAATTGGCCAGGGCTGTAGAAAATGCAGCACATTAACAATATATGACAACATTGCTTGTTGTTATTCATTTGTTACTGTTAAAGGTCACTGAAGTTCCTCAAAGCTGATAAAGGCTACTGTCTGTGATCTTTGGCTCTTTTTGAGAGGCTGAGAAACTTCCAGCTGATTTCTCTGAGATGTTCAGATGGACGGGGGGGAAGCGGGATGGACTCTGGATTAGCTTTCGGTTGACTTTTAAATCACCTTTAAACGCGGCTTCCTTTGGTTGCGGATTTTATTGTGTTGCGGTCCCGTGCCGTGACTAAACTCCGGCTCTCTTTAATATCGCGTTTGATGTGTCACTTTGATTTCTTTCTGTGGCGAAAAGCAGTAAAGATATTAAAATGATGTCTAAATTTATACGTTTTTCAGGAGCCTCCAAATACAAAATCTGCGCCATAATTCCATTTTACTGTATCTGCTGTCAGCAGAATTCTTTTCCTGCTTTGAGCTGTCTAACATGTTTACCTGCCAGCTTTGTCTTCTGGCAATAATTCAAGTCCTCTGCGATAGTTTATGGACATTTTCAGCAGTGCTTAAGGATGGCAGTTTAAGTCTTGGAGGAGGCCTGCTGTTTTTCCCCCTACAGAACGTTTTTACCCTGGATTGCGTCAAATTTCCAGCTGTTTAAGCAGGTGAAGTGTAAAATTGTAACTCTGAAGATTGCTTTGGGTCACATGATGCAAGGGTCTTTTGTGTATAAACTAAGTAATGTAGAAAACAAAAAAGTTCTAGCCTGCTGACACCAGAAGGCTCTCCTTGACTTCACATTTCAGGTGTTCACAGGTTCACCTGTAATTCTTACATTGTCCATTATAAAGAAGCAAGAAAATTAGCAGAACTCATTTGCCTTTACACTTTCTTGGGCAGGAAGGTGTCAGTGACACCTTGAAGGTACTCAGGGGAATGCTCCCACCATAAGTTGAGAATTTTGAGTTTTTTTTTTTTTTGCCTGCATTAGATTCTATCTGGTTGTACTTTGACTTTTACTTTGTATGGATTTGTTGCGTTTATGTTCCTCTGGCTAAGCGACTGGAGGCCAAAGTTATAGCATAACTGTATGTTAGTCTCCTCATATTTACCTTTCTTTGTCCTGTAACTGCACTATGTCAAAGAATTTTGTTTTTCTTATATTTTTGTATTTGTTTTATTGTGTTTAAATGTCCGAGAGTCACTGAAAGCAAATGAGTAATTGATTACATAGTTTGCTTCATTTGTGGATGTGGAAACTGCCTTTTTATGACATTTGTTATGAGCTTACTTCACATGTAGCTGTCCTAACGCTAATTGTAGAACTTGAACAGGCTCTGGGCTGCAGTCTGCTTTCTATATACAGTAGCTAGCCAGCTTACCGCTGTAACGGGAAACCAAACATTACTGTTACTTTGCCGACTCCACTTTCTGGAGTTGCTCAAGTGTTTGTTGTTCAAGTGGAAAGAGTCGTGCCAAATGAGGGCCTGCTGAACTCATTCAAATTGACAGTGGGCTCAGTGTGCTGCGTCCGCGGTGCCCCTCCTGTTCACACGATCTCGCCCCGGGTCCCTGCACCTGAAACGGCACGGCATGGCGGGCCGACGGCCACATCTGCACCAAATGATGACGGCAGCACAATGAACAATGGGCAATCATTGTGGACGCTTTTTCTGGGAACCCCGACATCGCAGGCACTGGATGTTTAATGCCTGTTTCCGTTGGAGATGGTTACAGGTATCTTTTCCAGACTCTTATCGCTTACTCATGCAGTTTGGAGTGGCTTTTCATTTATTTTCCTCTGCAAAGGTTGCCAAGTGCCGGCTGACTGCGTGCTGACTCCGGTGGGACTTCTGTCTCAGCGGTCGCAGCACTCTGAATGTGAACCTGCAGCCCTTAAGCAGGAACCTTTCAGCATAGCAAGAGTGTGAGACAGGGCATCATTGTTCAGGTGTTTCAATAAAAAAAGATTCATGTTGGAACATTTGGAGAATTCTCTGAGAAATGACCAGAGAGAGTCATCGTAAAATCTCTTGGAAATATGTATTTTAGGAATAAAATGGAAAATATGGTCATCCACTCACTATTTTATTTCTGCAATGAAAATAGGAAAATGTATGAGAAATTATAAATTAGAAAACAATAACCCATGAGTCCATTTGATTTTAAATCAATTTATTTTACCACTAAGTTTTTCCATCTCTTTGGCTTTGGTGTTTCAAATATCAGTCAAAGCACATTGTCACTGATTGGAAACAGAATGAATATTCTTCC
Source organism: Scleropages formosus (assembly GCF_900964775.1). Lineage (NCBI taxonomy): Eukaryota > Metazoa > Chordata > Actinopteri > Osteoglossiformes > Osteoglossidae > Scleropages > Scleropages formosus. Next base: position 13,702,972 of record NC_041820.1, on the reverse strand, counting down.
ATTTTGTGTTGTATCAGTAGACTACATACGCACAAAGTCTACAACCGCTTGTCCCGAGCAGGGTCACGGTGAGCCGGAGCCTAACCCATCAACACAGGGCACAAGGCTGAAGAGTACACACCCAGGACAGGATGCCAGTCTGCCACAAGGCACCCCAAGCAGGGATCAAACCCCAGACCCAGCAGAGAGCAGGACCCAGCCAAACCCACTGTGCCACCGCATCCCCTTGTCATGGGGCTGGATAATGGAGGGGCAGTTTTCCGCTATAGTCAAATTGTTCAGTTTGGGTCACACTGCTGCAAATGCTGTACTAGTGGTTAAATTACAACAGCTTCGGGATGATGCTTTTGAGTGCAGCTAAAAGAAAAAAATGCATTTGACTGAGACTGGAGCGTGAAACCAGTTACACTGTAGTTCTTCAGGAAGGTCTGGAACATTTCACTTCAAGGGCAGGAGAAGCTAACCACAGCATTCTCATAGGGAACCTCAAGACATCTTGTTGACTGCAGCAGCCAACATGATGTTTTCTAGAAATCTGCTGAAACTGTAGCCTAATGGGATGTATTTGTCCATGGCTCATGCCAAAGTCATTCATACATTCAGTGCAGAATAAGGATTCATTTAAATGGGCCAGTGCTTGGTTTCTGAGCCAATATACACCTCCCATGAAATAAACCTTGCACATGCTTTTTTGTACTTCTTCGTAGATGATTGACTTTGTTCAATTACCACAGCTCAGGCAGCATCATCTCTGTGCTGCTCACCGCCAATAATTTTTACATTTTTCTAATTAGAAATGCAATAATCAACTTTGGTCTGTTATACTGTTTTAGGGTTAATTTACAGACTGTGATGTAAAATGAAAAGTCCTGATACTGGTGCCAGCTTCAAAGCACTAATACTGCTTGGTGTCTGCGAAGACTACATGAAACACATAGAAAATGTGTAAAGAAGGTCACATTTTTTAAATGTTTACTATATTCAGTTTACAGTCAAAGCTATCGTACATATTTAAAAGCCCATTAAAACTCCCTTCCATATTTTTTTTTTATCACTCTTAGCTTTTTGTCTCAAACATGTAAAGCTGAAGTGTTACTTCCTTGATATAGTGAAAGGTGCTGTTGGCGCACTTGCTCTTGACTGCCTGCTTGCTGCGAGATCGCGTGCCCATCAGAGTCATGCTCCAGCCAAGGCACTGGTTGCCAGTGGGCTGTAATTCATAGTGTTCTACAGCTCCTTAGCTCAGTGTGTTCTCATGCTAAGATGATAACCTAGCAGGAATGCTTCAGGCCTGGCAGCACCAATGTTTTCACTGCTTTTTGTCTCTCTCCTGTGACATCCTGCAGCACCTTGGCTAGATCCAGTGCTGTGTCTCTCTTAAATCTTGGAGAATTGTACAGAGAATGATCAGAGCCAAGAGAAAAGTTAAGGGGAAGAATAATAGAGTGTAAACCAATTTATGTTTATTGTTGCTGTCAAGAAAATACGAGTCTAGGGAAGGAAAAGCACAAAATAATTTAAAAAATAGATGTGGAGAGAGGGGAAATAAGCTTGCAATTGTACACCAATCTAAACTCCATGGCTGGGCTCCTCTAGACTGGAAAAGAATTCCTTTATCATTAATTCTGTAGAGAAATGTTCCTCCTTTGAGCCCATGATAAATCTTTATCTGAATCAAACTATTGTACAATGTGAGTTTCTGTCTTGGCCAAATGCTGCCTGAATGTACATAATGGCATTGCTACACAAGGAACTCAGCGGTTGTATATTACTAAATACCTCTGTTGAATATTACAGACTAATTAGACAATCCATAAATCAATTGGACAGCTCCTTTACTAGCTAAAGCAATACAGAATTGTTTCGTTATATCCCCGGTCTGTTTTTGTTGTGCTGTTTATATTGTATTGTTATCCTTCTTTTGGAATCCTGTAAGGTCATTTCCATTGTACGGATTGTCATTCGTGTTAAAGGGGCAATATACTGTGCATGCACTAATTGTATATGCAAAAGTATGTGTTTATTATAGTTTACATTCAAAATAAATGAAGATAATTCCACAAAAGTGAGCAGTATTTTTCATCAATAAAGGATACATGGAAAAAGAGTTAGAGACAAGAAGCGTATGTTGCTTCTGTCTCTGCAGGCTCTGAATTAACCCATATGTACCTCTGGCTTTAGTTATCTTGCACAGGTGAATCTGAAGACCTGAGAGGAGCTGCTGTGGCTTTGTATCCTATATTGCTTGCTACTCTTGTCATTGGTATATTATTAATCACTTTTGTTTCGTTCTTCTTCCAGTGGCTTATTGGAGACCGGGAAAGCCAGTGTGGTGTCATCTGCTCGAGGACTCAAGGCAAGCCAGTGTGTGGCTCGGATGGGCGAAGCTATGAAACTAGCTGTGACCTACAGAGAGCCAAGTGCAGAGATCGTACTCTCTCTTTAGCTCATCGCGGCCGCTGCAAAGGCAAGAAAGCAACACAAAGTTCCATCTTTTCTTTTTTAACCCTCATTTATTTTCTGTGCAAAACACAGCACCTACCTGTGTCATGTTTGCATGCACAGGCAAAAACAGTGTATCATGTAATGTTTCATGGGGTTGTTTCAGGTAAAAGCTGGCAAAAAATTGACCAGTCCCCTGCAGGACCTGGACCAACATCCTCATCAGAGGGAAAGGACATTGAAACAAGAGGTATGTTGCTGCTACCCCTGTCTTCCAAAGCCCTGAACGAACCTGTTTTGTTTAGAAGACTGAAAAAATTCCTGCTTTTTAGACTTCTGGTGGGTTTGTTCCTCTTCCAGAATGTGATGGTTTTGTTTGCCTTCACAGTGGTTGTGTTAATTTTTCAAACTGTCACAAAGTTTGTTCATCTTCCTATAACAGTCAAAGATCATGTTTCTCTTCTAAACAGCCATTGAGTTTTTTGGCTCCCAAACAACCCATTGGCTTAATGGATGAGTAGCTGAAGGAAAAGGAATGCCCCATTCATACCAGATTAGAGTTGAAACACCAGATGATGTCCTACAGTATCACATGGGGTTGAGTAGAGACGTCTTTCATTTTCCACCCATTTGGGCACGTATAAATCTTTACAGATTGAGGTCATATATTTCCTGAACTGGTGGCTGACCGGCACTTACTGAGGATAAGATGAATTGGCTTAGAGTAAGGGTCGAGCCTTCTTCACATCTCTGTATTTAAGTTTTTCACCTGTTCTGGTTAAAACGAATAAGGAGGGAAAAAAAAAAAAAAAAAAAAACTCCTATACCAATAATTAGGTGTGTGTGTGTGTGTGTGTGTGTGTGTGTGTGTGTGTGTAGTAGACCTTATTCCTCCCCAGAGAATCATGAGTCTTAGATCCCCCATCTGATGAACGTGAGCAAACTGCTTTTTAGCCAAGGAGTGGTCATCAATCATGGCGACAGCAGGGAAAAAAATAGTGCTAAAAACTGCTCTGTAGTTAGTGCTCATGAAATGAAGCCATAACTTTTCCCCTTTGCTAAATGAAATTTGTTCTTAATGTTACGTTAAGACTATCATGACACCATCTCCATGTATCGTTGGTTTGGGTTCAAGTCGGATTGTTGTAGTCTCCTGTGTCCAGAGGAGTAGCCCAGGAGTCTGGCGTACTCCCACTGAACTTGGCATGGCTTGACAAGGCTGACAAGCTTTGCTCTGAAGCTCACGGTGTGCTTCTGATTAAAGCTTCAAACCAAACAGACCAGGTCCACATTCACCCTGCTTTTCTGACTATCGATCACCAGGCTTGAAGGTCCACCAGGTGTTTCATGTTTTGCCATTTTGACAGGTCCAGAAAAATCAGCTTAGAAATATGGGGTGGGGTTAGCGGCTGCAGTGGCCAATTAATGCGGTGTTTTCGCACATGAAGTGTGTGGCTTTACGTGTGTATGTGTTTGGAGGACAAGGGAGTATTGTGTGTTTTGGCAGCAGGCAAGTGACTTTAGGACTAGGTATTCTGTTCCAAAAATAACTTGCACTTATCAGAATTTCCAAGAAAAATTTGGGAACTCACACTAAGACCTGAGTGTTTTGGATATAATATATTCCTTCAAAGGAAATTACCTTCAAGAGAAATGGGTGGAATGTAAAACTCTACCGTGTGGTCCTCGGTCTATGCTATCGTGAGACTATTAATGTCTTTCTTCTTTAAATACATATTGACTTTTTATCCCGGTGACCTCAGTGGTTTAGCCATACTTTATCTGATAAAATATATTTCAAAAATGATACATAGCAACTGCCATGCATAACTTGTAAAATATTTTGATTTGTCTACAGCAGTAATAGGTAATGGTGAACTGACCACACAAATATTCTTAGTTTGCAAAGGGATTTCCGTCAGACATAGAAACTAAGCATGACCTCATAAGTAAGGTCACATAATTCAGTACGCTTTAAATATTTTACAACTCATTGTGCTTATTAATCAAGCTTTTCACACGGTAAGATAGTGGAAAATAAATTAAAACTATATATTTTGAATGGCCTCATTGGCCTTACACCACGCAGACATCGTCCAACCTGCTCTTCTTTTACTCCTGCTGCCCTTACCGTCATGTTTGCGTGCGGAGAGTGCATAGTGACTTAGTACAGGTGTGCTTGTACTACAGACGCTGACCACTCCAAGTGCCGTGCTGAGAGGACCCAAGCCCTGGATCAGGCCAAACGGCCACAGGAGTCCATCTTCATCCCGGAGTGCAATGAGGATGGGTCCTATGCCCAGGTCTGAGTTGATCTGTAAAAATGATGCACTGTATGCCTTCTTTTGTCCAAACTATTTAATGTATTCGCGTATCTAAGAGTTTCTCGTGTGTATTTTGTATTCTCCTTTAAATTAGACTGATTTTATCCACAAAGTGTCTTGTCTTATGTCTTGCATTTCCTGTACTCAGGAACATCACACCCTTTGTGTCAGCATAGATGGATCAGCTAGTCCTTCTTCAGTTCAGTGTTTCTGATGTTGATTTGTAGAGTCTGATAGTATTTTTTTGAAATGGGGCCAAATTAGGGTCATAGCCCCCATTTGGCTGACACAAGGTTTAGGTGCCATCCTATCCCCATTTGCCTTTCCTTGCTCCTTTTAGGTTCAGTGCCACACTTTGACAGGGTACTGCTGGTGCGTCACACCCGACGGAAAGCCAGTGAGCGGATCCTCAGTCCAAAATAGGACCCCTGTGTGTTCAGGTACTGTTTATGGAGAGTTTTTTTTTGGTTTAGTTATGATTCACCAGCTTTGAGTATTCAGAATTTCATCAGCATTTTATACAGAACTTGAATGACCCAAATGCTTGTGCTGCAGTGTTTCTGTGACTAAGTACAGCTGGTCTTGATCAGAGCAGTGAGACATTCGCAGTCTATAATTTATTCTGTGCTGTGGTCCAAGGTGGTTCTTGTCCATAGTCTGTTTGCTGGCCAGTGATGGTTCTGTTTCGGAGGAAGCCGTGCGAAAGGTGGTGCTGCTGAAACTGGATAAATACAGCTGGATGGACTACAATGTGTGTTGTTCTGAATTATTACCGATGGCAATATATTAATTATTCCCCAGATTTGGACTGCAGCTCTTGCAGACCTTGTGGTGCTGGATTACAAAGTTTGATCATGTCATTATTAGATGAGATGACCAGGTAAAACTCAGCTGGTGAGCAGGAGCATTCCTGGTGGTCTTTTATCTGGGGAATATCCATGTGTTTCCGATCCAAATTCGAACTCATGCTGTGCTAATTTTTCTTCTCTGGAGTCGACTAACAGAAGCCAAAAGTCACAGGATACGGAAACAATTCTTCAAACATTTATCCTTTATCTAGAGAACACATTGACGCTTGGATGAGAACCCATAATCAGATGTTTCGACAAGAACAGTGTTACTTATACATTCCTGTCTCTTCATTCTGTCCTGCATAAGATCCAATATTTTTATTTTGGTTTCATGCAAAAGTATGTTTTTGCTTTTGGGTACTTTTGAGACTTATTTGAGTATCATGAAGTATAATCTGAAAGCAGTTTTGGCTTAGTGCCCTCAAGACTGAGCAGCGACAGATGTGCAAAGCACAAATGCTAAAAAATGAATATTGGCATGCACCTTTCAACCCAGCCTAGATGGAAAGCTCTCAGTCTTGTTCAAACATTCTCCTATGCTTATTTGTCCAAATGCCCGTGTTTGAGTGACCAGAATGATTCACGTTAAATACATTTGCAGGAAACTTTCATGAATTTATGGGAACTCATGCTGGGACGAGTGGACTGTCAGGTAGTAAATTTCATGATTGCCTTCATTCAGATGTGCCCTCCACCCTATTTCAGTCGGTTTTAAGTATCTAATTTTCAACACCTGTAGCATCCATGCATGCAACCTCATATAGAACTGTAACTCAGTATTTCCACAAACATTAATTATTATTAAATGCAGAAGTCCAGCATGGAGAAACTGCATTGTTCTGCTTAGTAGTCAGGCAACATACTGAACGATGGACTAATATATAAACTACGGATTCATGTTTTGCAAGTTTTATTGTTTGTAGGTTTTATTAGAACACCCTCGAACTGGTATGTAAAAATCAAGGATTGCAATTGAAATTTGATTCTTTCAGGTCAATGACAAATGAAAATGAAAAGTTGAGTAATGTCATGCTCAGTATTAGGAAATTTAATTGCAAGCTGGGTACTGGGTTTTTTTTTTTTTTTTTTTTTTTTTTTTTTTTAAATTACTTGAAATGTCTTAATTTAATACTTGGCAACTATTAATAGAAATGATCAGAAGTCTGTGTTCCAGCTGTTGAGATGGAATGATTTGATGGGAATGCTTTCTTCACTTCTGTATGTTACTTTTTGTCATAAGAATTCTTCTGTCCAAAATTATACCTTTATTATTGTTACTCTGAAACTCAGAAAATAGCTTTACAACCTTTATGTGGAAAGCATTGAGTACCTGGCTGATTTTAAAAGTATTTTTTTATTTTATTTTATGTCTATGCTAAAAACATATTTATTAACTTTATGGACTTAATGCTACAGGAAAGTTGTTTCAGTTGGTTTTGTGTAAGATGATGTAAATGCTACATGGTTTTGCTTTCATGCATTATAGAAAAGAGCAAAAGTGCATTATACTCCTACAACTCTAATTGTTTGTTTCCCCAAGGTTGGGAATATGCAGTCAGTGTGTATGCTATATACATGCATTTTCCTATAAAGGTGTTGTGCTGTTGTGCTTTTTTTCCATAAAGGTTCAGTAACCGATAAGCCACCAGGACCACCTAGCTCTGGGAGAAAAGGTGAGCGAAGTTTCGTTTGTTGAAGTAGTTGTTTCAACTGTGTAGAATATTCATAGCGGAAACTCCTCTTTATGTGGAGAAGGTTCCCTCTCACTTTTACCTCTCTTTTTAAATCTCCTAACTCATGCTCTTTATCTGTACTGTATCTCTTTGGGATCTGCTAAGCAAGTCAAATATGATAATATGAAAAAAACACTTATCACAACATATTTAATATTTCAGCTTTGATCTGACTACCTGTACTAATACATTGTCTGAAAGAAATGTTTTTTGTCATAATGTGTTACAATGTTTTCTTCCACCCTGAGCCTGTGACAAGGAAAATGTGGGAATTTTTTATTGTGAGTACTTGGAAATTTGTTAAAACTTAAATATTCTGACATTAAGTTTTATGTATACATTTATACATTTATATAAATAATTATGCATCAAAGTAACCATTAATACTGTAATTAGTAATTTCATATGTAAATTCAAGATCATATTCATATGAATATGTCATTTACTTGTACACCAATGTAATAATTTTATATTGTCATTGATTTAGGAGACAGTGTTTGTTATGTTATCAATGCTATATTAGTGAAAGTATATTTTTACTTAAAGGATCCAAAAGAATGATTTCAATCTATACAAAGTCTAGAAAATAATTTTGCAAAATTTTACATCTGTAACAAAGTTATGATTCACCAATCCGAATTAACGTTGATTGTTTAAAGACAGAAACCTTATAAAGTATTTCTGATATGTTTTGCTTGGGACTTTTGTCATGTAACGTAAACCACTGCAGTCCTTTTCATTTGGAAAAGGTCATGTGGATAAAAAGTTGTAGACAGTGGTTATTGGTTACTGTAAGTCTTTGTTATATTTATCTGGGTTCAAGCTTAGGTTATATCATCATGTCATTAGTCCATTTGCACTGAGTTCTGCGGGCAGTGGACCACAATTGCCAGTGTGCTGTGAGCAGTGTAGGATTTGGATTAAACTCCCCCGGTGCTTCAGAGGGAGGGCAAGGAGTCCACTGTGCTGGGTCAGCCCATTGTTGCACTGATCCAACTGCCATTGCTTCAGTCAACAATAAGTCTTCTGCCTGGCATCACTATGTGGGAAAAGAAAGCAAACACTCAGTAAAGCAAATCAAAGGAGCATCAGACAAGAGAATGACTGAAAATGAGAAGAAAAGTGGGTAAGGGGTCTAGAAATCCAAGTATGCCTACACAGGGAAATTCATAGCAATGAATATGAAAACTATAGTTCAGCTACTATGACAATACTCTGAAAGTGTAACTTTTATCTACATTGACAACATCATACATGGTTTTTTGATTCTGGGTTACATTATAATTTTCTCAGGAAATCTGAATTTCTATTCATTTTAATTGAAAATTGTATTATATTAACCATCTGCAGAGTCATTAGTTTTACGTATGAACTCACTGATTACTCGTCTCTTGTCTATCATATGTTTGAGTTTGGTAAATGCAAAATTTGTGAGTAAATGTTAATTACCCATGATAAATGTATTTGATGTATTTTTGAGTCTCATGTTTATGCTTCATCTTATTATTGCTTCATCTGATTAATACAGAGGCAAATAGGGGGCATTATAAGACACTTAGAACAAAAATATTATCTGTACTTATGCTAATAAATTAAGGAGAGGATCAAATTTTCTGCAAGATAAATGCTGTCTAACTTTAAATTTGTTAAAAAATGCATGACACTTGTTTTTTCTGTCTTGTCTAAATAATTATCTCAGTGTTTGTTTAGGTCTGTGCCATTCACCACATCTCACTGTAAGACAGTGGATTACTTATTTATTCCTTTAGGTAATGCTTTTCTCCCAAATGACTTACATATTCAAGCTACTTACAAAGATTTGCCTATTTATAAAGGTGGATCATATTTTCAGGCGCAATTTAAGGTAAGTATGCTACTCAACGATGCTGTGGCCAGAGGTGGAATTTGAACCTGACTGGTAGTAGCTCTAACTGCACTACCTGCTGCCTTAGAGATGCAGCAGTTTGCCAGGAAATGTTGTGTTCCTACGGGAATTCTGTTTCGTCTCAACTCAAGAAGCTTTATGGAGCAAATCCTATACATTATAACATACACCAAAATTAAAGAACCTAACATATGATAAAGTAATGATTGGATTGTGCTCTACATACATTTATCTTGCAATACTACTTTTCTGTAATTTATCTACATTATTAGATTTTTTTTTTTTTTTTTTTTTACATGTATAAAGGTAATTTAGAGGTACTTTATTTGGGTAATTTTGGTCAGCTATGTACCCTTGCTGTAGTTGCTTTTGTGCTTCTTCTCAACAATATTTTCAGGTTCTGTATGTCAGCCTGTGCAGCCCTGCCACACATCCAACAGCCGCCATTCCTGTTTCTTCCTCTTGCAGGTCATACAAGTTTTTCTGCCCATAGTCTTTTGGTTCTACAGAAGAATACAAATCGTACCTTTTGTCAGTGAATATGCAAGTAGCTGGTAAATGTTCATGTCAAAATTTGAGGTGTCTGTGGCTTTTATATTCAGTCTGTATGGTCAGTACAATGTATAATAGTAGCTCTTGTAAATTTGAGGTTCTTTTTCTCATTTGCTTGGTGAGGCTAGTTTTTTTATGGAAGTGTTACTGCTATCTGTAGGCTCTTGATTTTTTTGACACTGGTTTTCATAGCACTTCAGCACTTTGTCTTAAAGACCTTACTTTAACCTTTATTATCATACAGGCTGCTGTTTTGGTATAGAAGTATATATATTTGGTATATATGACTATATAGTTTTCGGCTCTATTGAAGTTGAAGTCACACAATGGCCAGTGCCAGCTGTGAATAAGATGGAAAAAATGAACTCTGTGTGCCCTATAAAGCCTTCCAAAAAATTGTAATTTCCTTAAGAAAATTTTATACATTTTATCACTCCATTTTAAACTGATACGAAAGGCTTTACTTTGCCTTTTCAAGTTAAGAATATTTTTGCTTTAGGGTTTTTATGATAACTGATGATTTTGCTCAATGATAGAAATTCACAAGATTTGCACATGCATACTGTCTGTGCACCAGTGTAAAGAAAAGGCGTACAAGTAAAATATAATGGGGTAAAACAGAGGAAGACATAAATGAATACCATATACTGAAAAATATAATAAAGAATAATTAATTCAGTGGATGATAATATAATAAAGATCAGTCAACTTTAACATTCCTGCCATGGACATCCCTACCTACTGTTAGCTGTAATTGAACTAATTGTTAAAGCAGTGCTCAGAGTGTTTTGAGAATTCCTGGTTGAATTGCACCTGTGAGAGAGTACACATTATATAGGCTTCATGGCATATGATTAACTCCAGTCAGACTCATTTCTAAAAAGTCTTATATAAATCGTAAGACTTGTCCCAATTTCTTATTAGCGCTATAATGTGGAATCTGGGATGTTCAGGCACACACTTTGAGGCCATTATATTCTGTTTAATTTTGACTGTGCTGCAACATGTGGGGGAGGCTCTTCTCAGGTTTTGTTTGGTGCTCTACCAGCATAAATTGTTCTTCTGCAGCAGGTGTTACTTAGATTCTCTTTATCAGCCAAGGCACAAGGGTACATGCGGGTTTTACCGTCCATGGGTGGAAGGAGGAGAGCAATGCTGGTGTTAGGACCCGCGTGCGTGCGTGCGTGGAGTCTTCAGGGTAAACTAACTGGATCTGTGGTTTCTCCAACTGTGTGATACAGCTATCTCTGTTGCTCTGTTTTTCTCTGTCTAAACCTCTCTTACTACTTTTCCATCTGTTTTTCTCTATGCTCTTGGCCGGGCCATGTGCAAACCCCAACCATTCAACAGTTCTGGAGAGTAGATTGTATTAACCTCAATAATGGTAGTCTCTTTCCGTTTCTTTCTCACCCTTAACCCAGATGATGGCTCTAAGCCAACACCCACCATGGAGACGCATGCTGTGCCTGATGGCGATGGTAAGATGTTCATTGTTTCTAAACTTTTTTAAACAAAGGAAATTTGTCATACATGAATTGGCTCCATGTGAAATCAGCAGTGAACAGCAGGATAAAGTAATTACCAGTCATGGATATGGGTTTGGCTCAGGGTTGGATTTTTGCCAAGACTGGATTTACATTTTATGATCAATTTCATTCTCTGATTACAGTATAAGACTTTCCAGTACTGCTGTAACCATATGAAACAAATGTCTTGCAGTTGTTAATGTCCACCTTTTGCCCCTAATTGAACATAGCCTCATAGCTGGAAGGTTACTAGTTCAAGTCCTAGCAGTGGCCCTCCTGAAGCACCCATGAGACACATACTTAATCTACGTTTACATTTATTTATTTAGCAGATTTTCTTCTCCAAAATTTTTAAAACGGATAACACTGACAATAACATTACATGAACAGCAGCATATATGATTGATAGGAAACACAAAGGTAAATGTGTAAAATAATGTAATACAAATTTATGGAGTAGATAGAAGATCCAGAGAGAAGAGAATCTGAAAGAGATATATTGTGAGACTGATTTGAACAATGAGAGGGATTCAAAGTGAGTGAGGGAGATCATTATACCACATTGGTGGCATAACTAAGGACCTTAGGGCTTTTGATTTTGGGCTTTTGATTTTGGACTTCTTGTGTGTGGGGCCACTAAGCTGCCAGAGGTGGAGGAGCACAGCAGTATGGTTGGGTATAGTGAGTCATCAAGTCTTGTAGGTATCCAGAGTGTTAAACTTAATGTAGGCAGCTACATGAAGCCAGTGGAAAGAGACGAGGAGTGAGATATATGCAAGAGCTTTGGCAAGTGAAATACCACTCATGCAGCAGCATTATGTATCAACTGGAGAGGTTTGAGAGTTTTAGTAGTCCAGGTGGGATATACAGTAACCATGTCCAGGACCAGGAGCTCTATACAGTTTTGTTGTAAGATAAAGGTGGACCCTGTGGATGCTATATAGGACATATCCGCAGGATTGCGTTATGGTGTCGGTATGTTGAGAGAAGTATAGATGTGAGGGTCTTAGTGGATGAAGCAGATGAAATGAGTGTATTCAGTTTGACAGAGTTCCTGACAGCTGGAATGGACCAACTGGGAGGTAAAAGATGTTGGTTTTGGAGATGGAGTTGTAGATGGTCATCAGTCACTCAAGCAGAGATGTTCAAGAGGCAGGCAGTTATAAATGGGGATATATCTGTAGCGGTGGTGGATACAGAAGAACATAATAAAATAAAATGAGTATAAGAATAAAAACAAAGAGTATCATTGAACTTGGAAAAATAGCAAAATTAAAGGAACTAATGTTGACTTCTAAGCCTTAGTTTTTGGGCTTCAAGAGAAGATGGAAATTCCTTTTCTCGTTAAAGCCTTCCCAGAATGAATGTAGAGAGACTCTTCGTCTTCCTCAGTTTATTGCTCTAGTGAAATTTCTGCTGTGTTTATTTTTTTTATGTGGCAGGACAATAATTCTACCTACAGTGGGCTGACCTTAAATGTTCTTGTCCACCATGCAGAGATAACTGCACCTACTTTGTGGATCAAACAGCTCGTCTACAAAGAAAACAAACAGAACAGTTCCAGCACCAGGAGACCAGGTGAGAGACATACCATGATGAACAGTGTGAATGGATCAGCTAGTAGAACCGTACCTCTGTCATATTTTTCTAGGTAAGTATATCTAATAGAATGTAGTACAAAGAATTAAACCAGGAGAATGTTCTGCTTACAAAAGAAAGTGTTACATTTTAATGTTCAAATATTAAAATTTTTTTTTTTTGTTTTTTTTCTACTCAAAGTAAAGGATGTCTATGCACTAGATTCTTAGTTCCATAGCAACAATTAATTTTCACTGCTCAGTCAAGGTCAAGATTCTGATTATGGACTCAACGATGGTAAAATGATCTGTACTCCAATCTAATAGTGATCACTGCTTAGCCTCTGGCCACTTGGTGCTCCTACTTGTGAGAAGCCCAGAATCAAAGCTTGTATAATATGGAGTGGTACTGGACATACTAACTGTGAATCAATAATTGTGTACGTGTGTGTATCTAAAGCTCTTTGCCTGTCGTTTAATGCCCTTTTTGTTAGGATAGCATTTTCAAAACTTATAAATGTAACAATAAATTACTTCCTGCTGTACCTTTGGTATTAAGAGGGAGAAGAAACAAGTTAGAAATTTAATGTTTAATACGAGCAAAACTTGGAGTGACGTGTGGTGTAATGGGTAATGTACGTGCCTTATATGACCTGGGTTGCGTGATTGGATGTAGGTTTGATCCTCATTCGGTCTGTGCGGATTATAAATGTGTTCATGTGGGTTGTCCTCCAGATGCTCTGCTTTCCTCTCTTGAGTCTAAATATTTGTTTCAGGTGAACTGGTGACTCTCAATTAGCCATAGTATGTAACTTCATAAGTGGTTACCCTGTGATAGGCTCCATACAGCTGTAACTCTGTATTAGGGCAAGCTTTTATCGATAGTGAGTGACAAACAAAACTTGTTCTAGTAGTCTACAATATATACAATAATACAACTTCCAATTAATTTTGAAGCATATCACCAGAGGTTTAAAAACCATAATTTTAGTGATATTTTTAAAAGTTTATTCATGTTACAGTTGTTAAAATGTAAAATTCAGTAGACTTTATTTTCCATGTCAGGTTTAAAATTGTAGATGGACTGTTATAAAAAAAAAAAAAAAACAATTGACCTTGATGTTTAGAATATCGTTGCCCTAAACCTGACCACCAGTGGCCTGAACTATAAAGCTATTCTTGGCCTACCTGCACTAATACAGAGGCTCTTAGTGCTGCTTCCTACAACCCATTTCTGTTTTGGTCTTCTGTGATAGAAATCACAATGTCTGTACAAAAACTAACGTCTTAACCGACTTGACTTAGCATGTTCGTGTGATTAATACCTTGCATGATCTTAAAAATGTAAAACTGAAAGGACTAGATGAGGATATGGTACAATATAATACCTTTACTATGATCTAGACTTTGAAATATTTGAAATGGCTGACTTGATTCTGTAATATTCTTAAATTTTTATTGTTCTCCATCCTTATCATTATGAAACTTACAAAATACTTTTGGCCCATTAAAATATTTAAATTTGCTTTTATTTGTATGGTCTAGATCTTTCTCAACACTCAGACTATTTAAAGACGACACAGTGATGCAGCAGGTAGGGTGGTGCTTTACAGCACCTGCACTGTAGGTTTGGAAGTGAGTTTGAATCTGGAGTTTGTATGTTCTCCCTTTGGGTCTCCTCTGGGTTCTCAGGTTTTGGCTGTCCAAAAAATGCATTCCAGTGAATTGGTGACTCTCAGTTAGCATGTGTATGTATGACTGAACAGGTATGTGCGATTGCCCTGCAGTGGACTAGTGTCTAGCTACACTGTGTTTGGTTGTAAATGCCTTTTCACCTCCAATCCATCTCCATTCTTTATTGTGAGCATCTGGTCATTTTCAGTTTGCTTTATTATTTATATGATCAAAAAAGCTTAATAGTAGATCTGTACCACTATTTATTTGGTGGGTAGTTTCTGTAAAAGTCTCAGATATAGCTCTAATAAATATGTGCTATAAGACTTTAACATTTGAGCCAAATTGAAATAAAGCATTGGAAAGAATACATCTGAAAATAAGTATGCATCTGATTCACAAACTCTTATTACATTTACATTTAGATTTATTCATTTAGCAGACACTTTTCTCCAAAGCAACATACATCTCAGAGATTATTCAATGCTTTCTGTAACTGATTTATCCTATAAACATGTGTAGCGTTCCTCACCTTGTTATTCATCGCCAAATTCAGGAACATCAGACAGGAGCTGTAAACATTATGAACTCTGAAGTGCATGGGAGAAAGGGGGTTTCTGTCCCGTCAGTGTGCTTTGCTGCCAACTACTAGTGGCAAAAAAATACTTCGGACATTTCTGCTCTGCAACAGACAGAAATTTTACATAATAGAACAGTTTACAAGATGCTATTAAAAATAAACACACTGGGAAATGTTTGTGTCTTTGATAATTTATAACTCAGAAGTTCATAACATGAGGCACCAGTGTATGGGGGATTTGGAAGTGGAAGGGGGGAGCTAATGGTTTTTTTTGGTCCTGGCCGCCAGAAAGATGTAGAGGAAAGTAAGCTGCCATACAGTCCACGGCAAGAAGGGTCCATTTTTAGGTCTTTCTTTCTCTTGCGGTTTGAAACATCTGTCTTGCAAGTGATACAGTATTGCGATTTTCACAGTGAGAGTTCATCCTGCTGTTTGAATCTTCATAATGTGTGAATATATTTTGTGAAAGACAGGTGATGATAAATTAGTGGCATTACAAATACAGTGACTTTAGTCTATAAACAGTCTAAGAGTAAACACCATGTTATCAGATTTAGAGGTAAAAACACCTGGGCAGATGAAAGCGATATCATTTATGTAAAGGTAGGACTTCTGTAGACATGCCACAGAAAATGAGGCTGATAGTTTACTGCTTATTTTTGACTTTTTTCCACTCCATGTTACAGTATATCTTTCTCATCACATGTGGTCATCCACTGGTTTGAGGTTGAGACTGATGCTATCTGTATGCCATCAACTTCAGTTACTGAATATGAACAAAATATAGCATTTAGGATATATTCTGGAGCATTTTCCACACGTATCAAGTAGAAGGCAGTCAATAAGTCAATTGACTGATTTTGTCATTGAAAATGTTCTAGACTGAATGTGACGGCACTCACAGGGCACTTATAGGCCACGTGTTAAAAGTTTTTGAGCATATTCTACAGAAAATTTCAGTAACTGACATTTTTATGAAAGTTGATGGAAATGTAACCTGAACCATTAAATGAGTAGAGAGGATATTAGCAGAAAGAAACAGAAGTAAAATGTTTCTCCAGAACATCTAAGGAGAAATTTCTCTTGAGGAAATGGTGAACAATGAGTGTCTAGCACAGTGCATGGTAGACAGAGATTCACAATGACAGTTCTTTGGAAGTGAACTTCTGTGGTAATTCTGCTTCTTGTCTGCTTCTAATTAGCATCTGATGTCCTCAGAGAATGGAGGGGTCTGGGGGGGGGGAGCTGTAGAGGGATTAGATGTCGTCACTTCACTGAGTTCCAACTGTTGTCCTAAAGGGCACACTTGGCTTGGGTCCAACATGTTGTATTCTAAACCTATCTTTGCCAGTCCTTGAGAAGGTGAAATTGGAACCGTCTGACTTGCAGAGACAAATAGCTGCAGGAATACGTTATTTAGTCCACCTTGATCAAAATCTAATGTGTCGGAGGAGGGATCGCAAATTAGCTAAAGGAAAATACCTGTATAAATACAGGAAAAATGAGCTTATGGTTTATGCTTTCCGTCGCTCGCTGGACAGACACCGGTGTCTTAGCCAAAAGTATGTTAAAATGCATTGTTTAAAACTTTTAAATGAAAAATTGGAGCGTGACGTGCTCCTCCCATTGTAGACAGTCTTGCAGTGTCTGATTTGAGAGCCTGCTCTGCCAGGGAGACCATTTGTATGGAGAAAGAAAGAAAACAATTAAGTGGCATGAAGGATGGCGGCTGTGTGTCCCAAGGAGAGGCACGAGAACAACAGCTTGTTTACAGGAGTCTCCCAGGAATGGTCTGCACAGGGTTCTGCTCTTTTCTTTGGCAGGAGCTGGGAAAGATGAGGACCATGAAGTTTTCCGTTTCAGAATTGTGAAGGGTAAATAGATGAATCTGAGTAATCTCAGAATTATTTTGTTAACTGATGAGATTATGTGTGATATGTACACTTGCTCTAAGAAATTTTGAGGCAGCGATGAGGGGGGGAAAAAAAATAAGAACATTCACATTTCATTTTGTTTCATATTGATTCCTGCTGTAAGGATTTATGTATTCAGTGTTTACTTGTTTATCAAGTCCCTAAATTGTCACCATGCGCTTTGCTGTCCACAGAAAATGGCAAAAGAAAAACGGGAAGGAAAAAAAACGAAACAATATCAGAGAGAACGTGAACGGATTGAGTTTCATACACACGAAAAGAATGAAAAGGAAAAAAAATTGCCAGAGTTCAGCACTTTCCATTTATATGTATAAAAAACAATTTTCGTTTGAGAATCTCAGCTGCCTGGCGCCAGCATACCCTCTGTATAATAAACAGTGCTAAATAATTTGGAAGTGAAGGAGGCTTGGCGGGAATTTGGAAGTCTCGTCGTACTGCAAACACTTGAGCTGAAGCCCTCTGGGGTTTAGGAGACTGAGGTGGACATGCTCCCCAAACATGACATTTGGGCTTCGGGGAGGGAGTGAGCTTGCAGATTTGTCAGTATTGGCATTATTTTCATCTAACCGAGATAAATTTCTTGACCGAGATTTTTTTTTTTTTTTTTTTTTTTTTAAAAAAGATTTCTCTTAGAGCATAGTTCACTATGTGTCTCTAAGTCTTTTCTCTCTCCAGACAAAAATTCCAAAAATGGTAGTGCGACAGAAAAATTAACGTATAAAAAAGCGCTGTGCTGACAGCTCAGGTTAGACGGCTAAGTGATAAGTTTGTATTTGGAAACAAGCCGGCAGGCTCACAGTTGAGATGAATTTCATTCTGCTATCTACGTGTAACATGTAGTGAGAAGTACGAAGGTCTCATCCATTGTCGGTCCTTTGTGTACCTTCGTAATGAAGTTGCTCAAGGTAAAACTAACCACTAAAAATCAGGGAACTGGGCTCCACCATATGGCCATGAATTCCCTTCCACCTCCTGTTCTACATGATTGCATTAAGCAGAGTTGAACTGTTGTTGCCGGATAAGGCTTTGTAAACAGACTTGATTAAATGACACGGATTAAGTGCGGGAAAGCACACTTTTCCGTTCCGAAACGGCCTTAAAATTCAATTGCAGGTTCTGTTGTACTTGGCCCCATGAGTGAGCAATGGCCTAAATGGATCTGAATATAAATAGAGTACAGTAGAGCAAGTTGTGAACTGAGTCAACTCTCAAATGCGATCGGCCTCAAGTTGAATACCCAGTCCGAGTTTCTGAATAGCCCCTGCTCTTTCCAGCTCCACAAACAGTGTAAAAGACTCTTGAAATCAGTGCTGACTGCAACTACAAGCCCCGGTGATGTAGGATTTATATGTGGTAATGTTGTTTTGATTTTTCTGTGAATTCACGTAATATTCAGCTTATCTATGTGTGTCTCCATGCAGTACATTTCTACTCTCTTTGTTCAGTGTAATTATGTACATCCATGCTGACTGGCACTGTAGGTATTGAAAATGTTTTGTGTGTTTCTCTGTATGTCGGTGTATTGAGTGTGTTTCTCATGGTTTTAGAGAAAGTTCCTTCTTGTGACCAGGAGAGACACACGGCTCTGGATGAGGCTCGGCAGAACCCCAGAGAGGCCGTTTTTATTCCGGACTGTGGGCCTGGGGGGCTTTACAAAGCGGTCCAGTGCCACCAGTCCACAGGCTACTGCTGGTGTGTTCTGGTGGACACCGGGCGACCCATCCCAGGGACATCCACCAGGTAGGGGAAAAACGAGGACCGCTGTAAATGTTCTGGACTGGTTTATTCCTGCAACTGTGGTAGTGGAGTTAGTTTTCTGAGATAAGTGCAAACAGATTTACTACCTGTTCATTCAGCACTGTCAACGTCCTTTATTAGGTGGAAGAAAAAGGAAAATGTTTGCCGTACGTTGGGCAAGATTGTAAAAGAAAGCTCATGATGCCTAAAATTTTATTAAAATGATGAGATAAAATAAGTCATGCATGTTATACTTAAAACTTTTAACCCGAATGTTGCTGATTTACATTCAGGAGAAAACATGAAGAAAATATTGAACTTGAATGCTTACAGCTCTGTATTATATGTTTCTTGGAGTCTGTTTTAAATGATTGGTAAATATTGCTATTGACTGCTGCAAAGCCATAGACATACTACCCTGCAAGATATTTCCATAAAACTTTAATTTAGAAAATGTAGTAATTTAAATTTTAGGTATAAACTGAGTCTTTTTCAGTGTTTAGGTTCATGTCTTTGAGTCTTATGAGTAATAATGTCAGCAAATATTTAATTTCCTCAGCATTAAGAAATTACTCTTTAACAGTTGATATGCTAAATTCTTAGAATTTTGAATGAACTAGTAAGATTAATTAAACCGAAATCCTATAATTATTCAAAAGACATTTGTACTGCTATCAGGTACCTTATTTCACTGTAAGTACAGTACTCTGCTCAGCGGTGTTACAGGTTGATATCATCTGTAGAGTCCTTAAGGCAACGATTACTTGCCCTTAACTGTTGACAGACACAGAATTTAATTTTTTTTTTTTTTTTTTTAAAGAAATACATGATGAAAGGGTTGTAAAGCAAAGTGAGGCACATCTCATCCTATGGAAAGTTCAGGTTTTGAGTCAGTGGCCCCTGCAGTCCTATTAACTGCGTGTTTGAAATGTCACTTCACACACTTGGACTTGTCAGTGCTCATATTGTGGATGCATTAACACCAAGGCAAGAGAGCAAGAGACTGCGTGGCGACTCGGCTGATGCACTACTGCAACTTGCTCCGCTTAGTGTCTGCAGCTGAAAATGAATAAATAGGCATACAAAAAAATCATTCCTGTTACAATGCTCTCTAGAAATGCTATCTTTTTCAGCAAGGAAAGGGAGAAAATATTCCTTTCAGTCATACGTTCATCTGACTGCTCTTTTCCTGCATCGATGAGTTACCTCTGGAAGGGTAAGGAAAGAGTCGCACATTCATTTTGAAGCATTCCTGCTTAGAAGGTTCTGGCAGCTTGTGTTGTTTTGTTAGGTCTGGTATGACAACAGAGGGCTTTTCGGGAGAGCAGTGCTGTTGCAGCCATGTGTATCAGATCATATTACAGAACTCTGCTGCTCTGCCCTACGCCTCTCTAGTTCCAGGACCTTTCCCTGCAGGTCCTGGGTCTTGCTTGTCCATATTCATATCACTCTCACAGCTCTGTCCCCCTTGTCTCTCTATCTGGCGTTAGGTACCAGACCCCAGAGTGCGACAGTTCTGCACGCTCAATATCGCGGGTCTCTGAGTCGGAAGATCCGTTCCGGGACCGAGACCTGCAAGGTGAGGAGGGGTATTTTTTTTGTTCTGCCACAGTGGGCATTTTACCCAATATTTTGTTTCTGGACTGGCTCCCAACTTGAGACTGCAAAACTTGCTGTGAAAGCACTGTCAATTTTTGGACTTGTATTTTCTTGTTAAGACAAAAGCTGCGGTATTGTGCTGTTGTAGTGCTTAACACACATTTCTGTCTGAAACATCGCTGTTTACCATATTCAGTCCAGGTGATACGCCCCTAGGTCGGTTACCGTTGACTTGCTTTTGTTGCCTCACTCTTTCCCCATCATTTAAAGTTGTATCGTAATGGCTCTTTAATGCCACCATCTGCTAAGTTTACAGAGTCATACATTGGTTCTTACTGTGCAGTTGTGCAGTAGGGTTTTATGGTATGTGCAAGAGTGGTGGGGGTGCTGAGGGGAGTTATTTATGTACTGTAGTAGGCGGTTGAGAACCACCACAACAAAATGCACTTTTTTATGAATCACATCAAGGCAAAGCAAATGGGAAGCAGTCAGCCCCATCATCCTGAGGCCCTGCCTGCGTGATGAAAACAGGGTTAAAAAGTGAAAACAAGCAGAATGGGAGGCTTTTGTTGGAGTCCGCGTCCCATCCAGGATATGCTTGCCACAGCCGCTCTGTTGCCATAATGACTAATTTAACACTTGGTTAAAGGTGCACTGAAGCATCATGTCCCAGCATCGCTGTATCTCAGGAGATACTAATTGGATTCACCTGGCGTGCCACTAACCCCCTGCTTCCCGCTGGAATATCTGAGTCAGCAGAAAAGGGGTGAAGGGGAAAGAGTGGGGCAGGAGAAACAGGATGGAGCTTGGGTGCTAGAGAAAGAAGTTGGAGAGCAAAATAGTGGGTGAGAAAAGAGTCTATTAGTTTACTGCGGTACAGCGTTTGAAGTTTTTCTTTAACAGACACAATTAAAGAGGGGAAAAAATTTGGACTGTTTGAGCCTGCTATAAAGGCATGCATCTGGGCAATTAAAAAACGCTACCCTAGGTGTTTGCCATTGTGTCATAAAACTTAACAGGGCAGCGCAGCCCTGCTGATGCCCTGTCACCGTACACTTCTCCTTTTACTGTCTCACACATGCACATGCACAAGAACATGCGCAGGCACTCACACACACAGGAAGACACGTGCACATGTGCTCAGATGCATTTTGAGACACCCTTTTCACGGTTTTCTCAAGACATGAGTTTACCACAGTATCGTGTCGCTCCAGCAGGGCTCAGCGGTCAGCCTGGGAAAACCGCTGTTTGAAGCAGGGAGGCGTACGGATTGACCCTGGGATTGATTTTGTGTCCGAGATAGGTCATAACTTACAAATAAGGGCTAAAGGAGCTTGTAATCCAGTTGTGCTGAGTAACAGCTTTTGTGGGAAAATATATCCTTTGTACAGTGCATGCTGTTCCCAGTAACATGAAGTTGAATCTAATGCATTTCAAGGGATGTTTCCCTTTTTTCATGAACTTGATCAAAAACAGATAGTTGTAATGTGTTTTTTATGAGCTGCCAGATGATACACACAGACAGTATGTTTTGAATTCTAAACTCATACTTAACAAGTTTTGAATAACTCATAAAAAATTAATGTTTCTCAAAACATTTTTTTGAGATGTGTTTTACTGGTTATTAAAATATCAAAAAACATTTAAGCTAAATACAGTTAATTTATCTGTCGGAATACTGTTTTTAAACATATTGTAGATATATACTATAAAGACATTATATAAAGCTTTACACACAAAATGTTGAAGATCTTTCATGCGAAAAGTTAGAGGCATAAAATTCACAGACCTACTATGTGGCCTTTCCAAACTGCAACGTTGGTTGAGTATCACTAATTGAAAGGGTTCACTGTGTGTGGTGAAGCTATTAAATTCTACTTTGTTCATCACTGTTAGAAAGTCTGTGAGACGACACCAATGTTGCCTGTTTCAGGTTTCCTCGGAAAATCGGTTATTCAGCCTATCATAAAGAGCACCACTTTCTACACTGCAACTACTGTATGTCTCCAATAAACATTTGAAAAGACCTCATATACCCCATAACTATTTGTATTTACTAACAGATGTGCAACAAAGATTTGCACCTTTTAAAATATTTAGAAGATTAACCTATTTAAAACATAAGATTTTGTATATTTATATGTCCAGTCTAGTGTTTTACACTGGTATATATAAAATTTGTGAAATACTTAAAATTTATGGGCTAGCACGTTAAATGTAATAAACATATAAATGTAGTTCTGTAACATAGGTATTCTGTTAAATTTGACAAAATATGGCAACGGAAATTGAAAACAGTTGCACTTACACTACCACATTACACTTGGTACTTCAGTTAATCTCTGCAGCCCTGATGTGTGTAGGAAAAATATAATACCACCTTGCTACTTCACTCAACATTACATAAAGGGATTTCATAACTAGTTATTTTTTCAACCATCTGAGTCATGGGCTATTTATGTCAGTTGTTTATAGTCGCATTCCTTTTGGGGTTTCTTGCGACCTGTTCCGTGGCAGCTTTGAGACAGTCACACGTCAGGGACATCAGGGTTCCAGGTGTGTTCAAAGGGATGCTCAGACTTCACTGGAAGTTATGTTGGGACAGCTGGTAGTGTAGTGGTTGGGGTTACTACCTTTGGCCCAAAGGTTGCAGGTTTGATCTCTACCTGTGGTGGTAGTGGCCTTGTGCAAGGTACTTACCCTAAAATGCTGCAGTTAAATTACCCAGCTCTATAAATGGGTAAGTAATTGTAACGTTAACATTTTAAGTCACTTTGGAGAAAAGTATCAACTAAATGAACTGCACCCAGACAATCAAACTCTGTTCTTTATTGTTAATATTTGTGATCAGTATCTGAGTGACAGAGAATGTGTGTATGTTCCACTGATGTATGGATGAGTGACCAAGTATAAGTAGTGTATCTAGCAGTGTAAGTCACCTTGGTGAATAAGGTGTGTGGGCTGATAACACTACGTAGAGTTCATTGGAAGTTGCTGTTAAGAAAAGCATCTGCTAAATAAATAAATGTAAATATAATTTGCATGTTCTCCCTGTGTCTGTGTGGGTTTCCTCCCACAGTCCAAAGACATGCTGTTCAGGTTCCCCCATAGTGTGTGTGTGTGTGTGTGTGTGTGTGTGTGTGTGTGTGTGTGTGTGTGTGTTCCACTGATGTATGGATGAGTGACCCTTTGCAAGTAGTGTATCTAGCAGTGTAAGTCACCTTGGTAAATAAGGTGTGTGGGCTCATAACACTACATAGAGTTCACTGGAAGTTGCTTTGGAGAAAAGTGTCTGCTAGATAAAGGTAAATGTAAATCTGTATCTCAGAAACAGATTCTATGAGCTGATTTAGAATGTCATGTTTTGCATTTCTTTTTCATGCTGGTAACAGGTTGTCCAGAGGCAAAGAAAGTGGAATTTATTACCAGCCTGTTGGATGCCCTGACCACCGATATGGTTCACGCTATAAACTCACCAACTCCCTCTGGTGGTGGGAGGTAAGTGATGTAAAAACGTAAATGTACAACATCAATTATAGCTGTGCACTCGGAAGTGGCCTTAGCTACCCAGCAGAGTGCCATTTGGCCGTATATGTATTCATTGTTCTCGCGGCTCAGGTTTGTGGAACCAGATCCTACCCACACTTTGGAGGAGCGAGTGGTACATTGGTATTTTGCCCAGCTGGACACCAATGGCAGCCGGGACATCAACAAGAAGGAGCTCAAACCCTTTAAGCGCTATGTAAAGAAGAAAGCCAAGCCCAAGAAATGTGCCCGCAAGTTCACGGACTACTGTGACCTGAACAAGGACAAAGCCATTTCCCTTTTGGAGCTCAAGGGCTGCCTAGGAGTGAGCAAGGATGGAGGTGAGGGTGAGGAATGTTGTGAGAAAAAGTGATCTCTGCAGATTCCCTTATCCTTTGTGTGACTATGCATGTTCTATGGCATTTTTCCATTCTCCTTATTATATATAATGTGATCCTGCTTTCAGCATAAGATTTCACTGAAGATCTCTGTTAATAGTTAATTATAGACTACTAAGGTATGTGTTATTAAAGAGAATACAGACTGTACTATTTGGGCTGTGTCCAGGATATTTGTTAAATTACGCCTTGTGTTCATGGAGAAATAATGCTGTTATTCAAGGTGCTGAAAAGAAACTTTTTGGTTAAATAGAGTACCCAATAAATAATGAAAATTAAGTGTATTTACTACTAGTTTTGTAAATGCCACAGCACTAAACGGAGAAATCACCCGTTGACATATTTATACACATTTAACCAAATTTAATGTGGAAATTACAACTGGAGTATGTATTTTGTTTATTTTAAAGTATCTAATTTGTAACTGATTTGTCATTTTTATATTTATTTGTTCTAGGTAAATGGATTTTGTATCCCATTATCTCATTTCATAATGGAAACATTTGCAGTAGTCATCAACATTGAAAATTTAAATGTTACTTATTTTTCTTTTGCCAGACAGTAATTTATAAAATATTTACTGATTTATGGGTTTGGAATACTGCTTATTGTCAGTGCTGAGATTTAAAAATATGACTTACTCTTTCCAGCCAAAACAGTGAGCAGGCCAATTAGTGTCTCCTAATGAGGACAGAGGAAAACAAATGGAAAGAATGCCTCTAGACTCCAGAGATCATCTAGGAAAAGCAGCTTACAACGACACACTGAAATCTTTGTAAAGAACTGTTAACGTCAGTCTCATGAAGCATTGGCAGACCTTGCAAGGGAGGGATGCGCCAGCCAATAAGTGACTTTTTTTTTTTTTTTTTTTTTTTTTTTTTTCCCCTGCCCTTCCTTCCCTTAGGTAGCTCAGTGGGGACCGTGAACCAAGGGCTAAGGCAAGGGACTCGTTTGTTCAGTAAGCCAAACTAATTTGCTTTCACTAACCTGCCTGCTGCCTTAAAGTGCTGTACATGGCTGACACATAAATAATGCACTAACTTCTGTCCTAATGGCTTTTTGAAATGATGTACTTTTTCCAAGATACCTATTATCTGTGTGTGATGTAGTGGTGACCTAATAAGGAAAGAGTTTACAACGGGAGGTCTGTATGAATTGAATTGTTTGCTTCAACTGTTATGTAGAGAAGAGAACAGCCATTATCACTCACTTCACTTATTATAACTTCCATGGAAATAACAAATTGAAGCTACTTACAGCAGGTTAAAAAAAATAAAAAAAACTAGAGAAGCCAGACTATGGAGAATTCTTAAAATTCATTAAAACTGTAACAAATTCATAAATAATTAATGCTGGAATCTCAGATAATATATGCCAATCGAACACCTGACATTCCACCTACCTGCTTTTGTCTAAAATTACTTAACAGTTGTGGATATTAACTGCCAAGTGGCGATAAAATTGTTATGTTGTGACCTGAGCTGGACTTCACACAAGCCTTGAAATGCATTATGTTCAAATAAATTGATTCTGCTAGCAATTACCCGAGACTGTTATTCCAGAAGTTTGACCCTTTCCAAAATAATAGTAGTAGCTGGAAATTGTTGTTTCATACATCTAAAATCAAAATGTTTTTCAAAGGTTTATGTATTGGTGATTTGTGAGGATGAGAAGCAATGGGTACATGCGGTAAGGAATTCTATGGAAAGCACTAACCAATATCTGTGTTTTCGGAGACGGTTATATTTTGTGTAGAAGGAAAAAATACTTGGCAAAGTCTTGTGCCTTTGCATTTCTCTTCATTGGGAATGTTGTAAGAGTCAGTTATCCCACCAGAAGCAAATGCTCCAAAAGAGATGTCATAGGTATGTCTGGAGCACTGCTGGTAATTAGGTTTACTGGAATTCTCTTTTACGGGAATAATTTGAGTGCAACATTCTCTTTTTTTTTTTTTTTTTTTTTTTTTTTTTTTTTAAACCCATACTGTTCATTCAGGATCCACTGAAGTTTGACTGACAAAAATAATGAATTTAGAGGAACATTAAGGTAAAACTTAAGATGCATAACTTGTTTTAGAGTTTACGTTCCTACTTTTTTCAAACTTGATAATGATTTTACCACATGGAATTATAGAAAATGGTTTAGGCTTTCTCTGGAACATCCCGAAACATGTGTTAAGCCATGTTTGTTAAGGATAATAATCAGTTTGCAGTGGCACTGGAAATTACTTACTCTAACCACTGAGTGAAGACAAACTGTAATTGTGGTGAAAGAAAGGGTAAGATAATGCATCCTCCTGTTCATATGTTGGTGCCTTTGTCTCTCTCTATGATCAGATTTATAAATTATAATTCTTTTCACACATACGTGGTTAATGGTAACAACTATGTGGTGAATGGAAATGAATAAATAAATAAAGCTGTTTATTTGGCTGCTGAAAATATGCTTTAAAGCTTTAACCTAGAGTTGAACAGCCCACATGAGAATCATAAAAGTCTCAAGTTGATGGACTTTTGCTCTGTACATTACCATGGCTCAAGGCTCATTCAGCTCAGCAAGCTGTGCCTGTGTGTACACAGCTTTGTGTGTTGACTTTCATGTTTGGCTCGACTTCAGATAGAAGTGGCAGGGTCCGGGGGGGGGAATGCTTTGCACTCGTTTTGCTGATCTTTGGACGGTTCGTTGTGACATTGTGGGATAGCTGCTCTATTTTTTCGAGTGAAACATAAGTTATACGTGATGGAGAATTATGTGTAACACCAGCAACTTGACATTTGTTGAAACTAAGATATCCAGAACTCAATCATGGGTCTCCTGCTGTTCAGAAACCCGAGTGTCATCTATAATCTCCACACCATTCCTCTCCAGTGTTTATTGGACAGTGTTCATTAAAAAGGCTGTTCAGTTTGTCCCAACTCTCCTTGAGCAGGAAGCAGACATCTGGTGTCCTCTTAAAATGTATGCTGTTGTAACATACTGTACCTTCTCTTTCAATAACTCAAATCTGTGCAGTGTCCAAATATAACAGCACACCTAAAAGGTGACAGTCAGGCACTTTATGTAACTTTATGGCTCGTAAAACTGTCTTGCCTTGATAATCCAAAATGCAAAAAAGGCATCTATTTTTGTCATTCTCTGTGGCAGGATTTTAGAGGGTTTTACTGAGGCAGTTAGCAATGAATACCCACCCCATGTTGGAAGGTGATCCCGCAAAGGTTCATACATAAAGAATTGACTAGAAGCCCTAATACAGAGAGTTGTAGGTCTAAGAGGACCCTTAATTTAAGGTAAAAAAAAATATCTCGTAGCCATCTAAGAACCACAAGACTCCCCTTCCCTTGCTCAGATTAGTCATATTACTCTCTCTACACAGGAGACTGGTGATCTGTACCAAAAACTCAGTATGAGTATAATGAAACATAGTATGTCATTTACTACTTCAAAAGTGCACTGAGTGCTGTGACAGGACCTACAATCATCTATTTAGTAGAATAGAGTTAAAGAAATAAACTGTATTGGCAACAGTTTTATCTAAAATTTTTTTTTTTACTGAAATGGTTTTCGATGGGCCTGAAATAATTGAGGTCAGTGCAGTCCAGGCTGGGTTTCTTAGGAAGGTGCAATAGTGTCATTTGTGTGCTTTATTTTTGTACTTGGAGAAACCCAGTAGTCATGGACATGAAATTTTCTGCCTGCAGTTGTAAGCCTGTTAGCCTATTCATGTGTCCCTCCCTTCTGGATTCTGAGTGAGTGGATGTGTTACCAATCAGACTGTGCAAGACAGTAGCCCACTGACAGACTGCTGAAAAACTGATATATATATTTATTTATTTATATATATATATATATAAATAAAATCTATGCTGTTTTCCTATGGGAATCCTCAGCTGTGAAGGTGTCACCATCATTTAATCCTGATAATAAATATCTGGCCTTGCTCTGTCTGCCATGTCAGTTACATGGTCTTTGTATAACTTCTGTAAGTACTGACACAACAGCACAGCTATAACCTGGAATCCTCATGAGTTCCTAGTGATGAAGATCATTGCGGGTTTCAGGAGTTCGGTGTAAGACTCGTGCCTTTATCCCTCTGCAGCAGTGCAGGTGGGATTTGTCTGCAAACCAACCGCAAAAAAATACAGGCCATGTCCCTCACGGGCCTGAGAAGTTTACAGATTTTAACACAATTTCAAATGGGCCTGGATCTTGTCCTTCTTTAGGTCTTTCTGGGTAATTCCTGTCACCTTGTTGGACTACCCTGTATCTTCACTTTCTGTCCCATTTGGTCCGGTGGGGTTCCCTTGATCCCTCAGGCCTTGTTTACACTGGCCTGATGGACTACAAAGCACCAGAGAGCCCTGAGCTCATGTATTTACTCTGGAACTACCTACTGCGACTAAAAACAGTGGCTCAGAACGGGCATAACGTCAGACCTGTCGAACAGGGCATACATGCCAGTATAAACAACAAGACGTTTGGAAAGTGGGGGGCTATACCAGCCAGATGAGAGTTTAGTTTATTTTAGTTTCTCCCCTCTTATACCTACACTCTATGGAATAGGCCACAGTTGCTGTTGCATTTAAGAGACAGTTTTATATCATCGCCATGCGGGAAAACTGGACATTTAATTTATGAGGCTTTTGAGAGTTTCCATGACTGGGAACTATAAGAACAAAAAAATGCTTCATTGCCAAAACAACCAGCTTGTATACATTTTTAAGACTAAAATAAATATATATGAATGTGAACATCTACACGTGTTACTGTGGTTCCTGTAGTGTTTTGCGACAGGCCATCAAGTCAGTTGTGGTCCTTATAAATACACATATAAATGTTTCATTAGAAATTACACATATTTTGAGACCAAGCAGCTCTTTACAGCTAGGGATGTTGAATGAGAGTGTTTTTTTTTTTTTTTTTTTAGAGATGCTGATTTGACTTGAAGAGCAAAAGACATCTGCTAGGTGCATTTCTTTGGTGGCTAACAGAGGCAAAGGGAAACATTCGTGTACCTTTTGTGTGCCATTGAGAAAACCGTGCCATTCATTCTCTTATTAGTAGTGACACTTGCTAATACTAAGACTCTCATAGGGTAATTGGATGTCTTTTCTAGGTGTCTTGTGCTTATGACAGTTATTTTTGATCTTAACAAAGAAATATTGTGCAATAGAAGCTTGCGGTTTTCTATTCAAATCAAATGGCTTATTTTTGAATAATTATTCTTACTGAACTTTCAGAAATGTTAGAAGTGTTTTCTGTATTACTGGTTTCAGTGATTGGCCGCTGTTCTAAACCTAAGTTTAAGAATAAGTGTTTATATTTTGTTGGTTTGCACAGTTAGATTTAAAGCTACGGCTGGATAGGGTTTTAGGATTAATGCGTTTTTGCTGGGCTGTTAATACTAAAATATATCCCAATAAATATATGTAATAAACATCAGTAAATACCAAAACATAATACCAAAATATCATGTTTGAAATCAACATAGCAGCCTTGTCCAAAAGGAAGTATTTGTTTTTTTTCACATCAGACTGTTAGTTTGATTTTTCTGCAGTGCTCAGAGCCATCGTGGAATGTACTTTCATCAACGATTTCAGATGTTGCCAAGTTTCATTCCTGGGGTTTTTGCTTGCTCACTGGTCCTACACCCTCCATCTGGCTGCTCATCATTAATGCACCTGTCAATCAGAATCTTGCCACCCCCCCGATGCCTTCGCCTGGATTCACTTTTGTGGGGAAAAAATAAGTTCAAGATTCATCTTCTATTCACCAGTCCTCCTTCAAGATTAGGTGAAGATTAATCAGTCTTTCACCAACCCACAAAATATATTGGATCAAGATTCACCTGCTTTTAAAGTTGTCCTTCTCTCAGTACCCATCTCTACATGTGTTCTGAAAATGTGTGTGTGTGTGTGTGTTATTGTTCCAAGTGGATGTAACATACTGTTCCTTTTTCTATTTGCAGAAACACCTTCACACCTTATATCAACTTTTGGGACGATTTTTCAATGCTTATGCTTTTGTTAAATTTTGTTAATTCATTAATATTAATGTCATCATTAACAGAAAATACACACACACTGTCTAAACCGCTTGTCCCATACGGGGTCACGGGGAGCCAGAGCCTAACCTGGCAACACAGGGCGTAAGGCTGGAGGCGGAGGGGGCACACCCAGGACGGGACACCAGTCCATCACAAGGCACCCCAAGCGGGACTCGAACCCCAGACCCACTGGAGAGCAGGACCCGGTCCAACCCACTGCGCCACCATGCCCCCCTTAACAGAAAATAAAATTGATAAAAAAAAAAAAAAAAAAAAAAAATATATAACATTTATAAATCAATTTAGTGTCATTTTATTTTGGTTTTTCCATTTCTTCCATCTAGGGGCAACTCCAGCTCTGAGCCTTCCAAAAATAAACAAAGAAATTGATTGCTTGGTTTCTAATTCAAATTCACACAGCACATTGCTTATGGCAGTTGGTTATGACAAGTTTAATTGTGAAAATTAGCTTGCTTCTGAATAATTTCCTCTTAAAGGCCAAATATGCCATGCTTTTACAGTGAGTACAAAGAGTTGTCTATAGTACCGTTAGTTCATGATTCTACAGTAATTCGTTTCCTTGTAAACCTTGCTAGTCAAAGTTTCATCTTTCGAAAAAGTTGAAAAGGTCACGATTCATTTTGTTTGTTCAATTCCTCAGTAAAGATTCGGCGTCGAATCCAAGTCGGTGCTTGAGGGGATTGGGTTCAAGGTTTGAATTGGCGGGTGCATAAGCCTGTCTGGAGTGGGGAGTGGGGGGGCTTTATGACCTGCCCAAGAACCTCAGGTGCAGAAGTATTGGATCCCTTGATACCCCTATGTGGGGGTAGTAGCTCAAAGCTGTCCTTTTTAATGCAGGTATCATTATTGCGAGGTACTCCAGTCACCAGCAGCCCAAGTGCAGTTATGGCACAGTAATTTACCTGGGAGAGTAAGCTGTTTGTGCACGAGGGACACACTTCAGAAGGTTTAATCTGTCGCAGACAGAATGGCAGACAGCCCCACCTGGCTCCTGACTTTCTTACTCCAGCCTCTCTTCTTAAGTCTTAGTCACAATAGTGCTGGGCACACGATAGCACCAACAGATCAAACAAGTGTTTCCTTTACAATGCGACACAGCATCACATGTGTACAGTGTCCTTCTTTTCACTTTGGATCTTGGATTTTTTAAACCTTTATCTTTTTATCACTTCCATCAGTGTTTTTCTCTTTGTTGTCTACAGTGTTAAATTAGGCATTTAGAACTCACAAAATTCTAAAAACCAGAGGATGATTCTCATCTCTAAGGGTACTGTTTGATGAGGAGAAGCTCATATATCATATCTTAAGATATGATCCTACTCATCGCGTAATAAAGAATGGTTTGCATTTGTAACGGCACAGATATTTTGGCAATAAGTAAGTCTCTTCTTGCCGTTTTGCTGATTTTTATATCACAGGTAACAGGATAAGGAATTTATCTTCCTACTCAAATATTTTCTAAGATATAATTTAAACTTTTTTTTTTTTTTTTACAATCAAAGTATTATTATTAAAAATATTATCATAGGTCTTACATGTCATAATACAGTTATTAAATTGACATATGGACCATAGTTTGCTCAAAGAGTTGACTTAAGACAAATTAAAAACTGTCCTTATTCAGAACTCTGGTATCTTAAACATCCATAAAATATGATTTGCACACTGAAACGAGGTTGAAGTGTTCCTTTTTTTTAGTTTTAGGGAATTCTGTTCCATTCTTTATTTTGCCCCTTTCAGACTTACTCATTAAAATTAGATCAAGTAAGTCTGGAAAATGACTATAGTCAGACATTAGTGTTATCCATTTCTCAAGACTTAACCTGTTTTATAGCTTTGCTATAGGGGCTCTTGACATTATAGGTGGAATGAACTGCTGTGCAATTCTGGTTGAGCCTCAATCTCAGATGTGTGAACGTTTATAGACTAAATAACCTGCTTCAGAGCAGGTTCCATGAAGATAATGAATGGGTCTTTATAGCCTTGAACAAATCAGTCTGACAATGTGTCCACCTGTACACCCCCACCCCCACTCCTGCTGTTAAATCACTGCCCCCCCCATCTCCTCACCATACCCATGTCTGATGTGCTCTGCAGAACTCAGGAACCTCTGTCCCCCTTGCCCCCTGTGGGGAGAGCCTTGCAGGGGCTCTCACACTCCCATCTCCAAAAGCATCTGCAAGCAATCTGGCCTGCCTGTCCCTCACCCTTCATCCAGCACTTTCTACAGCTCTGCTTTCGTGGATCAGCCTCGAACGGAACCTATGTGTTGTATAACTGTGTCTCGGTCCCCTGATCCTGCTCAAGCTAGAGATACTTTTATGTTACAATGCACAAAGGCACCCTACAGTTGTGGGTTCTGGAATTTTACCGGGCTGAGGAGTTGTGCATTAATAAAAAGCATAGGGAGAAGTGAGGTTAGAGAGGAAGAGAAAGAGTATGTCTTTATCGCAGCATTTCTTATCCCTCCATTGCTTTTGTGCTTTCATACACATCTTAGAAACTTCTCTAAGGCATCTGAGCACAGTATTCTCTGAGTGTGTTTGTCTGCTCTCCAAAACTGCATCTTCTGTGTCACACCTGTGAATAAGGGCTACCCCATTCAACCGTTACGCCCTGCGTGCCTGCGTAACACGGCCCTGTCGTGGACGGGAAACGGGGTGGCCCTCAATCACATGCATCTGTGTACGCGTGCAGAGGAATGCTGGCATCTCGTCACGCGATCGCAAAGCGCATCTGCACGCCGGATAGAGGAGGAAGCCGCCTGACGCCCACTCTCCCCGTCTGTCTGTTCCCAGTAGGTCGTCTGGTGTGAGGAAGGATGGCTCCAGAAGCTGAGGGGAGACCAGAGGGTGCAGAGGGAAGGCATCTGTGTGCGCTCGGCGAGGGAGACGGAGCAGAAAAAAAATGGTCAAGTTCCAGTTATTAAAAAAAAAAAAAAAAAGTGGCGCCAAAATATTTGCACTTTCTCCTCCCAGTGTTAGGCATTTCGCTGTTTCGTTTTGTCTCATTTTGAATAAGGCTCACTGACTGAAATGGTAATGATAACAGTAATGTTGTAAGCAATGGTGATCAAAAGGAGGAACGGACAGTGTATTTTTAGCAGTGATGTCCCTCTCAGCCTCTGCGATTTGCTGCAGGTACTTTACCAGACCCCATTCACATGTTCCTCTGGTAGACCAGTGGATCCCTCACCTAGCAGTACATTTTTAACTATATGAAATCTGAGGAAATCATCTTGTCATGCTTGGGGAAAAGATAAAAGAAAGCCAGACATATCCAGTGTAATAAAAACCTTTTGGCCTAAAGTCCATCAATGGCCCATATCTCAGTTGAGAATCTGTCTTTGGATGAAGCACCTCACTTATTTCACATCATTTATCAACACATGGATTTAAACAGGGCTAATCAAGCCCTCTAATATTATAAGGTATCAATTTGTGTTGTAGCAGTGATTTATCGTTACTCAGTAAATGTCGATTTCTGGAGTGTCTATCTCACAGAATGTCATAAAACGGGAAATGCATTATGTTTGCATAAATTATATTAAAGGAAAAAATGTGATAGAGTTAGGAGAGCGTTAGTACGGATCGTTGTAGAATTTGAATGTCGAATGTTCAGGATTTCAGAACTTGGCAGTCCTTGGCAGCGTCTCAGCAGAATCACTGATCCAGAGAGAGAACATTCAGTGTTTGTCTCGGCAGGAAGGCTCTCAGCCACGCTGTCCTTCATTTATTACGACACTGACATCATGCCATGTTATAATCACATCTATTAGAGTCTAGTGGATGTTGACAAGAACCTTCTGTCAACAAGATTTTTTTAATAAGAGAAAAGAAAGTAATTATAGCCCCTGGGGAAGATTTGGTTCTTTTTCTAATTAGAAGTGAGGTTTGCCATCTTTTTTTTTGTGTATCTGTTTGCTTATATGGACATGTAACTTGTACCAAGAAGCCATTGCATTGGCTCATGGAAGTAAAGGTAAAATGCTCACACTGTAAATATGTATAATATGCTTTTCATTTTCTGAGAAGTTTTTTCCCCCACATTTTTTTTTTCCCCTTTTTTTGTGTCAAGCTTGGGTTTTGACTGCACTCCGAAAGCAGTTCCATCATCACAATTATCATAAAGATGGAGTAAAACTGACAGGTTCATTGTCCGTAAAATTAAAGTCATACATGTTAGAGATATGAGTAGGTAGTTTATTGAATTTAATTAATTTGCTACACTTTGCTTCCTTTTTATAACCATTCAGATCTAAAAACATCAGTGTCTGGCATACCTTGTAAGGAAATGGAGAGTGTTTATTGTGTTTTTTAGGCTGAAGTTTCTGGTGTCTTGCCAGTGTTCCAGTGATTTTAGCCGGCCGTTTTGGCCCAGCTTGGCCCAGATGGACTGATAATATGGCGGCCCTCCCCTCTCCTCCTTTCAGCTCCTGGACCCTTAGAAACACTAGGCCTGTGTGTCTGCTCAAGTGCTTCCAGACCCCTGGCACATTTTAAACATCCAAATTGTTTAGTGGAATAGACGCGGGTGTAATCACAGTTAATCTACACGAGGAGCCCTTGTGTAGGAGGTTCACAGAGACCTTTGTGGACAGAGCAAAAGAAATGGTTTTCTCGACGTGTGACCTTGTGGGGCACTCTGAGAAGGAACCCCTCACGTTGCCTGGTTCGGAGTGAGACGTGTGCCTGTTGGAGCACACCAGTGGCACCTACTGCGAAACAGCAGTAACTGCCAAGCGAAGAGTCCAAACCCAAGCATGTACATTAACTGTTGCCTTGTAGACAGGTTGTTGAAAAAAGCAATATCTCTTCTTTGATTTAGTCTGTTGACCTCTGAAATTTGAAATAAATGTTATAAAAACTCTGTTGTCCTCTTTCTGAATTCATGGTTAGTTGGGATGTATGTCAAAATGTCAACAAAGTGCATTCACACTGAAGGTGCTTTTACTTTGGCAGAATGCAAGCAAAACCATTGCCAGGTACATGAGACTCATATAAAGAGCAGTGTGCTGGAACAGACCCTTGCAGAGGGATGCAGCGCACAGGATGAGCAGCACTCAAAGCACCGTTTTGTCGGAGTAAAAGTAAGGTCTGTGAATGCCATGAAGTGAGACGGGTTTCTCAACGCGAGTTTGTCAGGGAGCAAAACTGTGAGGCGAGGGGGTGGCTGTTTGGGAAATTGTTTGAAAGGGAGTTTTGAGATTGGCAGTGGTGTGGATTGAGATTGGCAGATGGGGGATGGGGAATTGAATGGGAGCTTAGGAGCAGCTGCAGTGCATCTGTCTTGCACTGCCATATGTGGCATTTGACATCCAGTGTGAAGTTCAAAAGAGCTTTATAATGATGCAGGTGCTCAGTGTTTGGTGTGTGTGTGTGTATGCGAGCGCATGGGGGGTTACTTAGGTAAATGTCAGAGGGCTTTTGCAGTTTTTTTTTTTATTTCAAGTACATGTGAATATCAGTAAAATATGATTCACATTTGCATGTGTCATGTAGAATTTTAACTTTTTTTTTTCATCTGCAGTTGAGCATATATACAACAAATCTAAAAGTAGAGACATGTTGAGTCACAATTCCATAAGAAATACAACTTCTGATTTTCAGGTTGAGTACTACAAACCACATCAGTAGAGAAGAGCACATTCTTCCTCTACTATCCCCTAGTCTACTATCTGCCCATTTACTCTTTAAACAATCCCAGGTCTTTTAAACAAAATGTCATAATTAATTATACAAACACAATCTTATCCAACACAGGTCTTCTGATGTTTTATGTTTTATACTTAAAAGATATTTCTACTGATTATAAAAATGAATGTTTCGTGCATTTAGGATACGTCATGTAACTTTTATTTAAATAAGGTTCGTTATTTATTCTCTTGGCCTCTTTTGTGGTTTATTCTATTGAACATTTTGAGGGGCAGTTTGCTTTTCATTTTTGTAGAAATTTATATATATATAGATAGTGTTTCCTGTAGCTAAATGAAATGTCAGTTCTTAATTCTACTGAAATTTACACTCACTTCCCTTAAAACAGTAGCTCATATAAACACATTGCACTTTTTTGACATAGGCAATGTTTTTTTTCATTCTTTTCATTCACCTTTATGTAACAAATACCTGGTTGTTTAACTTGTTTTTTTTTTTTTGTATCTATTTAAAATGCTTTATATTTTTTTCCAAGCAATTATCAATAATCATGAGACTCATTATAGTGTATAATGTAGGTAATAGTTACAAAGAGTGGGAGATGCGGGGGGGGTCAACATCTGTGTGTGATGTCCTCTTCCTCTGAAAGGACCATCATCTGTTTGGCAGCCTGGCTGTTGGGGTCAAAGGTTTCCTTCTAGGAGGTCAAGGTCTTAATGTCAGAGGTCATGTGGGAGGCAAGCCTAGGCACTGTGATTAAGAATTCAGCTGGGGAATGGAAGCTAAGTCGCAGGTGTCTCTGTTTGTGCGTGCGTGCGTGCGTGCGTGCGTGCGTGCGTGCGAGAACAAATGATAGAAGGAGAAAGGGGGAAATACTGTCAGTTTAATATTCAGTTTTACATGCGATTGTGATGAAACATGCAACGCTTATATGGATACGTGAAGTATTGCTTCCTGATCACACACCCCTGAAAGGTTGCTTTAAATCATGTCCTTACTGACTTAGAACTTTTGTTTTACAGCACACAGCATTAGGTCATCACTAAGAACATTCTGCCAGCAATAAAACATTTGAAGAAAAGTTTTGCCTCTAGAATACTAATATCAGTAGTTAAATGGCTGGGGAAACAGCCAGGAATTCTTTTAATGTTTATGCTGACTGAAATGTGAGGTTGCATAAGAGTCTCCTTTTTTATGCAAGTATAAATCATGAGTAGTGATCCATAAACAATAAAAAAAAAAAAAAAAAAAAAACTGAAATAAAATGAATAAAAATTAGAAACAGACCCAGTTATTGTAGAATTGAATGTAAATTCCCCCCAGATCTTTACATTTTTTGACCCAGAGCTAGGATGTCAGATGATTGTTGGGTCTTACGACTCTACGGTCAGATTCAGAAGAATCTAACAAAGTGTGGGGATAGCCATTGCCACATTCTCCTCATTTTTATAGACGTCCCAGTCGAAGGGTTAGGCTGCTGCCGTGGATGTTGTTACAGACACAATACTGCAGCACCGGAGATGGAACACCATGAGCCAGTCACACTGCGATGCTGCCATCTTTTAAAACCAGCCAGCAATAACAGCACAAAGTCATTTTTGCAGTTTTTCTTCAGTCATGAGCGAATGTTACAGAAGTTAAGTCAACCTGTCAATTTGGGGCTTCTGCTGGCTGTGAAGGTTCTTTCCAGTGTTAACTGCTGCAAAATGTCTTTCAGAAACTCTTCACTCACACTAAAGTAAAGCATATCAAAAAAATTGCTGACACTTCTGCACCGTTGCCTTGTTCAGGAATGTACTGCCTTTCTGGACAACACATTTTATACCAAAAATACCAATTAATTACAGAAATTATTTCCCAGTTTTAAGCATTATGCATGCAAAATAGTTTATATGAACAAGTGATTCTGTTTTATGCAACGTGAAACCATTTTATATATAAAAACCTATAGTGCTTTGTTACCATGCATTTCATTTCATTTTTATTCTGCAAAAAAAAACACATTTTCTCACTGAGACAGTACACACTCGCAGTTTCTAGATGCATAGCACTTAAACACAGAGCTACGGGGCTGTTTTATTCCACTGTAAATCAAGCAAAATTTAATTCTTAAAACCTTTGCTTCCACATCTGTACTTTTAACTGATGTCTCTTTAAAAAATTATATCTACCTGTATATTAAACAATTATATTGCTAATCTTTGTGTTGATTTCATGAAACACAAAGTTTCTGATATGAAAGATTGGCTTTTTTCTCTTTTCTTGTTGCTTGCTATTTACCAGCATTTATTCATATAGGAGGTCTTAGAGAGTAATTTTTACAGTCTTACATCATTGTCATTAGTAGTTCTTTTTTCTGCTGCTGTAGTCTTAGCTGTAACAATCACACTACTGTTCTGCAAAACCACTTATTCCCCGCTGGTCCCCCACTGAACATTTTGGATACCAAACATTCAAAATGAAGATGAACGAGTCAACACTGGCTAGTAGAGACTGATGTTTTATTGGCAAGATGAGACTGAATCATAAGACATGTGTGGAAACTGTTATTCACAAATATTCACAAATTAGGATTGAAATATGATGACAAATGTGCTCTGTGCTTCGGCTGTTGAAGAAGCCCAATCATTCAAATAGTTGATGGTTCGGAGAGGAAAAATGTCATATGCAACGGCACTTTTGGAAAATGTGAAGAGCAGTGCAACATACCAGAGACCCAAGTGAGGACAAAAATACCCTACTGAAGGACATAGGGTCTGCAGACTCCTCTGATGCTGATGGGACCTGCTGCAAACTTTTTTAACTGAAATGAGAGAAAATTCTGGATCGCACCTAAAGCAAAGAGAATTTGACTGAAAATGCAGTTGGACTCTTGATCTGCCCTGTCAGTGATTTCTCCTGAGGACTACAGATTACTTTTCTGGTTTGCAGCTGCGGTCAACCTCTGTAATGTTGAAAACATATATGTGAGAAAACTGTTCTGAATGGTAAACCTGCAGTGAGCTGGAGGTAGAACAAAATGACCTGCAGCTTCACCCTGTGTGAACTACAGAAGAAGTATGCAGCACTTTCACTGGTGTGAGCATGGGTGGCATTTAACCCCTGCACTTGAAAATCTGGCCCTTCCAATCAGCAAGTTGAATTAATTGTATATTAATAAACTGAAGTGAGAAATTGTAGTATAGCTTCAAAAGTTTTTTTTAAAAAATATGATTAATGTAAATGAGATTTTTGGGTTACTAATTCATTCCAAAAAGAGGGGTGTGGGGGCGCAGTGGGTTTGGCCTGATTCTGCTCTCTGGCGGGTCTGGGGTTCGAGTCCTGCTTGGGGTGCCTTGCGACGCACTGGTGTACTGTCCTGGTTGTGTCCCCTCCCCCTCCAGCCTTGCGCCCTGTGTTGCCGGGTTGGGCTCCGGCTCCCCGCAACCCGCTCGGGACATGCAGTTTCAGACTGTGTGTGTGTGTGTGTGTGTGTGTGTGTGTGTAATTCATTCCATAAACTTGGTTCATGCAATTTTTTTCAGGTCCACCCACAGATTGAATCGTGGATATGGCCCACGCTTGCTGCTAGTGGTTTTAACCAAAAAATATACATGATGTACACTGTTACACTGCTTGCCTTGGCAGAGTTACTTAAACAATCTGGTAAAAACAATAGAGGACTGTTTCACCACAGCATCAGAGCTAGTGCCAACCACTGGATTGCCTCATTATGAATTCTAATAATGCCCCAAGACAATCCTTATATACAATAAAATCAGCACAAGACCATCCAAGAAATAACTTTTGATGATGAAAAAACTGTAACCAGCCAGAGACTGTTTGGAGCAACAGCAGACAGACCTCC
Source organism: Scleropages formosus (assembly GCF_900964775.1). Taxonomy (NCBI): domain Eukaryota; kingdom Metazoa; phylum Chordata; class Actinopteri; order Osteoglossiformes; family Osteoglossidae; genus Scleropages; species Scleropages formosus. Next base: position 13,663,070 of record NC_041820.1, on the reverse strand, counting down.
TCACAGACAGGAGGACATATGTTCAAACTGGACATTCACGATCCTGGCAGAAATCGTTGGGCACCGGTGGCTTTTTGAAAACAAATTGTGAGTCATGGCCAGAACGGAGCTCAACATGATACGCCATCTTTGCCGTCGGCTTCAATCTTTAATTTGGACGAGTCCTCTGCCGTAGCATGTAAGTTTTGAATTCTTGAGAGAAACAGTGAAACCCAACAATGCGAGTTTTGTACCACAGGTTGGCAGGGGGTCTGCATTAAAGTGTTGAATATGCAACTAATTTCTTGGAATTAAGGCATAATTTTTTTCATTTCTACAGACGTTTCGGATGGTAATCCACGTGCTTGCTCAAGTATGACAAGTATGTGGGCTAACTACTGGAAACCACTTTGGGCTAGGCTGGGGGTGCAAAGGTTTTTTCATGCTTCGCAAATATCTGAATACGTGCAGTCCGTTCCTCATGTATTCTGTTCCATTCCAACCTCCCCTATGCAAGAATGTTCAGAAAATGCATAAAGTCCACAGATTTTTTAATTTTTTAAAAGTCGATTGGTGCCTCATGCAGGGGAAAAAAACCAAAGTAACCTGTTCCTAAATTGGTCGGTATTTTGAACACAAAACAGCCAAAAATATTAATATGAGCAGAATATGTGTAAGTAGAATCTTTCTGTAAAATTTGCAGTTAGTATATCTTGTTTCCATGAAACACTAATGCTGGATGGAAAGGAGTTGTGAAATAAGTGGATTTAAAGATCATATATCATTGTCAATTATTTCAGTGATGGACAGTTATACGATTTAATGATCTGCGAGTCTCTGTTTTAACAGCACTTTTTCAACCACATTAAAAAGCACTCTTAATACTTCTCATCTACTTAATTTCCATGAGGATAAACAAGGATGTCTGAGGATCGAAGCTGAAATTAAGTTAGTAGAGAATTAGACCACCGGTTTCTTTGAAACACAAGGATTTAAAGGGCACAGAGAGGATATTTAAATATGTTCAGCTGTGGTTATTTTTATTGCAGTGTTTTTTCGTTTTTTGCCCACAAATGTCACAAGGAATTTTTCTACACCCTGTCGTCAGATCCAAACCTTTTTTTCCTGGATGTGGCCCCAATGCAGTAGATGCCATGAGAACCTTCTCACCTTCTGTTTTGTTTTCATCTTCTGGGCACGGAGGGGGTGAGGGAGAGCACTGTTGGGACAGGGCTCCTGAGAACCCTGCTGAGTTTCCATGAACATGACCGAGACTGGAATCTGCCTATAAATGTGACTCAAAAGTGTAGCGTCTGTTGCTCTCTCCTCTTCTAGCCAAGACGCCCACACCTCAAGCTCCATTACTCATTTTTTTTTTCCCTTTTCTTTTTACATTTTTATCTGGGTCTGGATTGAATTACTCAATTCATTAACGTGCAGTCCTGCCTTTGCACGTCTCCACTCTCTGCCTTCAACTGCAGTTCATGCAGTTGGAGTGTGAAAACACAATCTGGCAAGTTGCTTGAAGACTCGAGAGAGGGGGGTAAAAAGAAAAAAAAATAATAAACAAACTCCCATCTATTAGTTTTTTAAGAGAAGCCACCACCACCGCCACAATCTGCTGGGAGCCTTTGAATTTCGTGTAAGAGGTGATTTTTATTGCTGTATAATTGGCCCCCTCACTCTGCTGGACGTATCAGGCCAGATGGTAGAAAACCACAGAGCAGTGATCTGCACAGCAGAGGCAGGGATACAGAGAGAGGGCAGGCGGACAGAGCAACAGCAAAACTTTCGAAGCAAGATGCCAGACTATGATTTGTGTAAGACTGGCAAAGTTCACTTCAGGGCATTATGGTGTTTAATGCATTTGTTTTTCATCATATGATCCATTTATCAGAATATTTAAGCATTTCATAATGTGAATATATGAGTATTTACTGAGCATTTTTCGTTGTTGAAATGAAGTAGTCCTCATGTTTCTACATATTATACATATTGTTCATAAAAAATAAAATGATAAGATGGATAAAATCATTGTTCATAAAATACATATAAAGGGATAAAATGATATTTTCTCTCCAAAAATGTGAATGGTATTTTTAGAAAAAGAATTTACCAGTTATTTACCATAAGCACTCCATACTTCACAGGATGCTCCAGCAAGTCCAAATGTATCTGTTCCTGTAATTTCTGTAAAGTAAGTCAATTAAAGCCTTCGGGCTGTGAATTATCACACGCGTATGCGAGGGAAGGTGCTCTGAGATTCCAGGACTAGATCCTATCCATTCGCTGCTGCTAGACATATAGATCATGCCTAATTTTGGCTGCACTCATTCAGACTAACCGTGCTATACCGAAGGACTTATCGTACCTTTTCTGTAAAAGCGGATTCTTATTAAAGAATGGTGGGATTGTATTAAGCATTCTGTAAATTTCCATGGGTCTAAATGCATAATCGGGGGATGCGGTGGCACAGCGGGTTTGGCCAAGGCCTGCTCTCTGGTGGGTCTGGGGTTTGAGTCCCACTTGGGGTGCCTTGTGACGGACTGGGTGTGTCCCTTCCCCCTCCAGTACCATGCCCTGTGTTGCCGGGTTAGGCTCCGGCTTGCCGCAACCCTGCTTGGACCAAGCGGCTTCAGACAATGTGTGTGTAAATGAATAATCTTCGTTAATTTTCATGTGACACACCGCTGTTATTTGTGATTTCCGATGTCAGTAGATTTGCTTCTTACTTTATGGTAATCTGCATAATAGAATCTACCAGAAGCAGCACATATCCCATCTTACAGTCCACCGTGTACCTTGCTCTGTTTTAAACTGAAATCATTAATGCCCCTTTATCCAAAAGGTTATTTGCAAAAAAAAAGGAAGGAACGAAGAGGCTATCCAAAGTCACGGGAGCTTCTGCTCACTCCTGTTGGCCACAGAAACTTTGGCTCATCGCTGCCATTCTTTCAGCCAGGCATCAAATTTGCCAGGATGGTGTAATGTCATCATACCTCTCATGGGGTGGGAACTGCGGTGAACTGGGGATCAGGGTTTGGGTTGGAAGGTGACGTGGTGATGGGGGGCATGAAGATGCCATTGAACAAAACCTGACAGTGCACACTCATGGATGAATACAGTGCAAGTGCTGCTTATGCCGAGAAGGACAAACATCACTGGGACGTACAAAATAGATTGAGAGACTCAACTACCAGGCAGGTCAGTGAATAGTTTTATAATCCTTTATTCTGCAAGTCTTTATGAAAACTTGCTGTTACATGTATTTCTGAATAATTTGTTGCTTGCTGTTGTTTTTAATTGGCCAGACCAGGAATGGCTGCAAGAACAGATTAATGATGTAATGTGCAGTCCCATTCCTGGACTGGATACCCTAATGGCAGGATTGGGACCAGTGTTAATGATTCTTTGTTCACATGGAATTTGGGTGATGGTAAAGTAAGGCTTAGTCAGGCATCTCCAGATCTACAATACAGTCAATGTATGTGTCAATGCATGTTTTACTAATTGTTTTTTTAAATGCCATTTTGTATCTCATTTTTTGAAAACGTAGGGTTCATACATATCAAAGATCCGCAAGCCCTTAGTATGTGCTTTTTAAATTTCCCCCCTAATTTTACATTAGGTAAATTTAGTATGATTCTGCATCAGACCAATCTTTATATTCAAATATGTATAAATGCAGGGTGTGTGATCACCCGCATGTACAGGCCAAGCAGCACTGCACAGGAGAGCTGTGATGACGGGAGGCAGACAGGTCTGCTCGAGCTCATATTCTGTTGCTGACTCAAACCCTTCCTCCTGCAGCAGCCCAGTAGCAGTTACAGTTGCGCTGCTTCTTGGGGGGACACGGGATGCTCTTTATCGGAACCTGTGGAGAACATTGTACACTGTGGTCTTGAGCCATGGCCTGGATTGAACAAGTCCGTGTGCACCATTACTTAGATGAGTTGCTCAAGAAACCTCAAAAAAAAAGTGCACTACTTGAAAAAGACAGTTATACTGTGTGTCACATTGCCACCGCTTTTGTGCTTTTATTTTATGTTGATGGAAATGTTATGAAAATATTTCAAAGGGTGCTTCAGTTAAGCTGCAAACAAAATTCTTTTTTAGGAGGTGAAATCTATCTTCTCTGAAAGCAATGGGTTCCAAGGAGGTTAGTGGACCATCTTAAAACTGCAGCATGGTAGGCAAGTGCAACATCAGACATATAGGAGGGATGTTTTGAACTTGATCTACTTGGGAGTCCTTGTGTTTGTAGAAGCAGCTGAAGGATTAAATGTCATGTGTTGTGATTTTTGGTCTTCCTTGTATGGGGTCCAGAGCCCCTTGACTGCCACCCTCCTGATGTCCATTTTGGCAGCAGTGTTGGGTTCCCTCCAGACTGGCTACCAAACTGGTAATGTCAATGCTCCGGCAAAGGTGAGGAAAAAGACTACGTTTCTGTATTCAACTAAGAGTGTGTGTGTGTGTGTGTGTGTGTGTGTGTATGTACACTTTGCAGAGTCATTCAGTATATTGGAAAAATATCTGACTGTAAAAACGATATGAAATTCATAATGTTTTCTTTTTTTCAAGATCATTGAGGAGTTTTTCAACATGACCTGGAGGTCTCGCCATAATGACTCCATGTCAGACCACAGCCTCACCTTTCTCTGGTCACTCACTGTCAGCATCAAGGACTTTGGGGCCCTGCTTGGCTCCTTAGGGGTCAAGATCTTGGCAGACACTTTTGGCAGGTGAACATCCTGTCTCCCTCACGCTTCCATGAGTGTTTGAGATATTGAAATTATAGTGTTTGAACTGACATACATTGAATTATAATCACGGATTTAGTGATAGCAGTGTGAACCCATGAGAATTTACATTTATTCATTTAGCAGATGCTTTTCTCCATAGTGACATACATCTCATAGAAAATACAATAAGTGCATTAAATTAGGAGGAAGAGACACTTAAATGCAGACCCCTCTAGTCACTCTAATTACTTGTCTTTGGTCAGATATTATGAATAACAAAATTCTAAGGTCTCGATACTGAAAGGTGATGTCTCGTGAACCGTGAGTAGAAAGGTACATCAGATCGCCTCTAATCCTTTTTTCTCCCGTACCCCACATTCCTGACTGGCTGACCTCAGACGGAACTCCATCCTGATAGTGAACGCATTGTCTGTGCTGGGTGCCTGCCTCATGTTCCTCTCCAAAGCCAGCGTATCCTTCGAGATTCTCATCATAGGCCGTTTGGTGTTTGGTCTGTTCTGTGGCCTGGTCATGAGCCTCAACCCCCTCTACATCCAGGAAGTGTCGCCCACGGAATTGCGAGGTGCTTTTGCAACACTCAACCAGGTTTCGTTTGCCTCTGGCATTTTCCTTGGAATGGTGAGTCTGCCCTTTGTGTCTCAGTCTGCTAAGAAAAACATACATCACTGGAGGCTGTTCTTCTCAGTCGTTCTGAATAACCTTCTGAAGAGTTGCATGACTGGGATGTTGCAGGTGGCAGGCCTAGACATGGTGCTGGGCACACAAAAGTACTGGGCCCTGATGTTCTCGCTGTCGCTCATCCCTGCCTTGCTGCAGTATGCAGCCCTGCCCTTCTGTCCAGAGAGTCCCCGCTACCTTCTGATCAACTGTGGCAAGGAGAACCAGGCAGAGGTTGGTGAGTACAGACTGTTCCTCGGCAAGCGCTGGGTGTCGGAAGAGGAAGGATCTTTCATCCCATAAAGAAAACATTTTGTGTCCAAAAGCAGTTTTAAGCTTTAATGCACAACCAATCTTATGCTGTTTTACTTTTGAATTGTGTCAGATAGCAAAAGGAAAGTGAAAAAGTGAACGTCGGCAGATGTCCGCGTGTAATTTTTTTAACTTCTGTTTCAAGCTCTTCGCAGGCTGAGAAGAATTTCAGACAAGGTCCTTAATGAACTTAAAGAAATTAAAGAGGAAGCCTCGCACTCCCAGTCCAGGGTTACACTCCGGGAGTTTCTGAAGAAGCGAAGCTATAGGCAGCCTATAATCATTGTACTAATCATTAACATGGGCAGTCAACTTTCTGGATTCAATGCAGTAAGTCTTCCAATGTCCAAACCAAAGCCGTCTGTAATATATAAAGCATGAAAGTACAAACTGCGGGTAGCAACACTCCATTTATCCTACTATTATAAACAATCTATAAATCTAAGACTCTATTAATCAGCATCCATGTGCCAAGCAGTTTCAACTGTTGGATGAGTTGGAGAAAATGATCTGTTATTTAGATGTAGTATTTTTTAACACGGAGTAGTTTTGTTGTCAGAAATGTTAAGCATTTGTGTCAGGATTTGGCTTCAGGTTCTGGGGGCAAGAGAGAACCGTACTTTTAAACTTTCCTGATGCTTTTTTGTTTCTTTTTTTCCAGATTATAAATTACTCCACCAAAATGTTTTCCAAGTCAGGCTTTGAGGAAGCAAAGTATCTTACTCTAGGGGTGGGGGCTGTTAATGTGACATTCACTCTCGTTGCGGTGAGTTTTGCCCGAAAACTTATATGCGTTGGCAGCATTTCTATAGTGTTTGACAGTTCTTTGACTAAGGCAGTGAAAAAGATGTGAAACTTGCTGGAATTGTTTTGACTTGCGCCATTGCCCAAAACAGAAAGGAAATTGATCGTGTATTATTTTCTCAAGTTCTTTTTAGTGGAAAGAGCAGGTCGCAGGAAGCTGCTGCTCTCTGGTTTCCTGTCTTTAGCAGCCTGCAACCTGCTGATGACCGTAACTGATTCCTTTTTGGTGAGAACAAAGAGAGACTTGGAGTCATGCTCTTCTCGATCTACACCACTACTTCCCAGCATCTACATAGAAACCTCTCGTTGTTTGTGTCAAGGTTCTTTTGATGCTGATGTCTTTAGCAACTTCTTACAATAGGTGATGTACAGTAAATTAGTTTTAAGGAAAAATCTAACATCTCATCCTTTGCTCTTTCAGCATATTGTTCCAGACCTCCGCAGTCTCCAGGTTCTTGTGGTGTTCTTCCTAATCTCAGCGTACGAGGTGGGCCCAGGTCCAATCTCATGGTTCATTGGTGCTGAGCTGTTTGACCAGCCTGCTCGGCCAATCGCCATGGCGTTCACTAGCATGCTCAACTGGGGTGGCAAGTTCCTTCTGGCTCTACTCTTCCCGCCGCTGCTGGTACGGACCTCTTCAGAACCTCTTCTCTACATCTCCAGAATCTCTCCTGTACTCTAGACCCTTTTCACATTTGTACACTGTATGCACACTCTCTCTGCCCCTTTCCCTTCTTTACCTCTTCTGTACCCTGTCTGTGCTCATCACTCTGCTGCTTGCTTACATGGTTAATATACATGTTTCCGTGTCTCTCTGTACAGAAAGTGTGCGGCGCCTATGTCTACCTCGTCTTTGTTGCGGTGGCTTTGCTGGCCTTCAGCTACACACTTTTACGCCTCCCCGAGACCAAGGGGCGGACTTTCGATGACATTGCTGCTGAGTTTCGAGGAGCTGAGGGAATTCCCTTGTACAACAAGTCAGACTTTAACACATTTACCTGAGTTGTCCACACTGACATTGTTCCGCCACAGGTGAACGCAACCAAGGAGTCCTCCAAAGAAGAACATGCGTCTGTTAGGATTCAGCCAGGAAGTCATTGTTTTCAATCTGCTATATCTAGAGCTACAGTGTTTGCATTTGTTTATGAATTTATTTCACAACACCTAGATTATTATCAAGTAGGTCTCAGTAGTCGGATTATGAAATAACTCATAATGGCTTCCAAACAAGATTGATGAGTATGGAAGATGGTAGTATCAAAATCCTCATTGTCATGCTTTTTGGGTTTAAGCTTTGGGGTTTAATATTTGTTTCTCTAGTGACCAATAGGCTCTGTCCTAAATTCACAAAGCAGATTCTAGTGCCTTATGAAATATACATCAGTCTCATCTCAAGAAACATCTCAGAAAATTTTAAAAGTTCTGAATCAGGCAGAAAGTTATTATTGGCACTGCACTGCACTGCACTGCACCACACTGTGTTAGTACCTTATAAAGTACCACAATATAAATATGACTATGTGCATGATGTACTGTACTGATACGGTTGCCGAGAATGGGCAGCAGAGCTCCAGAAATGAGTACCTCTGCGACAAGTCAGCTCAAAGAGGTGTTTTCTCACACTGACACTGGAGGGCGGCATGCACCATAGCTCCAAACCTCATGAAAACTAGGTAAAGCAATGGATGGTATTCACACAGAGCTTACATTTCTGTTAATTTCTCAGTGTTTGTGTAAAATTCCTTGTTTATTTTATTTAAGTACCATTGTAAATGCATAATAGAATTCATAGTAATAAATTCCTTGTTCGGTGACTTAAGGAAATTTGGCACTGAGTTACTGAGCTTAACTTGAGCATGAAAAAAGATTGGTCGGGGTTACCTGAGGACACAACGTGGTGAACAAACCATAACCTATGAACCATAACACATGGATGATTTTTATTCTCTTATCCTCTCTATAACAAGGAAAAGTAATTATTTATTACGAGAAAAGGGAAATTTTTGGTAAGCTGTGCTACCCCTTTTAAGAACACACGCTTTATTATGGAAAAGTAAAGAAAAAAAACTCCGCACAAGCCACAGAATTTTACTACACCATTAAGAAGAGCTGTAAAAATCTCTGAATTTTTAACGACTCGTCATCATCCAAGTCTGATAATGAAAACCTTTTGTATCTGTCAGATGCCTGCCTCAATGAGACATCACACATTGCCATGAGAAATGTGTGGGTCACATGCTTGAGAATGGCATTTGGAAAGGAGTAAAACATGTTATTGTGGTAAACATTCTGCATTTAGTAACTGCCTGTGTAACATTTATGCATCGCTGTGTTCGTGTAAACAAGCCGCTGCAGACGTGTGCAGGGCTGTATCAAAGGATCAGGCCATAAAACTACATTTTGAAACCATAACTACCTACTTTTGGTGTCCCTCGAAGGATCCTGTTGCAAAAAGGTGTCAAAAATGCCAGTATACAGTGTGCTGTGGGAACATAATGGCTTTCATCTCTTTTAATCTGAATGGTGAAGTTTTTTTGGTATTAGCTCAATTATGAGCTGTATTCAAAATAATTTGCATTTTGATTCACAATTCTATTAAAAAAAAACACTTGGCAACACTGTAGCTGAACTATGTGTACTCTTTTATGTTTTTGTAATGTGATATGATTGTTATTTTAATTTCCTTAGGATCCTGTGAAATAACCAGTACTTTTTATTTGAAGGGATTGTGAATGTGTGTGCAGAATAACCATTTATTATACATCCACCATCCACCGACTTTCACTATTTTGTAAAATCTCAGACACGTCTTTTTCAGGTAATGGGACTCACTCAGTATTGTACAAACTTACATTCAAAATTGAGGGTAATATAGTATAATAAAAAATAATATCAAATATAAGAAATAATATAAAGATAAAATATAATAATATTCCTTTTGAGTTAGAAATATACATCAGATGTGGAAAGCACTGATACATCACTTTGTGAATAAATGCTACTTTTAATTGAAAGATATACACACACACACACACATTTTCAGAACCGCTTGTCCCATACGGGGTCACGGGGAACCGGAGCCTAACCCGGCAACTCAGGGCGTAAGGCTGGAGGGGGAGGGGACACACCCAGGACGGGACGCCAGTCCGTCGCAAGGCACCCCAAGCGGGACTTGAACCCCAGACCCACCGGAGAGCAGGACCGTGGTCCAACCCACTGCACCACCGCACCCCCTTGAAAGATATATTGTTTATTTATTATTTAATGATTTACTGATGTCAGGTTGTCCAGTCTTCAGTTATACTGACATTTTCTAAACAATTTCTAAAACTAACTTTGCTGCATGTCATCAATAAATTAATTAAACACCCTTGTCATTGACATGTTCTGTGTAATATTATTTTTGCTCGAATGACTTTTGCTGAAGCCTATTCAGCCTCAGAATAGGTGTTAAAGCAGAATTTTTTATATTTTTATATTTCCTTGAATAAATCATAAGAGATGTAGAGATGGATGGTCAACCAATGGACACGTTGAACGGGCCCTGCTTGTTTCACAGTGCATTTAAGCTTCAAGCACGTGGCTCCTCAGCTTTCCGTCAGGGTTATCGCATGACATCGCTGATATCAAGACCGCTCTCACCTCTCTCCCACTGTCAGTCTTCCTGTTCCACTGCAAGCTGTTTGCACCATGTTTACCCAAGTGCTTCTCTTCCAAGAGGTAAACATACCCTTGCTGTTGTTATTTTTCCTTATTTTTCTCAAAACAGCTTGATGAAGGAACACAATGTCCTGCCTCACGTCACTTGGGTGTTTGTTGCACAGTAATTGTGTGACAAATTCACATTTCTTCCCTCTGAGTTTGTGGCTTTTCAAAGATGCAGTGGTGCATGGGGTGGAGCAACCTTCTCACATCATAGTCGAGGAAGGAAGGCTGATGCCTCTCACTTGCTCCCAAAGGAACACAACCAACGCTGTAATGTTCTGGTACCAGCTGAGAAACGGCAGGTATTGTCTGCCCCCGAAATCGCTTTCTTAGCAAAACACATTTGATCTCTATAGTCTTTAAAGTTTCTATCAGAGCAGTTCAGTTTAAGCTCCTTCTTCAAGGTTATTACGCCTGGACCCCCGGGGTCTGAAAATAAAACCTTCAGGATATCCGTATCCTTAACCGTAACGCAGTCTTCTGTCAGCTTCAGTCTTTGAATATATATACATATTTCAATGCCTTGTCTTTTGGTATTTAAAGCAGTTCCCCTTGCAGATTCATGCTGTTCACTGGAGGATGTGTGTATTTCACTATGATGGCAGCGCCCTGCAGATGGTTGTGTATTCTTACGGGGCTGCAGTTGAAATACAGCATGGATTCTGAGATCGCTTCCAAGCTGAGAGAAAGGGGAATTCTCTGTTCCTACATGTAAATAACATTCTGCCATCACATGGCTAGGTGTACTTCTGCGCAAGAAAGTCTGCGCAGTGAGTGTCGTGTGCCTGTGGCCCACAAAAAAAACAGAGAATGGAGAAGAGATGTGGCAGCGATGTTCGGGTGCCGCCTCTAGGGGTCCCTATGTCCCTCTTCACCTGCACCTTGGTCGCCGCCCTCAGTGCTTGCATGCCACCCTGATCTCCTTCTCGGATCGCTCTTATTCCTTCGTTTCGCGCAACGGAGTGCCATGTCTGCTCTCTTTCTTCTCTTCCTGCCGCTGGGTAATAATCGGCAATCATTATTTCGCTAACGCAGAATTCCAGCTGAAACAACTGCAGAGCTTTTCCCAAAGCGCTCTGGATTGTAGTAACTTCTTAGATTTTACAGTACAATGTGCGGTATATGATTTTAGTACTAGTAATCGGTTTTGGCGACAGGTGAAAGTTTGTCTGCGTCTAATCTTTGTATGTCTCTGTTTCACACTTCACTCGAAGGACATGCTGTCGTCCAGTCGCCGGACCTTTTTGTAGAGAGAGGACTTAACGTGACACTGACCTGTTCCCAAAACAAAACTGATTTCAACAGCATGTACTGGTTTCGGCAGAGGCCTGGGCAAGCTCTTAAGCTCGTAGTCTATTCTTACGTCCAGATGGAAAACATGGAGGAAGAATTCAAGAGCCGCTTTTCAGCCAAGCGTATAGATACCTCCCTGAGTCTCACTCTGCACCACCTGCAGGTTGCAGACAGTGCTGTGTATTTTTGCGCAAAACAAGAAACACAGTGGTGTACCTTGATCTGGGCCTGGAACAAAAACACGAGTCACCTCCCCACGCAGCCCCCCCCATCGCATAATATCTGAACATACACGTGTCCTCAAGCACTCCACCTGTCTTTGGTGTGTTTGCTTCCATTCCTCGTATGAAAGATGTCACTGGTCTTCTACATGACTGTTGACATGATTATGTCATTGTTCAAACAAGTCTTTTCTATATAGGGAGAGCATCTTCTTGATATAGAAAGATCCATCACATGGGTTTTAAATGACCTTCATCCCACAGGTATGAAAAAGAGTACAAAGAAATACAGTGCGATACATGAAAAAGGAGCTTCACTTTATCAAGTTTGGAATCCTGACTGAAGCGGTAGCATATAGTAACAATACAGTTTAGGGTGGCTACAACCGAAGAAGCACCTTAATATCACACATATGAGCACATGAGCTGTGATGTCACATCCTCCCCTCCCCTCCAAAGAGTGCGCTTTTCATGTACAGTGTTTTCAGTGTTTCCCTCATCTT